>NC_056629.2:151925750-152610750 GCF_002870075.4 Lactuca sativa
TAAAATGTGTTACATGATGATTATATGCAATATGTGTTTTCAAACCTGATTATATAAAGAGTTTATTATAAATCAATCCCTTTCTATCTCACCAAATTTCTAGTCCGGCGTTGCATGTTGATGTGTGTCTCAGGTGACGATTAGTAGATGATACTTTATAGACTATGAGAGATTTGTCGATTTCACGACTTAATTTTTTCATTGAAATCTTTCCATCTTTTCTCTTTAAAACATTTTGATATTTCTAAAATCTTTAAAATAACCACATTACTCTTTTTCTCTTTTAAACACTTAAACTTTTAAAACATATACAAAGTTCTTTGGTAAAGATCATTAATCTTTTCTTTTGAAGTACTTGTAAAGTATAAAACTCTTAGTTAACTTTTTACGCATTTCTTTGGTAAATCTCTCTATTCTTTTCTCTTTTTATATTTATTTATTATTCATTTATATTCAATTATTTTTATTTGCAGAAAATTATTTTATCACCAATGAGTGCAAAACTCCTAGGCCAAATTTGATGATGTTCATGCCGCTCCGAAGAAAAAAATAACATCGCAAAACAACTATATACAAGTTGCTATATGTGTGAATCATATACTTAAAAAGGGCATAAGGATGTAACCAAATTTTGAAGTATTTATTTACAATACGATGCAATCTAAATAATAGTTTTTTTGGCTCTGTTAAGATAAAAGAAATAGAAAAGGCAAACCATATTGAGAGATGGTGTAACACCCTGTTTCGAGTCGTTTCATAATTCGGAGCCATGACCATAAGATCAAGTATCATAAGGCTTTGGGCTTTGGGGCAGAAAGTGTTAGGCCCATTTAGACGTGGGTAATGTAGACATGTAATCCAATGGTTCGGTTTGCGCTTTGGAGTCAAAGGGTAAAATGGGAAAGTAGTGTTTCAGACTTCTTTTATGAATTATGGATTTTAGTTTGATGTGTTTTAATTCAAAAGTAATTAGATAGGGTTGTAGATCTACATAAAACCTTTCTGTGGATATAAATAATGCCAAAATCGGAGTTAGAATGAAGAACTTATGACCTTTTGAAGTTTGGTCGGTTTTTGGTTAAGCTGAGTACGTTGGGTGTACTGGGGCACCCTGAGTACGTTGGGTGTACGCGATCAGTGTCTAAACCCTATTTGCGTGGTTTGAGCCCTCTTTAAGCTCCTTAACTCCCCCAAACTCACTCCATTCTCAACCTCCACCCCTCCGACACCCCTTCCATGAAACCCTAACCCTAGTTGAGCCTTGTGAGGTAAAAGAAGGTGTTTTTGAGTGTTTTAGAGTATGCATGGTGCACCTTGGAGAAGGAACTTCGTGTAGAAGTGTTGGTTGCATTGGAACTTGTAGATCTGGACTTTGTTCACCTTAATCTATCTTCTAGAGGTATAAAGTTTGAATTTTGATGATGTATTTTTTAGATCTAGCTAGTTTTGGATGTTATGAGCTTTTGGTCATTTTAGTGCATAAAGTTTAGATCTTGAAAGTTTTTGACCTTTTTATGGATAAAGTTGGAAACTTATCCATCTAAACATCATTGTGACTCATATCTGAAGGTTGGAGACTTGGACATAATGGATTAAGTTGAGAAGGATGCACTTTTGGTCTCTTTGATGCTTAAACGCTAGATCTTGGTTGTTTGGAACATTCTAATGGATAAATTTGGAAACTTTATCCATTATGGAGCTTTTAGGATCCATAAAAATGTGATCTTGATCCTTCTATACCTTCCATGAAAGTTCCATGATGTCTTAATGGATTCATAAGTTAAGGTTTTGGCTTTTTGACCTTTTCTAGACATGGAAAGTCATAAAGGTGGAAACTTTATGACTTAGAATGATGTTGTGGGACTAGATCTAAGTGTTGGATGAAAGGACTTAAAATATTAAGCATTTAATGGAAAAGTGTCTTTTGGCCGAGTACGACGGGCATACCTTTGGGTACGCTGCACATACTCGTATGGGGTCCCGATTCTGGATGGTGAGTATGCCATGCATACGAGCTGAGTATCCTGGGCGTACTCAGCCTGAAGTTGACTTGTTGACTTTGACTTCCGTTGACCGTGGACTTTTGACCAAGGGTCAAACTTGAGGGTTTTCGGTTATTAATTAAGATTTTATCTGGTTCCGATATTAGTGGATTTGTGGGTGCGAGAAGTGCAGAAAAAGGATCGTGTCATAGTGTCTCAAGGTTCTTTGATTTAGGTGAGTCTTCTCCCAATGCTCGTGAATCAAAAGCACCAATGTCGGCTCACTAAACTGTGTATGTAGGATGTTAGTTGTCTTTGTGACTCTTGCATGTTTGTATGAGTCTGTGTTGTAGAACAGATGTATCTGTGGGCTGTGGCGACCATCTGGGTCTAGCTGTTATTATTTTGTTAGGTTTTTTATGTGTGACTGAGATTGCTGATAGTCTCCAAGGTTGCTGATAACCTATCGGGCATGCTGTTAGCCCATTGGGACTGTCGATAGTCACCAGGGTTGCTGATAAACCATAGTTGTTTATTTGTGATGTGTCGTATGTGTTATTTTGAGGAACTCACTAAGCTTTGTGCTCCCGATTTTGTGGTTTACATGTTTCAGGTCTTCTTATATTAAAGGAGGGGCACGGCTCGATTGAATCGCATCAATAGGGGACTTATGTACTTGATAACTTTTAATGATACTCTGATAAATGTTTTAAGATCTTGCAGTTGTTAATTAAATAAATACTGAAAGTTTTAATTGAAAATTTTGGGTTAAAATTTGGGGCATTAAAAGTTGGTATCAGAGCCTTGGTTTGAGGGATTCAGGCATACTCACGGGTGTGCTTGAACTCAAACTGAGGATGGTAAAATTTTCTAAATAAATTGCTTTTATAAGAAAGTTTTTAGAATAAAAGGGGTGTGATGCGTGGAATCAGTCAAGCTCAAGTATGTATTTCCCAAAATACCAATGCATGTTATACAATTTATGATTGATGTGAGTATATGAGGATTTCATGCTAGATTAGGGCTAAGGATCTGCTCAGTGTTTCATGTTAGGATGCCTAATTAGGAGTGATGCCTTTATGCCTGTTGTGTGAGCTGGTAGTGATGCATTCTAGTGATTAGAGATCTTCATGAGCTTCTAAGGTAGGACTTCCTCTTTATGTGATGCTTTTAGTGCTAGATGCTAGAATTCTTCTTTATTTGTGCTTTGTAGGACTCATATTGATGTAAGTTAGCTATCACATGAATATGTTAAGTTACATGCAGTGAGGGTTAAATAATATTAGAGTCGTTTACTTGGCCTTATTTGCGTAGCTCTTGTTTGAGTCTAACCGTTGTAAGGTTGAGTCTTTTTGTCGAAGGAATATCTAAGCTTTGTTACATGTAATTGTATTTGTGAAGTAGTTAACTGACATTAATAGAGGTCCTTCAGCAACTAATGGTAGGGTGAGGTGGTAATCCTAGGAGAGCCTACGAAGCGATTCAGTGCGAGTGATGCGTTGTTTAGCAAATTTTAGGAGGATACCATTATGAGGAAGTGACTTAGAGGATTTGAGATGATTCTGAGGAAAGTACGGATAATGTGGAAGGTAGTATTGGGCCCGTACTACTGGAAGCACAGGATACGTACTCGAATCAAGGAGACTCCAAAAAATTCTAAGGAGTTGTTTGAGGGTAGGAACATGGTTTGGCACCATGAATATGTTGTAGCATTTTGGGTATTATCATCTTTCCGGTTATAGCTATCCCGGAAGAAGACGGGTCGGGTGATTGTTTGGGCCTTAGTGGCCATGTCAGTTAGGTTTGAATGGTGCAGACCTTGATGAGTATTCGATTTCGAGGTCTTGGGGGCCCTACTTGAGGTAGTGTCAGACTGATTCGTGGAACTCAATAAGGGAGCGGTTGGGATGAGTAGCTTGAGGATTGCAGTCTTGAGATTGAATGATCAGATGATGGCTTATGATATAATTTTCTTTGGTGAGGATTTTGTTCTTCAAAATTTTCATGTGTGGAAAGAGAGTCATTTTCATGGAGACTGTACAAGATGAGGACCAGAGATATGCTTTCCTTGAGTTCAATTAGAGCGTGTTCTGGCAGATTATTCCAGATGATCTGGAAAAGTGAATCGAGAACAACAACTTTTGTTGTCTCTCGACTGTGAGGATGATGCCTCATGTTGCATGATTGCGTCTCACAATGGAGTGAATGTCAGGGAATCAAAGACGAATTTTGTGGCAGTCCAATTGTTCTTAAATAGAGAATCGATTCTATGAATGGGATATTAGAGTTATTGTTTGTGCATTTGCATGGGATTCTTGATGATAGAGGCAGTTAGGTCTGGAAAGTTTTCGAGGTCTCCATTTGAGATTCGGAATGTATTAAAGTTGTTGGTTCTTTATCTAGGAGATTATCTTGCGTTGTGTTATATATTCCCAGAGTCAGGGATGATATGTATCTAGCTGATTTGGTTTGAGTGGGATTTTTCGAAAACGTCAATTGGTGATAGTTTGAACCCAAGTGGGGGAGAACTAGGCATGTTATTTGAAAGATCATCGATCCGTTTGAGTTCATGGTTTCAAAAGAATGGGTTATAGGGATTTGCGGTCTGGACATGCGAGGCTTCGGTTCAAAATGTGGTCAAGACGGGGTGTAAAGCAAGTTAACCTTTGTTGTATGAGCTCAGGAATACACAAGTTGTTTTAGCAGCAGGAAGTTGTTGGTCAGGGAGCTCGTTGTAGTTAATGGTTCTTTCGGGTTCGCTAATGTTTAAGTCGTGAACCGTTTGGGTCGCTCGGGTTTGTTTTGGTAGTAGGAAGAACATTGAAGTGATTATCTATCTGTTCCAGTTGTGGTTTTTTGAGTTCCTTGTCATCAGTTGGGATTGTAGAAGGATGTGGAATTATATCAAGGGAAGGTACTTTGGGATACGATAATCTTCGTCGAGAGTAGTAAAGTGCTTCATCTAGTTTTGGGTGTGAGAACCTGATATCGTTTGATGATGATATCTTAGTCTAGTAAGCTCAGTGTGGTGGTGATTAGGTAGGAGGATTGTGGGATGTCAAGGTAATCCAATGATTATGAACTTATCAGATTGTAGATGAATCCAAGTGAGTGATGATCACTTAGGGCTACTGGGAATAGTTCCAGGTACGAGACACTTTAGAATTTGTGCCCATCTTGGAGTTTTGGATCAATATATCTGGAGGGAGCGCCAGGGTTCCTTGAGGTTGGGAAGAATCTAAGATAGGTCGGGATTGTGAGCGTGGAGTAGACTACCGTTTGGCCAGTGGGGCCTTGAACGGATAATCGGGTGGTGCGGGTAAGATATGGTTTGACTAAGGATTAACTGGGAAGGCCAGTAAACTAGAGAGCCAGTTCTGGTTGTGAGAGGGTTCAGAGTTAAGCGAGAAATAGTGTTCTTTGGTCAGTGATAAGCATCAGAGCAGATGATATGGATTCATGGTTAGGCTCAGGTTGAGGGGCGCGTTAGGACCTCTCTACTTGTTCTTGTCGGATGAAGGCTTTGGAGTCTGAAGCATGACCGGAACACCTGATAGAGTCTGGTAGGAAGGGTTTTGACTTGCAATATTTTTGGTTAGTGTGTGGTTGTTGTAACACTAGCCAAAATAGGTCAATAACAATCACATGTGATTATGCTAATCATGTAATGTGATAAATGTACTATGTATTTCATGATAAATTCTAATACAAATACGAACTTTCTTTATGATACAACTCAAAGTATACGTTCATACGATTCCAAAAATATAGAGAACGTATGAATCTGACTACGCATGAAGAAGTTATGGTAAACCGAACACTATAAATCTCTATAATAAGAGGAATTTAAAATAGAATTAGAATTAGCTATTTAAGTCTAAAAAAGATTTGTAGTACTCGTAAAGACCTACGCGTGCATATAAATAACATCAAAAACGGAGTTCGTATGTGAAAGTTACGACCTTTCGAAGATTCAGCTGTCGGAAACCCTAGTCTGACTGAACTCTCGAGGTGAACATAAATGTTCACGAGGTGAAGAGTCATAAGGCCAGATTTCGGAGCTAGTAGGCGCATGGCAAGTCTATGAAGTGATAAACGAAAGATTCACAACGTGAGCAAGGATTGATTCACGACGTGAGGAGTCACATGGCCACCTTCCGAAGCTAGGGACGCAAATGGCAAGACTACGGGATGATCATGCAAGACTCACGACGTGAGCCTTATGAAACTCATGACGTGAGTTTCTAAAATCCTTACTATAAATAGCAGGTCCGAATTCAACCATTCTTACACCTAAACTTCTTCCCTTGCTCTCCTTTGCTGAGGCCATTTTGCATCCCGAGCCCCGACGATCTCGTACGCTGATCGTTTTTGCTTAGATAACATAAAATCACGCTACTAGGGTGAGTTTTACGGCCCCACTTTCTAATATTTTGGGGGAAAACGCATGCTAGATATTATATATATGTTATTATTATGTCTATATGATAGTATATAGTTATGATAACCGGGATATGATTGTTCTAAATATAATATTTTGAATATATGCAACTATTATCAACTTATCAGTATGTTAATTACTAATGTAGATCTTGAGTTATACTTAGAATTCTATATATATGTTGTGTGCGATATAATACCGAAGTTATATTCGAAAGTTCTATATGTTAAGTTATAAAGTATGTTGTTATTAATAGTTTTATGTCAAGATAAAACTGGATATGTTATATGTTGTTATTGTTAGTTTTATGTCAAGATAAAACTGGAAATGTTATATGTTGTTATTGTTAGTTTTATATCAAGATAAAACTGGATATGTAATATGTTGTTATTGTTAGTTTTATGTTAAGATAAAACTTGGTATTGTTATTGATAATTTTATGTCAAGATAAAACTAGAAATGTTATATGTTGTTATTATTCGTTTTAGGTCAAGATAAAACCTGGTTTTACTTCAAGATATAGCTGTTATAATGCCTAAATATTATGAAGTTAGGAGTAATATTTAAAAGCATAGTCTAGTAACTTAGGGTTTTAAATATGAAGATGCTTTTGTTGTTAGAGCTATAGGAAGCCGTCAAAGTCTACATGAGTAATTGTATTCATCAACTAAGATTGGGGATCTTAGCGGAAATCCTATGAACTCTAACCGTTAATCCCGTGTGAGCGAGGAAGTCGTGTATAATTAGTATACGGGTTGACCACCCCACTTGTGACTGTTAGCTACAGTCAACCAAAAGCAAGTGGTGAACTATCCTTTTATTTGTTATTATTTCGGCGTCGATGAAGCGTACGGTGTTGTTTCTCATGGTAAATCATGAGTGTGTTTGTGTCTCATGGTAAATCATGAGTGTGTTCTATTAGAGGTATTATGTCATAGCAGCGGTTACAGGCTCATGTTAGCAAATTGTTAGAAACATTATACCTTGTCGTATACAAGTATTAATGTTAAGTATAAGTTTTCCCCTACTTATACCTTAGGATTAAGAAATGTTTAGGTATAACACTTAATTGATAAGTATACTATTATACCTAATATACATACTAAATGTTGGAGAGTCAAAATGATACTTTCAAAACTATACTTTTGAATGTGTGAAAATGTATTATTTTATGGAGTCAAAACTTGTGGACTCACCAACTTTTTGTTGACGTATTTTTAAAATGCATGTGTTTTCAGGAACTTGAAAAGCTTGTATGTATTCGAACAGGAGAAGTTTTACTGTTATCTTTCCGTTTATTAAGAAGTATTCCATAGTCGGATATTATGTAATAAATACTAGGAAAACAATAATGTAACTTTCAATCATCAATAAAAGTATGTATTTTCTTTAGTATTGTTAAATGTATGTTATCTAACTGTGATACGAAAAATGACGTTACACTACCCGGTGTTTCCACCGACAGCCGGGGTGTGACAGATTGGTATCAGAGCTATTAACTATAGTGAACTGGTACTTTCTTAGGAAAGCACGTCTATAGTATTAGGACGTACTCTATTAGGTTTAGGTATATCCCTTAGCCTATAAATAAAAAGTATTATTAATTATTCTACTGAAGGACTACTTACGGGAGCGGTGACAAGGATAGACATGTCGATTTGGGTTGCTGGATTTGAGAACGGCTATATGCTAAAATGATCCTGCCCTTTCGACAGTCCTGACTGGCCAGAACCTTATCAGATAGACCTGAGGTAACAAACAATAGTAAAAGCGTGAATACAATAAATAAGAATATAGAGTCATATATAAAGACTCAGACCCGCGATGAGAATACACCATAATACGCGGAATGTTTTTGATCTCAAGGATTTAGATCAAATATTCCAACTAAAGTTTATATGTGCATAGATCCTATCACAACTAGGTGTAGGTATGCAACTACATTTTATTATGATCAGATCATATGAACTATTTAATTTGGGAGAAATATTTGATAGACTAAACTCTTGGTGATCCAAAATGTATAGGAATCCGACATGGCACATTCACGAGAATGGATAATTATCGAGGATACGGATGAAGAAGAGGAAGTTTCATTCCCTATGATGGTAGGTGATCCTTACTACCTTGTAACTCCAACCACCTTTCATCCAATACCTTCTAATGATGGAGCACCTTTACCCTCCAACGAATGGGAAGAGCGTGAACCAATGGAAGAAAGCGAATCCATGAAGGAGACAGAGTCGGTGGCATCATCTTTACCACCACTGAACACTCTTTACCGTAAAGTTCCAGGAGGAGTAAAAATGAAACGCACTGCACGTAAATCTATATCGATATGGCAAAAGATTAAGAAGAGTCAGAAGGCAACATCTTCAGGAAGTCATAGAGTTCAAGTTGAACCTGCACGGATCGCACAAACAGTTGATAGATGGGTGGCGGAAGAAAAAGCTGCCAAGATGTATGAGACTGGTCAGTCATCTCGACCACATCTCCCACATTCTTCTGAAGATAACACTTTATCTCAATTGTTTGAGAAAAGTGTGAAAATTGAAGATAAGATGGAAATTGTCGAAGGGAGGGCTACTCATCTCTCTGGAAGAGTGCGAAGGCTAGAAGGACAAAGGACATGAGATCAGGAATCGGTGATGGATGTCCATCATCGTATAAATTTTGCTTATAATGACATGATTACTCACAATGCCAGGATTGCAGAGTTAGAGCTCTACAATCAAACCTCAAGAAATGAAGAACGCAAGGGAGGTATTGAGCAGAGAACTCAAGCACTTGAAGAGCAAGTGGTTAAGGTCACTGACGTGCTGGGTCATCACTTAGGTTTCTGGTAGATAAGCTACAACTAGTGGTTATGTAAATAGAGAAAATTAGACTAGTTAAGGCGAAAAGAGGAAAGTTTATAGCAAGGATGTAGAAAACCTTGCAAATTTTGCAATGTTTATAGAAACTTTTCTCTTATAAACCTAAATAAACTGATGTAACAACTAGTAATAATATGAAGCATACGTTACAGTAATCATTATGTTGTCTATTATGCTTTACGCTGTGAATAATAACTGGAGTATTTAGTACTCGTGTATTAAATGATTAACAAAACTCATAAAAATTCTTATTATTTATAATAGGAACTAAAACAAAATGCCTATAAGGAGTAATCAGCTAAACCCTAATCGACCATCAGCACCACAACAACAACAACCACAACCACCACCAGAAATAAACCCCTCAATAAGTACAGTACAACTTGAAGAAATCATAGCTCAAAGAATTGTTGCGGCTCTATCTAATGTCACAAGAGATGGAGTTAGAAACGAAGGCCATGTAGGGACCGCTAGAACATGTACCTACAAAGATTTTATGAATTGCAGGCCAAAAATCTTTCATGGAAATGAAGGGGTAGTGAATTTGACAAGGTGGATAGAAAAGACAGAATCCGTCTTTCAAATAAGCTTTTTTCCAGATGATTGTAAAGTACGATTTGCAGCATGTACTTTCGCTGACGCAGCACTTACATGGTGGAATAGCCATGTGAATACAATGGGAATTGATACTACAAATTCCATGAAATGGGAGGAGCTAAAAATGATGCTAGTAGAGGAGTATTGTCCTAGGGAGGAGATACATAAACTGGAACAAGAACTGTGGACCCTAACCATGAAGGGTTCAGAGATAAAAGCTTATACCGCTAGATTTAATGATCTTGTTGTAATGTGTCCAGCACTTGTAACCCCTGAATATAAAAAGATTGAGCGATATATCTGGGGTTTAGCATCGCAAATCAAAGGCATTGTGATCGCATCAAAGCCTACGACTTATGACAGCACCAAGAGGATAGCTCATCAGCTAACCCTCACAGAGTTCAAGGAACAGAAGTGGTCTCAAAGGTTGAGTCTCCCAAATCTAGAACAAACAAGCGCAAGTTTAATAGGAAGAATCCCAAACAATCATCTGAGAAAAGACAAGAAGTGGCAACCAACTACGCGGCCACAACAGCAGTACCTACTCAACCAAAATCTTCATGGTGCAATCAGTGCAACCGTCATCATCCAGGTGAATGTTTTGTCTGCATGAAGTGCAAGAAAAAGAGGCATACTGCTAGTTACTGCAGGAGCACAACACCTGCAACAGTCGATCAACAAACCAATAATGGGACAGGCCGTGGTGAAGGAAGAAAATGCTACGAGTGTTGGGAGGTTGGACATATCAAGAAAGAATGTCCAAAGTTATGGAGTCAAGGAGGCATAGGACGTGGCAGGGCGTTTGTGATTGGAAGCAGAGAGGCTATCCAGGACCCTTCGGTCATATATGGTACATTCCTTATAGATAATTTATATGCTTCTATACTCTTTGACTCTGGAGCATATCGAAGTTTTATAACTCCGACATTTAGAAAATTGTTAAGTCATAAGTCTAGCATATTAAAAGAAATCTATGAAGTAGAAATCGCTAACGGTCAAACTGAGAAAACACATGAAATCCTATAAAACTGTCTGTTAACTCTTAATAACTACCTTTTTCACGTCAACCTCATGCCAACGCCTATCGGTAGTTTTGATGTTATAATTGGCATGGATTGGTTATCTTCACACCGTGCCGAAATTCTATGTCATGAGAAAGCCATATGACTACCCTTACCAAACAGTGAAGCTGTGACATCCCCAAAATCTCGGCCAGAAAAGACCGATTTTCATTTATGCTTTTAAAATAATTTCAGAGTAAATCCTTTTGATTTGAAAGAGTTGCGGAATTTGTTCCCAAAAACAAAACGTGATAAAACAATGTTTACCAAAGCATTTCATAAAAGAAATGTATTTTCATTATATAATCAAAACTCGGGATGTCATGTTCCGATACAGACCATAAAGCATAAATGATAACATTACAAGTCATTCAACAAATATATACATATACAGACTTGTAAACAAAACAACTTGATGGTTCATCCATCTTATGCCCTTGCGCCACTTCCTGTAATACAAATAAAACTGAGTGGGTCAGGCTTGGGAGCCTGGTGAGCATATAGGGTTTTCAACCCACAATAAATAATTATATTTAATTTCCACCAACCAAAAATAACCCAATTACCCGTTCCCGTTATTCTCACTTTACGTCCCTAAGACAACTAACATAAGGGACCTAGTCTAAGAATATTTCATCGGGGCGACAACACATGCTTCGGGGGTTCCTCAGCAATATAAGTCTAATAAGGCATCCATGAGGGGGATGGAATACAGCGAATGAACACCCAAGTTCATTAACACCTACAGGTTATGAGCCTGCTAGCGTTCCACTGGACTGTCTAGAAAAGTCCGTGGTCGTCATCTAAATTCCGCTAGATGACTGGATCAAAACAACATCGAGGCCTCTCATCTGTTTATTACACACCAACTATCTACCCATGTTCTACCCAACATATTAGTAGATAAAATACATATTTTTATACATAGTTTAAAACTTGTATAGCATTTTTCATTCAATACATATTCCACATAACAGATGAGGCACACCCACATAACACGTATTTCATAGAGAATAAATCAGATCTATGAGATAGAAGAAAGTGAATATACATTCACACATATAACAACAAAGTATACACATAACACGTATTTTATATATAATACTTCATAATTATGCGTTAGAAGAAAGTAACTACACACTCACTTGATCACAAGATGATCGGACAGCACTACGGCTTGTAGAAGTAGTATTCCTCGGCAGATCTGGAAGATCTTCACAAAAACCGGACTCCTCGCGGGCAGAGCTTCGGCTCGGGAATATTACTTCTCGGGATCTTCGGGACCTCGGGACTTGCTTCGCGGCTCGGGAATGATATCGGGGCTTCGGGATAATTCTTGCATTAAAAAACGATGCAAAAACGCGAGAAAAAGGGAAGAAATGAGCAATGAACTCGGTTGCTCTTGACCTCCTTTTATAGGGGCTGGAACTTCAAATTACGCTGGGCGTAATATGAAATTACGCTGGGCGTAATGACGATAAGTTCGCTGACTCCCCCAAGGATAATATCGGTTAATATATATTTAAATTAAATATCGAAAATATTTAATAAACTTCAAAAATTCATATCTTCCTCATACAAACTCCGTTTTCGACGTTCTTTATATCCCCACGTAGGTAAGACTACGCTCTACAACTTTCGTTTAGACTCCGTCGGCTAATTTTGACTTTATTTTTATTATTTATTTTTAGTAGGCCGGGACAGGAAAACTCCGTTATAAAATCATAACTTCTTCATCCGACGTCCGTTTTCGCCTAACCTTTTATCGTTTTACTACAATTAATGAGATCTTCGATTCTCATTTAGATTGTTTCGGCTAAAAACCGTTCGGTCTCAAATCGAGTATTCGGGCTGCATACCGTTAAGTCGAAACTTCAAAAAATCATAACTTCCTCATACGAAGTCGGATTTGGGCGTTCTTTTTATGCACGCTCTCGGTTTAACGAACTCTACGACTTTCGTTTAGATCACTAAGGCTAAATATCGCTCTAACATAAATTTCACTTTTTACGTCATTCAGCGTTGCCGGTTCTGTCGCGAAACTTCGATAGGTCATAACTTCTTCGTTATAACTCGGATTTCGGCATTCTTTATATCTTCGAAATCCTTGTTTCGACCACTACATCTTTATGCAAAGATTTCGGGTTTATCTCATACTTTAATTTTGACGCTTATTTTATTCTTAATTAATTAAATTATAATAATTAAGAAAATAAACACATAATTCACATAATACTCAAATATTTCATCATTAATACTTCAAAAAGAGTTACAATGGTTAACCTAGACTATTACATCAATGATAATGCCTAGCCTAGAAACGTGGGCGTTACAAAAGCTCTGATTATCTATGGCGATAAATCTGGGAAGAACCTCAAAGTCATCTCTTGTACTAAGACCCATAAATATCTACATAAGAAATGTAGCGCATTCTTAGCTCACATTGTAGATAGGAAGAAAAAGAAAAAATAAATCAAGGACATACCTCAAGTATGTGATTTCCCTTACGTGTTTCCTGAAGATCAACCTGGAATACCTCCCGTCCGACAAGTCGAGTTTTGATTCAACTTAAATCTAGGAGCAACACCAGTAGCAAAATATCCTTATCGGTTGGATCCATCTGAAATGCAAGAATGGTCTAGCCAACTACAAGAACTTCTTGACAAAGGCTTTATCCGACCTAGATTTTCACCTTGGGGAGCATCAATCTTGTTTGTCAAGAAGAAGGACGGATCCTTTTGAATGTGTATTGATTATCGGGAGCTGAACAAGCTAACGATCAAGAATCGTTATCCGCTTCCAAGAATTGATGATTTATTCGATCAATTGCAAGGATCTACCTACTACTCAAAGATAGATCTTAGATCAGGATACCATCAACTCAGAGTACAAGAAGACGAAATTCCAAAAACAACATTTAGAACTCGTTATGGTCATTATGAGTTCTTAGTTATGTATTTTGGATTAACCAATGCCCCAGCAGTGTTTATGGATCTCATGAATCGTGTTTGCAAACCATACTTGGATAAATTCGTGATCGTATTTATCGATGATATATTGATATATTCACGAACCAAGGAAGAACATGGTCAACACCTGCAAATAATCTTGGAACTACTAAGAAAAGAAAAGTTGTACGCTAAATTCTCCAAATGTGAGTTATGGATTAGAGAAGTACAATTTTTAGGTCATGTAGTTAGCAACGAAGGGATTCATGTTGACCCATCCAAAGTTGAAGCAATCGGGAATTGGGAAGCACCAAAGACGCCAACAGAGGTGCGTCAATTCCTAGGACTTGCTGGCTATTACCGAAGATTCATAGAGAATTTCTCCAAAATAGCCAAGCCACTTACAACACTAACCCAGAAAAATACGAAGTTCAACTGGGAAGACAAACAAGAAGTTGCTTTTCAAAAACTGAAGCAAATTTTGTGTAGTACACCAATCCTAACCCTTCCAGATGGAATAGAAGATTTCGTTGTATACTGTGACACATCAAATCAAGGATTGGGATGTGTGTTGATGCAAAGAGGAAAAGTTATCGCCTATGCATCACGACAACTTAAGATGCATGAGAATAATTACACTACCCATGATCTTGAATTTGGAGCTGTAATTTTTGCACTAAAAATTTCGAGACATTATTTTTACGGTACCAAGTGTACTATTTTTACCGACCACAAGAGTCTCCAACACATCTTCGACCAAAAAGATCTTAATATGAGACAAAGAAGATGGGTTGAAGTGTTGAATGATTACGAATGTGAGATTATTTATCATCCCAGAAAGAAAAACGTGGTAGCAGAGGCCTTGAGCCGGAAAGAATATATTAAACCTCGACGGGTACGAGAATTAACTATAACTATCCATTCTAACTTTACCGCACAAATTAGAAAAGCTCAGCTTGACGCTCTAAAAGAAGAAAACATCAAGAACGAAGCTTTGCGAGGAATGGAAAAGAAACTTATACGAAAAGATGATGGAATACAATACTTTATGAATCGAGTTTGGACGCCTAGGTTTGGTAAAGTCAGGGACATAGTATTAGAAGAAGCCCACAAGTCCAGATATTCTGTGCATCCAGGTTCTGAAAAAATGTACTTAGATTTAAAAGTACATTATTGGTGGCCAAACATGAAGGCAGAAATTGCTACTTATGTGAGCAAATGTTTGACTTGTTCTAGAGTGAAGGCAGAACATCAAAAGCCACCAGGTTTACTTCAACAACCGGAAATACCTGAATGGAAATGGGAGCAGATATCAATGGACTTCATCACTAAGTTACCTAAAACTCCTAGTGGGTCTGACACTATTTAGGTGATAGTCGATAGATTGGCTAAGTCCGCCCATTTCTTATCAATTAAGGAGAACGACAAGATGGAGAAACTGGCTAGAGTTTATCTTAAGGAAATTGTCAGATTGCATGGAGTTCCAAATTCTATTATTTCTGACCGTGATAGTAGATTCACTTCACGATTTTGGCAATCTCTACAAAAATCCTTAGGAACACGTCTAGACATGAGTACAGCTTACCATCCACTGACTGATGGTTAGAGTGAGAGAACCATTCAGACTTTAGAAGATATGCTCTGAGCCTGTGTAATAGACTTTGGAAATGCGTGGGATACTCATTTACCATTAATTGAGTTTTCCTACAACAATAGTCATCACACTAGCATCAAGGCTGCACCGTTTGAGGCTCTTTATGGATGAAAATGTCATTCCCCAGTATCTTGGGCAGAAGTTGGTGATACGCAGATGGCCAGAGAACATACAGGCAATACCTTACGTACTGGACCAGAAATAATCCACGAGACAACTGAAAATATCGTGCAAATTAAGGATCGATTAAAGGCTACACGTGATCGTCAAAAGAGCTATGCTGACGTAAGACGTAAGCCTTTAGAATTCCAAGTTGGAGATAAAGTAATGTTGAAATTCTCTCCTTGGAAAGGTGTAATTCGATTCGGGAAATGAGGAAAACTAAACCCACAATATATATGACCTTTTGAAATCCTGGCAAGACTTGGTTCTGTCACATACCAACTCAAGTTGCCTCAAGAGCTAAGTAATGTACACAATGCTTTTCACGTATCAAATCTCAAAATATGTCTATCCGATGACACTCTTGTCGTACCTCTCGACGAAATACAAGTCAATATGAAACTCAACTTTGTAGAAGAGCCTGTTGAGATTATGGATCGAGAAGTCAAACGATTAAAGCAAAGTCGTATTCCCATAGTGAAAGTTCGATGGAACTCTTTGCGAGGACCTGAATTTACTTGGGAACGTGAAGGTCAGATGAAAGAACAATACCCCCAACTATTTGACAAAACCTTATCCACAAGATAAATTTCGGGATGAAATTGTTCTAACGGGGGGAGAATGTAACACTAGCCAAAATAGGTCAATAACAATCACATGTGATTATGCTAATCATGTAATGTGATAAATGTACTATGTATTTCATGATAAATTCTAATACAAATATGAACTTTCTTTATGATACAACTCAAATTATACGTCCATACGATTCCAAAAATATAGAGAACGTCTGAATCTGACTTCGCATGAAGAAGTTATGGTAAACCGAACACTATAAATCTCTATAATAAGTGGAATTTAAAATAGACTTAGAATTAGCTATTTAAGTCTAAAAGAGAGTTGTAGTACTCGTAAATACCTACACGTGCATATAAAGAACGTCCAAAAACGGAGTTCGTATGTGAAAGTTACGACCTTTCGAAGATTCAGCTGTCGGAAACCCTAGTCTGACTGAACTCACGAGGTGAACATAAATGTTCATGAGGTGAAGAGTCATAAGGCCAGATTTCGGAGCTAGTAGGCGCATGGCAAGTCTACAAAGTGATAAACCAAAGATTCACGACGTGAGCAAGGATTGATTCACGACGTGAGGAGTCACATGGCCACCTTCCGAAGCTAGGGACGCAAATGGCAAGACTACGGGATGATCATGCAAGACTCACGACGTGAGTTTCTAAAATCCTTACTATAAATAGCAGGTCCGAATTCAACCATTCTTACACCTAAACTTCTTCCCTTTCTCTCCTTTGCTGAGGCCATTTTGCATCCCGAGCCCCGACGATCTCGTACGCTGATCGTTTTTGCTTAGATAACATAAAATCACGCTACTAGGGTGAGTTTTACGGCCCCACTTTCTAATATTTCGGGGGAAAACGCATGCTAGATATTATATATATGTTATTATTATGTCTATATGATAGTATATAGTTATGATAACCGGGATATGATTGTTCTAAATATAATATTTTGAATATATACAACTATTATCAACTTATCAGTATGTTAATTTACTAATGTAGATCTTGAGTTATACTTAGAATTCTATATATATGTTGTGTGCGATATAATACCGAAGTTATATTCGAAAGTTCTATATGTTAAGTTATAAAGTATGTTGTTATTAATAGTTTTATGTCAAGATAAAACTGGATATGTTATATGTTGTTATTGTTAGTTTTATGTCAAGATAAAACTGGATATGTTATATGTTGTTATTGTTAGTTTTATATCAAGATAAAATTGGATATGTTATATGTTGTTATTGTTAGTTTTATGTTAAGATAAAACTTGGTATTGTTATTGATAGTTTTATGTCAAGATAAAAATAGAAACGTTATATGTTGTTATTATTGGTTTTAGGTCAAGATAAAACCTGGTTTTACTTCAAGATATAGCTATTATGCTGTCTAAATATTATGAAGTTAGGAGTAATGTTTAAAAGCATAGTCTAGTAACTTAGGGTTTTAAACATGAAGATGCTTTTGTTGTTAGAGTTATAGGAAGCCGTCAAAGTCTACATGAGTAATTGTATTCATCAACTAAGATTGGGGATCTTAGCGGAAATCCTATGAACTGTAATCGTTAATCCCGTGTGAGCGAGGAAGTCGTGTATAATTAGTATACGGGTTGACCACCCCACTTGTGACTGTTAGCTACAGTCAACCAAAAGCAAATGGTGAACTATCCTTTTATTTGTTATTATTCTGACGTCGATGAAGCGTACGGTGTTATTTCTCATGGTAAATCATGAGTGTGTTTGTTTCTCATGGTAAATCATGAGTGTGTTCTATTAGAGGTATTATGTCATAGCAGCGGTTACAGGCTCATGTTAGCAAATTGTTAGAAACATTATACCTTGTCGTATACAAGTATTAATGTTAAGTATAAGTTTTCCCCTACTTATACCTTAGGATTAAGAAATGTTTAGGTATAACGCTTAATTGATAAGTATACTATTATACCTAATATACATACTAAATGTTGGAGAGTCAAAATGATACTTTCAAAACTATACTTTTGAATGTGTGAAAATGTATTATTTTATGGAGTCAAAACCTGTGGACTCACCAACTTTATGTTGACGTATTTTTAAAATGCATGTGTTTTCGGGAACTTGAAAAGTTGGTATGTATTCGAACAGGAGAAGTTTTACTATTATCTTTCTGTTTATTAAGAAGTATGCCATAGTCGGATATTATGTAATAAATACTAGGAAAACAATAATGTAACTCTCAATCATCAATAAAGGTATGTATTTTCTTTAGTATTGTTCAATGTATGTTATATAACTGTGATACGAAAAATGACATTACACTACCCGGTGTTTCCGCCGACGGCCGGGGTGTGACAGTTGTGGGTGTAATGTAAGACTGCAAAGCAGCCGTAGCATTCACCAGGTTCATGTGTGGTTGTGAATGTGATAAAAGACTGTGGAGCGACTGTAGCATTCACCAGGTTACTGTGTGGTTGTGAATGTGATGAGTAGCTGTGGCATTCACCAGGTTAGTGTGAGATTGTCAAGTGTTATAAGACTATGGAGCAGCCGTAGCACTCACTAGGTTTATAGGCGATGGTATCAGTGACAGAAGTCTATGAGTTGGCTCATGGAATTCTCTAGGATGATTTAGATCATCACCTGGCTGGGTTGGGGCCAATGTGATGTGAGAACCCGGTTCGGTTGTAGCCATCGTTGGGGTTAAGCGAACTTGGTGATCGCTGAGCATTTATTAGTTGAGTTATCCTTCATTGGGAGTGAATGGTTGATGGAGTCATGTTGGCGGATAGACCATGACCACCTGTAGTATTCAGTTTTTAAGTCTGGAGCTGATTTTGTTTTCGATGAGGATTTTTCAGTACCGGTAAGTGGTTGGGGCATATATGTTCCACGTATCCGTGAATTTTTTCAGGACATATAGGTTTGTGTGGTTCGGGATATGAAGTTGAGTCATCATGGAAATGGTTTGGAGTGGTTTTGCCTTCTTGGGAGTCATGCATCGATCAAGGTTTTCAGTTTCAGGCATAGCGGTTGGACGCTCGTGGGCTTATAGCAAATATGAGGTTTATTCTTCGTTAAGGCTTGTGATTTCTACTATTTTGTGTTCGACAGTATTAAGGATGGATGGTTATTGGAGTGAGGCGAATTTCCCAGTCATCTTCATGATTCATGGAGTTCAGAAAGGAATGTTTGGTTCAGCATAGGAGATAGTAAGGAATGATTTCAAGGACGAAATAAAATTTAAGTGGGGGAGAGTTGTAAATCCATGTTTCGAGTCGTTTCACAATTAGAGGCCATGACCTGAAGAGCAAGTATCATAAGGATTCAGGCAATGAGGAAGAAAGGTTTAGGCCCATTTGGATGTGGTTAATGTAGATATGTGATCCAATGGTTCGTTTTGTGTTTTAGAGTCAAAGGGTAAAATAGGAAAGTAGTGTTTCAGACTTCTTTTATGAATTATGGATTTTGGTTCGATGTGTTTTAAGTTAAATGTAATTATATAGGGTTGTAGAGCTCCTTAATACCTTTATGTGGATATAAAGAACGTCAAATCGGAATTAGAACGAAGAAGTTATGATCGTTTGAAGTTTGGTCGGTTTTTGGTTAAGTTGAGTATGTTGGGCATACAGAGGGGAGCATGTTGGGCGTACTTGAAACACCGCAAAAATATGGTCCTAAATAAAGCCCTATGCCCATCATATGCTTAGAAGGTGTTCGAAAATTTGTCTGACACATAGATGCTTTCCATCCCATCTTTTGCTATGTAGAAATCATCGACAAATTCTAGGTTTAAGACTGTTGTTTTCATCGATTCCTCTAATTTTGCTACTTTTATGCTCTTCGATTTAGGAATCCAAGGTTTAATTCATTTTTTTCCTTCCACCTTACATATTTACCTTTCAATTTAGGGGTTCTCTAACAATTGGAAACATGTATCTGCAAATCTCATGGGTTCCAAATACCATATATGGGCTTAGGTCTTTTTTCTAAAAACTTCACTATAGTCGTTACAATTTATTGATGAATGTTTATGAAATCCAGTATCTTTTTGTTTTGTTACAGGGTCGACGCCTTAACTTCATGACTAAAAACTCTAAAATTCTAGCGGTAGTATCATAAGTTTCATTACCATCCTAAACCATGAAGATATTATCATCTTTTTTTTATAAATTATTTACTAATTTTTATTTAAAAAAATCAAAATAGATTTGTGTCTACGATAGCAGCATGGATAGGAAGCTACAGGAGTATGAAAGATTGGCTTTCTAAACATCTATGCAATTAAAGAATACAACTCATGTTAAAAGATTATCAATTAAATATAACAATTCTAGAACTATGATTACATAATATCAATTTTTTGATTTTTTAGAATGATTTTCAATTTTTTTTATTCATGCGCAACACATAAATGGATTACCTACTGGATGGGAAAAGAGAATAAATGGAGTACATCAGCTATTTTCAAAGGCTCCATGCTACAACAATGTAAAGTTTGCATATATACATATTTGAATAAATTTGAGAAAACTACAATGCAAGAAATAACAACATACTTCTATTTTTGTTATAAAAAAATTGTATAATCCAATAAAAAGTATAGTGTTAGTAAAGGTACATTGATATTTATTGCAGTTAGTTGTTCACAAAAGTTCCTTCTTGTAAAGTTTACATATATAGACATGTGAATAAATTTTACGGTAAAGTTCAAGAAATAGCATCATTGTATTTTTATTTGTTTATTATATGATCTGTCTTTCATTTTTTTCAGTATTATAACATTGTACCTTGAAAAATCTAACTAGTTATAGCTAAAATGCCATAATTGTGTAAGATTTTTCAAAAGATAATGGCTTAATAATAAATAACAATGTACTTCTATTTATTTGTTTATTATATATAGCATCCTAATTTCATTTGCTCTTATATAGCAATGTACTTTGAAGAGTCTGCCCAGGTACAACAACATTGGGTAGATTCTTCAAAGTATAATGTCTTAGTAAGAAAAAAAAAGAGTACAATGCGAATAAATAAATAAATAAAAATATGTTGTTATTTTTTGCAATAAGCCTAAACTTGTAGAAAATATGAATATTCTTTTAACAAATTATGTTGTGTGTTCCAGATTTCAAAGCAGTATGAGTTGGATTTTAGAAAAAAAGAAAATCGGGACTTAAAATCTAGACTTCAATCAACAATTTCTAGTTGACTTTGGAGGCAAGTAAGCCTAAAAATGTATAATATGAATCCAGGAAAATGAATGCCAAATCTTGATTTGTGTTTTTTTTATGTTTAGAAAAAAGGAAAACAAACAATTTTACAACTTGGGAGGCTGGGAAAGTCGAAGTATATGATAGACTACTGGTAAAAAGAATCATCAATAATATTATTATAAAACATTAATCTTAAATTTCATCTCAGCGTCTCCAATATTTTTGTCTGAAGTACCATGGAAGTAAGTATTGGATTTTATTTTTTTGATACATGTTTGAACATAAAATTAGCGATCATTTTCCCAAAAAGCCTTGTGAGGATTTTATATGTTCTTAGAATGCTGATAATTCATAACTTACTCTATGTTATCACATTGAACTTATAATTTTTTTTATCATGATCTAATCTATTAAATGTTTTGATTTTAACTGTAAAGATTCCTGGTGGAGTTATTGTTGTTGAAGGATTCAAAGTTGTATGCATTTATGGTGATTGAATGCCTTAGGACAAAAGGGTGATCTTGCACTTATCACCTGTGATGGTGATGCCATAACTGCAGGTTTTGGATTTACTATTTTGACTTTCGTCTACCTAAAAATATCTTATCAGTTACTCTTTTCACAAACTTCCTTTAGGGGCATTTACCAGAAACATGGTTGCAGCTGTACCTGCTCTTTATTGCAAAAGTACATTACAAAAATCTACAACAGTGTGTTTTACATTTTCATTATAACTTTTTGTTAACCACACCTTCCCAAATGTTGAATATCATATGAGTTTTTCTTGACTCTTCTACTATGTATTCCCAAATCCAGTTTTGGAATTTGAGGGTTTAATTTCGTATATGTGTGTGTGAATCGGAATCGGAATCAGAGTATAGACTTATTCCTGTAGTTACCTCACTTACTAATATTTCAATATTTCCTTGTCTTTGATATTAATATTTCATCTTCTTTTAGATCTCCAATGTCAAAACCTGATGGGTTTTGAGCAAAAGAACATCCTATGTGCACATGCAAAACCCTAAAGCTTTGGATCTGGGTTTCTCTATTGTACATGCAAATTTATCCAAAGCTTGAAACCCTAATCTAGCATACTATTAAGATTAAGATCTATAATATAACAAGTTTAGATGATACCTTTCAATACTTGCAAGAATCTTCGATCTTCAAAAGTTTAGTGTCACAAGTGTGACACCTCTAACGGCTCACAAACACCAAGGCAAGAAGATGATTGAGAAGAGAGTAGGAGGAGGCACAATTTCGGCTATAGTAACTATAGGATTTCTCAGGTAGCCAAAATCTGTAGCCCTAGGGGTCCTTAAATAGTTAAGCAACTAGGGTTTCAGTCAAAACCCTAATTGGATAACTTAGGCCCTAAGCAGCTCCAAGAGCCTTCTGGAATAAGGCCCCTTCGACGAAATTAGAGTGGGCTTTCACTCTAAATTTAGTCCCCCTTATTTCATAAGGATTCATAGCCCAAAATCAGTTATCTTATAATTGTAGGTCCAGTCCTCTTTTATTTAATTAATCTCTTTTAGCCACAAAATTAATTTATTAATTAATTTTTGACCAATATTAATTAAATAATATGATTTCTCTTTTAATATATTATTCTTATAATATATTAATAAACCATAATATCATGTCTCTCCATAAATCATCCTGTCCAATTGCTTTGGTGAAGGCAACCCAAAAGGACTATGCACAACCGGGTCAAGTACATACCAAATATAGTTACGGGCTTAGACACTAATCCAACAAAACCAACTTATGGCAATGATTCATGGTTAAAAGGTTTAAGAACCCGCATTAAAAAAATAATAATAAAAAATATAAAAAAATAACCGGAGGATATGATTGTTTAGACTCATCAACAAAGCTTAGACTTTTAACATTTCTATGCGATGAAGTTATTGGAATTGAATAAGATTAGTAAAGATTATTAATTTAGTTTAATTCAATTATATATATATATATATATATATATATATATATATATATATATATATATATATATATATATATATATATGTTGGAAAAGTTTAAGCAGAAAAATAACAAACTGGATGGATGAACAAAATGCTAAGTTTGTTGAAAAGAGAAAGGTCGCATTGATAATCTTTTTTCTGTAATGACCCAAAAATAGATGATATAATTTTAGTTAATATATTATTTCATATAGGTATATACCAAGATCCATGATAAAATTATATATCTTTTCGATATATTGTTTCTATATTCAAATCTTTTTGAATAATTCAGTATCTTATCAATTATAGGGATAAGCTTAAACAATTTTCCAGAAGGAATGGCTGCTTTCCTTGGATCACTAAATGTAAATGAAATTTCTTTACACAATATTCCAAAGGTAATTTTGAACTCAAAATTTATGTGAAAACTAAAGACCCTTATTAGTAGGTCTATAATGACTGAGTGCATACGCTAAGGTTATATATAATTGAAGATATTATAGACTCAGAATCTATGACTATTGCTCTACTTCCTGTTCCTTGTTTGGTTGTGGACTTAGAGCAAAGTCATTTATTCGAAGGTCTATTCTATCTCAGATTATGTATAATTGGTATGCACTGTGTGATTATAGAAGTGACTAATGAGGATCACCCCTATAAGTAATTACAGGATTAGACGTCTATTGATTAACTCTTCTACCCGTATTCTCGCACGAACAACTTGGCGGGAGCTCAACAACCAGGAGACCCTATTCTTCCTAACTAGGAAAATGGTGGTTAGATCAGATAGAATTTCGAAGAGGATCCTGAAGAAATAATAGAGGAAGACCCCGATGAGACTTCCATGGTCCGACACCTCGATGAGCCATAGATTACAGAGACATAGTTAGGAACAAGGTCAACACCCTCCCTATGGCATGGATGAGGCTTCTACAAACTCAACAGAGGAGGATTTTTAGATAGGGTTCTCCTTGTCATAGTATGTCGCATCACTCACTAGAGGGTACAAACACGAGCATCGGTCAGCCGAATCATGGACGTTGGCGCTACCACCAAAATCACCGCAATTCGCCTTCGTCACCTGGATGGAGGCCATGAACAGATCAGAAACCACATCAAAACCTTCAGAGGGAAGTGACTGCAACTCGAGTCGAGATTAGAGAGTATCGGGAACGTCTAACAGCGTTAGAGAAAACGCGTGATAAAAGCACAACATCAAATGACAGAAGCCAGGGCAAAGGTTAGGGCAATGCAGACTTTCATGTCTGCATTCTATGGCCCACAAAACACCACCCACCGCGAGTAGTGTGTACACTACTGACAAATCGATACAGACTCAAACTACCGGCGTGCGTTTAAACACTGCCCCATAATATACATAAATTCGACCCTTCAAATTTAGGGACTACACTATTTAAAGGGGTCGTGTCGCTTCCAAAAAATTTCCTTACATTAACGAAATGTAGACCTAATATGAGGTCAAACTTTCCTGAACTCTATGTACTGGATTATATCAATGCAATTGGCATGCATTTTATTTCATTGGGAGTTTACCACATATTTCATAACCTAGTATTACAAACGATTTGCTTATAGTAACTCTAAGATTACTTAATATATACCTCAAGGTTATGTGTAATTAAGAGACGATCGACTTAGAAACGGTGAGTCCACCTTGGGTCCTGTTCCTTGTTTGGTTGTGGACCTAGGACAGACTCATTAAGTTCAACGGCCTATTAAACCTTAATTACACACAACTGGTATACATCAGGTTATCTTAGCAGTGGATCAAGCATGGAACACAAATCACAAGATTACATTCGAGTCACTACTACTAAATTCATAAGTTTATCTATATGGACTTTCATTATGAATTGCTTTCAAAATACCCTTGAGTCGGGTCATAATACAGAAAAATCTAGTTCAATAACATCCGACTTGTTACTATTATTGGAGACTTAACGTTTGTTCATCTTTACAAACTTATGACAGAACTATGTTGCCAAGGAAAAAATCCAGACCTTCCGGCAGCGCAGCACCATCACCACCTCCGCATTTTGATCCGGCAATGTTCCAAGTTGCCGTAACAGCAGCCGTGGCTGCCGCAATGTCACAAATTGGTACGAATGGTACCGGTGGTGTTGGATCTGGTGCCACAAACTCCAACCTTGGAGACAGTACGGGGCGTACGAAGGAATGTTCATACAAAGATTTTACTAGTGGCAAACTCGATTCTTTCAATGGAAGAGGGGGAGTCATCACACTGATGCAATGGTTCGAAAAGATCGAATAGGTCTTCGAAATTTGTGCATGCCCCAAAGCAAGAAAGGTCAAATTTGCAACTTGCACTTTCTCCGGCCAAGCCCTTACTTGGTGGAACGACCACGGACTCCACTAAGAAACAACAGACTGTTTCTATGCATGCTGCTACAAACCGTACCACTCCACCACCCATGAATCGATACGCTGGAACCCTTCCGAAGTGCAACAAGTGTAACTTCCATCACACTGGGGTTTTCTAGGAGATGCATTGCAAAAATTGCAACAGGAAGGGACATACTGTCCGTTTCTGTAAGGCATCGGCGCGCCCCATCAACCAGGTCCCCGGCATTGGAGTAAGCCCAACTTGTTACGAATGCGGTGAAACGGGACACTTTAAGAGAGACTGTCCAAGGGCAAGGAATGTTGGTGACGGTGGAAGGGTGCTTATGATCACCGCAGGAGAAACTTCCCCAGAACTACCCGTGAATAGCGGTACGTGCTTTTAACCACCACATGTAGGTTTTAAATTTTTTAAATTTTTACTAAAACTGGTGTCAACTTAGGGTTTATCAACCATAGATCTAGAGAACATGACAAACCTAACTAATTCTTAGCATTTATATAAAAACACAGGGCTTTTACTAGTAAATCGATGATGGCTAGTGTAAACATTAAGCCCATGTATCATTAAGATTCTATGGACTTAGAACGTATAATTCCGCCTTATTTCCTATTCCTTGTTTGGTTGTGGGCTTAAGGCGGAGTCACTCATTCGAATGTCCTTGCAATCTTAATGATATACGACTAGTTTACACCGAGCGATTATAAAAGATCTGGTAGGACTTATACTAAAAATTTCATCATAAATTGTCGAAGCACTCGTACTGCTAGTACTCACTAACAACAACCTGGAATATCCGTAGTGGTAACAACAAGGATAAAACGGGGAGCATAAAGGCACACATAGAATACACTATCATTCCAAAACAATAACTCCTTTTAAATCGACTTAGCTCAAGTTACAATAAGAAATTCCAAGGTCGTCATTTAACATAAGGCGGATTGGTCCTCACCATATCAATTTCTTGTACTACGAAAAGTACCCACATCTTTTCCCCAAACTATTCAAGTCCCTATCAAAACACTAATTTTGGGACGAAATTCTTTCTAACGGGGGGATGATGTGACAACCGTCAATTTCCGGTCAAGTCAAAGTCAAACAAAGTCTACAAGTCAAACCGGTCAATCTAGCTAACCCTCGTATATTAGGGTTTACATTATGTTCAAACGTTGTACAACTCGCTACATTAATACAAAGTATCACTTACAAGTGTCATGTGTTCAGGAATTCAAAACCCTAATCGGGTTAAGTGACGTAGGAAAACGATAAAACAATATTGCATACCCTTTGGGGTGTGTAAGACTCTTAAACGTGGCTAAACGGGGTGTACGAACCTTGCGTTGCGAAGCTAAACACTCAAAAAGGTCACACACAAAGTCTCTTTCAACCTCTCTTTGTTAATCCTAAATCTCTCCCAAAATCTCCTTGAACTTTTTAAAACCATTCGGGTCATCCCGACCCTTAATCGGGTCAAAAACCGCTCAAAACGGGAAGATTTCTTTGAAAATAGCTTATTAGGACAGAAGTCCTTATTAGGGCCGAAGCCTCTCTATAGGGGCCGAAAGTACTAAGGACCGAACTGATGAAGGACCGAACCCGAAGCTGCTGAACCGAACCTTGCTGAACCAAAACTAGCTTAAGACCAAACCAAACTCTTCGGACCGAACCCACTTTCGGCCTATTTTGCCTTCGGTCTATTTTGGGTCATCTCGCCTTCGGTCCATGGCAGTAGGGACCGAACCTCGGTCCTATCCGAGCAACTTCGCAGGAAGGCCCATTTCACCCGGTTTTCGATCACGACTCCGTTTTAGGCCTGTTTTCGATGGTTTTCGCACGGGATTTTCGTATGAAGCCATATTTTATTATTTTTAACACTCTAAGATCATAAAATAAACTTATCCTAAGGATTTTAGTATTAAAACCTACCCCTTTCCTTAAGAGTTAAGGCAAAGTACAAAAGTTGAGTCCATTGAGTTTTCCAAAAAGCTATGACACATTCTATTCACTATTCATGCTTTATGCTTTGTGTCACTATTCACATCATCCATTACCCACTCTTTTTACCTTTTACCTTACCCCACAAGCTTCCTTAACACACACACACACACCAAGAGTCAACCAATCTTATACCTTTCTAAAAATCACCAACAACTTCACCTTTTAGCAAAATACACTTTTCTCTCTCACTCTTCTCTCCAAAATCTCGAATTCTGCAGGAGTTCTAAGGCTTATCATCCACCTTTGGTACGATATTTCATCCCTCACTTGTTTTCCTTACAATTCTTCACTCAAATCAAGGCTTCTTTACACAAATATCGTCATATTTGTTGTTAGATCTTCGAACCTTCAAGCATCTCCCAAGTGTTCTTGAGTTGAACACTTCTTTTCTTCATCATCCATCTACTGAAATCACTCAAGGTGAGTTCATACCCCTATCTTTTCATGTTTTTCTTAATTTTTAAGGGGGAAATACAAGTAAAACACCAAGAACACAACTAAACTCATCCATCAACTTTCATCAGAAAAGTTTAACTCCATTCACGGACTATTTAGGGAAACTTAAACATATTATTTTTCAAAAATGTTTTAGCTGAACATAGTTCAGATTCATACCTTTAAAATTACTACTTTCACATTTCCATACGAGTTTTCTACAATTTATGGTGATTTTTACAAAACAGCCGATCAATTCATAAACAAATCCGGACCAGTCTGTGAATATGGACGTTTTCACATAAGTTGGAGGTCACTAAAATTCATAATAAAATTTATGAAAAAACTAGACATGTTTTATAAACTCTAAGAATTTGCGGATTCTGATTTTGACTTTTCATGATTTTTCTATAATTTTTCTAAGAACAGGAACAGAAAAGCTAAAATTAGAAAAATAGTTAACAAATTCATTTACACCTTGTAACTTGCTGAGCAAGGTGTGTACTTTTATGTAAATATATGTTGTTATATTACATGTTATTTCACCTTAGTAAAAGGTATATATATCAGAAAACAAAAGGGTTTTTACCTTTACAAATATAGTAATTAACTATAATAAACAAAGTTATACCCATAGCATTTAAACGTTTTGATATGCTATAATAGGTTTATGTTCAACTACCACTATCACTATTTGATAAACTATAATAGGTATAGTTTATGATTCATTTATGCTTCAAACTCAGTACTAAAGGTTTTATTTACAAAAAAAGGGTTTTCATCACAACAAACATTTTGATAAACTATAATAGGTGTAGTTTATGTTTCAGTTCAATACAAGAAAGGGTTTTCATTTCACTACACGTAAATCTGTTAATGCCTAATTTGTGAGACATCGCTTCACAGTACTTTCCAAGTAACGCATTTAAATCTTGTATTGTAACCAGAGTCTCTTGTAGGGAGAGCACGATAGTTGTGTATAGATCTATATTAGGATTGACACCTCACACCGTGTTGTTAGCTGTAGTAGGACCTCGAGGTCTACGGGTGACAAATGTCATAACATTTCCGACGCTTGAAAAACATCGGCACTAGCATCTAGGTCATAGCATGGTTATAATAACTCACATAGAGTATTAACAAAACATAGGATTTACGGGGATTTTATTCATTTAAATTTACTTACACTATTATTAGTATGGAAAACACTAGTACATTGTCGGTCTTTGGTTTTAAGACTACATTCCATCTAGAATTGTTAGTTTTCAGCTATAATTACTAAGTGTATATGCTAGAGTTATATAAAATTTAGTCGTGATCAGCTTAGAATTGGTAGGCTCGCCTTATTTCATGTTCCTTGTTTGGTTGTGGGCCTAGGGCTTGCCCATTGCATTCGACGGTTTATTTAACTTTAATTTTATATAACTTATATACACTTGGAGATTATAGAAGGAAACTATAGGTCTTTCTAGGGTACATTATTTTACAGGAGCTTTCAAATCACATTTTTTTTAAAGAAAATATTGGATTTTCTGGAACCATACTCTATCGCTTTTACAAGGAAAACAACTTCTTTCTCAAATAAAACTCTTATGAACTCACCAACTTAATTGTTGACACTTTTCAAAACTACTTGTATTCTCAGGAAATCGGTGAACATGTAATCAACTGCTTTTGAGGATAGGACGCTAAGGCATTAAGTTTAAAACTCATTTTGTCATCATGATGTAATTTATTTGGAAACATGTAACTCGTAATTTTAAATTATATTTATGATTGTTGTGTTTGCTTCCTTCGCTATTATATTCATTGTTATGATACTGCCCAAGAAGTCACCCACCCTCGAACGTTTCCGCCGTTCTGGTTTAGGGGTGTGATAGACTCCATCGGCTAATTTTGACTCTATTTTTAAAGTTATATTTTTAACAGGCTGGAACAGGAAATTCCGTTAAAAATTCAAAACTTCTTCATCTGACGTCCGTTTTCGTCTGTCTTTTTACCGTTGAACTACCATTAACAAGAAATATGATTCTCGTTTAGGTTGTGTCGACTAGAAATCGTTCGATCTATTATTCGAACTCCCGTGTGCATACTGTTAGGCCGAAACTTAGAAAAATCATAACTTCCTCATATGAAGTCAGATTTGGGTGTTCCTTTTATGCATGCTCTCGGTTTAATGAACACTACAATTTTAGTTTAGATCACTAAGGCTAAAAATTCATCTATCGTAAATTCACTATTTACGTCACGCGGTGTCGTTCCGGTTCTGTCGCGAAACTTCGACAGGCCATAACTTCTTCGTTAAAACTCGAATTTCGGCGTTCTTTATATCTCCGGAATCCTTGTCACGACCACTACAACTTTCTTTATTGATATCGGGCTTATCTAACATTTTATTTTTGACGTTTATTTTTATCCTTTATTTATTATATTATTATAAACAAGTAATAAGCACACAAAAGCACATAATTCACATAATATTCAAGTAATTCATCTTTATTACTTTAAAATGGGTTACAACGGTTGACCTAGACTATTACATCATCGCATCAATGCTTAGCCTCGAAACACGGGCATTACAAATGACAGCATTAGAAGGGTTCTGAATGGAATTAGGAACCCAAGGCGAAGATGTGAGAGCACTACCATAAGTTATTTGTGGCAGCGTAGTTCAAGGATGAAGTCTGATTAAAGTGGGAGAGAATTGTAACATCTCAATTCAGGTAATTTAAAATTTTGACCCTTAATATGGAATTGTTTGTAAAATTAGTCCGAAGGACCCTTAAGTGAGAACACGCCTTTCCCTAGTACTCTAGGCGTACTCTTTGTACGTTGGGCATACGTGGGCGAAGACCAAACTCTAATTTTTAGGGGTTGGACCATATTTAAGCATCATTAACTCCTCGAGACTCCTTCCCTCATAAACTTCCAACCCCATTTCATATCTTCCAAAACCTAATCCACCTTTGTGATCATTTTAAGCCTTAGAGCGTGTTGTTGGTGTTTTCATAGGAGGAAGAAGGAAGTGGATTCACCATAAAAGCTCAATACTTCTTTGGATCCAGAAGCATTTTGCCCTCAAGCTTCATTTAAGGGTATAAAGCTTTAAACTTTTTGGTTATTTCGTTAGATCTTACTATATGTGATCTTGGCCCTTCTAGCCTTTCCATGCAAAGGTTATGATGTCTTATTGGGTTAAGAAGTTAGGGTTTCAAGGTTTGGGAATTTATTGGCCATGAAAGATCATAAAGTTGGAAAGTTTGTGGTTTAGAACACTATTTGGGACTAGATCTGGGTTTTGGACGAAAGGAGTTATTAGATTAAGCTCTTATTACAAGGAAAGGTAGGAAGCGGAGTACGTTAGGCGTACTTTTGAGTACGTTGCGTATACTCCCTTAAGCCCCCGTATCTGGATTTTGTGTACGCCAAGCTTACATGCTGAGTACGTTGGGTACAATCATCATGACTCAACTCGGTTGACGTTTTGACCTTTGACTTTGACCATATTTTGACCAAGTTTGACCTAGGGATATTTTGGGTATTTTAACCATAGTTGAGACAAGGTCATTGTTGGTGGTTTAGGTGACTTGTAGAATTGGTATACGGAGTTGTGTTGTGTTCAGCTATCTTTTCAGACTGAGAGGTGAGTTTTCTTTACTATACTTGTGGGTCGAAACCAATGTCGACCTAGTAGATTGTGTATTCTGCTTTGGTTTATTGCTATGTTTATGTTGATTTGTTAAGATTCACATGATTATCTGGTTGTTGTTATCTGTTTTATCTGTTATATATGTCGACATAGTTTGGTGGAGTTAAGACTGTACTACTTTGTGTTGTCAGTCAATAAACCTGGAATATCCAACCAAGAGGCTGTGGGACGGGGGTAATCTAACGAGGAGGTTGTGGACCCAGTATGTATATGGAAATCCGACCGAAAGGTTGTGGCAAGGGGTAATCCAACCGGGAGGTTGTAGACTTGATATGTGTTTTTTTTACCTTTGTTATGTTGTTTGGTATTCAGGGAAACTCACTAAGAGTTAGCTTACGGTTTAAGTTTTATGTTTCAGGTACTTCAGATGATCGGGGAAAAGCAAAGGTGTGATCGTGCACATCCTTATGATTTTATGACTTTTGATTTTGGGATAATGTATCAGCCCAAAATACAAATAATTTTTTTCATTATCAAAAAGGAAATTACATCCATAATTGTTTCCAAAATTCATTACACCATAAACATGTTCCGTAATCAGAGTAACAATATCAGTAAATGCGGAAAATAGTGGAGAGTAAATGTTGCACCATCAAGCTGGGTCATTCCCCTTAATACTGGAAGTACCTGAAATCAAAATCCAAACTATAAGCAAAAGCTTAGTGAGTTCCCAAAAATATCACATAACATACAATCACAAAATACCACGCAACATACATATGACCGCCATGAGCTCCCCCATGGTCTTTCCCTTGGAATGCCATGGGCTACCCCCATGGTCCTTCATACAAGTGCCATGGGCTACCACCGAGGTCTTCAAACAAGTAAACACATAGTTAACTATCATTTTCCATATGTCAAGTAATGGGCCGACATTGGTCTCTTCGACCCATTGGTATGGTGAGAGACACACCTCGAACTGCTGAATCACACTAAAAGATCTCTGGTTGCTGGTTTGAAAAATCCCTGAGCTATCAATACTAAATAACATGCCATAAATATTTGGGTTACAAATCCATAACCAACAGTCCATAAATAGGGTAAAAATACCATTTTACCCCTTACCTAGTTTGGTCCAACACTAAGACCCAAACCTACAATCCAAAGGCCCATTTACCAAAATAATCAACCAAGGCCCATTCATGGCACCATTTTCCAAATTAGGTCCAAACCCTTACATGGGCCTTACCCTAAAGCCCAGAAATATACCTAGTCTAATACACTTGCATTCAGATGGCCCAACAAAGCCCTAAGCATCTAAGCCTAAAAGAATGGCCCACACTGAAGCCTAAAATGTCCAAAGCCCACTGACTGAGTACGTGGGGCATACTCAGATGTACGCTAAGCGTACACGCTTTAGGGCTTGTACGAGGCGCGTGCTAGCTTGTACGCCCAGTGTACTTCCCCATTTAGCCATCGTTCATTTTTAACCCTTAATCCATTAAGGCATTGCTCCAAAACGTAGATCTGAATTCCTTAAGCTAGATTATCATGTAAAGTTGCTAACTTTACATTCATGAATGGCTAAATGAAGCTCTTAAATCTCAAAAGGACTTGGTAGATGACTTATTGCAGGCATGAGCTCAAAAACCCCCCATAAAGTTTGCACCTTTAGGCTTAAGAAACTCCTAATAAGCTGAAATCTAAAAGAATAAACCCTTCAAATGTCCTAACTATTAAAACCAACCCAAAAAGTGACCAAAAGAATAAAAACTAAGATACGAAGAGATCTAAGCATGGAGAAGACAACGTTAGGACTTGATACCTCTAGAAGCTTAAAAAATGAGTGATGATTTTGGATCTCTAAACTTCCCACCAAGCAAATCACCTTCACCTTTCTTCAAATCCTTCAAGATGAGCAAAATAAGAGCCAATTTCTTCTCAAAATGTCAAAGACACAAAAATGGAGGGTTAAGGTCGATTTTAGGGTTTAGAAGATATGGGGGCTGGTAAAGAGGCCAACCTTAGGGACTTAGGGTCTTTATATAGGGTACAACACCCTAAAATTAGGATTTCTTAATCTCCGAGTACGCTAAACGTAACCCTCGTACGCGCAACATACAAAGCCTCACATCCATGACCAGCATCACCCGAGTACGTTAAGTGTACCATGTGGTACGCATCGCATACTAGCTTCTCAGCTAGTACGCTAAGCGCACCATGTGGTACCCCCTTCGTACTACTCCAAAGACCATTATTACAACAAATTAAACATAAAGGGAAAATAAGGACATACCAACATCCAAGTGTTATAGATACTTTGATATGTGGCTATTATCTTTGGAAACAATGTTTTGTAAACAATTATGGATTTTGGTTGGATTTTAAAAATGAAAATTTTATCTTGATTTTTGGGATGTTACAAGTTGGTATCAGAGCATTGGTAGGAGAGAATTGGATGAGCATTTGTGTGAATCCAGACTCAAACTAAGGATCTGTAAAAGCTTTCAAAAGTAACCAAGGAAGAACGAGATGTGTACGATCAGTCGGAGCAAGAAAGTGTACCCCAAGTTACCCACACTATTATTTTTTATTGATGATTACGATAGAACTGCATGCTAGTGGTAGGCTAGGGATCCTCAGGAATTGCATGATAGAATTGTCTAATGTATGATGCGTGATAGACTAGGAGGACTTCTTGTATGATAAATGAAATTGACATCATTATTGTAATTTCTTAGTGTGTGCATCATAGTTGTGCATAACTACGATTCTATAGCCTGAGAATGTTTGATTTAGCCTTATTTCATGTTCATTGTCTGGTTGTCGCTTAGGGTAGAATCAAGTATTCGACTATCTATAGGATTTAGTGTTATGTATGATTAGCATGCACAAGTGGCTGCAGGGTTGGTGGAAGTTTCGTGAGTGAGTATGTGGGTGTAGAAGGCCAGCTGAGGAATGATTAGCCACTCTTGAGAGAGTGAGGATAGGATGTATGCATATTCTAGTTGCAAATTTCTTTTCGGGCATTTTTGATGATCCATTAAGACAAATACAGGTAAGTATGGCAGGTAGTATGGACCCGTACTACTGGAAGCACAGGACCTGTACGCGTAGCAAGGAAGTCACAATCACTGAGGGTTTAGTCTATCTGTGATGGTTGTAATGGTATGAATTGTGGAAATTTTGATGTGTTTTGGTTCATTTTCAGTATGGTGTTCACGAGAGGATCTGATTCTAGATCTAGAGCGGGTGGCCAGGATAGGTTGGGGTTGACTGACAACCATATCAGAGAGATTATCGTTGCTGAGGTGGCTACTACAGTCAGGGACTCTATGACACAGATGTTTGGGTCTATCAAGACCACTATGATTGAGCTATTCGATGATCTTTATGCTGCTCTCACTGAAATTGTTGTTGTTGCATCTACCGCGGTTGTTGCTACTTCAAGGATTCGAGGGGAAAGATCATTCCGGTATCGAGACTTCGACAACACAAAGCCCCCGACGTTTGAGGATGCCAAGGACCCTATTATTTCGATGAGATGGTTTTCTGAAGTGGAGGGTTTTTTTTCATATGTTCTTGCCCGAACGACTAGAAGGTCAAGTGCGCCCTGAACCTTCTCTGGCTAGGGGCGAAGGATTGTTGGATATTGGTGACCGGTACTTATAAATATGACCGGAGGGTTGTTGTATCTTGGGGGCAATTCTCAAAGATGTTTCGTATGATGTATGTTCCCATGGTGGAGAGGGAGATATTGGCTCAAGAGTACCTGGATCTGAGACAGACGACTGAGACGGTGACGGATATCACCAAGATGTTCACGGAAAGGGATCTTTTCTGACTTGAGTTTGCTACTTCAGTGCAGGCGCAGATGACTCGGTACTTGAGCATTTTCAAGACGGGTATTTGTCAGTTTGTGTCTACCCAGCGATACAATACCCTCCTTGAGCTTCAGGATGTCGTGAGGAGGCGGGAGATTGAGATCGAGACCTAGACAAGGGACCAGCGTCAGCCTCCAGTTTAGTGTCAGCGTACAACGAAGTGGTTCAAGTCCATTGATTCACGATCTCAAAGATAGAGGGGTTATACTTGTGGAAAGTATGGCAAGGTTCAGGAGGGTGTTTCCCGATCTTCTTCTGGGTGCTGCAAATATAGCACGGAGGGGCATTATGTGAAGGAATGTCGTCAGCAGGCTCCACCACTTATTACTAGGATTTGTTGCCATTCTGCGCTGGTGGGTCATGTTAAGGCCCAATGTCCTTTGCCTGCTACCAGACCCATACAGGCATCAACTACTTCTACCCTTCGGATCACGGATGGACGCCAGGGCAGAGCGGAGCCCCTGAGAGCTCGAGGTCGTACGTTCCAGCTCAGAGCATAGGAGGCCGAGGTGGCCTCGAACGTCGTTATTGGTACCTTCTTAGTGAACTCCTTTCCCACTATTGTGCTTTTTTACTTGGGTGCGAGTCGGTCTTTTGTATCTAAGTCTTTAGGTGGCAACTTGATATGACTCTTGGAGAGTTTCAGTGTCCGTTGCAGGTTTTTATCGCCAATGAACATGAAATTTCTACATCGAGCATTTATCATGGCTGTGTCTTAGAGATTTTTGGGATGCCTTATCTGATTGATCTGATCCCTATCTCCATGGGGGATGTGTACGTGATAGTAGGGATGGATTGGTTGAGCAGGTTTAGTGCGATGATTGACAATGAAGGTCAGCAGGTAGTAGTTCGAACCCTAAGTGGGGGAGAACTGATTATTTTTGGAGAGGGTACTAGGATTGGATCAGCTTTTTGTTTTGTTGCAAGGGTTGGGCAGCATCTGCAGCATGGGTGTGTGGGACACTCGAGTTGGAAAGGAGGTTACAGTTTCGGATGTGCCCGTGATCGGAGAGTTCCCTAATGTGTTTTTGGAGGAATTGCACAGTCTGCCTCCTGAGACGTAAGTTGAGTTTAATATTGATTCGGTCCCTGGTGCGGCCCCGATTGCTAAGGCGTCGTACCGATTGGCACCACCAGAGATGCATGAGTTGTCCTCTCAACTTCAGGAGCTGTTGGGCAAGTAGTTTATCAGACCAAGCAGTTCGCCATGAGGAACATCGATCTTGTTTGTGAAAAATAGGATAGGTCTCATCGCATGTGTATTAACGGTCAAGAACCATTACCCACTTCAACGGATTGATGATCTCTTCGATCAGCTGTAGGGTGCATCTTGGTCCTCCAATATCGACTTGAAGTCAAGGTATCATCAGATGATGGTTAGAGAGGAGGACATTGAGAAGACAGCATTTTGGACTCATTATGGTCATTACTAAAGAATCGGTGGGTGAGTATGACACCCATTCAACTAACGACCCTCCACCAATCAAGGAAACGGTGGGTGAGTGTGACACCCATTCAACTACCATTTTGTAGGCAGTTTCCTTATACCCCTTATAGATCGACTTCGTGAATGAGACGTACTTGCGGTTTGACTGACTTAGTTTTATACATATAATATATATTAAACTTTAATCATACACATAGTATAAGGTATAATTTAAAACATTTTAAAATTGCAAGGGTTTAATCCTTTAATAAATTAAACTTCTAATTTACTTAAATTTAAACCAATTTATTGATTTATTAATTATCTTTTAATTAATCACTTAATTAAATTAATAATAAAACCCATAAGGTTGTATTTTAAACTTTTCAAAATACTTGGGTTTTTAGTTCTTAAATTTCAAAATTAAATAATTTAATTTAAATTTAATATTAAAAACAAATGATTTAATAATTATCTATTAATTAAACATTTAATTAATTTATTGAACCAATTGAGGATTATCCAATTAAATTAATCAAGATAATTTAATCTAATCCTCCCCCCACTAAATTTTGAAAATCATGGGAGGGATACACCAAATCTTATAATTATCTAGTTAATAAAATAATGATATAATTACCAAAAATAAGAAAATCCTTATCATATCTAGCAATTTTCGAAAATGACATATATTAGGGAGGAAGGCAAGGATTTCAAAACCTTTCCATATTTCAAAAATCATAGAGGGTTAAGGAAACCCTAAAATTCGAAACTTGTAGGACAAGGGAAAGGGTTAAAATCCTTTCCAAAAATTTCGAAATCTAGGGTTCAAGAACCCTAGAATCGTAAATCCTAAGTCCCAAAAGGGTTTAATTACCATAAACCCTAATTAATCAAATTCAAACAATTGCAATCAAGTCAATAGATTACAAGCCAAGGCTCTGATACCACTGATGAGTTTTGAGCATAACAAACAAAAATCCCATATGTCCATGCAACCCTAATTCTTGATCTGTGTTTTCTCTAATTGAATATGTGACTTTAAACATCAAATAAGAACCCTAAGGATACCTAGGTATTTTCGAAAATACTAAAGAAAAGGTTTAGTGTTACATACCTTTTAGTTGTTATAGCAAACAACTAAAATTTTCATTTGAAGATCTCTTGGAAGCAAACACCACAAAAGTCGTGCCTCTAATGGTTTACACCCAAGCTAGCAAGAGGAAAACTATAGAGAGAGAGAGGGAGCCAATATTTCTTCCAAGGCTCTTAGAGGGAAGCAAACACCACAAAAGTCGTGCCTCTAATGGTTGGGTGTCGTTTCCCAAGGGAGCTAGCCATTGACTTGGTTCTACTTTCACTTCTTGATTCATATAGTCAGTTAATTAAAGACTACTATATAAGGGACCGACCCTAATTGATCTAACATATATGTTGATTACTGATGAAGCAGAAATGCATAAGAGCACAAGTCAAGCAAAAATGTTTGAAGGATATGTCTCCAAAATTTCCGTGGACATTGACAATGGAAAAATTGGTAGTCCAGAAAAAGTTTCTCTTCACAATGGAAAGGGATCGGCCAAGGTCAAACCATTTGACCATATGGTAAAGAGAAAGGCTAGTCTGTGATAGTCTCATGTGCTATTCGTGAAAGGTCCATATGTTTCTATTGCCTATTGAAGAGGCATTGGAAGTTGTATCTTAAAGATATTAAAGTCAATTTGCGATGCTGCCCAGACTACCTGAAAGATCTTAAAGATAGTAAAGTCAATTTGTTTGACTCCACTTTAGGTAGATCCACTATCTAACTCCATTATTAAGTTCATATTCATAGATTCTTAATACATGATGTGATAGTCACATTTTGATGTTTTGTAGGATCTAAGAGAGAGAAAAGGAAGCTTAAGAAAAGTAAGTTGAATCTGATCGTGAGAGACGGATTTCGGTCGCATGGTTCGATGATCAGATTTTGGAAGTTGTTGTTAGGAGTTATGATGGATTAATAGATTGCTTAGGAAATATCTACAAACATAGTTTTCATATATTTGCATTGTAAGGACAAATTTTTCCGCTTATTATCAATAAAAGTGAATTTTTGATTTATTTACTTTATATTTCCTTACAATGGCATTTATGAAACTGGTGGCTCTATTTCTATTATTAGCAATGTTAAATATGGATTTAATTCTTAGTTATATCATTTGTGGTAATGTCATAATTGACCAAGTGAAAAGGAAATCTCATCACCCAAGTTTCAATCGGATAGAAACTTGGAGTCACGTAATTTGAATAGTGTGATGTATGAGAATCTTTATCGTTGGAAGATTATGACTAATTCGCTGATCACATGTTTATGTGAGTCAAGTAAAGGATTGAAGGATCTAGTACATATTGATGTGGACTATTCGGATCCACCGCAAAGGATGATAACTTTATTCGTCATGATTTACTGATGCTTTCAGTAAATATGGTTGTGTTTATAAGATTAAGCATAATTCTGATACTATGAAAAGTTTCAAAGAGTGGAAGAATGAATAAGAAGAATCTATTACGCAAAAAGATAAAAGTTTCTCCAATGTGAAAGGATAGGAGATTACTTTAGTATCATGTTTTATGATCGTCTTAATGGTTATGGAACTATATCACAATTGATCCTCGAAGAACATCTTAGTGCAATTATTTGACTAAGAAGGGGAATCAGATGTTGTTGAAATAGTTCAATCCAAAGATGTGTCATACTTCTTTTCCAATCAAGTTTTAGAGTCATACATAGCTACTTCAAGTCGTATTTTGCAAACTTATTTCATACTAAGCAGGTTTATGACATCTCATAAAATGTGGAGTAATGATATTTTCTTACTTTAGCACATTAGAATTGGAAGTTATGATGTTTTGGTTAAAACAAAGGATAAGCTAAGACCAATTCTATAAAGTATTTTTCTTGTTGAGAATCCACACTAACTTTTGAATATTTTTTTTGCTCGTCGAGGAATGTTCCTTAAAAGGAAAACGTGTATGTCAAGAAGTCAGTGGGAGTCTTAATGATCTTGAATAGGTTCAGGAGTCTGTTAAGAATGAACCTTTTAGTTATCACTAGCTCACGATCTGAGGTTGATAAACTATCATGTTAAGTCAACACATTCTTGTTTTTGTTCACCTTCCAGCTGAGTTGGCAATGCTTATGAGTTCTATGATTCTCATTTGACTGCAAAAGGCAGAGCACGTTGGTCAGTGATCATACATTGATCAATGGAAGTGAGTTGCTTAACAACATGGAAGCACTGGTAGGCCCTTGTGCTACTAGAGAGCAGGAAATTAAGAACAAGCAAGTTCAGTCCATGAACAATAAATTTAAATTTTTCATAAACCTTGTCTTATGATTGTAGGTTGTAAATGATAGATTCACAACGATGGTAACACATACACCATAAAATCTAGGTGGAAAAAGGTTTCGCTCTAATTAATGAAAATGATTATGAGGAAACACTTTAGATAGTAGATTTTAAAGATTTGATAAATATCATTATGGTTAGTGATTGTGGTAATTGCATTCTCAAATTCGCAATATGATTACGACATCCCTTTTCATAGTGCAAATTGTGAGAAATGGCAAGGAACTGTTTGAATGTTCAGGACTTATAGCTAAAACACACATATGCTATCTAATGAAGGTGTATAAGCTTGAGAAGTCTGCTTGAAGACTTATCGAAGCACCACATATTAGAAATTTGAACTTTACTAAGAAATTCAATAATAAGGATTTCTATAAGTGCAGTTGATTTCTAGATACATGTCAAAGCTAGTGGGAGCATAGTTGTTATGCTAGTAGGAGTATAGTTGTTATGCTTAGTGTTGCAAGTTGGCAATACTAATTGTAGGATATAAAGATTCCATATTTTCAAATTGCAAAGTTTGGCAATTGTTTCGCTATAGAAAGATTTAAAGGAGAAGGCACTTATACTTCATTTCAAATCTTAAAGTTTAGATAAAAGTTTAATAAAAACTTAATCTTGGACATATATGAATATCGTGTTGAAATTATTCAACATAGGAAATTCGATGTATGGAAATATTATAGCAAGAGACTGATCAAATATCATGCCTTTATGTAAGACATTATGTATCAAATCTCATATGCTTCAGATATAGGATTGATTACATATGCTATAATATTCACTTGTTCTGATTTTCCAAACGCCTAAGGCATTGAGAGGGAAAAGGACTAGAACTTGGTGTGACTGAAGTTGTTAAACAATTGTCAAGAACAGTCTAAGGTTTAACAAAAGATTGGTTGCTTATGGGCAGTTGGAAGTATAGTAGTAGTTGGACGGGCCATATTGACATATTTTAGATTAAGATGATTCTTGATCAGAATTGATGATCATATGGAATATGAAAATGTTTCGATAGTGGGAGTTGGTTATTGAAATCTACATGTCAGTTAGAAACTTTAATGCAATGAAGGTGTTCAAGGAATGTATCTTGAATTTGAGACTTCGTTACCATAAAATTGTTTTAGTAACAAAGTTTCAATGGAACATTTTGTAATATCATTGGCAAAGTCTCTGTGACTTTGAAGCCTCGATATCACAAAAGGATATTGCATGTAAGTTTCAACACTAACACGTTAGTAGTAACAAGAATTTGAAATTATGAAATGAGTATCATTGGATCAGTGTCCAATCTATCCATTCACAAAGTAAGGACCATAGAGAGACATAATATGCATGTTTATAACATGACATGACTGATGTTTAATTCAAGTGTTTAGTTGATTACTCGATACATTATACAATGAATAAAGTATAATTAATATGGTGATTAAATAATAAGGGTTTTAATTATATTCAATAGTTTTGAGACCATAGTTAATTAGTTTATTATTGTGTTTCACTTTGCATGTTTACTTCCCAAATAATTGGATTATTCAAATATTCACAGTCGATCATACTCTTAGAAGTAAGTAGTGAATTAAGACTATCATGAATCGAATTGTAGATTGTCTAATAGTTTAGACATAGCAATATCTTTGCTGTAATGTTCATGAGTACTTGGAAATGGGGATTTTGAGTATTGGATTAACCCACGCTCAGAGAATTGCCTCATGGATTTTATCACGAGTAATTTTGAGACGATGATATCTTATATTCTTGAAACAGAGATATATGAGTTGTTGTTTACGAGTCAGTTGTGTATTCATAATACATAAACACATCAATAACTTGATGTTATAAAACATATTGTTGTGCGTGATTTGATGAGTGAATAGTGCAAGAATATAAGTCGAAGTTTATCCGTTCCTTTTGCCCTAACGGGAAAAGCGATGTATGTGGGACCCTCGATGATTTAGTGTCGACATCTAAAGCGCTTGGCCAAGCCTGGACTGAATTGATGTGTTCAATTGGTAGTCTGTTTCGGTCGTCATAAATCAGAAATCGGGAAACAAATCTTGGTCAGAGAGATTATTATAATCCATGTCTCATGTCTATACTATATATATATATATATATATATATATATATATATATATATATATATATTGTAGAACAGAGGAATATTTGATCACATATCTAAGGACACGTAACTGACAGGGTAAGAGTTCGACAACGGCTTTTGGAAGCTACAATTTGTTGATCAGTTTGGAAGTTATAGTTATTAGACTTATCCAAGTGGGAGACTGTTGGATTAGGTGTCTAAGCCCATAACTATAATTGGTATAAACTTAAATTGATGGTAGCACAGTCCTTTTGGGTTGCCCTCAAACCTAACAAATGAATATGATATCTTTTATAGAGAGAAAATGATTTATTAATTTATTATATGGTTGATAAATTAATTAGAAATCATAATAAATGAATTATTAATATATTATGAGAATAATATATTAATTGGAAATCATATTGTTTGGTTAATGTTTGATTAATAATTAATCAGAAATTAATTGGATTTAATTTTGGAGTTAATTGGATTAATTAAAAGTCCAGAGTATGTTTAGTTATTTATTGAAAGTTGAGGAAAGGAGCCCATGGACCTCATTGGATGAGGTAGAAGAAAATCACTTGCGCAAGCCCAATGAATTTTGTCCAAACCCTTTCATAAGGAAGGGAATGGGTTGCTTGGTCACCAAGAAAAGGGATTAGGGCTTCCTCCTTAAGCCCTAGCTTTGGCACCAAGCTACCTCAACTATATAAAGGCCTCCCTAGCCTCATATTTCGTCCATGCCTTACCTCTAAGAGCCTTGGATGAAATCTTGGCTCCCTCCCTCCCTCTCTCTCTCTATAGTTTTCCTCTTGCTAGCTTGGGTGTGAACCATTAAAGTCACAAAATTGGTGGTGCTTGCTTCCAAGAGATCTTCAAAGGATAATTTTAGTTTTTTGCTAAAACAACTAAAAGGTATGTAACACTAAACCTTTTCTTTAGTATTTTCGAAAATACCTAGGTATCCTTAGGGTTCTTATTTGATGTTCAAAATTGTATGTTCAATTAGAGAAAACATATATCAAGAATTAGGGTTGCATGCACACAGGATTTTTATTTGTTATGCTCAAAACCCATCACTTAGGACACCTCATTAACCAGAACGGGATTTTGGTCGCCCCGACCAAGATTGGGGCTGTTATACAGTGGGAGGTTCTGAAGTCTCCTTCGGAGATCAGAAGTTATCTGGGATTAGCAGGGTATTATCGTAGATTCATTTAGAACTTCTCCAAGGTTGTTGTACCCCTTCACTCGTATGGACGAGGAAGGGCGTGGATTTCCATTGGGGCTTAAGTAGCATGTCGCATTTGAGACACCGAGGCAGAAGTTATGTGAGGCCTTAGTGTTGAAACTTCATGTGGGTGTTGAGGATTTTTTTTTGTTTATTGTGATGCTTCCATCACTGGTCTGGGGCTAGTTCTTGTGCAGTGAGGGAGGGTTATTTTGTATGATTCTAGGTAGTTGAAGTCGCATGAGTTTCGGTATCTGACACATGATTTGGAGTTGGGAGAAGTGATGTTTTCTCTAAAGATTTGGCGGCATTATCTGTATGGGGTCTGGTGTACCATCTACATGGATCACAAGAGTTTCATATATCTAATGGATCAGTCGAATCTGGACATGAGACAACATAGGTGGCTTGACATAGTCAAGGATTATGACTGCAAGATTCTGTACGACCTGGGTAAAGCGAATGTGGTCACTGATGCTTTGAGCCGCAATTCAGCTAGTTCTACTATTGGGAGCCTATGTATGAGGATTTCGATTGATTCGCCATTATTGTATTTGATTAGAGAGGCTCGGGATGAGGGAGTCAAGAAAGAGAATTAGAAGCAGGAACTAATCAGGGGTGATATTGACATGTTTTCTACCAACAACCGTGGATTAATGACTCAATGCGGTCGGGTTTGGGTACCAGATTTTAGTAGGATGAGGCAGACTGTGCTGGTGAAGGCACACAAGTCCAGATTTTCGATACACCTTGGAGCCACCAAGATGTATTGATATTTGCGACTTAGTTATTGGTGGTCGTGTATGATGAAGGAGATAGCCTTGTATGTTGAGAGGTACTTAACATATCGGATGGTCAAGGCTGAGCACCAGAGGTTGTATGGCAAGCTTTAGCCTTCGGAGATTCCCATATGGAAATGGGATCAGATCACCATGAATTTCATCAACAAGTTACCTCGGACGACTAAGGGGTTTGATGTGATTTGGGTGATAGTGGACCGGCTAACTAAGAGTGCCCACTTCTTAGCTATTCGAGAGAGTTCCTAGGCCGAGAAATTGGTAGATGTATCTACACGCGAGATCACCGCCCGACATGGTGTTCCGGTTTCTATTGTCTCATATCGGGATGTTCGGTTCACTTCACAGTTTTAGCAGAGGTTCCACGAGGAACTAGGCACGAGGTAGCACTTTAGCACTGCTTATCATCCACAGACTGAAGGCCATAACGGGAGGACCATTCAGACGCTTAAGGATGTTATGAGCCTGTATGATCGATTTCGATGGGAGTTAGGACTCCTACCTTCCCCTAGCTGAGTTTTCATACAACAACAATGATCACTCCAGTATCAGTGTGTCGCCGTTTAAGATTCTCTGTGGGAGGAAATCTCGTACCCCAGTCTGTTGGGGAGAGGTTGGTCACAGGGTCATGGGGAAAACTAAGGTGGTTCTTCAGACATAGCTTATTCAACAGATCAGACAGAGACTACAGACAACAGAGAGTCAACAGAAGAGTTATGCCGAGAGGCATCGATCCAAGTTGGAATTTCAGGTTGACGACATAGTTTTACTGAAGGTATCACTCTAGAAGGGTGTAATATGCTTCAGGAAGATGGGCAAGTTGGGGCCCCGATATATTGGGCCGTTTTGAGTAATTGTCAGGGTTGGCAGGGTAGCTTGTCGGTTCGATTTTCTTGATGAGTTCAGTCAAATTCACAACACCTTCCATGTTTCTCAGCTTCGGATGTGTGTGGCTGATGATTCAGCGGTTGTTCCTTTAGAAGATATTTAGGTTGATGATCGCCTAAATTATGTTGAGAGACCAGTCGCAATATTGGATAGGAAGACAAAGGCCTTATGCAATAAGGTGGTATCTTTGGTCAAGGTCCAATGGCAGCATCGGAAGGGTTTAGAATGGACTAGGGAACTCGAGGCGGAGATTCAAGAGCACTTCCCTGAGTTATTCGAGACAGCGAACTTCGAGGACAAAGTCTGATTCAAGTAGGGGAGAATTGTAACATCTCGATTCAAGTAATTTATAATTTTGACCCTTAATATATAATTGTTTGAAAATTTTGTCCCAGTGAGCCTTAAGTGAGAAACGCACCTTTTCCTAGTACGTTGGGTGTACGAGTTGGTAGGCCAAACCCTAATTTTTAGGGTTTGCACCCTATTTAAGCATCATTAACTCCCCAAGACTCCTTCCCTCATCAGAATCCAACCCCATTTTGTATCTTGTAAACCCTAATCCACCTTTGTGAGCATTTAGAGCCTTAGAGTGTGTTGTTGGTGTTCTTGAAGGAGGAGGAAGGAAGTTGATTCACCATAGAAGCTCAAGACATCTTTGTATCCAGAAGCATCTTTCCCTCAAGCTTCATTTACATGTATAAAGCTATGAACTTTTTGGTTATTTCATTAGATCTTACTAGATGTGGAGTCTTGTGCGTTTTAGCCACATAATCTTGGTCCATTTGAGTATGAACTACTCTATAGCAAATGAGTTGTCCTTTTGGACATTTTGGAGTGTTTAGAGTGATAAAAATGTGATCTTGGCCCTTCTAGTCCTTCCATGCAAAAGTTATGATGTCTTATTAAGTTAAGAAGTTAGGGTCTTAAGGTTTGAGCACTTAATAGCCATGAAAGATCATAAAGTTGGAAACTTTATGGTTTAGAACACTATTTTAGACTAGATCTAGGTTTTGGACGGAAGGACTTATTAGATTAAGCTCTTATTAGAAGGAAAGGTTAGCAGCGAAGTACGATGCGCATACTTCTGAGTATGATGCACATACTCCCTTAAGCCCCATATCCGGATTGTATGTGCGCCAAGCGTACATGCTGAGTACGTTGGGCGTACTCAGCCTCAGTCAATTCGGTTGACTTTTTGACCTTTGATTTTGACCAAGTTTGACCTAGGGGTATTTTGGGTATTTTGAACCATAGTTGAGATAAGGTCGTTGTTGGTGGTTCAAGTGATCTATAGAATTAGTATACATGTTCAACTATCTTTTCAGACTGAGAGGTGAGTTTTCTTCATTATACTTGTGGGTCGAAGGCACCAACGCCGACCTAGTAGATTGTGTATTCTAGTTTGGTTTACTTGTTATGTTATGGTGATCTATTAAGATTCACATGATTATCTGGTTGTTGTTATGTGTTTTATATGTTATATATGTCGACATAGTTTGGTGGGGTTGAGACTCTACTACCTTGTGTTGTCAGTCAACAAACCAGAGCAATGCAACCGAGTGGTTGTGGGCCAGGGGTAATCCAACCAGGAGGTTGGGGACCTAATATGTATGAGGCAATCCAACCGAAAGGTTGTAGGTCAGGGGTAATCGAACCAGGAGGTTGTGGACCCAGTATATGTTTTGTACATATGTTCTGTTGTGTGGTATTTTGGGGGATCTCACTAAGCTTTGGCTTACGGTTTAAATTTAATGTTTCAGGTATTTCAGATGATCGACGAAAAGCAAAGGCGTGATTGTGCACATCCTTCTGATTTTATGACTTTTGATTTTGGGATACTCTGATATGTGACTATTATTTTTGGAAACAATGTTTTGTAAACAATTATGGCTTTTGGTTGGATTTTAAAAATGAAAATTTTATCTTGATTTTTAGGATGTTACATGATTTTTAGGGTTTTATTTGTGATTTCAGGCCAGTTTTTTCTTCACATAATCCCACTATATAAAGATTACCATCAAATTTCAAAAGGAAGCAAATCCAAAAATGTTCTACAAGTTTGTTTAATGAAATACTAATACCCTCCATAGCCATAATAAATAAGAAAGGCGAAAGAGGATCCCATTCCCTCACGACTCTCTTAATGCAAATCTCTTTTTTCGGCACACCATTAACTAATATAGAAGCTTTATCGTAAGAGAGACATCCCTTTATCAAGTTTCTCCATTTTTCCCTCAAAGTTAATATGTTCAAGAATTGAATCCAAGTGGCTCCAATTTAAAGGATCAAACGCCTTATCAAAATCCACTTCGAAAATAATAAGAATTTACTCTTTAATCTTCTTCGCCCAATAATATAGCTCATTAATAACAATTGTACAATAAGAATGCTCCTATAAGACGATTGCTCCAGGCTAATGACCTTTCACAAAACCTTCTTAAGCCATAAAGCAAGAAGTTTAGAAGGTATTTTATACATACAACCAATTTAGATTAACTGGCCAATATAATCATTAAAACATAAAGGATCAAGCTTTTTGGGATTAAAGAAATAAAAAAGGCATTACAACCATTACTTATTTGTACCTCATTTTCCCTTAAAATAGTGTCAAAACTATTTATTTGCTAAAATACATGAAATCAAAACCATATTATTGTTTACTTGGTTATACATTAGCAATTATAGCAAAGATAATGACAACAACGAGGACTTTTTAAGTTTCTAAACTACTTTTCTAAAAAGATTTTTAATTATTAAAATCAAAAACCACTTTTATTAAATAAGATTTTGCCAAAACGCAAGAAAGTCACAAATAAAGAACAAACTCGTGACTGAGGCAACTATTTATATGGTTAAATGCAACAACTCTCAAAAGCCTTTTCTTCACTCCCACCATTATTGAACTTCCATTTCTTTTTGCTTTGTAGATCCACCCCCACAACACACACACAAACACAATTAATGGCGTATGTGAGAGAGAATCAGATTCTCTGTGTTTGAAATTACACAGCTAACACAAGCAAAGGTCCTCTTACTGTTTAAGCTTCCCGTACCACACTCAAATGTAGAACGAACTTTTGACTTTAAGAAATCTACGAACAAGTTTTTTCATATTGATTCGAAGCTTCAATCTCCAGGTATTTATCCATCTTCTTCGATTGTTGTTTTTGGTAGTGTTAGAGTTGAGCTTCATTTGCTCGTGTTCAATCGATTAATTTGATCTGTGTTTTTTGTTCGTAAACTGTTCGAGGGCAGATTTTGATTCTCGAAGTTGATTTGTTTGCAGAAAACTTTCTTATTTTGTCAGCGGTTTTACTTGAATTTTGTTAATTAGTTGCTAATTATTGACGGATTTAGGGTTTTTCCTTTCTTCCTTATTACGACTTCCTAGTTTTTCGTGTATTCATCGCTATTTCCTTCCTTTCCCCAAATTTGGGAAATATTAAACGTTAAATTTTTCCACTTCGATTCAATTTTGGATCAAATGATAGTTTAATTACTAATTAAATACTTGAAGTAAGTAGCAATCTCTATACTGTTTTACTCTCTTCATCCCAGATTTTTAGGGTTTCATTTGTTGTTTCAGGTCAGTCTGTTCTTCACTTAATCCCACTACAATCATCAAATTTCAATATGTATAGACCCTCGCCTGTTCGAAACCCGAGGTCAAAAGGAATCAAATCCAAAAATGTCCTGCAAATTTGTTTGTTGCTCGCTGTTTGCTTCTGGTTGATCTTCCAAGTGAAACGATCCCATGAAAAGAAGAAAGAGTTTGACAACACAAAAATCTCGTTAAGCACCAGTAAACAAAGTAATGATGAAATCGCTAAACTTGGAAGAAAAGATCTCCAACCTAAATTTGAAAAGATCGAAGAGGAAGCTGAAACGCAAACTGAACAAGATGAAGAAAAGACCGATGAGGGAAAAGAAGATGAAATCGATGAAAATGAACAAGAAAAGTCAGAAGCGGAAGAAATAGAAGAAGTCATTGATGAAGAAAGTCAAAGTCAAACTGAAACTGAAACTGAAACTGAAACTGGTGATTCTGTAGAAGATCATGAACCAGAAGAAGAAGAAGATGGAGCTTCAACACATACACATGAAGGACGTGAAGAACACTACAAAGCAGATGATGCTTCTAGTGCAGTAGTTACTCATCTTTCTACTGAAAATACAACAAATGAAGAAATCTCAAATGGTGAAACTTTCAATAATAATGGAACCCATGAAAATGGACCTCCTTCAAGCACCAAAATCATGGATTCAGATTCTACAGAAGCTGTAAATGTCACAGTGGAGGGATTTGCTCCTGATTCAAGTTATGTGAAGTCTGATGAATTGAATAGTAGTAATGAAGTTGAAAGCGATGAAGGTGAAGGTGAAGGTGAAGGTGAGAATTTGGAGGGTAATGATGTAATTTTGGATCCAGATGAAGTGGAAAATGAGACACATTTAGAAGAGAAAGAGGTTCGGATGGATTTAGACACGTTGCCTGAGATTGAAACAGAAGGTGGAAACAGTGAAGATACTGCTGCAGAAAGAAGATAAAAAAAAAATAAAAATAAAAAAAGATTTATTTTGTGTTGATTTTTGAAGTTGTAATTGTTGTTTTGTTTCTACGTATCATGTTTTGCTTCAGAACTTGAAGTTGTAGTCCATATTAATTTATTAATTGCCTTTGATCTTTGTATAAATTCGGTTTGAAATGTCAATTTTTTTGTTTATTTAAACATTAGAGACTTATTCCATTGATGGATGACACTTGGAAAAAAATTCTGTTAATAATCCTTTGTTGTAAAACAATTTTAAAAAGATTTTAAAAAAGTCATAAAAATCTTCTGAAATCGTTGTAAAAAACTAAAAAAGTTTTTAAATGGTTAGGTGTTTGTTTTTCTTTTTAAATCAATTTTTTGATTTTTAACTTTTTCAAAAAGTTAAAAAGGTCAAAGTTGTTTGGCAAATGGAAAAATGACTTTTAAAATCAACTTTTCCCAAAAACATAAAAACTAGCATTTGCAAAAGTCAAACAGCCATGACTTTTTGTATTTTTTTGAACTTTTAAGGCTGCAAACGAAATCTCAAACATTTTTTAAACATTTTTTTAAAAAAAAAAAAAGATCTTTTACAAAAAGGATTTTTCTCTTTAAAAGGAATCCCAAACAATTGAGCTTTTTAGAATGTCATGTTACAACCTAAAAAAATAGAGTAAATTACATGAATGGTCCCTATGGTTTGGGATAATTTGCGGGTTTGGTCCCTAACTTATTTTTTTAACTCGGAAGGTCGTTACTATTTGTTTTTGTTAATCATTTGGTCTCTACTTTGTTTTTGTTACACACTTGGTCTCTATCTTACCTAAAAAATTTATTATTTAAATAAAGACAAATGGTAGGGATGTCAAAAAGTCCCGTGGGACCCCGTCCCGTTTGGGGGAATTTTTTAAAAAAAATCGGGAGCGGGGACGGGGGCGGGGGCAAGGTTAACCCCCATTTTAATTTTGGGGGCGGGGGCGGGGGTAGGCAATCCCGTCCTGAAACCCCCACGGGGACCCCGTTAATAAATTAAACATATATTTACATATATTAATTATGTAAACATAATAGACAATAACATGATTTTGATCTTCCAAAATTCATCAAAAAATATGTTTTTAAGTTGTTAGTATAATGTTTTTAAGATGCCATAACTTTTTTATTTTTAACATGTAAGATTCGGCTATAAATAATTATTTGTTACCTAAAAAATAGTTTCTTTTAACCTAGATAACAACTTTTTTTAGCAAAAAAAATAGGCAGCTCAAAATCAATCGGGGGCGGGGGCGGGGATAATAAAGGGGATTCGGGGGGCGGGGGCGGGGGTAGGAAGGCTGAACATTTCGGGGGCGGGGGCGGGGACGGGGGAACCGGGAAATTTCGGGGGCGGGGGCGGGGAATGCACTCCCCGTCCCATTTGCCCCCGTTGACATCCCTAACAAATGGTGAGGTAGGTAACGTAATATGAGGGGTGGGATTGGAGGTGTTTATTTAAATAAATTTAAAAAATTAAGAGGAAAATAGTCCTTTTAGGTAAGACAATAATCAATTGCTTAACAAAAACAAATAGTAGGTATATTCCGAGTTAAAAAAATAAGTTAACGATCAAACGCATAAATTACCCTAAACCATAAGGGCCAATCGTGTAATTTACTCAAAAAAAAAATAGTCAGAAAATAAGTGTGTGAATCATAATCTTAAACCTCAAAGTATATGAACTTGGCATTAGTGCTGTGATATCTTAAGATTAAACAATAAATCCAAATTATAAACATCTACATCAATTTCGATCAGCAAATACTATGTTAGATCGAACTTAACGATCATAATTTTTTGTTTTATCCATCAACCAATTCCAATAATTTAGATTGATTCATTTGTCGATTCTTTGAAACATAATAACATCAACATTCAACGATGGAATCTATGCATAAAATTTGTTTGCAATTGGATGAAAATAAGAGACTATAGAAAGAAAACTGACTGGTGGTTTTCATTAAAATGTCATATAAAACAAACCGGCCACCGTCCCAACGCTTTCACTCTCCGCCTCTTTCTGTCACTCTTGGGGTGCTCCGTCAACACTCACGAGTCACGACGATAGAGTTGGAGAAGTGGGCTGTTTTTTAACTTTTCAATTGGGCCACTATTTGAACAAGTTTTGTGGCCCATCGTTTCTCTAAAAAAGTTCAAATCCTTTTGTATTTAATTTAATATTATATGTTATTTGGATGAATGAAATTATTTATCTTTAAATTTTTTACTATCTTTTATTTTAATTTAGTATGTGTTCTAATTAATATAGTTTTTCATTTACCTACAAGTCAACATATATACTATTTGAAATAGAATTGTGCTTTCTACAATGAGTTTTCATTTTGAGGTTTATAAGATTATATACATGCCATCTATATAAGATTATATAAAGTCCATGTAGATAATGAGTAAGATTATGGGTGTGTTTGGTAAAAGTAGTTTTTAGCTAGAAGCGGGTAGCGGTTAGCTGGTAACGGGTAGATGGTAGAGTGTAGCAGGTAGCTGGTAGCGGGAAGCTGTAGCTTTTATTTGTTATATGAATGTTTGGCAAAATTACCTGGAGGCTTTTAAAATATATAGAATTACATAAAAGCACAATTGATTAAAAATAAATAAATATATAAATATATTTTTAAGGGTAGTTATGGAAATTGATTTCAAAAGCTCATGAGCGTTTTGTTAAACGCTACATAAAGTAGCTTTTAGAATCGGAGCGTTTTGTTAAAACTAAAAGTTAAATGCTCGTACTGCCAAATGAAGCTTTTTTTTAGACTAGAGCGTTTTATCAAAAGCTAAAAGCTAGAAGCTCCCAAACGCTTCCAAAAGCTCCGTGCCAAACACGCCCTATATACATACCATCTATATTCTGTATAAGATTATATAAATTCCTGAGGATAATGAAAAGTAATTTTTGGAAGGTATATGTTATTCTAGGAAGTATATATCACTTCATGTAACTTAATGAAAACTGATAATTTTTTAATACATATTAATTGTTAAAGTCATTATGAGTTTTTTCAATTATGGATCAACATAAAATATAATTCTTAAAACACAAAAAATAAAAAAATCAAGATATTAAAGTTGTATGTATATTGCCCTTGATAAAATTTAATATTAAGATTTTTTTGTAAATAGAAACTTTTGTATTAAATCATCTTCATTATCATGCCACCTTTTACAAAATTTACATGATAGAGTTTTTGAAAAGGGTATCTTATTTGAACCTCTAATTATATGATATATATGTAAGGTTGAGCAAATTTCAACCTGGAAACCTAAAAATCGACAATACATAAACCAAAAAAATCAAAACCACGCAACGGAAATCGACAGTTTAGGTATGAATTTTTCAAAAACTGAAAATTTCAGTTTAGACTCGGTCTTGGAAATTTCAAAAATCGAAAAAACAAAGACAGACTAAACCTATTAAATTATATAATATTATACATATTATATATATATTTTATTATCAAGTTGTGAAAACTAAACACAAGTACTAAGTTGTCTAGATGGTTAAGGCGTTGAACACTTAAAGCAGATGCCCGAGGTTTAAATCTTGGATTTAACATGGAGGGTTTTATTTTGTTTGTTGCTTGTTCTATATCCCTCCGAAATTGTTTCTTTTAATTCCCAAACTTGTCCCGGTCTGACAAACATGAAACATAACTTCTATTAATCTCTTATATAATCAACACCAACTTATCAATGCTCAGCAAGCTACAGTTTCAAATAGGTTTGGGTTTAAACCCAAATACAAGAAATCGAACCCATCGGTTTGGGTTTAGGATTTGGTTTTAAATATTTGAAAACCGATATCATCATTTTGGGTACGATTTTGGGTCCAAACCGACCCATGCGAAGGCCTAGACTATGTGTGTTCATAAGGCACATACACACACCCATACACTCATACATGTCTCATCACTATGAGTTTATTTACAAATACCTTTTTCGAAATGACCATCATCATGATTGGAAATAGTAGCTTTTTATACTTGATTTGATGGATGGAGACAAATCTATAAAAGTCGATAGCTATAATAAGAAAATCGATATTAACAAAATCTTCATCGCTTTGCTTATATGACATGTTAATTATACCAACATCCAATATTTAATATTTTTTAGAAATCAAATATCATCATACATTTTATTCCTACTAATCTTCATACACATTATATCAAAACAAATGTTAAAATCAAAAAATGAATTAATATAGAGAATCGAAAGATTCTACATGTCATAATTTTTTACGAGTATGAAAGTGGATAGAAACAAAATATAGAAGAGTAATAATTTTTCCATATTTTTTTTATCTCTAATCATATAATTAAAGTTTATATTATCGCATTACTTTTATAATCATATTGTAATAATCATAAAAACATAACAATCAACTAAAATAAAATCAGTTTTTTTTTATTAAAAAAATAGTTTCATATGATGAATATTGTTGGACCATCTTATATCTAAGGGCAATTATTCTTGTGTACCAAAATAATGATGGTTTATCATGTAGTACTTTAATCATCCGAGAGTCTAAAAATCATTCTCAATATACTACTCAACGACTCTAGTTCAATGATCAATTTTTATGTTTTTTCGATAACCCCAACTTAAACATACTCATCTCCTCTTTTTGGGAGCTTTAACTCGAGCAACCAAAATTTCTTGTGTTGCCTACGCTTATGCACGTCTAACTATGTTCTTCAACCCTACTAAACAGTGCTAAATCCATCAATCATACGGCCCCCAAACGGGTTATCTCACGTACGACCCGTAGGTATCGTAATAAAATAACACCTATCAAAATTTGGCGATGGAGGATCGCCTCACCTAATACGCCCACACGCCTAATCCCTAGCGTGAAATCTTCGTATGTTTGTGATTATTCTGGTTTTCCTAACCATACTAAACGGTGATATATATATATATATATATATATATATATATATATATATATATATATATATATATATATATATATATATATATATATATATATATATGTGTGTGTGTGTGTGTGTGTGTGTGATTATTCTTATATTCCTAACTCTTTTCTTGCAACATTATTTAATGACTTTTTCATATATGTTCATTTATGTTTGTTTTTGATTTGAAAGTTTATGTTCATTTATTTAGGTATTGTTCTTAATTTGAATATTTATGTTTCCGTATGTTTGTTTATATTCATATGTGTTTGTTTATGTTCAATTATATTCGTTTGTTTATGTTCGTTTTTTGGTCTGTTAATTTAAACAAATGAACATGAACAAATTCTTATTTGTGGCCGGTTGGTTTGTTTACACTTGACCATTCTCGTTTCCTTGACTTTTTTCATGTCAACGTTGTAGATTTTTTTTTGTTCGTTATTTCTTGTTTTGTATTTTGTGCTTGCTGTTTTTCTATTTGAAGCTACAAGTGGTCATTTGATTTATGGTAGTGCTTTGAATCTGCAACAACTAATGGTAATATGGTATTGCTTTGAATCCGTGATCCTATTTCCACCGCCCTTGAACTTGAAGCTACAAGTGTTATCTTTATATTATAATGCTTTAAATCCACTTGTATCAATGGTTCAAAGAATCATTGAGAGGCTCTCACTGAATCAAAGGTGAAAATTTAATAAATCAATCTGACTTTTTTTTACTCTCTCTCTCTCTCTCTCTCTTTCTCTCTCTCTCTCTCTCTCTCTCTCTCTCTCTCTCTCTCTATATATATATATATATATATATATATATTAGTTTTAATCAGTTAATATATTTAATTAAATACAAAAAATAAAATTGAGTGATTTCTAGAGAAATTTATACCACCAAATAGTATTTGTCTGACATTTTAAAATTTACAAAATATCAAATATGAAAAACATTTTGGTCATATAATATTTTATGGTTTATTTATTTATTTATTATAATTAATTAATGTTATTTTCGAAAATATAATATATACTTAAAATTTGATAAGTTATATGAAGTGATTTCATATGTTATATGGGACATGTTCATTGTGGAATCGTGTTGCAGACCAGACCAATTATGTATATTCTATATACGTTTAGTGTGTTTAGAACATGTTCATCGTGTTCTGGAAAAATTCATCGTGGTCTAAACTGTTATTTCCTAATCCAAACACACTTTTCCATCACATACATGCCACATTTCCTCGTTACCAATGCAAAATAAGACTAAGTATTGACGATTATTCAACATCTATGTATTTTTACCTTAGTTAAACGCATTCCGGACCAGTAATGCATGTTTTGCACATGACTATTGTATACCGGACATGTTTTTCCTAATCAAGATTACGATTTTACATTATTTATATCGGTAAAATATAAACAAAAGATATAAGTAGAGAGAACATACACACAACACCACAACCCCTTCATCATCCGAAACCATTTTCATGAATAAGCCGAGGGTCCGAAATTCTATATGTACCAAGATCTTGTGGGTATCATATTCCGATGAAAAAAATGTATGTATATGGGGACTATTAAATTTGGGTAGGTGATGATGGATATCAACTTTGTTGGATCCAAATGACCTATACCAAATAAATCGATTGTTTCTCAAAACACCAAAATAAACATTCTTTTATGTTATTTCCTTTATATTTAGTTCATATTTTTAGTATCCCTAAAATCAAATATCTGAAAGTTCAACGTTAAATTAAAGACATATTTGGAAAACTAACTGAAAAATCTAGTTTTTAATAAATTAACTTGTTAATAAATTATCTAAAACTAATTTATCTATAAAGCAGTTTATAATTACTTTATAAGATACAATAAACTATTTATGTAGTTTTACGAAAGATTAAATTACAATAAACAAATTTATAAACTGTCTTGTTTTTACCTAAGAATACTTACAACGCATACACCATTACTGTACAATTTCCTTTACAATTTGCTACCAAAAACATCAAGTTATAATTAGTAATTATATTTAAAGATCATTAGCAATTGAATTATATATTTCAAGTAAAAAAATATGCTTTAAAACATCATCCTTTCTTATTAATGAAGGTTTATTATACCATTTGTCATTTTATCAAAGCTTTTGTCACTTGTCTAATTATGAGATTTTTTAATTATTTAAATTTCACATTTCATTATATGGTATCTTTATTTTTTTTATTAACCAATAACCAATTCAATTAATTAATGAGTCTACTATTCTATATGTAAAGTAATTATTCTATTAAAATGTTTATTAATTTACAAATATATTTGAATTCAAATGGATGTTCTAATGACACAATTAATGTCGTGTATTTGATGATGAACTCAAAACATACATTTAATTTTTTGGACTTTTAATTTGAATTCTAACAAAATTATTATTTATTCAAACTTTATAAATAAATATGTGTGTATAATACATCTTTATCTCTACCCTAATAAATGAAAAAATGTCATATTTAAAATTTTTGATTCATAACAACTATTTACAATATGTCAATAATTTTTTTATTAGTATAGATTCAATAATAATATTTATTCATCATTTCGTTTGTATTTATTTCGAAAGTTAATTTAAAAAATATTTAATGTTTATATCTTAATTTTCAACATCATTATTTAAAATATGTCAATAGTTTTTTATTAGTATAGATTGAATTACTTACTTAATCATTATATCATTCGCATTTATGTAAAAGTGTTTTTTCAAAAAAAATATATTTAATATTTATACATTGATATTAAACTTTCATTTCTTAATAAATCTGTATAGTACATGGGTCTCACACCAAGTTTATATATCGTATTAAGATCTACAAACCATGTGCAAACTTTATACGAGCCGATTCGATATCATATCAAATCCAAAATCATGAATATTATTGTAAATAACTGTACATGCATTAATCACCCAAAAATAACTCAACCTAAATGTTTTCTTTTACTTATTATTTTGGTTTTGTATCTTTCTAGCTTATTTAAAGAATTCAAAAAACTTGCATATAAATAAACAAGTTATTTTCGAGTTGAAATTATCAACCCTAACCTACCCGTTTAGTTTTCGTGTCGTGTCGTGTCAACCCGTTTATTTAAACGAGTTGAAATATCTTACCCAAACCCGTTTATTTAGTCTTGACTTCGTGTCGGGTTTCGTGTCATGTCAATTTTTACCACCTCTAATATATATATATATATATATATATATATATATATATATATATATATATATATATATATATATATATATATATATATATATATATATATATATATTATAGTTGAAAATGAAAATTATGTAAGAGGAAGATAATGGTGAAATTTATAAAAATGTTAGAAGTAAATCAAGTTAAGAGTTGAATGTTAAGAACTTTGGACAATTACAAAGTATATAAGATATAAAATGACTTACTATAGTGAATTCTAGTATATATATATATATATATATATATATATATATATATATATATATATATATGCTTAGGTTATTCTATTCAAAGTAATTTTTGTGTTATTGTATGCATAAATGTGGATCAATCAAATTTACTTATTTTAAAAAAGTGATTAATATATATTATTGAATTAAATATAATTGAAAAATATCATATTAATTAATTACAAAGTTAATTTAGTTAATTAATATAGATTTAATAAAGAAAAATTGCATTTTTTAAGCGATCATAGATTCTATTGATTTTAAAAATCCGATTTTACGAATTATAATTCTCTTAATTCAGACATTCTGACAGAATATGTTTATAAGTATATTCAAAAATAAAAATATTCTTGAACCATAAATAATAAAAATATTCTTGAACCTATTTCTTGATTATGAATTTAAAAACTTCTTATAGAATAACAAATTCTTGAACAATCATTTGAAAAATAAAAACAAAAAACACATTATTTCTTATATAATTTGGGTAATAATTGTTAAAAATTACATTTATTGTTAAAGAATAAAACTAAAAAAAATTTCAAAACGGGAAAGAAAACATCAAAAAACAACGACTAATACATTCTAAAAGAATAATGTGGTCCGTTTCAATTTTGTGATCCGTTCTTCAAGCATCAACTTCTGTGATTCCAACAAAATTGGAATTCGTGATTCTATTCCAACAGAACTGGAATTCGTGATTCCAATCCAATAGAATTGGAATCTCACCAATATCATCCATTGAATCATCTACATAAACATACTTGATACCTTTTCAGAATTCAACATTGTCAAGATTCTGCACTGTCCACATCAATGAAGTGTTAAATCAGAAAAAAAAAAATTGAAATATTAATTAATTCATAAGATACAGCCAAAAAACTGCTCATTCTGATATGTATATTAGTCCAAAATAAAATTAAACCACTAAAGGATGTCATCTGTGAATTAAAAATAAAAAAAATCAAATCCTTAGTTTCAAAAATTAAACCAAAACCAAAGTTATACACAAAAAACTTATACCCAATCACACACAAAGGAAATATTAAAACCACACACAAAAAGAAAAAAAAATTGAATCACTTATGTGCTTCTTCTTCTTCTTCTACGTTTTATATCAAACGATCAAACCAAACACATATTCTTTCCTTTGATTTCTATCAAACATTCAAACAAAAACAAAAAGGGAAAAGAACCTGTTAACGAACGAAAGCAACACCCCATCCTTCCCTCTTCCCCTATTGAACATCGAAACCTAACACACCAAAAATAAACCTTATCGATCACTATCAAACATCAAATAAAAAAAATAAATGAATCAAAATGATTACCTGTTGCTGCTTCATCCTTACCCTTCAATCCAACTATTTCCCAATCCCTTCGTGTTTATTTTCGATTAAACCAGGAGAAGAGCAGCAAAGAACAGCCCCACCAAATCCTCGATCTGAAAACCCTTGAATCTACATAACTTGTTCTGGACTACATGTAAACAATCGTAATTCACAGAAAGGAACCACAATTTTTGTTGGGAAAGCGAAACCCTTACCTGCAGAAGTTGGCGGATGTGAAGGCGTGAATGGAGAAGTTGTCGGGGGTAGCGGGGAAGCCAGCGACGGAGACAGTGCAATTTAGAGGGTGGCGAAGACCAAAATTTGGAGATGGAGGAGAAACGAGTGGGAAGGAGAAAGAATGGAGGGCCGAAGATTCGTTTTTTAGGGCAATAAAAGACGCGGATTCTTGAATCTCCTTCCCTTTTCGCCCATCGCACCACCATTTTCGGCTTGGACTGCCACCGAACATCTTCCAGGGGATGGTATCACTTCGATCAAACCAACTCTCGCACCCATCACTTTTTCTTACATGGAAATCTCAATCGACAAAAGAAAGGAGGGATGAAGACGAAAAGAAATTAGGTTAAAAGTGAATGTTAGCATGATTACAAGGACTATTTGTTAAAGCTATGTATCAAATTACTAAAATATCCTTATTTATTTATTTAATTATTTAAATTTTTATTTAACTTTGATTGGCCCACATTTATACATACAACAACACAATAATTAGTTAGAATACCTGAACCAATATATATATATATATATATATATATATATATATATATATATATATATATATATATATATATATATATATATATATATATATATATATCTTTAGTTACAACGTTATATGATGACTATATTCATTTATGATTGTTCTTGATTTGAAAGTTATGTTCTTTTATTTAGGTATGATTCTTGATTTGAGTGTGTGCTTTTTTTTTCTGTTAGTTTATGTTCATTTATATTTGTTTGTTTATTATTACACCACACCCTTCTCATTTCCTTTCATGTCAACGTTGTAGATTTCATTTCATTCCTTATTTCTTTGTTTTGATTTTCTGTTTGCTATTTTTCTATTTGAAGCTACAAGTGGTATTTTGATTTATGGTAGTGCATTGAGTCTACTGCTAATGGTATTGCTTTGAATCCGAGATCCTATAGATGTTTTATTTTTTTATGATATGCTTTAAATCCACTTGTATTAGAAGAACATGAAATGCTTACCTATTTTGTGTGTAGGTGTGAGCAACTGAGGATAGAGAATGGTTCATATTTTCCTTGGAGCTGAATGGTTCAAAGAAACATTGAGAGGCTTTGACTGAATCAAAGGTAAAAAAAATTAATAAATCAATATGTGATTTTTTCTCTCTCTCTCTCTCTCTCTCTCCCTCTCTCTCTCTCTCTATATATATATATATATATATATATATATATATATATATATATATATATATATATTGTAAGGTCAAACCTTGAAATATGATGATGTTTGAAGTCTTTCAGCATCAGCGTATAACTCAGCATCAGCATCAGCATCATATTAGCTCAGCATATATATAGCTTTATTCAGTACGTTGTAACAGATCTTATATTTATCTTGTTTCCTTAGATATCATAGTTTAGTTAGCTGTATATCCCTCATTTGTAGGGATTGTCTAGAATAGATGTATATATTCTTTTGTATCGGTTTGTGTTGAGGTATGTCTTTCACAAACCCTAATAGCCGCTTTGTGCATACGATAATCTCTTTGTGAGATTATCTTTCTTAGTGAAAGTTTTTCTTTGTGAAACCCTATTGTTCTTATTTACTGTCATTGTTTGATAAATTGATTGATCTAAGGTCTTTTCAATTGGTATCAGAGCAGGTTTCTTTTATCAAACAAATGGCTTCATCTTCTTCTTCGTCAAACTCATCAAATCATCCTTCCGCTAAAATTCCTCCTTTTGATGAAACAAATTTTGCTATGTGGAAAATAAAGGCTCTATATGCTTTAGAGTCGGTAGATGAAGACATGTTGGACATCGTCGAAAAGGATCCATACGTTCTGATGTATCAACCTCTGAAAAATAACGTTCCTGATGGTGCTATGAAGAAAACACCTAGAGAAAACTGGACGGCAGATGACAAAAGAAAAAATGGTCTGGATGTTCGTGCTCGGGCTGCAATCAGCTACGCTTTGCCATACAATATCTTTGGGCTGGTTCAGAATTGCATCTCAGCAAAAGAGATGATGGATACACTGACTGTATCTTTTGAAGGCACTGAAGAAGTCAAGGCTACTCAAATAAATGACCTAAACAGAAGGTATGAACACTTTTTTGCAAAGAAAGGTGAAACCTTGACTCAAACCTTTAACAGGTTCAATACTCTTGTTAATGATTTGTGGAGACTAGATCAGCTGAAGCATAGAACTGTTCTAGTGCAAAAGTTTTTGGATTCTCTGGGTGCAGGTTGGGAGAACCATGTTGATGTGCTGAAAAACAGTGAGAAGATCAACACTATGGACTTACAAAGTCTCTATGGAAACCTTCGATACTATGAGGAATCCAAGCTTCAGAGAAAGGAGCTGATGAAGGATTCTCAGCGAGAATCATCTGTAGCCTTGTTCTCAAACAAAAAGCTAGTGTCAGAGTCAGACATTGAAAACCATTCAGACACTGATTCCTCTAAAAGTGACACTGATGATCTTGAAAAGGTTGTAGCTAGTGCGGCTTTGATTGTAAAGACTTTTGAGAAATCAGGCCGAAACTTCTCAAAGTTTCAGAAGAAGATGGGTGGAAATTTTTCAAAAAGATCAGAAGCTGATAAAAAGCATGGTACTGATAAGAAAGGGAAAGCTCAGTGCTTTAACTGTGGGAGCACTAATCATTTTGCAAAAGAATGCAAACAAAGAACCCAAGGCTCGGATGAATATTGGAAGCAGAAGTACAACAAGCTGATTGAGAAACTGAAAGCAGAGAACTTGGAACATAAAATTCTTGTTGCTGAAGAAGAAAAATGGAAGACTGATGAGGAGTCATCAGATGATGAAGTCAAGTGTCTGATGGTCAAGATAGAAGACACTGATGATTCTGAAAAAGGCACAAGTACATTTGATGCTGATATGTCTGATGCAGTTGAAAATTCCAGGAAGCACAACACTGATTCTCCTTCAATGTATCAGGTTAAAAACTTTGTTTCCTATTCAATGAATGAAAAATCAAAATGTTTGAGTATTTGGGTGTTCTTAATTCTAAGAAGAATCAAACAATAAGAGATTTGAAAAATCAACTTGATCTTCTTAAAACTGAAATATCCATAAAAAATAACACCATTGATACCACTCAAGAAAATCTTAGAATCACTAGTTTGTCAAACTCATCTTTATCTGCTGAAATTGATAATGTTAAAGATCTTTTGATTAAACAACAAACTGTGCTTCAAATCTGGGCAAAATCTCACAAAAATGCTAATTATATTATTTCTGCTCAAATTCCACATTCATGTGAGAAAATTCTTGGGGGTAATTTTGCAGAAGCTGAGAAGGTTTTTAAATCACAAGAAAAGGAATCTGAATTTTATTCCATGAATGAGATAAAAAATAATTTCAAAAACAAGTTTGTCAGTAACTCTTTTATTAATCAAAGTCTTGTTGATGAATATTATGTTACTAACTCTAATGGTGTCACTGAGTGTGATGTTGAAATTACCGGAATTGATCCAACCTCTTACCTTGCACATCTTGTGAGACCAACTCCTCTCACTGAGAATATTATTGTCTTCCTTATCTCAAATGGAGTATTTCATGCTGTTCATGAACAACTTAAGCATTTTCCTGATTGCAGTGCTTTTGTGAATAAGTCCAAATCAGATACTGATGTCAGCTCCTCATCTATCACTGATCATAATTTATCTGACACTGACCTCAGTAGTGATTCAATTATAAACAAAAGGACTCAAAGTTCACTTGGTGAATCTTATAAGTCTAAATGTGTTAAGTCTAGAAATATGCTCACCAAGAAGAACTTTGGTACTCGAATTTGTTACAGATGTGGTGACACTTCTCATAAGATCAGTGATTGTTCATTTGATGAAACATCCTTAAGAGCTGATAATATTAAAGTTAGAAATGAAAAATGGATTCTTAAGTCAAATTCTTTAAACTGTCTTCCCAAAGAGTGTCATAACTTATTATCAAATAACTTTGTGAATGACCCATCTTCGAATGGGTCAGTGTGTTCTAACTAGTTTTTCAGCACTGCAGGGTCAGGAGCATCTTTGGTACTTAGATAGTGGTTGCTCAAGACACATGACAGGATCCAAGTCTCTCCTGGAAGATTATGTCAAGAAATCTGGTCCTGCAGTAACATACGGAGACAATGGAAATGGGTTCACTAAAGGATATGGAAATATCAAGTGCAATAATGTGGTTTTTCAAAACGTTTCATATGTAAAGGGTCTCAAACACAATCTTATCTCCATCAGCCAATTGTGTGATGCTGATTATGAAGTTCACTATATAAAGAAGGAAGGAAGAGTTGTCAACACTGACAAGAACATTGTACTTTCAGCAAGTAGAAAAGATGATATATATGTTCTTGATATGTTTTCAAGTGACAAAGGCGCTAATGCAATGCTTCTTTACAAAGTCTCAAGCCAATCTCAGCTGGATTTGGCACAAAAGGTTCTCTCATTTGAACTTTAAGAATCTATCCAAAATATCCAATCAAGATCTTGTTAGAGGTCTCCCAAAATTCAGCGTTGTAAAAGACAAGATGTGCTCAGCGTGTGAACAAGGAAAACAAATCAAGTCATCATTCAAACCCAAATCATGTTCCAGCATATCTGTTCCTCTTCATTTACTACACATAGACTTGTTTGGACCTATTCCTGTTCGTTCTCAAGGAGGAAATAAGTATACTCTAGTGGTTGTGGATGAGTTCACTCGATTTACATGGGTTGTTTTTCTGAAGAAGAAAAGTCATGTTGCACAGGAAATTATCTCACTGATTCGTAGAAATGAGACACTGACGGTCTCAAAGTTAAGCAGCTAAGAAGTGATCATGGCACTGAGTTCCGGAATTCAACTCTTGAAGAATTTTGTGATCATAAAGGCATTGGGCAAAACTTCTCAGCTCCTCGCACTCCTCAACAAAATGGAGTAGCTGAACGAAGAAATAGAACACTAATTGAGGCAGGAGGACCTTAATGATTCATGCTGGTCATCCTATGTCGTTTTCGGCTGAAGCTGTTAATACAGCATGCTATACTCAAAATCGATCTCTAATTCACAGGATTCACAAGAAGACACCATATGAAATGCTGAAAGGTCGAAAGCCAGACGTATCCTTCTTTCATGTGTTCGGATGTATTTGTTATATTCTTAATCAGCATGACCCAAGATCAAAATTTGAACCTAAGGCTGACAAAGGTATTTTTGTTGGGTACTCATCTATTTCAAAGGCTTTTCGTGTTTTTCATGTGAACAGGCAATGCATTGAAGAATCCATTCATGTGAAGTTTGATGAGGAATCATACACTGATGAAAAAGTCACTCATTCTTCCTCTATTTTTCAAGAGCTTCTCTCTTGTCCATATGATGAAGTTTCTCATGCTGAAGATGAAGCTACTATTTTTGATTCTATTATTCCAGTTCAAAGTTCCTTGAATCAAGATACTGCAGCTAGATCATCAAATAATTTGTCAGGTGCTAATGAAACCCTTGAAGCTGAAGATTCTCCTGCAACTGATGTTCCTCTCAGTAATAACTCGTCAGTGTCAAATCCATTAGAATCAGCATCAGTTTTTGAACATCGATATCACCCTGTTGATCAAATTATTGGGGATATTCATGATGGTGTCCGAACCAGATCTCTTGTATCTAATAATTTTTGCATGTATGTTAATTTTGTTTCAATGATCTTACCTGACAAGATACACTCAACTCTTCAAGATGCTGACTGGATTAAAGCCATGCAAGAAGAACTGAATGAGTTTGAAAGGCACAAGGTTTGGACTCTTGTTCTCAGACCATCAGGAAAGACCATCACCGGAACACGCTGGGTCTATCGCCACAAGGTTGATAAAGATGGAATCATTACCCGCAACAAAGCAAGGCTTGCCGCTCAAGGGTTCACTCAAATTGAATCCATCGACTACGGGGAAACCTTTGCTCCAGTTGCTCGCATTGAAGTAATCAGATTGTTTCTCGCATACGCATCCTACATGAATTTCATTATTTATCAGATGGATGTGAAAACATCATTTCTTCATGGTGTGTTAGAAGAAGAAGTATTCCTCAATCAGCCCCCAGGCTTTGTTGACAAGGATCACTCAAATTATGTGTACCGACTAGACAAAGTTGTTTATGGACTGAAGCAAGCTCCCAAGGCTTGGTATGAGACGCTGACATCGTATCTTCTTGAAAATGGATACAGACGAGGAGCAATCGACAACACTCTCTTCATCAAAAACAAAGGTTCAGACATGATTCTTGTTCAAATTTATGTCGATGACATCATTTTTGGCTCCAAGTGAGAAACTGAGCAAGGAATTTGCAGAGATCATGTCTCAAAGGTTCGAAATGAGCATGATGGGGAAGATGACCTTTTTCTTAGGTCTTGAAGTTCAGCAACAAAGATCAGGTATTTCTATTTGCCAAAGTAAATATATTTCTGACCTGCTTGTTAAGTATTCTCTCAGTGACTGCAAACCAACCTCTACTCCAGTGTCCAAGACTGATAAGATGCACGCTGATCCAACTGGCACTGATGTCAATCACTCTCTTTATCGAGGAATGATTGGATCTCTTCTGTATCTTACGGCAAGTCGTCCTGATATCATGTTTGGAACCATTCTCTGTGCTCGATTCCAAGCTAACCCCAAGGAGTATCATCTCATGGCCGTCAAACGTATTTTTCGATACTTGAACGGGACTCAGAACTTAGCACTGTGGTATCCTCGCGACTCAGCATTTGAACTTTTTGGATACACTGATTCAGACTATGCAGGATGCAACTTAGACAAAAAGAGTACGTCAGGTGGATGTCATTTCCTTGGAAATCGTCTCATCAGCTGGTCTAGAAAAAAGCAAACATCAGTAGCCATCTCGACTGCAGAAGCTGAGTATGTTGCAGCTGGAAGATGTTGTGCTCAGCTCTTATGGATTCAAAATCAGCTTCTAGACTATGGGATCAAATTCTCAAAGACTCCCATATACTGTCATAACACCAGTGCCATTCAAATCACACAAAACCCTATTCAGCACTCAAAGACGAAGCATATCGAAATCAGACATCACTTCATCAGAGATAATGTTGAGAAGGGCAAGATTGTTCTTGAACATGTCAAGACTTCAGAACAACTAGCTGATATCTTCACCAAGGCACTGGATTCTCAAACAACTGCTTACATTATTGGAGAACTTGGAATGATTACTTTGTAATTAATTTTGCTAATGTTTGGTATTGTCTTATAAGCTGATGTACATTTTGTTGATGATGACATGCTGGTGATATTTGCATACTGAGTACTTGGTTTGATCTCCTATCTCTCTCTCTCTCTTCTTCAAATCTTCTAAACTAAAGTTGAATGATTCACTGTATTAAACCATACACTGATAACAACTTGAAACTCTTTGCCGATGGTTAGATCAAAACGCCAAGATCTATCACACGCAACTATCTCTTCTTACCAATCTTACACTGATTCCGTGATTCAGTGTGACAAAACACACACTGATGAGAATCTAACAATCTTTGCCGATGGTTAGATCAAAACACCAAGGTCTATCACACGCAACTATCTCTTCTTACCAATCTTACACTGATTCTGTGATTCAGTGTGACAAAACACACGCTGATGAGAATTTAACAATCTTTGCCGATGGTTAGACCAAAACACCAAGGTCTATCACACACAACAATCCTCTCTTTACCTTCTTCTCATTCAGCGTCTAATGATTCAGTAAGATAAACCACTCACTGATAAAGACACAACACTCTGTGCCGATGGTTAGATAATATAACTAGTATCTATCACACGCACCAACCTCCTTGCTAGCCTTAATCAAGCAAGTTGTACATTGAATTGACGGAGAAACATCCTCAGCATGTAACTTTTATGACACTGATATCAGCGCTTCCGCAGACACTGATTGTCGTTTCATCTTCAGTCAACGGCTCTTTTACCCAACGGCTATTTTTCTGATTTGATAGGTTGTTACAATACGCAGTTATTTTTGAAGAGGATAATCATTGCCTTTTAAAAGGCCCGTTTAGTTCCATATTTAAACCTCTTTCCACCCCTATTTCAAACCTTCCTTCCACAATTCAAATTTCCTTCGCTTATTTTCAAAACCCTAAAATCCTTAAAATTCTTTAATGGCGGCATCACTATTCACTTTCTCATCTACTTCACGAAGGGTAATCCCTGCCCCAAACTCTCCTCCTCTTCCAATATACATCAAAGCCACCAACGTTGTCTTCAACCCTGACATTCCAAATGTTCATCGAGGTCTTGGACTTGATGATTTTGTTAACTTCTTAGCCTCATGCCGACTCCGATACGCTATCAGTGACGTTCCATCAGAGTTCTTTCCTGAACAAGTCTGTGAGTTCTACTACACTGCAACCATCAATGATGAAAACAATGTCATCTCCGGGACTATTGGTTGTGGAAGACACTCAGTCTTTATTACTGCTGACCTCCTCAGTGCCGCGCTCCGGTTACCACTTTTTGATCTCTTCTCTGAACTCCCTCCTATTGAACGCTATCGACGTCTCTTTGATCAACTGGGATATGATCACTCAAAGGCTGGGACTCGATCAACTCTTATTCTGCGTCAGTGTATGACCCCAGGATGGAAACTTTTCACAGGTGCTCTGTGCAAATGTGTGGGTCATAAGTCTCGAAGTGGTGATCAACTGAGCACTTATGAGCAACAAGTCGTCTGTTCTCTTCTTCTCAACAAATGGCTTGATTATGGAGCTTTCTTCTTTGATCAACTAGTTCAACTCCTTCGTGTAATGAGAAAATTCTTACACTGCTGATCACTCGTCAAGGTCCTCAACATCCATACACTGAAGTTGTCAAGAGGGATGAGCTGATCAAATATGGATATTCTGAATGGACAGAATTACTCGAATTAGCTTCCAAGCAAACTTCAGTTCTCTCCTCCGAACTGACATGTGCTCTTCATCTCCTGATGAAGAAAGTTCAGCGTTTGGACCTTGTTCCTAAAGATCATCCACAACATCAAGGCCAAAGTTCATCTGTCCCTAGAATCCGAAGAACCAAATTTCAAGTTGATGGTGAAGAGTTGTTGTTTCTAAACTTTGGTGCTGAAGGAATAAACAACTCTCTTCCTATCAGAGTCGAGCCGATTCAACATCAATTTATCTCAGTTCCTGAACACGGGATGTTTTATCTCGACAAAAATAGAAAAATGTGTTTTCAGCGAACTGCTAAGATTCCAAGGGCTCCAACAACTCATCTCGTTGGCTTAAGGCAAATGTGCATGAGTCATCAAGATCTATCCAGAGAGTTTCACATCCTTATTGCTATGGAGCTGCTGAATAGAAGACAGGAGCTGTTGGATAGTCCTTACTGGCCTGTGAAGATAGAAGCTGAAGCTGAATATGAGGAATTCTTGTCCAGAGGTGTTTTAATTTAGTTGGTTTTGAACATCATCATATTGGGGGAGATTGTAAGGTCAAACCTTGAAATATGATGATGTTTGAAGTCTTTCAGCATCAGCGTATAACTCAGCATCAACATCAGCATCATATTAGCTCAGCATATATATAGCTTTATTCAGTATGTTGTAACAGATCTTGTATTTATCTTGTTTCCTTATATATCATAGTTTAGTTAGCTATATATCCCTCATTTGTAGGGATTGTCTAGAATAGATGTATATATTCTTTTGTATCGGTTTGTGTTGAGGTACGTCTTTCACAAACCCTAATAGTCGCTTTGTGCATACGATAATCTCTTTGTGAGATTATCTTTCTTAGTGAAAGTTTTTCTTTGTGAAACCCTATTGTTCTTATTTACTGTCATTGTTTGATAAATTGATTGATCTAAGGTCTTTTCATATATATATATATATATATATATATATATATATATATATATATATATATATATATATATATATATATATATATATATAATAGTTGAAAATGAAAATTATGTAAGAGGAAGATAATGGTGAAATTTATAAAAATGTTAGAAGTAAATCATGTTAGGAGTTGAATGTTAAGAGCTTTGGACAATTGCAAAGTATATAAGATATAAAATGACGTATTATAGTAAATTCTGAAACCTAAATTTATATATACCTTTTATAGTATATATATATATATATATATATATATATATATATATATATATATATATATATATATATATATATATAAATCTTTAGTTACAACGTTATTTGACGACTATGTTCATTTATGAGTGTTATTATATATATATATATATATATATATATATATATATATATATATATATATATATATATATATATATATATATATATATATATATATATAAATCTTTAGTTACAACGTTATTTGACGACTATGTTCATTTATGAGTGTTATTGATTTGAAAGTTTATGTTCTTTTATTTAGGTATGATTCTTGATTTGAATGTGTGTGTTTTTTTTCTGTTAGTTTATGTTCATTTATATTTGTTTGTTTATTATTACACCACACCCTTCTCATTTCCTTTCATGTCAGCGTTGTAGATTTCTTTTCGTTCCTTATTTCTTTGTTTTGATTTTGTGTTTGTTGTTTTTCTATTTGAAGCTACAAGAGGTATTTTGATTTATGGTAGTGCTTTGAATCTACTACTAATGGTATTGCTTTGATCGTTTAATGACACTTTATATCCCTTCTTTTTTTATTCCATAGTCATCTTTTATCGTTTAAGCTTTTTTTCTCTAATGACACTTTATATCCCCCTCTTTCTTTTATTCTATAGTCATTTTTTATTGTTTAAGTTTTTTTTTTCTCTGTTGCTTCTTTCTTCATAACCGATTATACCCAAATTAATATATCGACACTTTAGATCCTCCATGTTTTATTATTATTATTATGTGATAATTTTTTATTGTTTACACCGTCAATTTTTTTTTACGACGAGCTTGGAAAATTTTGACATGCCCCTTTAAATTTTTTTTATGCTTTTTGCACCTTAAAACTTCGTTTTATGTTTTGTGCTATCCATTTATTCTGATTCTAACTTCGTCAATTTTGATCCTAACTCTACACTCTATATCACATATTAGTATGTACTTTGAATATTTTACATGTGTTGGTTTGATTTTTTTATTGCACAACATTTTACTGTGATTTAAAATTACTTTAGTTTGAACTAAAGTAATTTTAAATCATAGTAAAATATTGTGTAATAAAAAATTCAAACCAATACATGTCAAATATTCAAAGTATCGTACTAATATGTGATGTAATTTTAAATCACAATAAAATGTTGTGCAATAAAAAATTCAAACTAACAAATATTTAAAGTACGTAGTCATATGTGATGTATAATGGCGCGGTCAAGATCTAAGTAAATGGGTAGCACAAAACATAAAATGAAGCTTTAGGATACCCAATTTTTTTCCGAGGTATCACCGCAACGTAAAACAAAATTTTTCAAAAAAAATTTAAACCATTGAAAAAAATTTATGGGGCATCTTGAAATTTTCCAAAATTTTTTCTGGGTTCGTTGTAAAAAACGGAAAAGGAAAAATGGCAACGTAAACAATAAAAGATGATCACAGAATGGAAAAAACAATGGAAGATCTAAAATGTCAATATATTAATTTGGGTATAAATGCTTATAAACAAAAAAAAAAAAAAAAAAAGAAAAAAAAAAAGTATAGAATAAAAAAGATAGGGGATATAAAGGGTCAATATATTATTTTGGTATAATAGACTTATGAGTTATGAAGAACCAAGCAGCGGCCAAAACAAATTAAAATCCATTGAATATCACAATAAGGGTATAATTGTCATTAGACTCTTAATTAAGTGGATTAATCAAATTGATTCTTCCAAATCAGCACCTAAATTATTTATATAGTTTTAACTATCATTAAATTACAGTAAAAAAACCGCCTTGTTTTTACCGAAGAGTACTTACAACTCATACAACTATTGTACAACGTATATTTCATTTACAATTTGCTACCAAAAACATCAAGTTGTAATTACAATCAATGATCATCAGCAATTATTACAATATACAATTGAATTATATGTTTCAAGTACAAAAAATATGTTTTAAAACATGATTTATGTATCCTATTAAGATCTACAAACCATGTGCAAACTTTATACGAACCGATTCGATATCATATCAAATCCCAAATCACGAATATTATTGTAAACAACTGTACATGCATTAATCACCCAAAAAAAACTCATTAAGCAAAAAAAATTAAAACCTCGTGAAGCAATCTCACTGTACACTCTCTGTTTCTAGAATAAAATAAATTAAAAAAAAAAAAAAGATCCTCACGCCCACTTGAAAAATGAGCAAATTAATAAATAACTCCGGCGACTATTCTCCGTCGTGTCTCAACTCCTTCCGGAGCTTCCTTGAAAACGGCTGGCAAGCGTCCACGCTTAGATCCACCGCCGCCGCCAATGCAACGAACGCCGCCGCGTCCTCCGTGCATGTCACATGCTGAAACCCAATCTCCACCTCCGGTTTACTACACCGCCCTCCACCGGCCACCTTTGATGACATCACAAAACCCTGGTACATTAAGTGCGCCCATGTCGCGGACCAAAAGTCCGACCCGGAACCCGACCCGGATCCGGAGTCGAAGCTGCCGTTTGGTGTGGTCATCGGAGAGGCTCCGTTACTGATATCGATGGTGAATTTCCCGCCGTGTTTGGAACTGATGGTGGAGTTTGAAAGGGTGATTGGGTCAAGTCCGCCGACGGCGGCGTCTGGTAGGAGCTCGAAACGGTAGCCGAGGTTGTCGGCGCCGGTGGACTCCCTCCATGCTTCTAACCTTGCCCATGGCTTCCATGTGTTGTGACCTGGCCGGAGGATCAGCCAAGCACCAGGGTTGGATCGGCGGACGTCGTCTGTTCCGTGTGACGGCACAAATGGTGTCACCATTGACGCCATGGCTACCGGTGAACCCGAAAGATCATGGATTGTAATCGACCATCCTTTTCGCTCTTTTACAGGTTTTTCATTATCACTTCTCACCGATCTTAACCAGTTTCCGGTGGCGTTTACTTCCGAGATTGATGATCTGTTAAAACATCAAAAACAAATCGTAAGATAATGAATCAAATTACAAGAAATAAACTATTTCGTTCATTCAGACAATACGTCGAACGCCTTGAAAACAAGAAGAAAACCGATATAATAACTTACCCAGATCTCAAATTCCGATCGCCGGAGTTTCTGAAACTGAATTTGCATGTAAAAACAGCTTGACGAACATTCCCATTGACTTGAAACACTTGTGGGCTACACTCAGGTTCGCCATCAAACTCGAAAACAAATCGTGGGTCAGGCTCCACTCTCACATTCAAATGCAACTGAGCAGATTTCTTGGAGCTCCGATCACCGACGGCCACCCATCCGTTCTGAACCACCACACCACCCCAGTTATTACTACTACCGCCGTCAACCACCTTTGAATCCAACCCAACCGATACAACCCCGATAAGCTTACCCGACCCAACTCCACAAATCGGGTTCCCTTTTCTACCTGAATAAACCTCGATCTTCAATCCATTAGATTTCTCAACCACCTTATCAAACTCCGATTTCTTGAAATTGAAACAGGCCTGAACTTGATCGTTAACTTGATTCACATCGCTATCAGCACAATAAGCAACATCAGCAATCTGGGTGGTGAAGTTCTTGAGCTTAATCTTGCAGTAACAGCTCGACGGTGGAGGGTTACCGGCGCCACCGCCGGAAAATTTCAAACTTAAACTTCCGACTACTAATCGCACGAAAGGACACGGATCCATTGAGTCCTTCCGTTATTATCAATCAAAAACACAATACCCTTTTTACTTTTTCCCACAATCAGTGGGTTTCTTCAAGAATTTGAAAGCAAAAACTAAGAAATTGAGAAAGCAAATTGCTTGTATATATACATTCAATACTATATTATCAGATATAGGGAACAGCTGGAAATTACGAAGAAGAATAATGGAATTAAATATATGCATGGACATGCGTGCAAGAATGAGCTGGGTGCACGTATGCAAACAAGATGCCAGCGATTTGATGGAATCTATTTACATCTGCATAAAAGTAAAATAAAATAATGGATCTAAAATAATATACCTTATTTACACTATATGTCCATCAACTATTCATTATTTTAATTCACACCCCTCAAAAGTTTAATCACCCTTGCATATTTCATGGATACATCTCCCTTGTAATATGATTCAATTAATGGGAAAATTAGTCAACTAATTTTTCTTGTATAAGATAACTCTGATGGAATATTTGTATGTGGAATTTTTAATTGGTTGGAAATCAGCCAACTGAAGTTATGAGTATTTATATATATATAATTAATTTCTTACTAAACAAGGTGTGTTTTGCATTTTGTAATGTAATCACTTTGGAATAATAGCTATATAATCATTGCATATGTTTTGGTGTCATTTTTAGTAAGATGTCCACTAAATTGTATTGTGTGTGTTTGTATTTTTATGTTATGTTTGTTTCTAAGTTAGTGCAAAATACAATGATTGATAAAAGTTCTTATGTAGGTCGAAAATTGATGTCATAAAAGTCAGTGATATATATGCTAATATCAAATATGTTATTTCAAAAATACCAACCAACTTCATGTTTATTAGTTGCATGAATATGTTATCTCACATATAACAATGGTACTTGCAAGATATACGAAGTTTTAAGCTTAAACACACAAGTAGACAACTACTCTAGAGGATGTAAATTCATTGACCCCAATGAATATGGCTAAACAAAATTAAAACAATATACAATTCGCAAATGGTATATAATACTTTGCATTATCATTATATGGCTATTGATGTATGAGTTTATGTATTATTAAGGTCGTAAACAAGATCTTCAAAACAGAACCTTTCCACACAAACAAGTTGTAACTAGGTCTATTTTTGTTCTCGTCCTTTATAAAAAAGACAATATATATATATATATATATATATATATATATATATATATATATATATATATATATATATATAAAAGAAGTTTGAGGTTATTTTCTTTTGCCTTAATTACCCAACGTATAACGGACTACAAGAAGTTGTTCTTGTTTTTTATCGATACAATCCGAGTCAAAGATGCAATTGAAATGACTGGGTTATGGTAAGATTTTTTTATAAGTATTTTGGGATAAACAGTAAAAATAAAACAATTGTATGTATATGCAAAATTATAGTAGGATAATTTGTATGTATTCTATCTCATATATAAGTTATCACATTTCAGTTGATGCTTGCTTTTTGAAGATTGTTGTATATATATTATTTTAGATATAATTAAAAGTCTCAATACCATATGCTTATTTATAAATTTAAAATAAAGAAGAAATATGTGAAATAATCAAATTGCAATTGTTTAACTAATTTGAAAGGATACTTGTTTTCTAATGATAGGAAGGACCACATATAACATTATAACAAATTTTATTCATGACCTAACCACAAAATTAAAACACGTATGGGAAAGAAAAGAACCATATGAATAAAAAAAAAGAGCATGATGCATTAAAGTTAAACTGGAGTATAGTTTATGTCTCAAATTGTAATTTAACAAAGTTTATGAGAAAGGAATCCAATATTCAAAATTCCAAGTTTTGTACTGCTGCAGTTGGTGTAGAGTTTTTAGTGGAATTTATTTTAATAATTAAAAGGGTGGAATTTAATAGAAAGAAAAAAGGGTGTGATTGGGTGGTAGGGGGAGTTGGGTAAGCAAACAATGGTGGACAGCTGTTGATAGGGTCAGAAAGGGATCTAAAATCCAACCAATTTTCCGTCTTCCACCCAATCCTAAGCTAAACCCCCAACCCCACCTTAATTTGTCCCCATTTTAGTCCCTTTTTACAAAAGCGTACGATGGGTTTATAGGTCAAAAAAAAGTCGGGTCGGGTCTTGTAATAAATTAAAATATATGGAGCGTTTGAGACATTTTAACTTTTAGCGTTTGATAAAACACTACATTTTGAACAGAAAGTCTCGTTCGGCACTACAAGCTTTTAATCTTTAGTTTAAACAAAATGTTCCAAATTTATATACTACTTCATGTAGCGTTTAACAAAACGCTATAATCTACAAGCTACCCGCTACTACCAGCTAATTTTTGCCGAAGACACCCAAAGGAAATTATAGAAAACTATAGAAATCCTTCCCTTGGGCTGCAAAAAGTCTTTTTTTTTATTAAGTTTAAAAATTAGGCACTTTTAGTTCTAGTTGTTTTATTTTTGAAAAAATGATTTGTAAATATAACAAAGTATTATAATCGTTCAAAAAATATTAAATATAAAAAATTTTATTGAACTATTATCTTCGTATATGTAATACCATCCAAGTTTATTGTTTTTTCAAATCACACCTTATGGTTATGGTCACCGGGCTGCTACAGTTGAGTTGATGAGTTGACATATTTATTTTTCACTTTACATTTTTTTTAATTGGTTAAGATATTAGTTTTTTAAGAATTCGATTGTTACCTATAAGCTCGGAACAAAAGAGGTTGAATCCCATAAAGTTCTTAAACTATGCATGGCGCCTTTTTGAGCAACTATAATATCAATTAACGTTAACAAATAGGAAATAATGCCACATCAGAAGCACAAATTCAACAATTTGTAAGGTTTTGAACACACTAACAAATAATCTATTGCAGTGGTCAGTGGAAGCATATTATAATTCTAATCATATGTTCAAACTAAAACTTATAAGGATCTTATGTTCGTACAATTATTGCAACTACAAGAAAGATGAGAATTGCATACCTCTTTGTTATCCAAAGAGTTCCTTGCTTGCAATCTTGTTCTTGCCACTTTGATTGAATGTCAATGATTCAAACCATAATCTCTTTAATGGAATCACACCTAAGATCACCAACTAAGCAATAAGACAACACCTTGGAAAAGGGAGGACATCGCCAAACACAAACCCTAATGAGAGTGTGTTGCATAGCTAACGAGGGGGTAAAAGGAGAGTGGGGCACATAATTGGGAGTAAGGAATGGGCAACTAGGGTTTGATCTCTAACTCCCTTTTTATAGTTATACAATAAGTTGGTGTCAAAGCTAATCTTTTTTGTTGAAATCGCTCTTAGACTATTCCGAGTAATTAAACCTTTTAATTAATTAACATCTTGTAACTAAAATTAATTAATTCCAAATTACCTTCTAGTTAATTTATCATAAGATAAGAAATTAATAAACTAATTTCTCCTAATTTTTTTGTCATTTAATTTCTCAATTGGGTCTTGATGGTAACCCAAAGAGACCCGGTTATTATTAGAAATATTACAAATAGTTATGACATTTGATATTATTTTCAATAGTCTCTCACTTTGAAAAGTCATTAAATATATGAGGTTTAATATCATAATCAACAGAGAGTGTGCCATCCAATGCAACTGCCGAACTCTGATTAAAAACAAGAGACAACTCTGAGATAAGATATTAAATATTCATTTGTTCTACAAGATATTTATATGAACATGATACATGGAAAAATGTCAATCTAAGTGTATAAGATTATGTTTACTGATAGAGATCTATGATGAACACATTAGACTATACATCAATTTAGTCAGGGCTCGTCCAAGCACTTATATGTCAGCACCAAATCATCGAGGGTCCTATAAATATCGTTTCTCTCGTTTGGGTAGAAGAAACAAATATGTCACACCCCCGAACCTGGACGGCGGAAACGTCCGGGGGCGGATGACTTCGTGTACAGTATCATAACAATTGAATATAAATGAAGCATAGCAACCAAATATCATACATTAGAAATACACACTTACATAGTTTACATATAGAACTTGTTCATCAGTTACACATAAGTAAGAAAGTAAAATTTCTTGAAGTTGCACCACTTGATCTCCTAGTCGAACTTACTACCTGTTACTTGATCCCTGAGAATACAAGTCGTTTTGAAAAGCGTCAACTAAAAAGTTGGTGAGTTCATAAGCAGTTTTGTATAAAAATGGTTTTTGTACTTGTTTAGAATAGTTTTCATAGTGCTTTCAGAAATCCGATATTTTCTAAAAAGAAATGGTTTGAAGTATTTGTGTTTGACCTTATATTAATGCATGTGTGTTAATGTTTGCGAAAATAGAAAGAGAATGATTTCCAGACAACCCGATGTTGTCTGCGATAGATAATGCTAAAATCTCAACCCCCGTGGTTAAGTACCAGTGCGTATAGATTACCGTTTTATCAAAAAGAAGGTTTCCCGTTTTATCCAAAAAGAAAATAGAATGGTTTCCCGTTTTATCCAAAAAGAAACTAGAATGGTTTACAGTAAATCTTATAACGTTGATTCCTCTAAGTGAGTCGTTATAACCATACTAAATAATGACAATTTCGCATGTCTTTGCGTCTTTGGGACGCCGACGGAACAAGGTATGGTTTGTCACCCTAGACTGTCCTAGTCTAACTGTAGCAAACAGCTCAGATGTGGGGGTGTCACCCCCGTATAGATCTATACACAAACTCATGCTCTCTCTTCGGGAGACTCTGGTTATAACTACAAGCTACATTTGTACACTCATATGGTGCCAAACGAAAAGTCTTACTAGATCCTTAATCAAAGTTTACACAAAAAAAAAAACATATAAAACTCATTCTCATGCCCAATAAACATGTAAGTGGACCACTAAGGTCCATTATATGTGTCTATTATTTCCAGGCTCAAAAAGAATATGAATGTATCTTGGGCCCAATATACATGTAAAAGGACAACCAATGCCCACTAAACATGTAAAATGACACTAAGGCCCACTAAACCTGTAAAAGGACACTAAGGCCCACTAAACATGTATATACTTATTTCCATACCCAATAAGGATATGAATATCGTTTTTAACCCGTTTGTTATTGTTTTGTTTATTTTAGCTCGATTATTTACAAACTTGATATAAAAAGCCCACTTTTTGTAAAAATGACGTTCTTGGCCCAATAAGCCAAAAATTTACAATTAAGGCCCAATTTTTGTAAAAGTAACACTTTAGTCCCCATTTTGTTCAAAACTTGTGTTTACGACTAGTTTGTGGTAAAAATATCATTTTTAAACCCAATTTTGTCAAAAATATCATTTTTGGCTTGATTTTTGTGAAAACACACATTTTTCTGGTTTTCGGCTTTTCTGACCTAGTTATTGGAAAGTTTGTAGAAAAATCATCGTAAGTCGAAATTTGGATCCGTAAATTCTGGAAGTTTGAAAATTCTGTCTAATTTGTTCACAATTTTTTTCATAATTTTTAATGGCCTCTAGAAAGTGTGAAATTTGTCACCTTCACAGGCTGGTCCGAAATTATTTCAAATTTGATTGGCAGTTTTGTAAAATTCGCCAAAAATTGTAGAAAAATCGTATGAAAACGTGAGAGTAGTCATTTTAAAGGTATAAACCTGAACTTTGTTCATGTAAAATATTTTTGAAAAATATTACCATTAAGGGGGTCAAAACAGTTCGATATTGGACCAAAACTTTTCTGTCAAGGGCTGATTTTTGAGTTTAGTTTATAAATCTTTGAACACAACACTCATTTTTGCTATTTGAAGTGTATAAATCCCAGATCTACAAGTTTACATATAATATATGAGACAAAATATACTTTTCTCATGATATTTATGAAGATCTAAGTGATAAACTTCATTTTCAAGTAAAGATCTAAAAGTTAAACACATAAACATGCACATATACATAGATCTAACACAAAAGCACTTGTATCCTCCCCCAAAAACATTATAAACCGAAAATAAGGGGGTATGAACTCACCTTTGGGGGTTTTGAGATGTAGATGAAGAAGGAGATGAAACTTTGAACCTAGCTTGAGTTCCTTGAGAGATCTCGAAATGGTGGTTGATCAAGAGGCTTAAACTCAATCTTTGTTGATGATAAATCTCGAAAATGCTTAGAGGAACAATAGGGAAGCTTCTTTAGAGAACAAGTGAGGAGATGAGAGTGTTTTCTGTGTGTTTGTGGTGTCTAGGCCAAGAATAAGGGAGAGGAGGGGGGAAAGAGGTTGTTTGACTTTTTGTTAGGTGATGGGATATGTATGGGTGTATAGAGGTCAAAAGCATAGAAGTATGCTAGATAAAAATGAGGTGGCATGTGAAATATCCCTTTCTTTTTCCCCCTTTTTTTTAAATGGGCTAACCAACCCAATAGTGATTTTTTGGCCCAAAAGAAAGGGCTTTCGGGTTTTAAGGCCCAAAGATAGGAGGTTCCGGCCCAACTTGATTAAATAAGTGGGTTTTTGGACCAATAAGGTTCAAGAAGGTTGTTTATGGCCCAATAAGGCCCACTAAGAGAGTCTTGGTCCAATAAGGGTTTTAGCTTGAGAACTTATGGATTAAGGCCCAAAAATGATTGGGTTTGGCTTATTGGATCGAGTTTTGGGTTTGAATCACAATATGTGAAAGTATGAACTAAAATGGCATTGGAGTTTCGAATTTCACTAGATGAGATTTTTGTAAGTTTACATGGAGGAATCATCTTGTACATGGATTAAGATCTAACTCTAATTTGCTAGTTGTGACAAAATAAGCTTCAACTACATAGTTTCCGTCTAATCATCACGTGTGACATCCCCAAATTCACGGTCATTTTTAAAAAAAATTATTTATTCTTATTTAAAAATCAGAGTATCCGTTTTAAAGAATAATATTGCGGAATTTGTTCCTAGAAAACATGATAAAGATATTATCAAAGGATTTCCAAAGAAATGTATTTTGTTTATATTAAAACATTGGGATGTCATCGTCAATACAGAAACATAAGCATAAACAGACCTTACATTTATTTGCACTAATGATTTACATATTCCAAGTCTGGCCGGTGTCTGTTTGCGTAGCTCTTCTGCTGACTATGTGATGTATGAAGTTTGTCGCAGACCTACTGAATTAATTCTATCGTCTTGAGTACCACCTCGGTACTCTGCATGACCCGCTGACCGACCTCCCCCCAACATATTGGGGTCTTACACTTCCTATCCTAGAGCATCTCAAAAGGAGGTCGATCACTATTTGCGTGATAACTGTTGTTACACAACAATTCCGCCAAAGGAAGATATATATCCCAACTACCTCCAAAATACATAACACATGTCCATAACATATCTTCCAAATTCTGGATAGTCCGCTCACTCTGACCATCAGTAAAAGAGAGGTAATTTTAGTTAGATATGAAAAATCTTTAATATAACAACCCAAAATGAAATATTAAGGCTAGGATCCAACTAAAAAATTCACAACCTAGAAAAAGGGATGTCGTAATCTAATTGTAAATTTTATAAAGGTAGGTAAATGATGATTTACCAATTTCACCATCGAAGAACGAAATTTGAAGGAACTTAAGTTAAGTGAAATTCCTAGATCTTTTGAGACTCATTGAAACTATTCAATGGCATGTTTAATCTCATATTATGCTCTTCCATTTGTGATTGGGATATCGCGGATCAGAAACAAGATGTGAATAACCATGCAAATTAGTTTGGCACTCTCGATGTCATTTATCATCTCATTTTAATGTGTCGGATAACCACAAGCGTTCCATTAATTGAAGATAATTTTTAGATGCCCATTATTACTCTTTATAGTCACTATTAGTGTGTCGGTTAACCACACGCGCTCCACTAACTACTATCAAATATAATGTGCAATTTCATGAGTTAGCATATAAATTCACATTTTTTCTAAAGTAACTAAGATTGGGGTTTAAATAAAATAGTTTTTTTTGAAACGGCAAATCTAACATACTCCTAAACTACTCCTTAAATCCACTTATGTCCACGACGGGACTTGAATCCTCAACCTCAAGGAGGGAGGGCAACACCAAATACCGCTGGGTGAGAGTGGACACCCATTCAACTACCATTTTATAAGCAATTTCCTTATACCCCCTTATGGACTAGCTTCATGGATGAGGTGTATTAGCAGTTCGACTGACTTAGGCTTATACATATATTGATAATTAAACTTTTAATTACATATAGTATAAGGTGTATTTTAGAAACCTTTTCAAAATACTAGGGTTTATATTTTAAATTTCGAAATTACTATTCAATTAATTAAATTTAAAATAAATGATTTAATTATTAACAATTAAATAAATCAAATCAATTAAGGATTCCAAATTTGTAATTATTCCTTTTAATCAAAATAAACTAACGATTATCAAATAAGGAAACTCTTAAAACCCTTGCCAATTTCAAAATCTTGGGGAAGAAGGCTAGGGTTTCCAAACCCTAGCCCTTATTTTCGAAAACAAGGAGGGTGGAGGCTAGGGTTCTTAAAACCCTAGCTCCTTGTCGAAATTTGAGGCAAGAAACCGTTTCCCAAAATCGATTACTTGGGAGGCAAGGTAAGGGTTTCATCCCTTACAAATTTTTCGAAACTTAGGGTCCATGAAATCCTAATTTCGAAATTCTTGGCCTAGAGGGTTTAATTGTCATAAACCCTAATTTGATCAATTCAACCATTATAGCATATTCAATTGAAAACAAGCCAAGTTGTGATACCACTGATGGGTTTTATGCAAAAACAAACAAACTTAAACTCTTAAGTGTGCATGCAACCCTAATATTGATCTATGTTTTCTCTATTGAACCTATAACTAAGAACATCAAAAGAAACCTGCAAACCCTAAGCAATTTTCGAAAATTGATTAATGGGTTTTAGGATTACATACCTTTTAGTTAGTATAGTAAACAACTAGAATTCCTCTTGAAGATCTCTTGGAAGCTAGCACCATAATTGTTGTGTCTCTAATGAAATCACACTCAAGCTAACAAGAGAATGAATTAAGAGAAAGGAGATAATTTTGTCCAAGGCTATGGAGAAGAAGGCATGGGGCTAAATAAGGAGTAGGAGGCTCCTTATATAGGTGAGGAAACTTGGTGCTAAAGCTAGGGTTGAAGGGAAATCTCTTAGATCCTTTTCTTGGTGACCAAACAACCCATAACCCCTTGTCCAAGGGTCCATGTACAAAATCTCCTAAGGAACCCCTAGAGATTTTCATCCACCCCCTCTAAGGGGTTCTAGAGGCTTCCTTTCTCAACTATTAATAATTAACAAAACAGTCTATGTACTTTTAATTAATCCAATTAATCCCAAAATTAATTCCAATTAATTTATGATTAATTATTAATTAAATAATATGATTTCTAATTAATATATTATTTTCATAACACATTAATAAACCAATTATTTAATTTATTATTCACATATAAATTAATCTCTCTCTAAAATCATTATGTCCAATTGCTAGGTTTGAGGCAACCTAAAAGGACTGTGCTACTATCAATTTAAGTTTATACCAATATAGTTATGGGCTTAGATACCTAATCCAACACCTTGACCCATTCCTGGTATCGTGGTGGCCGGAGGAGCCTCTTGTAACCTTGTACAATCGAGAAACCACTTAATTGTGGGATTTCAGTTTTGTCAAACCTTTTTTATCGATTTGGAGGGTTCTAAACTCTTTTTAATTGTCTCAAATGATGTCTTTTATGTCTATTTACACTTTAGATCAAGTGTAAGCAACTAAAATCGAGAAAACACTTCTAAACACTTTGACATTCTCATATGCTCTCATATTTTGGGATTTTGCTTCAAAAAACGTTTATGTGTATTTTTATGAGCTTTAGCCAAGTGTAAGGTCACTTCTAGATCCCTTTGGTGTCTAGTAGCAAGATAATACTTCTAAAAAAACATTATGGCCTCAGATTGCCTCAAAATCTCATTATGAACTCATGTTTCGAGATTTTGTGTATCGTATGAGTTTGGTTCTTCATGTTAGGTTATGAATATGTTTTACACCAGGTTTAAGGTTTTTAGGAATATCTCTTAGCATCCTTAATTCATTGGATCTTGTGTTGGTGTTTGGACCAAGAAAACAACACCTTTTTATCTTGATTTTACCTTAAAAACCCTAGAGCCAAAGAGCTCCACTTTTGATTGTTTTGGTCCACAAAAATCTGATTTTTAACTATGTATTATATTTAAAACACAACTCATATCATGTGTTATAAGTTTGGTTGGGGGTGTATGTTTGAAACAAGAAGTAAGCCCCGATTTAGGGTTGTGTGTGTTTGGTGTGTGTGTGTGTGTGAACCTAAGCATATGTTTGGGATCAAACATGCCCTAATATTGAATAAAGGATGAATAAAAATATGTATGGGTACCCTACATGATAGTTCAAGGAAGTACTAAGAAGTAAAAGGAAAAATAAAGTATAATATACATGTAATCTGGAAGTAATCTAAGTAGAGTTATTTGGGTTGTAGGGGTGTAGAGAGAGAAGTTCTTCTAACTCATGTAAGTAGTGGTGTTAAGATTCTGCTTGCTAGAATCAAGTGATTCTTTTTCACTATACTATGTAGGATGCTAGATTGCCTTTGTTAATCTTGCATGTGTGTATGTATGTTGGGCGAGACCCGTCGAGTAAGAGTCGTTATGCATGTTGGGCAAGACCCGTTCTATCATTGGGTGAGGCTCATTTATATGTTTGGGCGAGGCCCGTATTACTATGTGGTATCTTGGGGAAACTCACTAAGCTGTGTGCTTACGGTTTTAAGTTTAAATGTTTCAGGTACTTCGAGTAGCAAGGGGGAGAGCTAGACTTAATTAAATTGCATTCACTAGACATTACCGCACTATCTATTTTTATGTTTTGATACTACAACTTTTACTATGATTATCTTGGTTGAACAAATGATATCTGAATGTTTAGTATGTTTTAAAAATAAAAGTTTTACTCTATATTTATGGGGATGTTACATGTACTTTGGCTAAGTCTAATTAGACGCTTTGATCTATCTTGATATATTATTATACCAAGTATATATGCTGCATCTCCTAAGTCCTTCATAACGAAATATTTCCCAAATCAATTTTTCACACTTTGTAACCTTGGGATATCGTTTCCTATAACTAGTATGTCATCAAAATACAACACTAGTAAGACTACAACACTTCCACTAGCTTTAACATAAACACATGACTCCTCTTTGATTCTTGAAAATCTAAACTCTTTAACCTTTCATGAAAACAAATATTCCAAGTGCAAGATGATGTTTTGAGCCCATAGATGGATCTCTGAAGTTTACACACTCTATTTGGGCATTTAGTGTATACAAAACCCTCTGGTTGTGTCATGTACATATACTTTGTAAGTTTTCTATTAATGAAAGCAATTTTACATCCATTCCCATACTTCAAAATAATAAAATGCAACTATGGTAAAACAATATCCTAATAGTTTTGATCTTAGCCACCGGTGAGAAAAGTTTCTTCATAATCAATCCCTTGAGTTTGAGTATAACCCTTCGCCTCTACGAGAATACCATAGATTCAGCCTAACCCTCCCATCTAACCACGATCTTCATATTTAACAAGACACCACCATTTCTAGGTAACTTTATGCAATCACCACTCTATGATCTCCCTTATCTCTAATCTTTCCTTTATCTATACAGTCACACATGATGTTGATGTTCGTTAATTTCAAAGATAACTATGTGTCTATATGAAAACAAAGAAGGCCGCCCAACCCATATTATGGTGGCGGTGTGTTTGATTTTAGGGTTTGAAAGAATGAAACATAAAAGGATCTCGTTTATCTACGAAGCTCTAAGATCACGAAAGGTGAAGAAGGGATCTAGTGGGGATTTTGGATTGTAGTGATTTCCTCTTGGTTAATCCAAACGATGAAGTTGAGTTTAAAGAAGCCATGGTTTGAAGATGAAGCTAAAACCCTATAAAGAATAGTTGTGAAGCTATTATAAATAAGAAGCTTAAACATATAGAAGTGTTACGCCTCATATTTAATAATCAAGAACAAACAACGAAACTATGTATAATTTGTAAGAATTAATTAATTAATTATTTTTAAATTTTCGAAAGTAGAAATTTATATAATTGATTAATTATAACCATTTATCTAGTTTGAATATTTGTGTCTTTTATTGTGAAGAATTAGAAAGCATATGTGTGTGCCGCTCTAACTACCGATAATGATGGTGGTGGTTTACGACTGTACGTGAGAATAGAGGAGAGAAAAAGATGAGTGTGTTGGGGAGCGATTAGGCCATTAATATGATATAACGATAAATATTAAAAGTAAGAAAACAATAAAATAGAAAAAACACAAAATAGGATAAATTGGTCATTTTATGTCTCGTTCTAATGGTGTTAGCTAAGGGCATTAATCATACAAAAAAAAACTGAAATCATGAGAACAATTCAGTTTGAATTACTTAGACTTAAACTGTGAAGTTATGACGAACATAAATACCATTTCTATAAGTTAGCTAAGATTTATTAATTTTTAAATAGACAAAATTGAAAAAATGGTACGTATGATTTCTCATTTTATGTGGCTAAGGTCTAATCGTTTGAAAAGTTGCATATTTTGTCATTTTCAACAAGTTTTGTTGTGGTTTTGGTCCATTTTTTGTTAACTTTAACAGCGTAACATCCCAAAAATCATAGAATTTTTTAAAAAGAAAAAACAACCATTACCCATAATTGTTTACAAAAAGAACCATTGTTTCATAAAGTAAAGTCATATCAGAGTGTCTTAAAACCCAATATCATGTAAATAGGAAGATGTGCACGATCAGGTCTTCGCTTTCCCATGATCATCTGAAGTACCTGAAACAATAAACTAAAATTGTAAGTTAAAGCTTAGTGAGTTCCTCCAAAGTACCATCACACAACACAACAAACAATAGTATACAAATATGAGCCTTCAGCCTGACTGGACCGCCTCGCTGGGCCTACAGTATATCCGAACTGCTCTATGGGCCTTCGGCCTGAATAGATCGCCTCACAGGGCCTACAGCCTATCCGGACCTCCCCGAGTGTCATGGCCTTCAGCACAAAGTAGGACCGCCTCAACTCAACCATAATATGTCAACATATGTAATGGACAAACATAACACACAGAACCATCAAATACGGATAATCTTACAGATCTACTAATCAATCATATACTAGCATAACACTATCCTATAACCAAGATACATAATATAGTCGGCCGACATAGGTGCCTTCAACCCACGAGTACGGCGAGGAAAACTCACCTCTTAGTTCGAACAAAAGTTGAATATTCTCTTCTTCGAATACCGGCTCTACTCGACACCTATTATTCAAATCATAGCCTAACTTAAAATTAATATCAAAATACCCAAAATACCCTTTGGTTAAAATTGGTCAAACTCTAGTCAAAGCCAAAAGTCAAAAATTCCACCGGGTTGGCTCAGCCAAGTATGTTGGGCGTACTCAGCCAGTACGTGGGGCGTACTCCGATGTTGACTAGGTGCGAGGGCTTGACCGCGTATGCGCATCGTACCACTTGGTATGCCCAACGTACGCAACTGGATTCCTTCCTAACTTATTAAGTGCTTAATACTTTAGCCCTTACATCCAAATTACAGATCCAAGCCCCAAATATTGTCCTTGACCATATAGTTTCCAACTTTATGGTCTTGCAAGGCCATTAAGTGCTAAATACTAAAAATCCTAACCTCTTAACCCATTAGGAAAACCAAAATCATGCATGGGGAAGAACTAAGAACCAAGATCATATTTTTATGCTTCTAGACCTCTCAAAACGTCTGAAAGGACAGCTTAAGTGGGCTAGAGTATGCCATACTCATAAAGAATCAGGAACTAAAAAGATCTAAAGAAATACAAGCCAAGTTTAGAACTTTATACCTCCAAATTATGCCAAAAGATGATGCAATTCTAGATCTAAAGAGTCCTACTCCTCCAAAATGATCTTCTCTTCTGCCTCTCTCCTTCAAGATTACCAAAACACACATACAATGCTCAAGAAAGCTCCAAATGGATTAGGGTTTGCTCGGGAGACAAAAGTGGGTTGGAGGATGATGAGGGAATAAGCCTTGGGGAGATAATGATGCTTATAAAGGGCCCAAACCCTAAAAATTAGGGCTTGTGGTTCAGGAACGTACCCCCAGCGTACGTGAGCCCGACCCCCTAATTACAAAAATGCCACTATGGGCCATTTTGCAACATTTTTCATACACAAGGGCTAAAATGCAATTATTCTTCATACATAAGGTGAAAATTGAAAATACCTCATCATCGGAATGTTACAATTCTCCCCCACTTGAACTAGACTTCGTCATCAAAGTCTGTTGTTGTGAACAACTCCGGGTAATGCTCCCGTGTCTCAGACTCGGGTTCCCATGTCTATTCGTAACCCTTCTGATGTTGCCACTGAACTTTGACTAAAGATACCACCTTGTTGCACAAGGCCTTCCAAAATCGCCACTGATCTCTCCACATAATTCAGGTGATCATCAACCTGAATATCCTCTAAGGTAACAACTATTGTATCATCGGCCATACACTTCTGAAGCTACGAAACGTGGAAGGTGTTATGGATCTGGCTAAACTTCTCAGGCAAATCCAATCTGTATGTTACCATGCCAAACCTGGCGATCACCCAAAATGGCCCAATATACCAGGGACCCAACTTACCCCTCTTCTCGAATCGTATTGCACCTTTACAGAGTGATACCTTCAGTATGACCATGTCCCCAATCTAGAACTCCAACTCAGGTTGACGCTTGTCGGCATAACTCTTCTGTCGACTTTGAGCTGCCTGAAGTCTCTGCCTAATCTGCTGAATGAGCTTTGTTGTCTAAATGACTACCTCTCCTTCCGATGACTTTAAGACCAACCTCTCCCCAACACATTGGGGTGAAAAACTTCCTCCCATAGAGGAGCTCGAAAGGCGGCACATCGATACTAGAGTGGTAGTTGTTGTTGTATGAAAACTCAACTAAGGAAGGTATGAGTCCCAATTCCCACCAAAATCTACGGCAAAAGATCTCAACATGTCCTCAAGTGTTTGAATAGTTCGCTCACTCTAACCGTCCCTCTGCGGATGATAAGTAGTGTTGAGATGCAACTTTGTACCTAGTTCCTCATGGAACTTCTGCTAGAAACGAGATGTGAACCTCGTGCAGCTTCAACTGTCGAGAGGCATAAGGAATAAATCTCCCATGCTGCATAAGCACCGTGCCGAAACCAGTGATGTATGAATCATAAAATAACACAAAATCCTCAACACCCTTAGGGAGGGTCAACATTGGGGCCTCACACAACTTCCGCATCAATGTCTTGAACGCAGTCTGCTGATCCGGCCCCCAACAAAAATCCACGCCCTTCCTTGTCAGACAAGTGAGGGGTACCGCAATCTTAGAGAAGTCCTGAATAAATCTCCGATAATACCCTGCCCAACCCAAGAAACTCTTAATCTCCGAGGGAGACTTCGGAACCTCCCACTGCATTACGACCTCAATCTTGGCCGGATCGACCAAAATCCCATTTTTGTTAACGATGTGTCCCCAAAATTGGACCTCTCGTAACCAAAACTCACACTTCGAGAACTTGGCATACAACTGTTCTCCCATCAAAACTCCCAGAAGCTCTCGAATGTGCTCTTCATGTTGCTCCTAGTCTTGGAATACACCAAGATAGGATCAATGAATACAATAACTGATCTATCGAGCATCGGCTTGCACACCCAATCCATCAAATACATAAATGACGCAGGTGCATTGGTGAGCCTAAATGGCATCACCACGAACTCTAAATGACCATAATGAGCTCGAAACGCGATCTTCTTTACGTCCTCCTCCCTAACCCTCATCTGATGTTACCTCGACCTCAGATCAATCTTGGAGAACCAAGATGCACCCTGCAAGTGATCAAAGAGGTCATTAATCCATGAAAGTGGGTAACGGTTCTTCACCGTCAACTTGTTTAGCTCTCGATAATCAATGCACATATGGTGTGAACTATCTTTCTTCTTGATGAACAAAATCGATGCTCCCCACGGTGAACTACTCGGTCTAACAAATTGCTTTCCTAATAGCTCCTGAAGACGAAAGGACAACTCTTACATCTCTGGTGTTGCCAATAGGTACGACGCCTTAGCAATTGGAGCCACACCTAGAACCAAATCAATCATGAACTCAACATGTCTCTCCGGAAGCACACTGGGCAACTCCTCCGGGAACACATCAACAAATGTTATGAAAATAGGCACATCTAAAACCGATTCCTGCTTCCTAACTCAAACATCAACCACATAAGCAAGATAACCCATAAAACCATGTTGAATATATTGTCGAGCCCTAGCAGCAGGAAGCAGAACAAAATGTTGACCCTATTCTGGTATCTTCTCCATAAATAACCAGTTCTCCCCCACTTGGTGTTTGAACTACAACCCACTGACCCTCACAATCAATCATAGCCCCAAATCTACTTAGCCAATTCATCCCTAAAATCACGCACACATCTCCCATGGGGATAAGGATCAAATTAATCGGGTAAGGCACTCCAAAAATCTCCAAAACACAATCCCAAAAAACAGTCGATGCAGAAATCTCGTGTTTGTTGGCGATAGAAACCTGCAACGGACACTCCAGCTCCCCAAGAGTCATATCAAAACCACTACTAAAAGAGTGATATACAAAGGACTGACTCTCACCCGAGTCGAACAACACAAGAGAAATCAAGGAATTCACTGAGAAGGTACCTAGCATAAGCATGTACATAAGCATACCATAAAATAACTAACAAAATAATAAATGGAAACATATTAGTAATGATGTCTGATGCCACCCTAGCATCCTCTGCAGTGAGTTGAAAAGCACGACCTCGAGCCCTCAGAGGCTCTGCCATACCCTAGCGCTGATATGTGATCCTCAATGTAGCGGTGTCGGAGCCTGTGTCGGTCCTACAGTGAGAAAGGGACAGTCGGCCTTAATATGGCCAACCTGTTCATAGTGATAATATATTCAGGTGCTCAGTGTTGGGACCCGCTGACGAAAATCCTTGGCATAATGCCCCTCCTTGCCACATTTGTGGCATCCAAATGAAGATCGACAAGAACCATCATGAAACTTGTCGCACTTGGCACAAGTGCGGCACCTCTATCCTCGAGATCTCAAATCAGCAGCCTTGAACCACTTCACCATAGGCTGCGTCTGCACTAAAGCCTGCCTCCGCTCCCTATCCTTGAGCTCCATCTCAATCTCTCGCCTCCTTGCGGCCTCCAAAAGCTCTACAAGACAATTCTAGGTAGACACGAACTGGAAGATATCCGTCTTGAGCATGCTCAAGTACCGAGTCATCTGAGCTTACTCAAAAGCAGCAAAATCAAGATAGAAAAGAGGCCTCTTAATAAACATCTTGGTGATCTCAATCACAATCTCAGTCCCCTGTCTCAAATCTAGATACTCCTAAGCCATCCTTTCCCTCGCCACCAGGGTAACATACCTTGTTCAAATAACTACTCCTAGGTCACCACAACTCTCTGCTCAAGAGTGTACGAGCTAGTCACCAATCTCCACCAATCCTTTTCCCCTGACTGGAGAAGGTTCATGACACACTTGACCTTTTGTTCAACAAGCAAGAGCATGTGAAGAAACACCCCTCCACATCAGACAACCACCTCATTTCCATAATCGGGTCCTGAAATCCATCGAACTCCGATGGCTTCGTATTGTCGAAGTCCCTGTACTAGAAAAATCTTTCCCCTCGAATCCCTGCAACAACAACAACCGTGGTAGCGGCAACAACAACAGCCTCAAATAATGTAGCACACTGATCATCTAAAAGCTCAATCATGACAACCTTGATAGACCCAAACGACCCCGAAATCGATCCTCGTACAACCGTAACCACCTCAGTAGCAATCATCTCACAAATCTGATCCTCGATCAATCCTGGCCTATCCTGGCCACCCACTCTGGCTCTTAAACCTGATCCCCTCTTGAGCACCATACTGAAAATAAACCAGAATATATCAGGCATGTCGTATTGCATACCATAAAAGCTATTCTAATTAAACGAACCCTTTGGGATTGTGACTTCCTTGGTACGCGTACCGGTCCTATGCCTTTAGTAGTACGTGCCCATGCTACCTTCCACACCTACCCGTATTTATATCAAAGGTCATCACAACCGACCAAACTAGAAATAACCACTAGGATACGCATACATCCTACCCTCACTCCCTAGAGAGTGGCTAAACACGCCTTACCTAACCGACTGCTCACACATCTACTCAACCATGAAACTTCCACCAACCCTTCAGAACTCGTGTATGTTAATCATACTTAACACTGGATCCTATAGATAGTCAAATACTTGATTCCACCCTAAGCCCACAACCAAACAAGGAATATGAAATAAGGCTAAACCAAACATTCGCAAGTTATAAAATCTTAGTTACGTACAACTATGATGCATACACTAAGAAACTATAACAATGATACCAATTTCATACAAGAAGTATTCCTAGGCTATCGGGCATCATATGTCGTGCAATTCTATTATGCAATTCCTAAAGTTCCTTAGCCTACCCCTAGCATGCTGTTCTACCATAAAAGTAATATCAAATAACAGTGTGGGTAACTTGGGTATACTTTCTTGCTCCAACTGATCATCTTGGTTACTTTTGAAAACCATTTTAAAAACTTTTGCAGTTCCCTAGTTTGAGTTTGGATTCACACGAATGTTCATCCAATTCTCTGAAACCAAGGCTCTGATACCAAATTGTAACATCCTAAAAATCATAGAAATTTAAATTTTATAAAAACAACCATTATCCATAATTGTTTACAAAAAGAACCATTGTTTCAAAGTTAAAGTCATATCAGAGTGTCCTAAAAGTCATTATCATATAAATAGGAAGATGTGCACGATCAGGCCTTCGCTTTCGCACGATCCTCTGAAGTACCTGAAACAATAAACTAAAACTATAAGCCAGAACTTAGTGAGTTCCCCCAAAGTACCATCACACAACACAACAAACAAAATCATACAAATATGAGCCTTCAGCCTAACTGGACCACCTCTCAGGGCCTACAACCTATTTGGACAGCTCTACGACCCTTTGACCTGCTTGGACCACCTTACAGGGTCTACAACCTATCCGGACTACCCCGGGCGTCTTGGCCTTCAGCATATAGCAGGACCGCCTCAACCCAACCACAATATGTTGACATATGTCACAGGAAAATATATGCCCAGAACGAACAAATACGAATAATCATACAGATCTACTAATCAATCATATACTAGCATAACACTATCCTATAACCATGATACATAATCTAGTGAGCCGAAACTAATGCCTTCGACCCACGAGTATAGTGAGGAAAACTCACCTCTCAGTCCAAACCAAAGCTAAATAAATCTCTGCTCTGAATACTGACTCCACCCGATACCTATTATTCAAATCATGGCCCAACTTAAATTTAATATCAAAATACCTAAAATACCCTTTAGTCAAAAGTGGTCAAACTCTAGTGAAAGCCAAAAGTCAAAAAGTCAACTGGGTTGACTCAGCCAAGTACGCTAGGTGTACTCAGCTAGTACGCGGAGCATACTCAGACGTTGACCAGGTGCGAGGTCGTGACCACTTACGCGTAATGTGCCACTTGGTATGCCCAACGTACGCAACTAGATTCCTTCCAAACTTAGTAAGTGCTTAATACTTAAGCCCTTACGTCCAAATTACAAATCCAAGTCCCAAATATTGTCCTTGACCATAATTTTTTTAACTTTATGGTCTTGCATGGCCATTAAGTGCTAAATACTAAAATCCCTAACCTCTTAACCCATTAGGACAACCAAACTCATGCACGAGGAAGAACTAAGAGCCAAGATCATATTTTTATGCTTCTAGACCTCTCAAAACGTCTGAAAGGATAACCTAAGTGGGCTAGAGTATTCCATACTCATAAAGGTCAAGACTTGATGTAACACCGTGGTTTCCAAAAACAAAATTTTCATTTAAATAATCAATTTAATATTAAAAACACTTATTCAAAATCTTATTCACATTCGAATTACAAAACATAGTTTCATTTTCATTATAATAGAAGACCAGGATCCTCCAAAACACAACTCTTTCTTCGGTGTGTACAATCGAACCGTTGCCATCCCGCGTTACTGTAAGAACCTGAAACATCATAACATAAACAACGTAAGCACGAAGCTTAGTGAGTTCCCCAATATACCTTACGCACATACGCCTTTCCAGGCCCTGACCTTCCGGTCAACTGTACAATGCCTTCCGGCCCAAGAGATACTCGCCTTCCGGCCCATAAGATATTTGCCTTCCGGCCCATAACATAATTGCCTTCCGGCCCATACACATATATAACACCTGATACAAATACTCTAACACATAAAGCACATATATCAAATAACTTACCACATATAGCATACATATCACATATCATATCCGACCTTTCTGTCACATAATACTTTGCCTTCCGGCCCATATATAAGCATGTATATCACGCGTAGCAGCTAACTTTCCATTTATAGCATATAACATAATACATAACATACTTGACCTTTCGGTCACACAACCAAACCCTTCCGGGTGAAGTATAGTGAGAAGACTCACCTCGCGGACACTGGAAGATAGCAACTCCTAAATTCCCTTGCACTTGATCCTCCGAGCTACAAGCTCCCTGTAACATCATATATCCCTTATTAATACTTCTATCTTCCACGTTAACTGACCCTAAGAATCACACCAGTCAACTCTGGTCAACAGTCCATTGCCAGCTCGACTGGACTCGGCGAGTTCCCTGGCGACTCGGCGAGTCTGGTCGTCCTCCAATCCTCTAAGATTTCCCTTCTACTCGTCGAGTATTCTCTTTGACTCGACGAGTCACTCCTGGAAGAATCGCGGGGCCACCCCGACTCCACTCGCCGAGTCTGAAGAACAACTCGGCGAGTCCCAGTGAATCTTCAAGCTACTCGCCGAGTCTGATCATCCGACTCGGCGAGTCCACGCCATGCAGTCGATCAAACTGCTTCCTGAGATACATATTTTCCCGAATATACAAACATAGGACCTTCTGGACCTCTAAGGGTACTAATACAGGGTTATAAACGTTGGATAACAACACAACAACCCATCTAATCTCCAAATGGGTTTCACAAACCCTAATCCCATAACACATCAACATAGCAGAGGATAATTCGAGTTCTTACCTGAATAATGTATCCTCTGTGTCCCCACTCCTCAGAATGTGACTCCCTTGCTGCTCCTTTAGCCAATCCTTTCTCTTCCTTGCACAACAATTCTTCCAAGATCAACAATGGCCCTAAGACTTTGCTCCAGATGCACCCACTCGATTTAGGGTTCTTCCCAGAAGGCTAAACTGAACAATGACGGCCAATGAGTGCCTCTTATACGTCCCAACCTGAACGGTTAGGGTTTTTCGCTAACAGCGTAGACTCGCCGAGTCCATATCGGACTCGTCGAGTCCAGTCGCGAACCCACGACCCGGTCTGCGATCCTACTCGGCGAGTCAAGGCTCCAACTCGCCGAGTCCCTTCTTAAAACACCCCCAAATCATAATTATATCAATATTTGAAATTCCAGGCTGTTACAACTCTCCCCCACTAGAACTAGACTTCGCCCTCGAAGTCTCACTCTGAAAATAATTCTGGATGCTGCTCCCGCATCACACGTTCCGGCTTCCCTAAACACTTCCGATATCTTCCGATCTCCGACGGCCACTGGCCTCCCAACGCAACACAGGCGCGCATCCACCTAATCGTTCTCTAGCAGAACCACTGCTGACCCATCCGCTATACACCTCTTCAACTGCGACACATGAAAAGAATATATCATGGATTTGTCCTAATTCCGTTGACAGCCCCAAACGATAGGCCACCCTTCCTACCTTCGCACCTTCACGAGAAGACTCAACATACCGGGGCCCCCCATTTACCCCTCTTCCTAAATCGAAGCACCCCGTCGGAAATACGAAGTCGCTGACCTGAATCACATGCTCGTAACGGCGTCTGCCTGCATAACTTTCCTGATAACTCTAACGATCACTAACTCTCTTTAACCTGCTGAGTCTGCTTTGTCAACTAAATACGAACTCTGAACTGCTCATCACTCTTTGTAATCGGAAATTACCCAAGATGCACTCTGCTCCAAATCTCAACGATCACTCAGCCCATAAGGGTTAGGAAACCCTGAACCACCGGATCCCCGATCCAAAGCCCACTTTGCCCATTCCGGACCGACTGAGAGATCCGTTCTCCCTCTCAGATCAACTCTCACAAGTTACCTCTTGCCATCACATACACATACGGAACTAGTCCCAACACCCGCAGGTGGAAAGACCCGATACACTGATGATATCCTCGAACATCTCCCAAGATGAACCACTACATCCACCCTACACTCTGATTAGATTCACACTGAGAATTTAAAATTTTCTCTCTCCCTGCATCCCTTCTGAGCCTCAACAGACATTCCAACCGAATGGGTTCCTACTCCACTGCAGCGTACACAACGCTCAGAACCATACTCGAAATACTCTAACCAAAACTCTACTCTGCAGCTTTCACTTTCGTGAACTTGCACCCCCTTCGGAGTTACATACCCTCCTCTTTTCCTTTTCCACGGAACTCTCTTGAACATAATGCCACTCCAACCGGTGCCACGGTGCTCGCCCCAAGCGACACCACCCTTTTTGCGTAACTGCTATTCACATACTCTGATTCTCATTGCAGGGGCTCTCAATCCCATGCACTCTCTCCACTCATCAAAATCACTGCCTCCGCTAAACAAGATCAACAACCCAGGGCCAGACCTTCCAATGCAATCACACTGCAACATACGTGATCCGCAAATCTCAAACTAATCCAGCAATACCAACAGAGTCTCCAGTATGACTGGACCGACTCTCATAACACATACTAGCCACTCGAGGCTATATCTCTGTGGGTCCGTACACCCAACTCTGCGAACCCTCAGGTTCTAACTCTGGGAACCTTCCGGTTCCAGCTCTAGAAACATGCACAACATAATCCCGTGGGATTAATGCAGTACAACCATCACGTACCTCAAACGTACCAATACTCTGATCGCAAAATTCCGTTTACTTACTCAAGCTCGATCCCGACCTCCTCTCAGGCCTCCACAATCAAATGCCCTAGGTCTGTATCTCGCCCTGCATACCCAACACTCGCTCTCGTCGGCCTATACTTTGCGCTGGCAAACACTGCTGAATCCCGGCAGCTAAGCACCCTCACATACTCATCGATCTCCCGGAGAATTTTCTAATTCTCCCCCACTAAAGCACTGACTAACTGCCACCGATCGTCATTAACGACCTCTCAGAACAATCCTGCACAAAGAGGACATTTACCCACTGACTGCCTCACACAAGCGTAAGCAACCCTCAGCAAAACACATCTCCTCCCTGATCAATCCGCTCAAAAGAATCCGATCTTTCAATTATCCACTCTACGACTGTAGATGCTACCCGACATTCAACCCAGTGCCGCATCTCCACTATCAACCCCCACGAACGATGACCAACGGAATTCCCAAGCAATAACCCATAACCAAACCCACAACCTGCCAAAGGATGGATACCAAACTATAATCATACTAAACCATCAGGGAACAACGAATGCCAAGCGAAAACCTGAAGCACCAATCCATAACCATGCCAAACCCGCGAAACTACGAATACCGCATCGAAATCCACACCAGACGCCAGCACAAACAATACGCCACATTCAACGCAAGCTACTCAAGACATCAAGAGAGCATCATACCCGCAGCTGCCTCCGGCACTGCTCCGTCTCCCTCTGCCGCAAGCCGATAAGCACGACCCTGAGCCCTTGGGCTCTGCTCCATCCTGTCCTCCTCCTGAACTCCTCAAGGTGGCCGATGCTAGAGCCTGCACCGGTCCTGCAGGAAACTGTGGACGGTTGACCCTCAAATGTCCAACCTGCCGACACTGATAACAAATCCTGAAATCCCGAATTGGCACTGACTGCCAACAATCCTGTGCACCATGCCCCTCCTTTCCGCACTTGCGGCATGCACCACTGGGCCAACAAGCTCCGGTGCCATCTCTCTCACACTTCCCACAAGTGTGACCGCTCCGATCCCCCATTCTAACGTCTACGGTCATGGACCGTTTCGGCGCCGACTGCGACTGCATCGGGGCCTGCCTCATCTCACGCAACTGCAACTCAACCTCTAACTCACGCCACATGGCGGCCTCCTGCGATACCAACACGGTCTTGCGCCTCTGCGCAGACACGAACTGTCTGATACCCCCCCCCTTGAGCATACTCGGATATCGGGACATCTGAGTCTGCTCCGAAGCGAACTCAGGGCAAAACATCGCCCTCTCAATAAACATCCCGGTGCTCTCAGTCACCGACTCCAAATCCTGCTTCAGCTTAAGGAACTTCCGAGCCAATTTCTCCCTTTCATCCCGCGGAACATAGCGAGTACTGAACATCCCTCTGAATTGATCCCATGAAACCACAGCCCTCTGCGCATCGGAAAATGACCTCGTGGTCAATCCCCACCAATCCTTCGCCCCGAGCCTCAATAGGTTCAGAGCACACCCCACCCTCTGATCAGCAGGGCATAAACTCGTGGAGAAACACCCCTCCATGTCTGATAACCATCTCATAGCAACAATCGAGTCCTGAACTCCATCGAATGTGGGAGGCTTCGCATAATAGAAGTCCCGTTACTGAAAACCCCGACTAGCCCCTTTCTTTGCCGTTGCTACAGCCGCTGTAACCGCCGCGGCAGCCGTCTCTGCGAAAGCCGCATATCGCTCATCAAACTACTTCAATCATAGTGGTCCTGATCGACCCAAACAATTCTGGCGACTCAACCCGCAACAATGCAGCAACCTCATCACGCCGGATCTCGCGAATCCTCGCATCCCGCTCGCTCGTGCTCGTCCGATCGATAACCGGATAACAAGATAGCCACAAGCATCATCCACTACGAACCATGGTACTCATCCCATGACATCCTTCCTCAACATGCTTCGGTGTATGGTACCTGAACCATAGCACCATTCCTCAACCTGCTCCAATGTATAGCACTCGAACCACAACATCTATCTCAATCTGTTCCGATGTATGGTGCCCTGACCATAACATCACTCTGTATCCGCTCCGATGTATGGTATCCGAACCATAACATCACCCCTCAATCTGTTCCTTAGGACCTTCAGAATGCCCCCTGTATCAAGTATGGGTCCTCTGCTTTCAGTAGTACGGGCCCATACTACCTGCCACATCTACCCATACTTTCCACACGGACCATTCCAGAGTTCCTAAGTAGCTGATAAACCTGCTCTTTCACCAATCTCATCGCGCGTGCTCGCTTTCCAGCGAAATCCTCTACTCTACCAGCGCACTCATCTGGCTAGGTTTACTCCCTAGTCCCTTCCGCCGTCCTCCCACTTCTTTGCTATCAGCTGCTGAAGAGTTCCCAATGATGCCAGCCCTCTACCTCCTGAGTATCGTCATACTCACTTGGTAGCTGACTCCCATCATCGATAACTCCACAAAGCACAAAGCAAGCAGCATTCGAGCATTGAAGCATACATAGGACTCCCCATCTGTGGTAGCTCCACCTTCTCGGCTCATCCTCGGAAGTACCTCTGTACCCCGTAGCTTTACCCCTTGTGCGTTCTAACTAGATACTCTCACTCATCACATACACACAAAAGCATAACGCACATATAACAGCAAACCCTAGACTAAGGCATCACAAATCAGGCCACTCTAGTCCTAAGATGTGAAATACCTAGACTGTCTCTAGCATACAATAATATCTCATAAAATGCATAATAGATATTTCATAATATAACAGTAAGGGTATTTTGGGAAATCACCGTCTGGCTCTGGCTGATTGTACACACTGCTCTTTCTTGCTTTCTCTTTGAACTCTTAATCACTTTTAGAAAACCATTTATTTGGAAAACTTTTTCTTACTTCCTCAGTTTGAGTCCAGATTTACCCGTAGGCGCGTCCGAATCCCTCAAACCAAGGCTCTGATACCAATTTGTAACACCGTGGTTTCCAAAAACAAAATTTTCATTTAAATAATCAATTTAATATTAAAAACACTTATTCAAAATCTTATTCACATTCGAATTACAAAACATAGTTTCATTTTCATTATAATAGAAGACCAGGATCCTCCAAAACACAACTCTTTCTTCGGTGTGTACAATCGAACCGTTGCCATCCCGCGTTACTGTAAGAACCTGAAACATCATAACATAAACAACGTAAGCACGAAGCTTAGTGAGTTCCCCAATATACCTTACGCACATACGCCTTTCCAGGCCCTGACCTTCCGGTCAACTGTACAATGCCTTCCGGCCCAAGAGATACTCGCCTTCCGGCCCATAAGATATTTGCCTTCCGGCCCATAACATAATTGCCTTCCGGCCCATACACATATATAACACCTGATACAAATACTCTAACACATAAAGCACATATATCAAATAACTTACCACATATAGCATACATATCACATATCATATCCGACCTTTCTGTCACATAATACTTTGCCTTCCGGCCCATATATAAGCATGTATATCACGCGTAGCAGCTAACTTTCCATTTATAGCATATAACATAATACATAACATACTTGACCTTCCGGTCACACAACCAAACCCTTCCGGGTGAAGTATAGTGAGAAGACTCACCTCGCGGACACTGGAAGATAGCAACTCCTAAAGTCCCTTGCACTTGATCCTCCGAGCTACAAGCTCCCTGTAACATCATATATCCCTTATTAATACTTCTATCTTCCACGTTAACTGACCCTAAGAATCACACCAGTCAACTCTGGTCAACAGTCCATTGCCAGCTCGACTGGACTCGGCGAGTTCCCTGGCGACTCGGCGAGTCTGGTCGTCCTCCAATCCTCTAAGATTTCCCTTCTACTCGTCGAGTATTCTCTTTGACTCGACGAGTCACTCCTGGAAGAATCGCGGGGCCACCCCGACTCCACTCGCCGAGTCTGAAGAACAACTCGGCGAGTCCCAGTGAATCTTCAAGCTACTCGCCGAGTCTGATCATCCGACTCGGCGAGTCCACGCCATGCAGTCGATCAAACTGCTTCCTGAGATACATATTTTCCCGAATATACAAACATAGGACCTTCTGGACCTCTAAGGGTACTAATACAGGGTTATAAACGTTGGATAACAACACAACAACCCATCTAATCTCCAAATGGGTTTCACAAACCCTAATCCCATAACACATCAACATAGCAGAGGATAATTCGAGTTCTTACCTGAATAATGTATCCTCTGTGTCCCCACTCCTCAGAATGTGACTCCCTTGCTGCTCCTTTAGCCAATCCTTTCTCTTCCTTGCACAACAATTCTTCCAAGATCAACAATGGCCCTAAGACTTTGCTCCAGATGCACCCACTCGATTTAGGGTTCTTCCCAGAAGGCTAAACTGAACAATGACGGCCAATGAGTGCCTCTTATACGTCCCAACCTGAACGGTTAGGGTTTTTCGCTAACAGCGTAGACTCGCCGAGTCCATATCGGACTCGTCGAGTCCAGTCGCGAACCCACGACCCGGTCTGCGATCCTACTCGGCGAGTCAAGGCTCCAACTCGCCGAGTCCCTTCTTAAAACACCCCCAAATCATAATTATATCAATATTTGAAATTCCGGGCTGTTACACTTGAGACCAAAATGCTCCATGAATCGATAACTAACAAGATCTAAAGAAATGCAAGCCAAGTTCAGAACTTTATACCTCCAAATGATGCCAAAAGATGATGCTATTCTAGATCTAAAGAGTCCCACTCCTCCAATATGATCTTCTATTATTCTTCTCTCCTTCAAGATTACTAAAACACACACACACACATAATGCTCAAAAAAGCTCCAAATGGATTAGGGTTTACTTGGGAGACGAAAGTGGGTTGGAGGTTGATGAGGGAATGAGCCTATGGGAGATAATGATGCTTATAGAGGGTCCAAACCCTAAAAATTAGGGTTTGTGGTGCAGACACGTACGCCCAACGTATGCTATGTACGCCCAACGTACGTGAGCTCGACCCCCAAATTAAAAAAATGCCATTTTGGGCCATTTTGAACATTTTTCATACATAATGGCTTAAAAGCAATTAATCTTCATACATAGGGCTAAAATTGAAAATACCTCATCATCGGAATGTTACAAATTTGTTGATTGTTAACCTTTTTAAAATGAGAATAATAAATCCTTGTAAACATTATAAGCGGTGGTTGTGACCGGGTGATGTTAGTGGTAATGGTGGTGATGTTGTCCTTATGGTTTCTTATTATAAGCTACTTGCAATGAAGGTGTTTGTTGACGATCCCAACGATTTTTTGATGATGAGAGGCGACGATTTTGCGTATTCCGACGACTTTGTTAATATATAATAGTCCAATAAAAATCCGATAAAAAAGAAATTAAATAATTTAGCTAAAAGTAATTAAGAATCCAATAAAATACTGTAATATTTATTAATATATAAATATTATATATTAAAAATAATATTTATTAATATATAATACTTCAATAAAATTAAAAAGATGATATGGATAAATGGTCCTTATAGTTTGGTGAAAATACAAGACTCAAAAAAAGCCGTTGATGGTAAAACTATTCTTTTTAAAAAATTAACAATCAACCAGTTAAATTTAACGGAAAAATGATTAAAACCATAATAAAACTATTAAAAATGATAAAATCAACAACTTTTCAAATGTTTAGACCTTAACCAAATAAAATTAAAAACCATAGGATCTATTTTTGTAATTTTGTCTTTAAATAAGTTAAATTGTCTTCGATTGAATTGCCGACATTCTTTTTTTTTTTTTTTTTTTTTCTTTTTTTTTTGTTTTTTAGATTCATTCAAAAATGATGTAACTATGGTACAAATTCAAATTTCAATTTTACACCGTTATGCTTTCATCTACCCTAATAAATGAAAATGACTTTACCACATGTCATTCTCTCATAAAATTAGCCACATGTCATTTTGTCTTAATTTGAGATATATTTATTTTCCACTTGTCATTACTTTAATTTTCATTTTCAATATATCATTAATTTAGTTTCCATAAATTAAACCTACAATAATGACTATTAATTTCAAATTTTAAATTTTAAATTTTAAATTTCAAATTCAATTTCAAATAAATTTACAGTTCAAACCTTTGTGTTTATCATTTTGTTATAATTAACCCGTTTAGTACACACTAAACACATAATTTTAATTAATTTATTTTTTGCATGTTTTTTTTTCTTATAATTTTCATTTATTTCAATTTCAAATTCAAATAAAATTTTTATTTAATCGTTCGTACTTAACATTTTGTTTTAATCAACCCGTATAATATACGGGTCTCACAACTAGTATACTATTAATTGGTGTTTTCATATTAACAAACATTTATTTTAAATGATTGATACCTTTAGATATATGAGAACTCGACCAGTGTAAAACATAATTTGTGATAGACTATTGAAGCTCGAGGATCTGTTCGTCTATCTTAGGAAGTAGGAAATACACTAAGAGCTTTTTATTATGTTGGATAAGTTGTAAGATGATTTATAATGGTTGGAAAACATCACTTTTTGCTAGTTTTTAAATTTTTATTGATCATTCAATATATATTGAGTGGTCAATATCATTCCTAATAAATAAAGATTTTTTTTGTCGCATGTTATATTTTTATTGATTTGACCACATGTAATTTTGGGGTTATTTTCAATTAATTTTTTTCTACATAACATTTTGTGGTTTTTTTTATTTTATTAATTTCTATATAATATTTAAATATTATAATAATTATAATAAATGTATTAATAAATATATATCAATTTCATTAATTGACTTCCTTTTAATTTCAAAATTTCTAAATTAAAGTTTTATTAGCTTCCTTTGTTTATTTATCTAAACTTGTTGTTTAATTTAAAAAAAATTAATTTTAGTAATTCTATTTTTTTCTTATAAATTCAAAATGTTCAAGTGTTTAGAATTTCATATTTTTTTCTTTAAAATGAACTCATGTAATAAATGGGTCTTACACCTACTAGTTTAATAGAATAAAAACTTATCACATTTATCTTTAATAATGTTTTATATTATCTCATTGATTTAGTGTTAACATTTATTAAAGCAATGAATTGTATTATAATCATTTATTTAAAATTAATATTAAAAGATAGTATTTATTAAAATATTTAACGTCTAGCAACATATTTATTAAAATATTTTGCATTAAAATTCGACGTTTTAAAAAATAATAGTAAAATAAGGTTTTTTTTATAGAACATTTAAATAGATGATGATAAATTAGTTAAATTAATAAAAAGGTCATAAAAGTGGTTAACCATTGAAGAACTTATTTAATTAGAGGTCAATATTAATGGGTTGATGATGTGACAATGTTTTTAACCTATAAAATAGGTTTACCATTAGAGATGTTATAAAGGAGCTTAGATGCGAAGAAAATTACATCGGAAGAGTATGGATGATCTATTAACATTTTAGAGATGTTATAAAGGAGCTTACATCGTAAGAGTATGGATGATCTATTAACATTTAATAGTTTACATAAGAGTCAAGGTAAATTTCAAATTTCAAATTTACTTTTAAGTTGTTATCGTAGAATTATTTAGGTTAAAAGCAAATTCAAAAAACTCAAGTCTACCCAACGATATTTTATAAAGGCATTTACATCTTATTTCTAGTTCAATTTAATGAAGAAAAGACAAAAAATGGATGGAAGTGAAAAGAAAAATACCATGAATTTATGTTGCTGATTTTTATTAAAAAAAGAAAATGGAAGGAAATGTAAAGATTATTTTCTCTACTTATCTTTCTTTTTCCAATTTGGAAAGATTTGGAGAGAAATAAATAAAATATTTACTTTTATTTTGTTTTTTCTGGGAACACAAAGTACAAACTTATTTTACATTCATTTCATTTCTTTTCTCTTATTAGTTTCTTTTCAGTTCTTTTATTATTATTATTTTTTTGCTAAAACTCAAAAACTAGGTGTACATAATTTCATGTTCTTTTATTATTTTACAAAATACAAACTTATTTTACATTTATTTCTTTTCTTTTCTCTCACATTAGTTTATTTTCAGTTCTTTTATTATTATTTTTTTGCTAAAATTCAGAAACTAGGTGTAAGTAATTTCATGTTTATTTTGAGGTATTGTTAATTTTCCAAATTACAAATAAACACCAAAGAACAATCAACATGGATTCTATACCAGAACATGACTATTCACTAATTTGTACATATTTGTACATTAGTGAATAACATGTAATTAAGCCCTTGTTTAAGATTTGAGGGTGTATTCATTTTTCACCCATTACTTTTTTTAGTGTTACATCAGCTTTCCCCTTACTTACATTTCACCCATCAAAATACAAGAAATTATCATTTTTTACTACCTTTTAATTTATTCTTTTACAAATAAAAGTAATTCAAAAAATAAATATAATTCCTTAAAATGATTAATAAACACAACAATTAATTAAACTAAAAATACTTCATTACTTAAAATAAAATTACACAAAAATATCAAGATTAAAAAAATCAAGAAAATAACCAACATTAAAAAAACCAACCTACAAAAAAACCATATACATTTAAAAAACAAAACGATCTAGGGGAAATATTTTTTCATGATTTTGTCATTCTTCTTCAAAATTAGCTCAAGGGCTGGTCTCGAAAGATAATTGGTTTTTTCCATCAAGAAATTCATATCGTCCATTTCTTGCCTTTCCGCATGGTCCTCTTTTTTTTAGCTTATTTTTCGTTGTCGAATGCCAAACGTTCAATGAAATTCACATTGTATCGATCTAATGTTGTCGTCATTTTCTGCACTTCATCTGCATCCATGTTGAAATCCGATGCATTGGAAGACAACTCCTTCCCCTTCCTTTTTTTCTCTGTTCCTACCCATCGGTCGGACAATTTCTTCTAGCTCGAGTTCGTCGTCCTCGTTTAAATCTAGTCCGACACAAGCATCAAAAGAAGTTGTGTATCCATTGAAGCCTATTTTTGTTCTTTTTGATTGTGCTCCTAGTATGAAGTCGACTTCATATTTTTTCCACCTTGGACTAAGAATTAACAATTTCCAAGGCTCCTTAAACTTGAATGTCTTTCCCGTTTCCTCGCAAAAAAAATGCAAAGCCTCTTGAAGAATTTCTTCATCTCCTTGACCGCTTCCCCTTTGGGGTTTTAGATTGTTGTCAACCCGTTCATTTTTAAATGACTTTCACTATTTCTCTAAATTTTGAATTTATTTGGTGCTTGGTACGATACTCGTATTCTCTACCCAACTCTATGTGAAATCTTTCACGAATGCGTAGCCAAAAATGTCCATGCGCTTGTGTATTTTCTTGTGCTGAATCCTCCAAAATGTCAACCTGAGCTTGTATCAACACTAACTCTTATACGGAGTCCATGCTTGAGGCTTCTGTTTTTGTTGTCTCTTGCACTTGTTGTTTTCCTTTGCGGCGTAGTGAGGCGTGGGGGGAGGGAGTTGAGTTTCAGGTATAGTTTCATCGTCCGACTCATTGAGGCTTTCATTTTGTGGCTGAGAGTGAAAGCGTGGGGGTTTGGCTTTGGGTTTGAGATTGATAGAGTGTGGTTTGGATTTGGGGTTGATTTGGTGAAAGTTAATCAGGAAAAATGACAAAGTTGTTGGACATATTTGGACTAACATTCAGTAATTTTATGGGTAGTATTGCCTAACATTTTGGTATTGGAATTGTGGAGGAGATTGAATAGGGGCATCAAGTTGGCGACGATACACCGGTTGGGATGGATCGAAGGTGAAAATGTTTCGAGTTAGGGTACTTGAACTCGTAACATTGATTTTTCTTCTATCAGATTTTGAGTTTGGATTTTTGGGATTGTTGGGGTTCATTTTTTTAAGAAATAAAGAGGAATTGATAGAAAAATGTATGATTTTGAAGGTGAAAGCAGTGGGCTATTTATATGTGTGTAAATGGTATATATATATATATATATATATATATATATATATATATATATATATATATATATATATATTCTAGCTGTTAAAATAAAAAAATTAAATATAACCGTTAAGAGGGGGGATTTCTTAAAAAAAAGAAAAAAAATCGCCCAATGGGGTGGAGAGAGAGGAGATAGGGTAGCCTCTCCTCACTCCTAAACCGCACCACCAAAATCGCACTGACGGTGTGGTGTTCCGACCGCGGATCCGGTTCCCATGCCCTCCTTCTCGCCCTGCTTGGCCTAACAAGTTCGTGTACACGAGGAAGATTAAATTAAAAAAAATTAGACATAATGACTGTAATTAAGCTTCTGTGTTACAATTTCATATAAAATGCAAATGTGTCACCATAAAACCATATATTTTCGAAGTTTAATAAAATGACCACAATAATTGCAAAAATATGTGATCGAGCTAGTGGGCAAACGTTTTTTGATACAAAGTACCACTATTAAACTTTCGCAGGTTCAATTTATTCCTCACGAAGAATATGTATCATCGATTCAGCGATACCCACCAATAAGCTCGATAATGATTTGCAAAGCATCATTTCCCGTCGTAAGTAGTTATGTTTTGCTCGTTCCTGACGTACCGTTCAACCACACAAACATGAATTCATAATGTGTAATTGCTAAAGAGTCGTATGGCTATGCATATCGGTCTATTTAAGGGTTTCAAAATTATACCTTTAGATAGTTGTAACATATTTGCAATGTGATTTTTGAGGTCATCCAAATTATTAGTCATTTATTATGTATGTTTTATATTTTATTGTGTTTCATACCTCAACACGTGAATATGTCATTCCCAAGTCGATAACAGCGGGGTACTCCCCCCCTCTAGCTATTACTTTATGTGTTTAAGATTAAACCTAACGTAGAAGAATTAAAACAGATAGCTTATAATTATTTCCGAATGAGAAGGATGAAAATGAAAAATCCTTAATGTTGTGAAAGAACAAAAATGTGAATTGAAGAAACCTCCATGACTGTCATTATCGATGAAAGTTTTGAGAATTTATTTATATTTGTTGGTTTGTGAAAATACCCGTTTAGGTTTCCAATGCATTCCATACGTATAAATAATACACCAGTATATTATATTACAATGAGGACCCTATACTATAATATATACCAAACCTACACTATACAAAAATAGAATAAATAGTTTACTAACACTCCCCCATCAGTTTGAGCGGGAGATTCACCAATGCTTAAACTATTACGAAAATCTGTAAATAAATGTGTAGGAAGTCCCTTTGTAAATATATCAGCAAACTAGTGTGCAGATGGAACATGTAAAACACGAACCTGACTAATGGCAACACGTTCCCTAACAAAATGTAAATCTATTTCCACATGTTTGGTTCGTTGGTGCTGAAATGGATTAGATGATAAATACATGTCACTCACATTGTCACAAAACACAACAGTAGTACAAGTTAACGGACAAGAAAATTTGAGTAAAAGATTGCGACGCCAAGAGGCTTCAGCGACAACATTAGCTACCCCTTATACTCGACTTCGGCACTAGACCGCGATACAACATGTTGACATTTTGAAGACCAAGAAACAAGATTATCCCCAAGATAAACATAGAACCCAGAGGTGGACCGGCGTGTCGAAGGACACCCGACCCAGTCAGCATCAGAATATGCAACCAAACGATCGACAATAGACAGACGAATGTAAATACCATGACCTATAGTACCCTAGATATAGCGTAAAATTCTTTTGAGAGCATAAAAGTGAAGTTCATGTGGGTCATGCATGAAGAGACAGACCTTGTCACAACTAGCACTTTTGGCTAGGAAATTCCGTCCTCAGGTAAGTAAAGTCTATTATGAGATTGTGCTAACACTCCTAAGTGTTCAATATAAGTTCCTAAGGAGCCATATAATATTAGAATGCAAATCTCTCCAAGAATAGTGAATCTCTCCCAAATATCTCTAAGTATGCGAAATCTCTCCAAGAATAGTGAATCTCTCCCAAATCTCTCTAAGTATGTGAAATCTCTCCCAAATCTCTCTAAGTATGCAAAATCTCTCCAAGAATAGTGAATCTCTCCTAAATCTCTCCAAGAATAGTGAATCTCTCCCAAATATCTCTAAGTATGCAAAACCTCTCCAAGAATAGTGAATCTCTCCCAAATCTCTCGAAGTATAGTGAATCTCTCCCAAATCTCTCCAAGTATGTGAAATCTCTCCCAAATCTCTCTAAGTATTCGAAATATCTCCAAGAAAAGTGAATCTCACCCAAATCTCTCCAATAATAGTGAATCTCTCCCAAATCTCTCTAAGTATGTGAAAACTCTCCAAGAATAGTGAATCTCTCCCAAATCTCTCGAAGTATAGTGAATCTCTCCCAAATCTCTCCAAGTATGTGAAATATCTCCCAAATCTCTCTAAGTATGCGAAATCTCTCCAAGAATAGTGAATCTCTCCCAAATCTCTCCAAAAATAGTGAATCTCTCCCAAATCTCTCGAAGTATAGTGAATCTCTCCAAGTACCTTCCTCAGTCAGAAACAACTCAAAACCGGAAGAGGAAACCCCAAAAGGAACCTCTTGGTCCAGAACTTCTTGCTCCGGAACCCTCTTGATCCGGACTCCTCTTGGTCCTGAACCTCTTAGTCCGGAAACCTCTTAGCCCCGGAACCCTCTTAGTCCGGACACCCTTCTAAGGAATCAGAAGGTTCTCACCCTTGGAACACCCTTGCTTCGGACCTCCCCACTGCTCCGGAAGGCTTGACTCCGGAAGGGATGAGTCCGGAGGGTAGCGCGTGACCTGCTTCGTAAATACTAGCCGCCTTGCATCCACGGTCCGGACTTACCTGATCTCACACCCGACTCTGGAAGTGAGCATTGGCTTCGGAACTTGTCCAGCGCCTTCGGAACCTACCCAGCAGCTTCAGAATTGACCAAAATGACTCTGGAAATTAGAAGCTGACTCCAGAATCCTTCTTATGCATCTCGGACCCTCGGAGGAACCAACCCCCACTCCGGATTTTCATTGTTTTCGGACTTTTTCACCATTTTAAGACATTTTGACGCCGGAAATTACACCAAACTTGTATTTTTCCTATACTAAACCCCTTAGACCCCTATTTTATGCTAAAATTAATTATTTTAAGCATATTCTTCATAAAAACAAATGGTTGGGATTTAGAAAAACCTTATCCTAAATCAAGAAAAGGACAAAAGGATTGACTTTGTGATTTGATGAAATTCCTCATTTCCTATGCAAATCACAGTGCTCCATGCTTTACCCACCAAATATCCATGCATAGACCACCAGATACCCATGTATTAAAGATTCCTTTCCCTTTTCCTTATACTCCAAAGCAACGACAGTGAGGGAGTTTAGACTCATTTTTTTCTCTCACTTTTCCTATTTTCTCTCAAAAACTAATCTTCAAGCAAGAACAGGGGATCTTGCTGAAAGGAAATTTCTCAACTTCTTCCTGAGAAATTTTAAGGTAAATCCCTCCACCCATCTAATATTTTATAATATTTCAAAGATGAATCCATATTATTTTATTCATAATACGTGATGATCACCCTTAGGAAAGCATCCCTCCCAGGGAAGTTCCTCATCTCAGCAAGAGTTTAAGCTTGAGATCTTCACTCCATAACTCCAGAAAACCCCTCAACTAACTCAAGGTGAGCTTCATACCCCCACCTTTTTCCATGTTTTAATGTTTTTGGGGGAGAGTACAAGTCAAATCTTGCCTAAACTCTTAAATGATTACATATATACGTATGTTTGTATGTATGTGAAATATTATTAAATTATTATTTAGTAATATACTCGTGAACGAAGGATTTCTAAATTTCACAAAGAACAGAGGATATCCACAGCTGACGCAACTCCGTACCGACGTCTCACTACTACTTAATTTAATTAATGGGTTTTACCTAGGTAAAATAGCATTCTATTAGGATCAAAATCCCCTTACATGTATTGGATGAAAGGTCCTAACATGCCTTATTTGCAAGATGGAAGACCTATTGATATGGTCTTCAACCCATTAGGAGTACCTTCCCGAATGAATGTAGGACAAATATTTGAATCTTCACTCGGGTTAGCTGGGGGTTTGCTAGACAGACATTATCGAATAGCGCCTTTTGATGAGAGATAAAAGTGCACACTAGAAAAGAAAGGGCTTAGGCTTCGAAAGGCGCCGGCTACCTTCTTACTGACAACACAGCTACGTGCTGGCACTCAATTAGTAGCGCTGGCACGTCACTCGGCTATTATTTTCGGATGCAACCGGAACAAGATTTTTTGATTCTCTACGGGCAACCAATCCCGAGTGAGCTTTCTTTGTGATTCGCTACGCTTGCTTGCGCCTATCGGCGGATTTTATTGCCTGCCGGTTAGCGAAATTTTTCCGGTAGTACGAATCGCTACGCTTCGCTTCTTTCTATATGATAATATGCACCTTGGTTGCTGCGCTCCCTGCGGGTAATAGCAAAAGAGTGAAGAAGGAATGATCCTCCGAGTGATTGAGTCCGTTGCTGGCACGGAGTTAGCCGGGGCTTCTTCCTCGAGTCTTGTCATGATCGCGCACTCGACGAAAGAGCTTTACAAGCAGCATTGCCTGGTCTGTGATTAAACCAATATCTCTCCGATCTCTCGATTGTCCGGTATGAAAGCCCACAGAAGGGTCAAAAACTTAAACCCATCATCAAAGCAAGCCCAAGTCTTCATTTGTAGTTTGAACAAAAGAGTCTCCCAACTATTGAGTGTGTCCAACTTAACCCCTTTATCTATGCTTTCATGTCTAAAGATAAAAAGTTATAAAAGGGATCTTACTAAGTGGACACCATTTCTAGTGATTTTTCGAAAATAGAAACTTTGTGACTATTTTGCAAACTATCAGGGTGTATTTTATAAATATTCAACATACAAGTTTGCGTCAAGAAAATATACAAGTAGAGCCTTTATGATAGAAATATTTGCATGTCATAAACTGCTGTCATAAAACCTCCAAGAACACAAGTAATGTTCTATATATCATAAAACAGAAAATGCGTGTCATAAGCGGCACTTATAAATTTATACAAATTATAGCTTGACACCTTTTCTTTTGACTAAAATGACTCATTTTCCAATAAACGAAAAGGAACGAACACGAGCACTGAGTTAACGAGCACAATCAACGATATGGAACGAGAACGATATTTCTATTCAATAAGTACGATTTTCATTATTTATCTAACAAATAATGAATCTCTAACGATTGCTTAAAAGGTTGTTAATGTTCTAGTCAGAAAAATCTCAAAAGTACCTAAATATAAAAATATTAGTGTACGTCTAAGTCCTGTAAGGAGTTATAGCCAGAGAGTATCCTGGAGGGAGAACGGGAATTTGTGTATAGATCTGTACGGGGTTGACACCCCGCACCTTCGCTATTTGCTACAGCTAGACACGCCAGTTTAGGGTGACAAATGTCTTTTCTAAACCGAGGGCGCCTGAGAAACGCCAAAACAGGCACTCCGTCATGATTAGTATGGTTATAACGACTCACTAGAATATGTTATATTAACTAGAAATTTATCTAAGGAAAGCCTCATAAATAAAATTTCGCACGTTGTGTTAACTGTCCTATACGTGATAGGTGATGGTCCGCATTTGTTGCGTTGACTGTCCTTTCTTTTCACCGTATAAAATGTCCACAATTGCCATGATTCTTTCTCCTAACGAGCATAGAGTCGAAATACTGCTATTTTACAAAGTAAAAAGCGTAGGACTCTATGGAAAACGATTTTTCTACGATTTTGATAACGATAAACCCGAACTTACGAATATGTTATAGCAGAAAATATAGGATTTTCTGGAGAAAACAATTTTCTACGATTTTGATAACGATAAACCAGAACTTACGATTATTTTGTAGCAGAAAATATAAGATTTTCTGGGGAAAACGATTCTTTTACGATTTCGATAACGATAAACTAGAACGCACACACTCAATTTTACTCGATAAGAGAAACATGATTTTCAACCATATTTCTTTTTTTGAAAATAAGGGATTTTTCTTGAGATGGTTGATTGTTACTATTCAAAAGAACTATTCCCGGACACAGCTCGCTTTTACAAATCACACTACTTTTCAAAATCACTCCTTATAAGATTGAACAAAAGTAATGACATGCACACATATATCCATGATTTTCAAGGCAAGACTTCAAACGATTTCATAGAAAACATCTGATTTTCTGAAAGTACAACGAGAACGGTTCTAAACAACCTTAAACGATTTTATACAAAAATGCTTATGAACTCACCAACTTTTTAGTTGACGCTTTTCAAAACGACTTGTATTCTCAGGGATCTAGTAAGCAGGAAATAAGGGACATTGGTGCAAGATCATTTAGCTGTAGTTTGGATTCTTTTCTACTTATGTATCTTTTGTGTAACTCGAAGAACAAATACAATATGTAAACAATGTAAGTTTGTTATCTCAATGTATGATGTTTGGATTGCTCTGTTTCATTTATATTCAATTGTTATGATACTGCACAATGAAGTCACCCGCCTCCGGACGTTTCCGCCGTCTGGTCCGGGGGTGTGACAGATTGGTATCAGAGCATTGTTTATAGTGAACTGGTATATCTAACCATACGAGATATACAACTATAAATACAATGAGACTAAAACAATCTCTGCCTAAAAGTATACTTTAAGAAGATATGTATTTATAAAAGTATACACAATTACTAACCCAGTATCATAACGAGAAGAAAACCAAAAGTAACTAAAGGTTGAACACTATAGTTAAACATGGGCAGTTATGTAATCATATCTGGGGTCAATATAGCCTGATCAATTATATTTATTTGAGATATGACCAACATGTGCTTGGGAGTGATGGTGGTGTTGCAACAAACCTAAAACCTAACAACTATGCACACAAGAGAATACTAGAATTCGAACATCAAGTATGAAATACTATAGGAGTATTTTAGGATACTATAAACCCCTCACACCTAAACTATCCTCGTATATCTCGAGCCACGACTCTTGCACAAACGACGTAATTGAAATTCCTCACCCAGACTTTTACGAACCTATCACGATGATTTCCAGATGGAGCAAGGAGAGACCAAAAGAAGCCCAAGAGGAAAATCCAAAAATGGATCCTAAGGGATACCAAGGGATGAATCATGAAAGGAAGATCTCCAACTAAGAACCAAGTAAGGATGCACGTGCCAAGGGAACCCTTGATAAGCTTTACCCAACTGAGAATAAACCCGAGACCCTTTCGCCATTCTCTTCCCATATACATAAGCACCCTATATAGGTACCCCTGGAATAGACATACCTAGAAACAAAACGATACCCACACAAAAACAAGTTGAGCAATTGACTCCTACCCGGTTCAGGGAACATCTCCACAAAAGACAATCCAATCCACAATCGACGCGCACCGAACTCCGATAGCCAACACCCTCACGAATCAGATGTCCATTTTGGGTCACGAGTAACCCGAATTGACTCCAAGTTTCCAACCCTCCGTCATGGAGTAATGGAGACCACAAGCAAAGCCCAGTATGCAAAAGTGGAAATCTGATCCCCCACGAGTAACAAGAACACCATTCTAAGTGCCTTACGAAACCCACCAGTAGGACCAGAGAACTATGTAGACCATATACACTCCTTAAAAGAGGGAATGGAAATTTGGAGACCACAACTCATAGCAATCAAGGCTAGGACAACCTTAGTTGCGTAAGGAACACAAAGAGAGCACCCATAATATAAGTGAAATGGCCAAGCACTTTGTGCGCCAAAAGAGGATCGCCACACTACTCGCCTTAGGTTCATAATGCCCTTAGTCGCAACCAGCAATAGTGAACCAAGAGGAGTACATCCTCCAAAAATCCATACAACCAAACTCGTTAACCATATTGCTAGCTATGTGCTATGACGATGGACTTTACGTCAGAAAATACATGTTCACACCCTCCACCATAATTGCATCATGGGGATGTAGGTTGAACCGATTAACACCAGTACGTTAGGATTATACAAGTAAACTCACTTGGAACTAACTACGAGTACTCAGTGTTGGGTTTTGATCAATCTAACACTTCCTAAGTGTGCATGCAACCCTAATAAACCTTGGATCTATGTTTGTCTAAATACATGCAAAATAATAATTTTTCCAAGGTTCATAACCTATCTAACATGGCATAGGGTACTTTTAAACATAAAAGAATTAGATGAGATTACATACCTTTTGATGATGAGTTTGATTCCTAAGGAGTTTGAGGGCCAAGCACCAATAGTGTGAATGCCTCAAATGGAATCACAAATCACCACAAACTCTTGGAAAACTTTGAGAGAGTACACACACTTGTAATTTTCGGCCACACACAAGCACACACACTAGTTACACTAGTGGCTAGTTCATGCAACATAAGCATGCTTATATAGTGTACATGATTAGGGTGAAACCCTAATAACCCATGTCTTTTCCTTTCCAAGGATCCATGGGTTAAAAGCTCCATGGATCATCCATGGACTTCCATATAAGCCTAGCCCATTAACAAATGAGTGTTAGCCCACACCATATAAAACCAGTATCCCATAATCTAATTAGTCTTCCTTTTAATCTCTAAATTAATTCATAATTAATTTAAGACTAAGACTAATTAAATAACATGACTTCATATTAATATATTATAACTTATAATATATTAATAAACATATGTGTATAACTCTCATAAAATTATCCATAAATAGTTTGGATGAAATGCAACCCAAATGGACCATGTCGGGTCGGGTCAAGTATATACCAAATAAGTTATGGACTTAGACACCTTATCCAACAGACTCCCACTTGGATAAGTCTAATAACTTTATTTACGTATGTTACTTCAGGAACCAACCAGCAATCGTAGCTCTCGAAACTCTGTTGAACTATGAAGCGCCATTTTAGATAAGTGATCATATAATCCTCTGTTCTCATGATATCAGCCGGACAAATACATGGAACAACGTCGTACTTATTGTCCAGCAGTTTGTTTCCCGATTTTCGATTTGTTTGACAAAGAAATTAATCGAACACATCAATTTAGTTCTGACCGGCCGGTACATAGGTCACAACAAAATCATCGAGGGGCCCAGATATCGCTTCTATTTCTAGAAGGAACAGATAAACTTCGACTCATATGCTTGTTCTACTACTTTTTGAATTGTACACAAAGGCACGTTTTATAACATCAAGTTACTGATGCGTTTACATGCAATCAATGCACAACCAACTCATAGGTAACAACTCATATCTCTAGGTTTGAAGACTTAGATGATATTACCGTCTCACGATCACTCGAGATAAATTCCATGAAGTGATACAAGTGAGCGTGGGTTTATTCCAATACTCATAACTTATGAGCACTCATGAATGTTGTAGCAACCATTGCTATGACTAAACCCATTTAGCCATCTACAAACTCGATTCATGACAGTCTTGATTCATACCTATCATTTACCAAAAAATCTGTTAGATTTTAAACTTTTATGCAATGTTCCTCTTGTAATGATTATGCACAAAGTCACCAAAACCTTGTCACCAGTCATTATAGAGTATTCCAAAGAAGGTCAACCTCTATGGAACGGAAGTCTCATATTCAAAGTACATTGCTTTGAACATCCTTCTTGCATTAAGGTTTTCTAATCTTACATAGATTGAATAACTTCCACCTATGGAGACATTTCCATAGTCCCATTTTGACTATCACTTCCGAACAAGAGTTACTTCTTTTCAGAATATGTCAATATGGTCCTTTCCGACAACTTACATCATACTTCCAACTTTCCCTGAGCAACCAATCTTTGGCGAACCTCAGATTGTCCTCGACAATTGCTTAATCACTTTAGTCATATCCAGTTCTAGACTTTTCCCTTCTTAATGCCTTAAGCATTTGGAAAATTTAGAAAAGATGAATATTATAGCACATGCAATCGATCCTATATCCGAAGCATATGGGACACGATTCATGATGTTTGACACAAAGACATGATACTAGACCAGTCTTTTGCTACAATAATTTTTATTTGCCATGTTTTTCAAAATTTAACTATGAAGAGGGATACCGTAATCATAATCAAATTTTGAAAACGCAATATATATAGAATTTCTTCAAGTTGAACCATTCCAACATAAAATTCATATATATGTTCTAGACTAAAGATGATTAAAATCTCAATCTAAGCTTTAGAATTGAAATGAAGTATAATTTCCTCTCCCTTAATTATAGCAAGACAACTTTTCAACCCCTGCAACTTCACGAATTGAAACTTTGTTTTCTATAATTAACATTGCTAACTTGAAACAGTAAACGTAATAATCATGCTCCCACTAACATGATGATTATCAGCATAACACTTATGCTCCCACTAGCTCTGACATATTTCCAGAAATCTGCTGGACTTCTGAAATTTAGATTCATACATCCTTTCTTAGATAGCTCACATGTGTGTCTAAACAATTTTCAGAACTATGAAAAGGGATGCCGTAATCATAGTCTCAATTGCTTAGGCATTTGCCATTTCTCATAAGTCCATGTTAGTGTGCCGGTTAACCACACGCGCTCCACTAACGACTTTTGAAAATGCAAATAACACAATTGATATCTACGTAAAATCTACTTAGTGAAAGCGTTTCCTCACCATCATTTTCATGAATCGGAGAGAAACCTTATGACACTTAGATTTTATAGTGTATGAGTTCCTATCCATGTGAATTTGTCAAAACCATAATCACAAGATAAGGTTAGTGACAAATTCAGCCTTACATGTATTAAACTTGTTCAATCTTAGTTTCTTGTCACCTTGGTAGCACAAGGCCCACCAATGCTTCCAAGTCGAACTCTGATAACTCACATGCAAATGCAACTTATTTGAAGTAGGTACAGAAATAAGAATTTTTTCAACACGATAGGTTGCAAACCTTAAGTCGTGTGCTAGTGATAAATTACAGGTTTTACTCTTGATTAAATCTTGAAACTCTTTCAAGATCTTTAAGGCTCCCACTGTCCCCTTGACATATAAGTTTCCCAGTCAAGAACCATTCCTTGGCAAAACAAATATTCAAGGGACAATGCGGATTATTATCAAGACTAACACTTCACACAATTGGTCTTAGTTGGTCTTTGTCTCATCCAAAACATCACAACTTACCAATCTCAAATGTACAAGAGTAGAAAACATTTTACTCTTACATTTGACTAGTGTTAATAAATCTTCCTTTATGTCACTCAAAGTTACAATCTTGGAGTATGACTCTAAGAATTTTTTTGGAACGAATTATGACTCATCTTCTTGATTTTAACCAATCCAACAATTCATGACCTCTCTTCTTAGCCATAACAATGCACTAAGACGTCCTTAGAGTATGAATTTGTGATATGGTTTCATAATCATTAAGATGATCATGAAATACGATACTAAAGTACTCTCCCATCCTTTCAGATTTGAGAAACTTTTATCTTTCTGCCTAATTTGATGCTTCTCATTTGTTCTGTCATACATTGTAACCTTTCCAATGTTACAGAATTATACTTAACCTCATAAGTATAATCACATTTACTAATCTTTAGTAAATCATGACTAATCAATCTTTGTGGTGGACCTTGACCAGCGCACACCCAGTGTACCTAATTCCTTAGTCCTTCAATTGACTCACATATACATGTGATCAAAGAATTAGTCTTAATTTTCAAAGATGAAAATTCTCATTCATCATACAATACAACTTGTATGATTCCAAGTTTCTGTCCAATTGAAACTTGGGTGATGAAAAACTTTCTTCATTTGGTAAATTCAGACACTACCACAAATGAAGGAATCAAATCCACTTTCCAATATTGCTATTACTAGAAACATATAAGCAACAATTTTCCACAGATGCCATTGTAAGGATATTTTTAAAATAAATAAAATTAAAACCCTTTTTTTCTTTTATTTTAAAACTTTGCGGAAAAACTTATCCTTACAATCCACATGAAAACCTTGTTGTTATCTATTCATAAGCAATATATTTAAGCAACAGCTCAAAATTCTGATTACCGAACCATGCGATCGAAACCCACCTTCGCAATCAGAATCAACATATACTTACTTTAAGCTTCCTATTTGATTCTTAAAACATCAGCATGTGACCCATTCACATTATGTAATAAGAATCTCCAAATAGGAACTTAATAGAGTTAGATAGTGGACTTTACCCGAAGTAAAGTCAAACCTCTTGACTTGATCAACCTTATGACCTTTCAGGTGAATAGGCAGCTTCGTAACCAATGCCCCTTCCTTTGGCAACAAAATACATGGACCCTTTGGTAATGGCACATGAGACTATCTCAGACTTAGCCTTTCTCTTTACCATTTGGTCAACCGAGTTGACGATGGCCGATCCCTTTCCATTGGGAAGAGAAATGCTTTTCTAGATATCCAATGCTACCATTGTCAATGTCCATTTAAGACTTGGGAAGTTGTTCTTTTAATCAAATTTGCTTTACTGGTGTTCCAAATCATTGCTGATTCCACAACACCAAGCAAATAGATAACATCATTAAGGGTCATGTCATAGTCCGTCTCATAGTAGTCCCAAAGAGACTCACTATGTTACTAAGAAAGTGATTGAACATCCAACTTTCATGGGACTTTGACACCCAACTCTCCCGACTTGTCAATATGTGACTTTATCTCCAAGATGTGAGCACACATAGACTAAGCTTGCCAATAGGGATTGAGTGAGTTTAAACTTTTCAAGAACTTGTGGGTGAGGGAGAATAATTGGAGGAGGTGGAGGAAGTGAAGCATGATGTTGAGGGACACCATCTTCAAGAGATTTGGGAAGATCATAGTTGTCTGAACCAGACATCTATAATGGGAGAAAATCAAGTTAGTTGATTCAAAATCCTTAATATAACACCCAATATGAAATATTAAGGCTAGGACCCAACACAATATTTTATAATTTGGAAGAGGGATGCCGTAATCCAAGCTATAAAATATTTGAAGGTAGGCGAATGACGATTCACCAATTTCCACCATGAAAACGAAATAATTTATTAGGTTTTAATTGGATTTGAAATTCCTAGATCTTTTGAGATTCATTGAACTTTTCAATGGCATGTTTCAATCTCGAGTGTGCCCTCTCAAATTTTGTGACTGGGATGCCGAGGATCACAAAACAAGGTGTGAATAACCATACCAATTCACTTGGTACCCTTAATATTATCACTCAATCAATGTGCCGGTTAACCACACACGCTCCATTGATCTATGACAAACATTAAGTCACCCTTCGTGATCCTTACTAGTCCAAGTTAGTGTGTCGGTTAACCACACACGCTCCACCAACGACTTGGTAAGGTACAAAGTGTGAATTCCATGGGCTAGCACCAAATTCACATTTTTCCTAAAGTAACTAAGATTGGGAATTAAATAAAAAATATTTAATTACTTTATAATAATCATTATACTTTTAATGAGGATTTAAAGTCATTGTCCTACCCGTTCGGCTAACGACCCTCCACCGATCAAGCAAGCGGTGGGTGAGAGTGGACACCCATTAAGTTGCCATTTTATAGGCAACAACCTTATACCCACCTTATAGACCGGCTTCATGAATGAGGCCTACTAACGGTAAAACGACTTGTTCTTATACATATATATAATAATTAACCATTAATCTTATAATAGTATAAGGGTAGAATTTTAACTTTTAAAACTTCTAGGGTATGGAAATAAAGTTTGTGTGAGACTTTACAAATTCCAAAACTTGAGGGCAAGTTTTGAACAATTCATAAACTTTTGGATATTCATAACTTACGAGTTTTAATTAAGTTTTTTAAAGCTTTTAATGAAGGGTCTCTTGGAAATCCATAACTTGAGGACAAGTTATGGAGTCCATAAAACATTTATGGGAAAAACTCTTCAAGAAAATGTAACCTACAACTTCTTAAAAAACATTTAAAAGAAAAACTCTTGGAATTCCATAACTTGAGGACAAATTAAGAATTCCATTAAAACACATTAAGATCAAGAATTAACTAACAAACAATTTGCAAATAATTCCTATGATCTAACAAAACTCATATGAACATGAACATCCACATCAATAATTTCAAGAATCATATGAACACATATAAACTTGAAATTTTGATTATAACTTTGAAATTGGTCCACCATCATCATTACCACATCAAAAACAGGTTTTATGAGTCCAAAACAGTTTAAGGTAATGATTCTAGACCAATTCCAGCACCAAAACTCGAAGATATGCTGTTTGGGGTCCAACTCGTCGAGTGCATGAACCAACTCGCCAAGTTGGATGAGTTTTGCCTTGGAATCGTCGAGTCCCTTCATGGACTCGGCGAGTCTGCTATGCAGACAACACATAAACTTCGATTTTCAGCAATTTGCATCAAGTATTCAAGAAAACAAGCCTAGGCTCTGATACCACTGTTGGGTTTTGAGCAATCTAACACTTCCTAAGTGTGCATGCAACCCTAATAAACCTTGGATCTATGTTTGTCTAAATACATGCAAAATAATAATTTTTCCAAGGTTCATAACCTATCTAACATGGCATGGGGTACTTTTAAACATAAAAGAATTAGATGAGATTACATACCTTTTGATGATGAGTTTGATTCCTAAGGAGTTTGAGGGCCAAGCACCAATAGTGTGAATGCCTCAAATGGAATCACAAATCACCACAAACTCTTGGAAAACTTTGAGAGAGTACACACACTTGTAATTTTCGGCCACACACAAGCACACACACTAGTTACACTAGTGGCTATTTCATGCAACATAAGCATGCTTATATAGTGTACATGATTAGGGTGAAACCCTAATAACCCATGTCTTTTCCTTTCCAAGGATCCATGGGTTAAAAGCTCCATGGATCATCCATGGACTTCCATATAAGCCTAGCCCATTAACAAATGAGTGTTAGCCCACACCATATAAAACCAATAACCCATAATCTAATTAGTCTTCCTTTTAATCTCTAAATTAATTCATAATTAATTTAAGACTAAGACTAATTAAATAACATGACTTCATATTAATATATTATAACTTATAATATATTAATAAACATATGTGTATAACTCTCATAAAATTATCCATAAATAGTTTGGATGAAATGCAACCCAAATGGACCATGTCGGGTCGGGTCAAGTATATACCAAATAAGTTATGGACTTAGACACCTTATGCAACACTCACAAGCTCACTTTTCGTGTGCAACAGAGTAATGTATTCTCATGAAGGTAACCAGTATCCCGACCATGAGCCGGTCCTACGAATAGACTCCGGCACTTTACAAGCCACTGTAAAAGCGGTCGTGGTAGCCATCATGGCACACTTCAATACCAATGACACAAACGAAGTTGGAAATAGTGTCGATAACTCCAACCGTAACAACAACCAAGGAAACCAACAAAGAACAACTCACCCATGCACTAAAAAAACAACTAAACCTAAGATCAAGAAACGAAAGTTCGGGAACGAAGAAGGAGGTAGTTCGACTCAGAGTTTTACTAAAAGGCAACAAGTGGGACCAGTCCCTACCCCTGCTAACCCTACTCCTCTCACATCCAGACCATCATACCTTGGGGACAACCCACCACGAAACAAGTGCAAATACCATCATTGGGGAGCCTGCCAGATATTTCGTTGCAAAAGGTGCAATAAGATGGGGCACACCTCCTGCCACTGTAGGACTCCGGCACCATGCGTTGCCCCAACCCTCAACTAAGAAATAAGTTCAGTTTGCCACAAGTGTGGTGCAACAAGACATCTCAAGAGAGATTGTCCAACGAAGATGATTAACGAAGGAGTCGACGACTAGACAAGAGTTGACGACAAGGAACCCTACCACATCTCTTGGTACGTTCCACGGTAAACTTAAGCATCGAATTATCACAAAACATTTTGCCAACTAAAGATATAATCCAAAAAACTATTGTCTTGTTAGAGCAAATCCTGTAAATAGCGGGAAGCTCGGGATCCTTACGAATGGACCATGATGGTCCCATGTAAACGTTAGTATCACACATGGTTAGGATTCCACGAATGAAGAACGTGCGATTCCATCTTACTTTCTGCCCCTGGGCTGAATAACGAGTAGGACAGAACCCCACAGCCAACCATCTCTAGAGATCCTAAGATCTTAAGTATGTACGGTTAGGTCACATCCATCTATATCGGAGGGGCCTAGCAGAATTCAGATTATGAGTTCCATTGCCTTATAACAGCACCCTCGTGTCGCCAAGAACACCTAACAAGTTGAAACGAGATAGACCCAATGGTAACAACGAAAACGAAACTAGCAACAATAAGAACACGAACACTAGAACACCTAACAAGCAGAAACGAGATAGACCCAATGGTAACAACGAAAACGAAACTAGCAACGATAAGAACACGAACACTAGAACTCCTAACAAGTAGAAACGAGATAGACCTAATGGTAACAACAAAAAACAAAACTAATAATTATAGGAGTTTGAACATAAAACACACTGTCATTCCTAACAACCAATACTCCTCAAATCAATGTAACAACAAGGAATCCAACGTCATCAGTTGACACGGATAGGCTTGATTCTCACCTTACAAACCTCGAGCTCTGCAAATAGACTTTTGTCTTATGCAATCGAATAACAAAACTTGTTCAGTCGGTAACGACGAAATCAACCAGACACCTAAGTTTTGGCGTAAGGAATACCACGCCCTTCCCTAGCCCCAGCAAAGATTAAAAATCAAGGAGAAAAAGGCATTAAGGGAATCCGAAAGGCATCCAACATTCCTCCAGAGATTCCCAAAATCTCTTAGGAAACCTCAACCATGTGCTAAGCAGAGGTAGAATCACCTCGACTCCTAGAATCACCTCAATGACCTAACACCTGACACCACTTAGCACAGTCACAAGAACGAATAGTGTCTGATCATAAGATCAACATATTATGTAAAGGAAACATTAGACCCAGTCCCTAAACGCAGGGGAACCTGTCTAACTCATAAGGGGAGAAAAACGAAATCGCCATAGGCATCACCGGCTACGATTAAGCCAAACAAAACCCATCCTCAAGGATCGATACTCCCTATCCCCAAATCGGAGACACGATTAATCAACAACAAGGAACTGGCCAAGGCCGACCTACCATTAGTTGGAAAGACCCTAAGGAGAAAACTCCCAAGATAATCTAAGACTCATAAGGTCAACTACATCACGCAAACTCAACCTTGGTGACCATAATACCAAAAACTCTACTTCTGGGACACCAGGATCCCGATTCCTAAAAGACCATTAAAAAGGTCTCGCCAAGAAAGGGCCCGGTAACTCATAGTCTCCGATTAACCAAAGACCCAGGTTAAGATATTTCTCCTTCCATGTGTTCAACACTCACAAGTGTCAGACCACCGAAACTCTAGAAAATTTCACCTGTCGAGGTCAAGGTAAACACGAACCCACACCCCGAAGAGAAGCATGTGTAGTGGACATTGACAAAGTTGGATGCTTCTAATCGAGTATTCATATGACAACAACTACCACTCTAGCATAGGAGTTGCACCCCTCGAGGCCCTGTGTGGCCAGAGGTGCATATCATCCTCTATTAGGCTGAGATGGGAGATACCCAGCCGACAAGATGACAAACGCCCAATAGCACACTCACTAGACCCGAGATTATTCGATAAACCACGAAAAGGATGGTTCAAACCCGAACACGACCCCAACTATGGTAACGCCAATGAAAGAGCTATGATGATAACATCTTAAAACCTTGAAGTCCCAAGTAGGGAATCGGGGTATTAATTTAAGAACTCCCCTCGGGGAAGAGTAACTCGAATCAAAAGGGAAAAGTGAACTAAACTCCCGATGCACCAGACCCTTCGAGATCCTCGCACAGATCGGCCGGTAGCCTACCAACTCCAATTACCCTCCGAGTTTAGTAACGCACACCCTATAGTCCATGTATCGAACCTACAAAGTGTCTATCAGACAACCCTCCTAGTCCCACCAGACAAGACTAAGGCGAACTAGAATCTCCTAATCATTGATCCGCCTATAGAGACCATGAACGGGAAAGTTAAGAACACCAAAAAAAGTCGCATCCGGATGGTGAAGGTTCAAGGGAACACTAGGCGTGAGCCGGTATTCACCTGGGAACATAAAGACCAAATAACTCAAAAGTACCCTCACCTATTTTCGCATTCATAACCCTACCCTTCGAAAGAATTTCGGGACGAAATTCCCTCTAACGGGGGGATGATGTCACAACTAGCACTTTTGGCTAGGAAATTCCGTCCTCAAGTAAGCAAAGTCTATTGTGAGATTGTGCTAACACTCCTAAGTGTTTAATATGAGTTCCTAATGAGCCATATAGTGTTAGAATGCAAATCTCTCCAAGAATAGTGAATCTCTCCCAAATCTATCTAAGTATGCGAAATCTCTCCAAGAATAGTGAATCTCTCCCAAATCTCTCCAAGTATGTGAAATCTCTCCCAAATTTCTCTAAGTATGCGAAATCTCTCCAAGAATAGTGAATCTCTCTAAGTATGCGAAACCTCTCCGAGAATAGTGAATCTCTCCCAAATCTCTCAAAGTATAGTGAATCTCTCCCAAATCTCTCCAAATATGTGAAATCTCTCTAAGTATGCGAAATCTCTCCAAGAATAGTGAATCTCTCCCAAATCTCTTGAAGTATAGTGAATCTCTCCCAAATCTCTCCAAGTATGTTAAATCTCTCCCAAATCTCTCTAAGTATGCGAAATCTCTCCAAGAATAGTGAATCTCTCCCAAATCTCTCCAAGAATAGTGAATCTCTCCCAAATCTCTCGAAGTATATTGAATCTCTCCCAAATCTCTCCAAGTACCTTCCTCAGTCGAAAACAGCTCAAACCGGAAGAGGAAACCCCAAAGGACCCTCCTGGTCGGGAACCTCTTGGTCCGGAACTTCTTGGTCCGGAACCCTCTTGATCCGGACTCCTCTTGGTCCTGAACCTCTTAGTTCGGACACCCTTCTAAGGAATCAGAAGGTTCTCACCCTCGGAACACCCTTGCTTCAGACCTCCCCACTGCTCCGGAAGGAATGACTCCGGAGGGTAGCGCGTGACCTGCTTCGTAAATACTAGCCGCCTCGCATCCTCGGTCCGGACTTACCTGATCTCGCACCCGACTCCGGAAGTGAGCATTGGCTTCGGAACTTGTCCAGCGCCTTCGGAACCTACCCAACAGCTTCAGAATTGACCAAAATGACTCTGGAAATTAGAAGCTGACTCCAGAATCCTTCTTATGCATCTCGGACCCTCGCAGGAACCAACCCCCACTCCGGATTTTCATTGTTTTCGGACTTTTTCACCATTTTAAGACATTTTGACGCCGGAAATTACACCAAACTTGTATTTTTCCTATACTAAACCCCTTAGACCCCTATTTTATGCTAAAATTAATTATTTTAAGCATATTCTTCATAAAAACAAATGGTTGGGATTTAGAAAAACCTTATCCTAAATCAAGAAAAGGACAAAAGGATTGACTTTGTGATTTGATGAAATTCCTCATTTCCTATGCAAATCACAGTGCTCCATGCTTTACCCACCAAATATCAATGCATAGACCACCAGATACCCATGTATCAAAGATTCCTTTCCCTTTTCCTTATACTCCAAAGCAACGACAGTGAGGGAGTTTAGACTCCACTTTTTCTCTCACTTTTCCTATTTTCTCTCAAAAACTAATCTTCAAGCAAGAAAAGGGGATCTTGCTGAAAGGAAATTTCTCAACTTCTTCCTGAGAAATTTTAAGGTAAATTCCTCCACCCATCTAATATTTTATAATATTTCAAAGATGAATCCATATTATTTTATTCATAATACGTGATGATCACTCTTAGGAAAGCATCCCTCCCAGGGAAGTTCCTCATCTCAGCAAGAGTTTAAGCTTGAGATCTTCACTCCATAACTCCAGAAAACCCCTCAACTAACTCAAGGTGAGCTTCATACCCCCACCTTTTTCCATGTTTTAATATTTTTGGGGGAGAGTACAAGTCAAATCTTGCCTAAACTCTTAAATGATTACATATATACGTATGTTTGTATGTATGTGAAATATTATTAAATTATTATTTAGTAATATACTCGTGAACGAAGGATTTCTAAATTTCACAAAGAACAGAGGATACTTTGAACAAAAGAGTCTCCCAACTATTGAGTGTGTCCAACTTAACCCCTTTATCTATGCTTTCGTGTCTAAAGATAAAAAGTTATAAAAGGGATCTTACTAAGTGGACACCATTTCTAGTGATTTTTCTAAAATAGAAACTTTGTGACTATTTTGCAAACTATCAGGGTGTATTTTATAAATATTCAACATACAAGTTTGCGTCAAGAAAATATACAAGTAGAGCCTTTATGACAGAAATATTTGCATGTCATAAACTGCTGTCATAAAACCTCCAAGAACACAAGTAATGTTCTATATATCATAAAACCGAAAATGTGTGTCATAAGCGGCAGTTATAAATTTATACAAATTATAGCTTGACACTTTTTCTTTTGACTAAAATGACTCATTTTCCAATAAACGAAAAGGAACGAACACGAGCACTGAGTTAACGAGCACAATCAACGATATGGAACGAGAACGATATTTCTATTCAATAAGTACGATTTTCATTATTTATCTAACAAATAATGAATCTCTAACGATTGCTTAAAAGGTTGTTAATATTCTAGTCAGAAAAATCTCAAAAGTACCTAAATATAAAAATATTAGTGTACGTCTAAGTCCTGTAAGGAGTTATAGCCAGAGAGTATCCTGGAGGGAGAACGGGAATTTGTGTATAGATCTGTACGGGGTTGACACCCCGCACCTTCGCTATTTGCTATAGCTAGATAGGCCAGTCTAGGGTGACAAATGTCTTTTCCAAACCGAGGGCGCCTGAGAAACGCCAAAACCGGCACTCCGTCATGATTAGTATGGTTATAACGACTAACTAGAATATGTTATATTAACTAGAAATTTATCTAAGGAAAACCTCATAAATGAAATTTGGCACATTGTGTTAACTGTCCTATACGTGATAGGTGATGGTCCGCATTTGTTGCGTTGACTGTCCTTTCTTTTCACCGTATAAAATGTCCACAATTGCCATGATTCTTTCTCCTAACGAGCATAGAGTCAAAATACTGCTATTTTACAAAGTAAAAAGCGTAGGACTCTATGGAAAACGATTTTTCTACGATTTCGATAACGATAAACCCAAACTTACGAATATTTTATAGCAGAAAATATAGGATTTTCTGGAGAAAACAATTTTCTACGATTTCGATAACGATATAAACCAGAACTTACGATTATTTTGTAGTAGAAAATATAAGATTTTCTGGGGAAAACGATTCTTTTACGATTTCGATAACAATAAACTAGAATGCACACACTCAATTTTACTCGATAAGAGAAACATGATTTTCAACCATATTTCTTTTTTTGAAAATAAGGGATTTTCTTGAGACGGTGGATTGTTACTATTCAAAAGAACTATTCCCGGACACAGCTCGCTTTTACAAATCACACTACTTTTCAAAATCACTCCTTATAAGGATGAACAAAAGTAATGACATGCACACATATATCCATGATTTTCAAGGCAAGACTTCAAACGATTTCATAGAAAACATCTGGTTTTCTGAAAGTACAACGAGAACGGTTCTAAACAACCGTAAACAATTTTAACTCACCAACTTTTTAGTTGACGCTTTCCAAAACGACTTGTATTCTCAGGGATCTAGTAAGCAGGAAACAAGGGACATTGGTGCAAGATCATTTAGCTGTAGTTTGGATTCTTTTCTACTTATGTATCTTTTGTGTAACTCGAAGAACAAATAAAATATGTAAACAATGTAAGTTTGTTATCTCAATGTATGATGTTTGGATTGCTCTGTTTCATTTATATTCAATTGTTATGATACTGCACAATGAAGTCACCCGCCTCCGGACGTTTCCGCCGTCTAGTCCGAGGGTGTGACAAGCCTGCTGAACAGCATACGCAATATCAGGGCGAGTGAAAGTCAGATACTATAATGCACCTACAAGACTTCGATACAAGGTCGGATCTGAGACCGACTTTCCTTCTGAAGAAAGCTTAGATTTTGTGTCCGTCGGAGTGCTACACGGATTACAAGAGAGCATGTCAGCGCGAGCAAGAATCTCTCTTGCAAAAACTATCTGTGAGAGAAAAAGACTAGTGGAAGTGCGTGCAGCAGAAATGCCGAGAAAGAAAGATAATTGTCCTAAGTCCGCCATGGCAAACTCATTGGAGAGCCGGGTAATAACTCGCGTAATGAGTGATGGACTAGAGGAAGTGAGAACAATATCATCAACATAAAGAAAAGGATATATTGTTTCATGTCCATGGTGAAAGGTGAAAAGAGAGCTATCAAAAAGACTACTCTTGAAACCGAGCGAGGAAATGTATACAGCAAATTGTTGGTACCAAGCACGGGGAGCCTGTTTGAGACCATACAGAGCTTTGCGCAAGCGGCATGCATAATCGGGATGTTGCGGATGTACATAGCCTGGAGGTTGCTTCATGTAAACAACCTCAGTGAGATCATCGTGGAGAAAGGCATTTTTAACATCAAGTTGATGAATTGGCTATTGCCGAGAGACAACAATACTAAGGACAGTACGAATAGTAGCCAGTTTAACAACCGGACTAATGGTATCATCAAAGTCAATCCCCGATTGCTGAGAGAAACCTTGGGCTACGAGACGTCCTTTGTAGCGATCTAGTTGACCATGGGAGTCAAATTTGGGCCGATAAAGACAACGACAACCAACGATGTTAGCCTAACGGGGACAGGGAACTAAGTCCCATGTGTGATTGGAATCAAGGGCAACCATTTCATCATCCATGGAAATCTTCCAATTGGGGTCACACAAGGCTTGAGCAGTAGAACGTGGAATGGGAGATATATCAGAGATAGCAGACAAATTAAAGAGTGTGCGCGGCTTTAGGGAACTAATCTTAGAACGGGTAGTCATAGGGTGACCAGAGATCGTAGAAGAAGTGACAGGAGGCACAAATGCTACAAGAGATAGAGGCACATGAGGTGAACCAGTAGGCGGTGTCAGAGGGGGTGACATTGGTGTAGTGGAAGAAGAGGATGTCGTGGTTGCGGGGGAAGACGCGACACATTCAAGAGATGTAACAAGAGGATAAAATGAGTCATCATCATCCTGAACAAGATAGTCTAACTCAGAATCACTGGAAGCAGCGTGAATTCAGAGTAGGGAAAATGATCTTCATCGAATACATGTCTAGAGATAATGACATGCTTAGTGATGAGATCAAGGTATTTGTAGCCTTTATGATCAGAAGTAGGGCCAAGATAAACACTTGCAATCGAACGAGGTGAGAGTTTGTGTGGAGCTGTGGCGCTGGTGTTTGGGTAACATCATGGTTGTAAAAATCGGTCTAGGCGGCCAATTAATCGGCACCTAGGCGCTTGGCGGACTCCAACCGCTTACGAATATATCTTATCGGGTAAGCTAGTTGGCCTTGGTCAATATCGGTCAAAGACAATCCAAATCAGACTAATTCATCCCAACTCGGACCTAAAATCGGACCAAAATGACTCCAACCCGCCAGCTCAAAGGAGCCTGCTTCCTAGAATATAGTTGGACCGGGTTTTCTTTGGAGGATACTTGCTCCCTTGTATAGAACAATGTTTTCCCCCATAGAATGCTCCCCAAGCGATGTGGGATGCTGAAACTTGTTTTTTCTTCCAAGTGATGTGGGATTCTCATCGATCGTGACCTGCTTAATAATTGTTTTCTACTCTGCGCCAGCAAGGTTTCGTCCTCATTTTCCATTCGTCATTCTTTACTCGAAACACCTAATCAGTCAATAACATAGCCTCTTGTTGTCGGAGTAAAGAAAGCAATTTCAGTTACAAAAACCCTTTTTCAACCCCACCATTTGGGAATTCGACGGTGAAGTAGGGATGCCATGGGATTAGGTCGAGTTGAAAGTTGTCAGGGCAGATGACGATGACTACTCAAGCAACGACGACGACTCCTATTGTAGCTTGTTATCGACGATGACGACAACTACTCAGGATGACGACGACGACTACTAAAAATTGTAGCTTGGTATCTGTTGTTGGTATCAGATTTACAGAGGAAATCGGGTTGTGATTTGGGTGAAATATCAAGGTACATAATGTCTGTTTGATCTCGGATTTTTAACGTCTGCTTGATCTTTGCTAATTACATTTCTATCGATTATCGATTATCAGATACAACTGCAATATCTTGGTTACGAATTGAATTCATAGTTTTCAACATATGATGTAGTGGCTTTCTTCTCCAAGCATTTGTTCAGCATCTATTCAACATTTTTGGGGTACCAAATTGCCTATAGAAAGCTAAAACCTGAATATATTTGTAGAGTATCAATTATGAATATGATCAGCATCTGTTCAAATTGTGGAGTACCAAATTTTAGTTAATAAGGTCTTTTGTCAAGTACCAAAGCTAAAATTGATCAGTATGTGGAGGCCAGCTAGTTTATCTAGGCGTTTGAGTTCTTGTTTTATGGTAATGATTCATATTTTTTTCTTCTACTTGTACACCTATAGTGGGTTGTTCAAGGAGCTGTTGATGTCAACGTAGGTGCAAATCCTTCTGCAGAAGGAGGTGAAGATGATGAAGGTGTTGATGATCTAGTTGTAAAGGTTGTTGATGATCAACTTTGTGTTAATGTTATGTATACGTATGTGTAGTTTTATTGGGGAGATTGGTTCTAGATTTATTGATTCTTTTTTTACAGCAATATAATTTTTATCAGGGGTTAAGTTAAGAAGTTAAAGCTTTGGATTGTTACAAGTATTTTGAGCCCATATTTTACCTTAATTTTAGATGTTATATTTATTAATGTTATATTCTTAGGATTAATGTTATACTTATTAATTTTTAATAATCTATTAATAATTAATGGTTCCCGAGTAATCCTCGTCTAACCGATTAATCCCTTGATCCCAATCGACCGCCGAGCTACTGTCAAGTTATTTATGCAACCTTGGGTAACATAAACAACCAAGACTCGCAAATGATCATAAGTAGGAAAAAAACCAAATAGAACCTCAAACGGGGTGTTATAGGAAATGGTGGTGGTAGGAAGAAGATTAAGGGTGTGAGTGGCGGTGTTATGAGCGTCTACCCAAAACTTGGTGGAAAGAGACGCCTGAAAAAGAAACGTGTGCAAATAATTGTTGATGGAGCGAATGGATCTTTCGGCTTTACCATTTTGAGGTGACGTGTATGGACATGAGAAACGAACATAAATGCCATTAGTTTGGAAATAAGCAAGAAGCAATTTGTTGTTAAATTCACGACCATTACCACACTGAAAATATTGGATGTCTATTTTAAATTGATTTTTGACATACATTCTAAAATTACAAAAAACGGAATAAACTTCAGATTTTGCACGCAAAGGAAAAACCCATAAAAATGAGAGAAATCATCCAAAAATAAAAATAATACTTAAAACCATCTAAGCTTATAACAGGTGATGTCGATAAGTCGGAATGTATAAGCTCAAAAACACGAGAAGTTTTAGACGTAGATGAAAAGAAAGGAAAACGACTATGTTTCCCAGGTTGATAAGCATGACAAAGTGGGAGCTTATTCGAGTTGCTAGAAATAAAATTACGAGAATGCAAAAAGCTAAGCACTGAGGATCCAGGATGACCAAGACGTCGATGCCATTGTAGGAAGAGAGACCATGACAAGAGCCTTGGATGGAGACGAAGGGCGGCACGGATACAAATCGTTGACACTGTCGACACGTTGGAGAAGACAACATGTATTAAGATCCTTCATAGCAAAACCAAACGGGTCAAATGTAACAGAAACCCAATTATCAGTAGTAAATTACGAACATAGATAAGATTTTTGAGCATTTGATTTGAAACAAGAACATCATTTAAATGAAGTTTGTTTTGAGAGTTAGGAAGAAATTAGTGACCAATGTGACTAACCGGAAGGAGTGCACCATTACCAACCATAATAGATCTAAAATTACATGGTGTTAGAGTAGACATGTTACCTTGGTTAAAAGACATGTGGACGCTCGCACCAGTATCCAATACACGACGGTTGAACTGACATGGCCTGAAAAACGGATGAGAGATCAGTTGGTTGTTGTTACTGTAATCGAGCCGAGGTGTGGCTGCCAAAAAAAGAGGGTGAAGGTGGAAAGCCTTGGGTTGTTGCAACTTGGCCTGGGAGCTGATCTGCGATGACATGGGCTGCGGTCCATACAAGAACTGATGCGGATAAGCTTGCGACATGGGAGCAATGGGCCGGAGCGGCAGGTTGGGCTGGAGCGGCTGCTGTAGCGCTTGCTGGGCTGATCCGGCAGAAAGTGGGCCAAGCACTGGTGAGGGTGAAGGTTGGGTCGATGAGCTGTAGTAATAGATGGGTTGCTGTGGAGACGACCCAGCATCTGAACATGCTACACCATAGCAATAAATAGGTTGTTGTTGAGGAAAGCTTTGCATAGATGGCTAAATACACTTGGATGTGATCCCGTAACACCTGCAAATAACATGATTAGTACTAGAATATATGCTAGAAATCTTTGGCTGTACAATCATCACTAGACCTAGCAATGGGGCAAGTTTGGCGCGAATCGACCTTGATCCAAACCCTTTTAACAAATTTCAAAATCCGATCCAAACCCGCTCCGTAACCCGCATGGTTTTGAATAATCAAATTCATACCCTTATCCACCGAATCAACGGATATCCAACTCCGCCCCGTAACCCATAAGTTTTTTGAATTATCAAACACATTTTACTTAATTCACAAAATAATATTTATTAAATAAAACAAATTTTGATTTAAAAAACACATTAGATACTCGAGGACTTCCGATTGGAATTAAAAATCACTATTGTAGTAACTTTTGATTTATTAATGTTAACTGTAGTGATAAAGAATAGCAATGACAAACTTTCTTATAGTTGATGAATGAATTTATTGATTTATGAATGAAATATGATGATTGCTTGATGAAATATAAATGAAATGACATCATAATTCGTAGTAGAAGACTGGAAGTCTAGAAGTAGACTCCTTGATTCTTATGTATAAACAGTTTGGACTTTGGCATTTCCCTTTGGACTTTCGATTGGAATTTAAATTAAACTTTAAGAAATATAAAATATAAACCAATAATTCAAAAATTATATGGGGCGGGTTATAAACGGAGCGGATCAGTGATGATCCATACCCGACCCTTTTAATAAAAGGGTTAGCGGGTATGGGTCGTTAACAGGTGAACGAATCAAATACTATGCTCCAAACCCATATAATTCTTAAGAGTTTGGATCAGATTAGGGTCAAAACTCGCTCCATTGTCAGGCCTAATCATCACTGGTAATAATTTGGAGAACAATGGGGTCACATGTGGAGTAGAACCACGACTTAACACATACATCAATAGATTCACAGTCTTCATCATCATCATCATCGGAGGGCTTAGATTTACCTGTGATGTGTCCGAGGACCTTAGCACCTTTGCAGATGTCCTGAAAAATTCTGCACCAAAGCTTGTATTTGGACCCATCGGTAGTCAGTTTGAAACTGAACTGATTATACACATTTGCTACAACATAAACTAGCTGTAGTGATGTAGGGGCTGGTGGGGCTGTGACGGATGTGGCAGCAGGGGTTGACATAATACCAGAAAATCACAGAACTCGTGAAATTAAAACACATAATAAAATCAGAACACTAACCTTTGGCAGAAGGATTGTAGCAAGATAACTAGCACTAATCCGTGAGAGTTGACAAGAACAGGGAACAATAGGTGATGGTCGACTTTTCTTCATTAGTCGTGTGTTTTCTGCTGATGTGAAGATGTCAAAAGGCAGCGGTTGCAGTGGTTTGATCGTAACCAGAGATGGAGATTAAGAAAGAGGGTTAATTTAATTTGGCATGGATGAAGAAAAAAATCGACACTGTGTGATTGTCGATGGCTTCATGCGGCCATAGAAAAACCCTTGGCTTGATACCATGTTGGTTTGTTAAAATACTCGTTAGGGTTTCCAATGCATTCCATACATATAAATAACACACAAGTATATTATATTACGAGGACCCTATACTATCACTATATACCAAACCTACATTATACAGAAATAAAAGAAATAGTTAATAACAGTATTGACATATTAAATGAGAAACAAAATAAATAAGATGATTGTATCCCATGCATCTAGAATTTTAATAGGTTTGAGGCAAAAATTATGAAAATATTATTTTTTTTCCCAAGTCGCATACAAACGTCTTTTGTAAAATTAGAAGTAGGTTGAGTAACTACACAAATTACTAATGTAACAAAAACATCATAAAATTAGAAACTTATGTTTTATAATATTAAAATACAAAAATTAAAATTCAGGTGAAAAACTTTAGTTACAATAAAAAACTATTTAGAAAAAATAAAAATTAATTTTTCACTTGTTTTATATGTCTTGTTATAGCGATGCCACTTGCCCAAATGAGAAAACTACCTTGTAAAATAAGAAAACTATGGGGAAGAGACTTGCCCAAATGAGAAAATTACCTTAACAAAACTCTCGGGAATTGACACCAACGCCCAAAAATCAATTTAGTTGAGGGCCTCTTTAATTCTCATTAATTTCATTGAAGGCATTTCTTTATGGAAAACAAAATTCCATGAGTTTTTTGCCATTTATACGCATAAATAAAATAGTAAATTGATAGATCGTTGGGGTCACAACCCCATTCTCATTGCTTTAGACCGGTCCCTACAGTATGTGATATTGGTTTCATGAAATGTTTAGATTGAGATCATTTACTTTGATAATTTCTGTATAAATTAGATATAGAGTTGAATAACAAATTAAATGAATATTGTCAGTGACCAGAGATCATTTACTTGGGAAACGTATCACCGCGCATTTGGAGTCATGCAATCACGGGGTTCGTCATTGTTTTTGCGTAAAAAAAAGGGATACGTGTGTTTATGCTATCGCTAACTAGTTTATAAGCCGTGATAACCACGGTTAAAAAATCAAAATTATTAATTAATTATTTAAATAAATTATTACTAAAGAGATATTTCTTTAGTTATATAAAATTATAATCGTTGATTTAAATAATTACGTGAAGTTATATCACCTTATAATCTGTATTAATTTAATTTTACTTTTTAATCTAATGTTATTAATTTAATATAATTAGAGTGATAAAAATTTAAAATGGAGAATCAATTGATAATTTAATGTAATTAGAGTGAAAAATTTAAATTTTGAAATTTGAAATTGATAATTAATAGATTGACAAATGGGATGATATATAACATTCAATATTAATAAGGAGTTCTACTAGTATGACACTTGACAATAGGAGAATAAACCTATTTGTTTATTAGAATAAGGATTGAGTAGCTCTAAAAAAGGAAAAATACCGTAAATAGTCAAAAAAAATGGGAGGTATTTTCAAAAAATAGAAATAAAAATGAATTTTTCCGGATATAGACATGCATTCCGTGGAGGTAGCCATGCGGAGCTCCGCGGAATCTACTGTAGCTCCGCGGAATGGCAAAATTGTAAATAAATCAATGTATTAAAAAAAACACTAAAGATCCATTCCTCGGAGGTAGCTCCGTGGAATGGATTTTTAGTGTGTGTGTGTGTGTTTTTTTTTTCACATCGATTCTTCGGGGTTTATATTCATTTCTCAAACTAATTATTTTTAAGAAAAGATTATCATACTATTATAATCTTTACTTGAAAATAATTAGTTGGGGAATTAATATAAACCCCGAAGAATCGATGTGAAAAAAAAAACTCTCATGATCCATTCCGCGGAGATGACGTCATTCCGCGGAGGGTCCTCTGCGAAATGTATGTCTATAGCTGGAAAAATCAAATTTTATGACTAAATTTAGAAATTCACCCCATTTTTTTGTCTATTTGTGGTATTTTCCCTCTAAAAAACTTGAGGATATATAAAATAAGTTTTAAATATACTTATAGTAAATTACATATATAGTTCTTGTGGTTTGCATATTGTGAAAGTTTTAGTCCATTTTCAAAATTTTGGCATTGTCAATCTAGATGGCTTCAATATTAAGTTTGGTCCCCTGTTATTGTCTATCCATCTCTCTATTAACCACATATAAAATGGCCATTTACAAAATGTACATTTATATTCTTATTATGTTTTTATTATTTACCATTTTAAATATTTTATACCTCACTTTTTTTTTTTGGAAACGACAAATATATTAAAAGAAGACACCTTACATCAAGACGATGCAAGGAGGAAGTCCAAAACAAAAACAGAAAAGGAGAAAAGAACAAGAGAAAAAGTTACAAACAGAGAAATGGGCCGAGATTCCAAACTCTCCGGTCCATGTTTTTAAATGAACCCTTATGTTTACACCATACAAAAGTTATTGATTTGATCTTCTCCACAGTCTTCTTCGGTACGATAGGGATGTTTCTAAAAACCTTGTGGTTCCTGTCATTCCATATACACCATAATCCTACATATAAGATCGTATTCAACATGCTTCTTTTCTTTTTTGCTTTTAGACCACCGAGATATGAAGATTAACATGTCTTTAACCGAATAAAATCCATCATGTGAAATTTCACACCAAGATAAGATCGAGTTCATGACGACCTTCGTCACTGGGCATAAGAGAAGGATGTAATCGCATGTCTCTTCATCCATGTTGCATGACCCGCAAATGATCGATGACATAGGAACACCCCTTGCTTTTAACGAAACAGATGATGGAATTCTGCCAAGCTTCGCACTCCAGATAAAGCATAAAATTTTATTCGTTATTACTTTGCACCATTCAAATGGACTATCACAGACAATGTGACTCGCCATTTCAATCCGCTCACGTAACAATCTTACCGAAAAATGGTTATCAACCACAAAGTCGGAAGCCCAACAATCATCATTTGGTTTCCAATATAAAATTTCTTTGAAATCAATATGGAATTTTTTTAACGCAGTTCTGATTTTGATTATATTTTTCCATACCCCCCATCTAGATATGTTGACAAAAGAAGCACGATGTCTTCCATCCAGGTCGTGAATGCAAAGTATAACTTTCGCCCAAAGTGTCGTATACTCGTTTTTCAATCGCCACATCTATTTAGCTAGTAGAGAAATGTTGAGACTCCTAATCGATCCAAGCCCAGTACCACCCACCTTTTTAGGGGTAATAAGTGTTTCCCATGCCACCCAACTGATACTTTTCCTTTCCAGGTTGCTGCTCCATATGAATCTCCTCCTAATTTTCTCAAGGGTCTCAATAATACCATTAGGAATGGTAAAGATGGACATATAGTAGGTCGGGAGACTGCCAAGAACCACTTTTGCTAGAGTTAATCTGCCTCCAAAACTAAGTGTTTTTGCTTTCCACAATGAGAGTTTACAATGAAACTTTTCGACGATTGGTCTCCAAGCATTCTTTCGGTTCATATTTTCGCCGACTGGGATACCCAGGTAAGTGAATGGCAGGGATGATGGTTCGCATCCAAGAGGAGCTGACCAGTTCAAAACTTCACTAGGAGATACACCTATACCAAACACTCTGGACTTGCTAAAGTTTACTTTCAGCCCGGATGAAAAGTAAAATCATTTTAAGATTCTCGATAAATTGGCAATGTTGCGTCTCGACCATTCACCAATGAATAAAGCATCATCTGTATAAAATAAATGAGACAAACAGATGCTAGAGTTAGGGAATTTTACTCCGTCAAAGACTCCTTTCTCAATCGCAGTTTTCATCGCCACATTCAGCCCTTCCATCGCGATGATGAATAAGAAGGGCGAAAGCGGGCCGCCCTGTCTTACTCCTTTAGTCATTGAGAATTCATTCGTTGGGCTGCCATTAATAATCACCGATGCTCGACCCGATTCCAAACAGTTACGAATCCAATATCTCCATTTATTTCCAAAACCCATCTGATTCATAATTGAGTCCAGATATACCCAATTCACTGAGTCAAAAGCTTTGTTAAAATATGCTTTAAACAGAAGCATCTTTCTTCCTTTTGATTTTGCCCACGAACAAAGCGCATTAACCACCAAAGGACCTTCAAGTATATTTCTTCCTTCAACATAAGCGGACTGGACCTCGTCAATTACACCACCAATGACTTTCTTTAATCGAAGAGCCAATAGTTTTGCAATGATCTTGTATATGGAACCAATTAGGCTGATTGGTCTAAAGTCACAAAAATGAAGTGGATCTTTTGTCTTGGCTGCTAAGGATATAGAAGAAGAATTACATCCTCTGGTGATCTTACCTCCCGCTTCAAAGTATTTAATCTTCCCCATAATGTCACCTTTTAGTAACTCCCAAAATTTTTTGAGAAATTTGAAAGTGAATCCATCAGGCCCCAGAGACTTGTTACCACCACACAACCATATTGCATTTTTTACTTCACCCATGGAGAATTCCCCTTCTAAGTACCGAGTATCTTCTTCTAAAAGCTTACGAAAACCTTCACTCCGAAAGACAGGTCTAACTCGCCAACATTCTCTGTATTTCCTTTCGAAGAATCTAGTAGCCTCCTTATTTATCACGACTGGGTCGGTCATCCAGATTCCATTCGTCATAATCCCATGTATATGATTTTTCTTGTTTCTGTTGTTTACATAACCATGAAAAAAACATGTGTTTTCATCGCCCTCGACCTCCCATTTAATTTTTGCCCTTTGCTTCAGATCCAGAGCAATAGTTCTTGCATGCTCCGCAATTTTTATACCTCCAATTGACCTTTCTTCCATTTCTGTGGACATTAGAGCTCTAGATTCCGCTTCTTTTTTGATCTCATTCATTCTTTTTTTTAAGAATCAATCACCTTGTTTTCATCGTTCACTGCATTAATTCTCCAACACCTGATGGCTTTTTTTAAATGTCTCAGTTTATTCAAGAGGTATGCATCAGGAGTTCCAACCCCACAAATTCGGAACATGCTTTCTTGATCACCTCTTCAAATCCTTTTTTTAACATCCAGGAGTTGTAAAGTTTGAATGTGGTGGACCAAAATCCTCACCACGAGTCCTCAACACAATTGGAGAGTGATCGGAGAGGTCCCTGTCTAATGCCTCACATGACGCAAGGGGAAACGTGGTTGAGAAACGATTACATACCAAAATTCTATCTAATTTGCTCAATTTCTCTCCTTGTGTTTTGAAGAAGGTGAATCTTTGGCCTCCCATCTTTAGATCTGTGAATTCGCCCCTGTATATGAATTGATTAAAAGCACTTGCACTAACTCAGCAAAAGACTGAATTTATCCATTCTTCCGGTCTTCAAACCACATTAAATCTCCTATAAGGATCCAGGTGGCTGATATGGAAGACTTCAAAGATAACAATTCGTCCCACAATTTCGATTTCTCATGACTTGATTGGGGTCCATAGATGTTTATAATGCCATTTAGGCCATTAATGCCTACCAAATTACCCAGTGTCAAAATAAAGTATCTGGACTTGAAAGTGTCTATTAACGTGAATGCTCCTTTATCCCATATCGACACCAACCCACCAGATCTTCCTGTTGTAAAAACCTATTCGAACCCCCAATTATTATCGCCCCAACATTCAGTAATATTTAGAGGAGGGGATAACTCACCCATCTTGGATTCTTGAATACAGATCATACAAAGTTTATATAAATTTCTAAGCCTTCGTACCCAATCTACCTTATGCTTCTCTCCAAGACCTCTAATGTTTAAGGTCATAATAATCATTGTATGATTTGGTTCTCACCATTATCGCCAAGGACTTCTTTGAGGATTGGATTTTCGCCATCAATCTCGAATCCTAAAATATTACCCACTTCCACCGTATTCCTGATTTCCGACGAAGAAGATGACGAGTCTACATCGGTGTCAGGTAGAGGAATCTGAGAGGGAATTGGAGTTCTGTTTAGATCGAGAGATGGAAGAGGCATATTAGAGCCCAAAGATTCGATCACCATTCCATTTCTCATTAATCTTCTTCTTTTATCTTGGGTGCTATTAAAGTTAATCTCAGACTCATTTAATTGTAATGCCCCGATTCTCAGGTATTGTTCAAATAAGATTTATTGGGTTAAGCTCTACTCGACGAGTTGGTTGCCCTACTCGTCCAGTAGTAGCGGGGTGGGATCGCGTGTTAAGTGACCTACTCGACGAGTCCATACTGGGACTCGGCGAGTAGGAGCTGGAAGATGAAACCTAAATCCCGGGGTTTTGCACGATATTTAAAGGAGCCTTAGCCTCCCTTGGGCCTCTTTACAGTTCTAGAGAGTCCTTGAGAACTCTAATACGTGTGTGTGTGTGCCCATTGTGTGTTTGAAGCTTGAAAAGAGGATCTTTGGAAGGAGAAGGCTTGGAGAAGAAGGAGATTGGAGCAAGTAGAGTGTGGGAATCGACACTTATCTCAGTTATCATCTTATAGAGGTACCCAAATCGCCATTTTCCTTTTAGATCTTTTCTATTGGTTGAGTTGTAGGGTTTATGTGGAATACTAGGTTGGTAAGATGAGCTATGGGCTAGATCTGAGGTTGTAACTTTAGATCTGGACCCTCATTGGATTCTAGAAGCATAAACTTACAGTTTTGGTCATGATTGAGGTCCCTCTTGAGCATGAAGCTCCATTAAGAACTTAAAATAGGCATTTAGAGCCTTTATAGCCATGCATGCACGTAAAGTTTGCAGCTTTACGTGATAAGCATGCCCTAGAAGCTTGGATTTGTGATTTGGAGCCGTTGCATGGCTCAAAACAAGTATGTATGGAAAAAGGACTGAATGGACTCGACGAGTCGCAAGGTTGACTCGGCGAGTCACATGAAGATGGGCGTGAACTCGACGAGTTGGATGAACAACTCATCGAGTCCTATGATGATTTCCATAGACTCGACGAGTTGAAGAACAACTCGGCGAGTCGGATGAGTTTTCTCCAGGATATGTATGTGTGTGTATCTGTCGAGTTGCAAGGAGGAAACTCGACGGGTGGCCTTAAAGTTTGATCGAGAATTGAAGGAACTCGGCGAGTTGGAATGTGCTTCAAGGAACTCGGCGAGTAGCCGAGGGTACTCGACGAGTCGATGTCAACATGGATTGTTGACCTTGACTGAGGACTTTGACTTTGATCAGGGGTTGACTAGTGGGTTATGAAGTACCTTACAAGGTTAAGGACTTACGAGTATATTGTACTATGACAATATGTGGTGGAACCTGTGTCAAGTGATCCGAGAATTGGATTTTACCTTCCGAGTCGACATCTGCGAGGTGAGTTATCCTCACTTTATCGATAGGGTCTACGGCACCAAGGCCGACCCTTTAGTTGTTATTGTTATGGTATGCTACATGTAGTTATGATCTGTTAGATCGGAATCAGGGTAGACAGTATGTTATGCTCTTATGATCTGTAGGGATTGGTATGTTAGTGACCTGCTAGGTCAGTACTCTAGTTACAGAAGAATTCTATGATTAATGATCAGTGAGATAGATATGTTTGATGTTTGTATATGCCAGTATATGATAGTTATGCGCACATGGTTATTTGCTTGATTGGTTGGGTTGAGGCGGTCCTGCTTTGTTCTGTAGGCCAACATACCCTATGAGCGGTCCGGGGAGACTGTAGGCCCACGTGGCGGACCAGTCATGCCGAAGGCTCGGGATAGATTCAGATAGACTGTAGGCCCGGTAGGGCAGTCCAGTCAGGCCGATGGCCCAATATGCATGTTGATTGATTGATTATTACTGATATGGTATTGTCAGTGTGGTATTGGTATTTTGGGGGTAGCTCACTAAGCCCTCAGGTTTACAGTTTTCAGTTTATTGTTTCAGGTACTTCAGGAGATCATGGCAAGGTGAAGGTGTGACCGTACTGCTCCTCATCCTTATGTTATAATTTTGGGACACTCTGATGGATATTGATTTGAAAACATTTTTGTAAACAAACGTTGTTTGATTTTATTTATGATTGAAAAAGTTTAAATTTGGCGTAAAATTTATGGATGTTACATTAATGTCACATCATTACCATACATGTTGTTTATGAAAGGTCCAAAGCATCCAGATTTGGCTAATTTGTTGAGCAGCCCATTAGAGGATTTAACCAGGTCCATCTCCGATAGTTGTTTCCTCACATACAGTTAAATTATTTTCCAATTCAACGTGAGATGACTCATTAATGTTTTCCCTACTTCCAAAGGTTTCGTCTACCTGTTGAGTATTAATTCCATCGTCCAACTCTCGACATTCCCCAAGAGCGCCTCTTTCGATTCTCCGATGATTCTTATCCATTGAAAAGTTTCCCGGTAACTGAACTGCCGCCGGTGAGTTGTCGTTGACGGCTCTGTAGTTTTCTCGATTCAATTCCTCGATCTGGTCAAGATCCATCGTTCTGATTTCTCCTTATTCCAGATCATCGTTGTTATCAGCCAACATAGTTTCGGAGATACCATCGCAATCATCGTCTGATTCATCTTCGTCGTCGTTCCTTCCATCATCTGAAAAATCACTATCATCCACTTGATACCTTTGTGACTTGAATGGAACCCAGTCGATGTCCACTTTTGAGATCCCTATTTTAATTATTTTTCCATTCACTTCCACCGATGCTTCACAGTGTACATTCGTCAATGATTTTGTTAGGATGCCAACCTTTCCATATGATAGATTCATCTATGTTTGTTCCACTACGAATGGAACCACCACATAGCCATATGTCGCAACAATGGCGTTGAAGTTCTCTTCCGACCACATCTCCAGCGGGAGGCCTGAGATTTTTATCCAAGCAATTCTCTCATAATGAAATTCTGCAATATCACCACTATCGATCTCCTTAAACCATTCCACCCATCCTTTCATGAATACTTCTCTGCTCATATCATTCATGAATTTTACTGCAATTCTTAATCCACCAAGGTACTTTATTTCACATCGAGATCCATCACAGTTTTTAATTGAGTATGGTGCTTTCTCAAGGTGATCAAAACTGTGCAATACACCAATTAAAGTATACTTACCTTTAATCCATCCTCGAAGTGGGGAGTCGTTTGAGAGACAAATAGGAACAATTTGCTTTTGTGGAGGAGGAGGTGGGATTCGAGTGGTCTCACGATCTTCTGCTACAACTGCTGCGTAGGATCGATTCTTCCTAACGTAGGATTCTGGTATCGAAGGTTTTTTCTTCTGTTCCCTGTTTTTGATGCTTCCACGTACAGACGAACCACCGGTCGGTTTTCTTTCAAACATTGCTATGTTCACGTCCAAAGTTCTGCCACCATATTTAACCCCTTCAAGGGCTTTTTCTAACTCGTATTCATCTGTTATCTTTTTAAATCTTACAAAACCAAAATATTTCTTCCTGACATCCTTCTTTGTTGGAATATAGACATCCACCACCTCTCCAAACTTTACAAAAGTCATCGCCAAGGATTTTTTACTAATCTCCATTGGAAGGTTTGATACGAACATTGTTGTAACACCAACGTGGTTCCATGTTGGTCGGTCTCCGGTCATCGATAATCTCTTCCATTTTCTTTGCCTGGATTTTGTCCATTCACCTTCCATTGCTTCCAGTACAACTAATTATCTATTTATGTGTGTCCATTCACCTCACTTTTTCTTTAACTATTTCTTCTTTCACCTTGCCATCCTCAATTGAACTTAAACCCGCCAAGACCATAAACCATAGTTAACTATGAGCCCTACCATTCTTCATGAAAACCAGTAAAAAAGCCTGGGCTTCGCCCGGCTAGTTTTTTTTTTTTTTTTTTTTTTTTTTTTTGTATGTGTGTTAGGTGTTATAAGGAGGGTTGTATGTTTATTTATTTTATAAGAACAAGGTAAGATAAATGAGACCAATCGTTTTTGTAACATTTGAAATAAGATAATGCTGCCTATTGGAAAACACTTGAAAATACAAACAAAGCTATAAGCAAGAATTCATGATGAACAACTGAATCAACAAAAGGGGATCTAATTTATTGTAGAACAACACAAGGTACACAATTTCAAGTGCCCTACTATCTTGAGAGAGATTCATAGATACGATCGTGCAAACGTCAACATAGATTTTTCTAATGTTGTATCAAACAATGTGTATTTTTGGTAGATACTATAGTAGATAACATATAAAAAACTATATTCTATCAACAAAATTACCATTTGTAAATTAATGATGATTTTTTTGAAATAAAGTAACGAAAACAGAAATTAGCTTATTTTGACACATGCCTATCTAAATAAGTTAATTGCCACTTCTTAGTATTTGTTCCGACTTGAATCGAGATTACCTAACTTGAAGAGACCAAAGATCATTGTCATCAAGCACATTGCAACAAAATGTCATATACAAAATCTGCAACACTACCCTAAAATAACATTTTTGAACACCAGTAATTAAGAACTATTCAAAGTTTCACAAATTTGGAAGCTTAAAATAGAAAATTTACTTCTTTGGTGTTGTCGTTGATGAAATATGGCATAAAGTTAAGGAAAACTATTTCACCTGAGTAAAAACAAAAAACAATGTAAGGAACCTGAAATTCTTAATTCATCTACACATTATTATTTCAAGAAAACTAAAAAACTTTATAAAATCCTAAGTAGATAACAGTTACAATGAACCAAAGTAATCAAGTTTAAGTTTTTTTAAAAATGTATTTTTCCCATCAATCATGTTAAAAATAAAATCTTCCATGAAACCATCAACACAAGAAAAAACATGAAAAAAAAGTAATATAGAAGAGGGTTGTACATTGGAAATTGAATCACACGTTAAGTTGTATTTGTTCATTGAGACATTTAACCCAACAGTTAATAGTCATATTTAAAAAGCCCATATATAATTATGCTCAGAAAAAAGTAAATTCAATAGATGGAAACAAACAAATATATTGAATAAAGAAAAATGTTAAAGACGCCACCTGTAGTTTGAAACCTTTCTCAAAACAGGAAAGTGGAAATTGAAGTCGACACACGTGTTGGTTCATGATCATCAATAATTGTGTAACCAACATACCTGAAGACCATATAATATTTCTTCAAAATTGAAAAAAGGAATTGAATTACGCATCCAATTTCAACGTATCTACCCAAAAATCAAAAACTTTTAAATAAGAATTATCTGATCGGTTCTGAAGTGCGAATTAAGGCTTCAAAGGTCAAGTTTTTCAAACATAACAACCAAATTGAGCATAGAATGAAACAAAAATCAAACATGGACCTTGTGAAATCGAAAAATTGTGAACAAACGTGGGGCGTACAGGCGGAGGGTACGCATTAGGTTACAGCGTGGGTGGAGCAGACAGGGAACCGACTGTGGAATTAATTAAGGGCAAACAACTTTGACGGAGAATGAAGGGGAAGACAGATGCTAAGGCCAGGAATAAAGCAAGTGTTAGAAATCGATTGGAAGAAGATGGCGGGTCTATAGGTGTAACATCCTGAATTTCGGAGGTATATGTGAATCCCTCTTCTTTTATAAGTTGCCAATAGAAGTCCCTGGAGTTGGTTGAGTTGGGCCATGAGAAGTATGAGGACTGAAGTTGCCACTTTGAGTCAGGAAGGAGTACACTAAGCGTACATAAGGGTACGCTGAGCGTACTAGGCATGCCCGAGTATGCTGGGCGTACACTCATGTATGTTGGTCGTACTCATGTAAGGAGAAAACCCTAATATTTAGGGTTGGGGACTATATAAACAACCTTATAGCTCATTCCTCTGTTTATCCTCAGCCTCCATATCCCAGAAAACGTTCCAAACCCTAGTTTTGTGTGAGAAGTGTGACTTGGTGTGCATTTTGAACCTTTGAAGGTGAATTCATTGCTCAAAGGAGTTGGAGAAGGAGAGCAAGGCTATAGATCTGAAGTTGTGTTGTGTCCAAGAAGCTCCAGAAGGCAAAAAGGTTGGAACTTTATGCTTGTGTGTTATAGATCTAGTTATTTTTGTTTCATGGAAGCTTTCTTGTCCCAAAAGTCCCAAAATGGTGCATATGATGTCTTGGACGAAATGGGCTGTCCTTTCAGACCCTAGAAGATGTCCTAAGTGATAAAAATGAGGTCCCAATAGCTAGATTTGTCGCATGCATGAAGTAGGAAGGTCTTAATGGATTAAGACCATGTGTTAAGAAATTTCTGGACTTCCAAAGTGATAAAGTTCGAAACTTTATGGTTCAATGGCACTTTTGATTGATGGATCTGGAAGTTGGGCTTAAGTGCTTAAGCCATTAAGCACTTATTACGCTTTTGGTGAAACCCCGCGTACGCCCCGCATAGTTTCTGTACGCCCAGCGTATGGGGTCAACCACCCCGATGGCAGTCAACATAGGGCAGGCGTACGCCCAGCGTACTGGAGGAGTAAGCCCTGCGTACGTCCTCAGTTTGGACTTTTGACTTGTGGGCTTTGGGTTGGGCCGCTGTTAGACTTTTGGAGTTGGGCCTTGTTGGGCCTGAATATTTGAAGTAGGCCCAGTTTTGATAAAGGGTCACATGGTAAGGCCCAATTAGGAAGATAGACCCAATTAGGAAAATTGGGCCATTATTGGGCTTGTGCATATGAACTTGGGTTAATTGTATTGATCTTGGGCCTTATGCCCAAATTAGGAAAATGGACAATATGGACCCTTTAGCAATTTTGGAGAGCCCACTTATTAATTTAGTGTTCACCATTTTAGGCAGTCAGGGTGGTCAGTGATATAGCAGCGGGAGACTCCCAATTCAGTTCTGCACTACTTGCGAGGTGAATTATCCTCACTATATCAACTGGGTCTAAGGCACCAAGGATAACCCTTTTTATATATTTGTATCTGGATTATGGCATGATATGTTTATTGATTACATCCTGGTAGTTAGGATGGTGGTATGCTTATGCTTAGTGACCTGGTTAGGTCGGTTTCCTGGTTATAGGATCGTTACTATGTTTGTGATATGTTAGATCGGTTGACTGTTATATGCATGTTATTGTTTATATGTTATCTATGTGCACATGACTGTTTGTTTGGGGGTTGGGTTGAGGCGGTCCTGCTTCGTGCTGTAGGCCAACATACCAGGGGTGGTCTGGATAGGCTGTAGGCCCTTAGAAGGCGGTACAGTCAGGCCGAAGGCCCGACGAGCGGTTCAAGTAGGTTGTAGGCCCTGAGGAGGCGGTCCGGTCATGCTGAAGGCTCATTTTACATGCTGTTTGTTATTATCTTGTGGTGTGGTATATGTTGGTATTTTGGGGGTAACTCACTAAGCCTTCGAGCTTACATTTATTGATTTTGTTTCAGGTACTTCAGGTGACCATGGCAAGGCGAAGGCTTGACGCACACATCCTCACATTTTTATGATTTTGGATTTCTGGGAACTCTTATATGAAATCATTTGAAACAATTTGTGAACTATGTTGATGTTTGAATAATTTTTGATTACTCGGATTGGTTTTGAAAAGTTCCAAATTTTTAGTAAAATTTTGGGTTGTTATAATAGTAGAAGACGATTAGTGTTATTATACAAAAAAATACATCTCCTTACAAAAAAACTCATCTTTTTTTTGTTTAAACTTTTTTAGGCCACATTTTTTATCGAAAAAAAAATAAACGAATACACCGTTATTCACGATTTTTCGTTATCTTTCCATAGAGACCCATGTTGATATATAAAAAATGAACTTTTATTTTTCGAAAAAAAAAATAAACGAATACACCGTTATTCATGATTTTTCGTCATCTTTCCATAGAGACCCATGTTGATATATAAAGAACGAACTTTTATTTTTCGAAAAAAAACCCACTTCATTTTGTAATTTTTTTTCAATATTTAAGTTTATTTTTATCCAAAAAAACTAATTATACCAAAAATATTATTTTTTTGTACTTAATTAATAAACATCAACACCGATTAAAAAAACTAAAAAAAACAAAAAAAAAACTCGATTAATTCAAATTCACACTGTGAATCTAAACAATAAATATTTCAATTTGTAACATTCACAATGTGAATTTGACTTAATATTTCAACTCTTTGATATATGAATCGAAATATATTCCATGTAGTTTTATAATATTTTAACATTTTCATTACTCGTAAATTAGTATTGTAAAATCAACAAATGAATTTATTCACATTGTGAATCTGACTTATTATTATTTACAATGTGAATCTGAGCAGATACACAATGTGATCTGAACAGGTTCACAATGTGAATTTTAACTGAAATTTTCATTTTTTTAAAGTATCAATATGAATCTATGTTTAAAGAGTACCAAAAAAAATATGATTTTTGATATATTTATTATTTTTTTTTATAAAAAATAGACGTTAACTTTTCAACAAACAAAAAAAATGAAGTAAGTTTTTTAAAAAAAAGTTTATTTTTTTATATATCAATATGGATCGCTATGGAAAAAGGACGAAAAATCACGAACAATGGTATATTTGATTTTTTTCGATAAAAAACATGGCCTAAAAAAATTAAACTAAAAAAGAAGTAAATTTTGTTACAATCTGGTGCATGTGCGTCAATTGTAAAAATCTATAACCATTCATTTTGTCGTTGATCGCTTTAAAGACGTTTTGGATTAGTTTCTAGGTTAATTGATTAATAATGGTTATCTATTGAACTTTTCACTACGTATTAGTGGATAATAAATGTGTGTATATGGTGATGGGAGGTAGTTAAACAAAAAAGGGACCATATTTATCAAAGTATAATAAATATTTGGCTAAAAGTGCCCTTTTTAATAGTTATGCGAGTGTGGGTGGGGCCCGATATGTGTTTATTTATGTATGGTATGTGGTATGTTATGGGACTCACTAAGCTTTGTGCTTACAGTTTTCACTTTATTTTTCAGGTACTTCGGGATCCAAAAGGAAGAGTTCGGGCTTATTGCAAGGCACACACCACTCGTTTTTCCGTATCTTTGTGATTTACTCTGATTTTGATGATGTTTTGATACATTTGATAATCTTGGTTTTAAAACAATGTTCTAGGTTGTTGTATTATTAATCTAAAAATAAAAAAAATTCGGGTCTTATTTTTGGGACCTTATAAAAACATAGACTACATAACGTAAAATATATTGAAGAAAACAATGTATTTTATTATTTAATACTTCAACACTTAAAATTTTCAATAATAAATATTAGAGTAAATTACATGAATCGTTCCTCATGCAGGTGCCAAAATGCATGTTCAGTCAGTGGCGGAGCCAGGTTCAAAATAAAAGGGTATCACAAACCAGGTTTGATTTCTCGGTTTTCCAAACTCGGTTTCGGGTTTAAACCCAAACTCATTCAAAAGTTTAACTTGTTGAGAGTTAAGAAGCTTTTGTTGCTTATATAACAGATGTATATGAGCTATGTTTCATGTTATGGTCGATGTGGGACAATTTTACAATTTTTAAAAAACAAGTTGAAAAACTGATAAACAAAATAAAATAAACCAATGTAACAACCAAGATTCAAAATAGAGACCTCAACCTTAAAAGTATAACACTTAACCACTTGGACAACTCAATACTTGTGCTTAATTTTCATAACATCATAATATAATAGGTATAATCTGTATACAACTATATAAAAGAAGCTGCGTAAATAAAAGAAAATAAATGTTTGCAAGAAGATTTGAACTTGCAACCTCCACAAACATGGCTTAACACCTTAACGATCTAAACCAATTACATCTTGTATTATTATCTCGCTAAACATATTAATACTATGTATATGTACACTACATAAAATGAATTTTTTCTAAAAATATTATACTACCGAAATTTTTTTGAGGGGTATCCCGGGATACCCTGGGATCTATTGTGGATCCGCCTATTTGTTCAATCTTTATTTTCAAAAATTAACTCGGGCCGTCTCTTGTTTGTTTAAAACTTGTACACTTCATCCCTTCAGACATAAAAGACCATTTTTCCTTATTTATTTATTTTTTGATTTATTTATTAATTATTATTTATTAATTCATTAAAAGAAATTATTTATTAAATGTTTATATCTACCTACAGCGAACTCAAACACCATCCTAGTTCCTCTACCTCATTGTAGGTCGGATCTTCAACCATATCTATCAAATCGTGAGAGGAATATGATTTTTCTGGAAAAAGATAACCTCATCAGTCAGTTTATAGAAAAAACCAACAAAATTAGAAGGTTTCTTGAAGCTCATCAGCATGTGTCGGAAAGCCAAGTAGACGTTGTCGTTTGAGTGGGGCTGAATGGAGTGGAGATGCTAAGAGACTCGCTACAGACTCGCTAAGCAGGAGGAACACCGCCGCTTAGCACTCGCTAGGGGGCTCGCTATGATCCGATCGTGTGGCAACCCGATATTTCAAGTCAATGTAATGACCTAAAAGGTAAGTATTGTAACCTATTTTTGAAATAATAAGAATAGCGTCAAAAATCGAAGTGTTCAAAAATCTCAATTGGGATATATAAAGTGATAGATACCGTAACACGGTTTTCAGAAATATAAATAACGCTAAAATCCGAGTTATAACGAAGAAGTTATAACCAATCGAAGATCCGCAACAAAACCGGTAAAACACTGTTAAACATAAAACGCGAAATTTCAATAAAATACTTTTAGCCTTAGGCATCTAAATGAAAGTCGTAGATACCACTAAACGGTAAACGTATATAAAAAGGATGTCCAAATCTGACTTTGTATGAGGAAGTTATGATTTTTCTAAATGTCGGATATAATAGTAGGTAGCTAAAAACTCAAAATAGAGATCGAACGACTTTTAGCCGGCACAACCTAAACGAAAATCGAAGATCTCGACAATAGTAGTACAATGGTAAAAAGACAGACGAAAACGGACATCAGATGAAGAAGTTATGGATTTTAACGGAATTTTTCAGTCCCGGCCTGTTAAAAATTATAATATTAAAAATAAAGTCAAAATTAGCCGACTGAGTCTAAACGAAAGTTGTAGAGAATAATCTCACCTACGCGTGGATATAAAGAACGTCAAAAACGGAACTCGTATGCGAAATATATGAATTTATGAATTCCGGGTCACAAAATTCAACATATGTCAGAGTTCACATCGTGAGAACAGTGTTCACGACGTGAACAGTATTGTCACACCCCCAAACCGGAACGGCGGAATCGTTTAGGGGTGGATGACGTCATGCTCAGTAACCACAGTGAAGAAAGTAAACACAACCATCATAAATATAATTTAAAAGGTTACATTGTTTCCAAAATACATGTTTCCCAATAAATTACATATGATGTTCAAAATATCGCAAAAGAATCTACGCCTTAGCTTCTTGACTTCATAAATCTTGCGGTTACCTGAATTACTGATTACCTGAGAATACAAGTTGTTTTGAAAAGAGAGTATCAGCGTGAAGCCGGTGAGTTCATAAGCAATTTATGAGTGAAGAATGAATGTAGTTCCTTTATGTTTGATACAAGTTTGTTACCAGAAAATCCAATATTTTCAAAAAGTTTTGTTGTAGTCTTGACAGAACCGAGACTTAGTATATGTAAGTAAATCGTCATACGTATGTTTGGTTTTATATTTAAATAATACTCTTTTGTGCAAAATCTTAGAATTCCCATGAACTTTATGTTTTGTTAATACCCCATGAGAGATGTTATAACCATATTAAAGACTAGAAGACCTTGTATGCGACGTTCTTCAGGCGTCAGAATGTTATGACACTTGTCACCCCAGACCTGCCGGTCTAGCTGTTGCAAAAAGCCTAGGTGCGGGTTTGTCAGACCCAATATAAATCTATACACAACTATCACGTTCTCCCTCTAGGAGATTCTGATTATAACTACATGACTTTTCTGTGGTACTAGGGAGTACCCTGAAGGAGAATGTCCCGCAAGTTTACTTATTAACAAGTTCACGTAGTGTGTAATGAAATATTTGTTTTGTAAGTCGATTGAGTTACTATTTCTTTGTCAAACGAGGTGTTCAAACTATACCTATTATAGTTTATCAAAAGTGTTATGTGTGTTTGAATGAAACCTTGTTATGCAAGTCATTGTATTTTCATAAAATGACATTTGAAATAATGAGTGTAAACCGTACACACCTTGCTCAGCATGTTACAAGGTGTGGATAACTCTTATACATGTACTCGACAGTTTTGTAAAAACATCAAGTTTAGGTTGGGTAAAATAGTCTGTAAACAGGGCACAACATTGCTGTCGTCTGCTGTCAAGATATGTTTCAAATATATTTTGGTGTTTTAACTTGTAATCCCCCCCAGAAAACTAAAGAAAATGGGAAAAATGTAGGGGTATGAACTCACCTGGAAAGTGTGGTGATTTGACGGAAATGGGATTTTTCCTCGGGCAGCACCTCGACCAGGAAGTGGTGACTTTTTCGGGAATCTCGGAGCTTCGGACCTTCGTCGGGGCTTGGATATGAAACCGGGGTGTCGGGATGGTCTCGAAATAGTAGAAGTGTGAAAATAGGGAGAGAAGTTGGTAAATGAGCAAGTAAAAATCAGAAGTCTCACATGCTATTTATAAGAGGGCTGCCAGGCTTCTTACGCTGGGCTTACCCTCGTACGCTGGGCGTACATCAGCGATGACGTCTCCGGTCTTCGGATAGGACTGCCGTAGAGGGTGTAGGGGCGACGTGGCCGGTCCGAGACCCCTCATTCGGTACGCTGGGCGTACTCCTTCGGATAAGCCTCGAAGTGTGGGCCAAAAACTTCAAAAATGTGTAACTTTCGCATACAAGCTCCGTTTTTGACGTTCTTTATATCCACACATAGGTGAGAATATACTCCACAACTCTCGTTTAGACTCCGTCGGCTAATTTTGACTTTATTTTTAACAGGCCGGGACAGGATAAAGCCGTTAAAAATTCATAACTTCTTCATTTGATGTCCGCTTTCGTCTATCTTTTTACCGTTGTACTACTAATGTCGAGATCTTCAATTCTCGTTTAGGTTGCATTGGCTAAAAATCGCTCGATCATTATTTTGAGTTTTTAGTCGTCTACTGCTATTCTGAAACTTATAAAAATCATAACTTTCTCATATGAAGTCAGATTTGGACGTTCTTTTTATGTATGCTCACGGTTTGTTAATATCTACGACTTTTGTTTGGATACTTAAGGCTAAAAAGTCTTTTATAGAAATTTCACTTTTTACGCTCAACAGTGTTTTACCGGTTTAGTCGCGAATCTTTGATCGGTCATAACTACTTCGTTATAACTTGGTTTTGAGTGTTCTATATATTTCTGAAAACCTTGACACGATATCTAACATTTTACGTATCCCAATTGAGACTTTTGAACATTTCATTTTTGACATTATTTTTTTTGGTTCCAAAATAGATTATAATATTTGACTTTTTGAACATTACATTGAATTGGAATATCGGGTTGTCACATCATCCCCCCGTTAGAGGGAATTTCATCCCGAAATTAATTCTACATTAAGTATCTATGGACTAGGGAAGAGATGCGGGTATTTCTGTCTCATTTTGTCTTCGCGCTCCCAGGTATATTCAGGTCCTCGCTTGGCATTCCAACGGACCTTCACAATCGGTATGCGACTTTGTTTTGTTCTTTTAATTTCCTGATCCATGATTTCTACAGGCTCTTCTACGAAGCGAAGACTCTCGTTGATTTCAATTTCGTCCATAGGGATGACGAGAGTCTCATCGGATAGGCATTTCTTTAGGTTTGACACGTGAAAGGTAGGATGAACGTGATTGAGTTCCTGGGGTAATCGCAGCTTGTATGCCACCGGACCAATCCTGGCGAGGAGTTCAAATGGTCCGATATACCTTGGATTTAGCTTCCCACGTTTTCCAAAACGTATTAATCCCTTCCAAGGTGATACTTTCAGAAGTACTCAATCCCGAACTTGGAACTCCAAAGGTTTACGTCTTTTATCCGCGTAGCTCTTTTGTCGGTCTTGCGAAGCCTTCATTCTTTCTCGAATTTGGACGATCTTTTCGGTTGTTTCCCTTATGATCTCTGGGCTAGTGAGTGCGCTGTTAGGAACTTGTCCTTTTGTTAGTTGCGTATCGCCCACTTCAGCCCAACACAGGGGTGATCTGCACTTACGGCCATAGAGGGCTTCGAACGGAGCGACTTTGATGCTAGTCTGATAACTATTATTGTATGAGAATTCGATAAGGGGTAAATGAGCATCCCAAGCTTTACCAAAGTCTATTACACAAGCTCTTAGCATGTCCTTTAAAGTTTGAATGGTTCTTTCACTCTGCCCGTCAGTCTGTGGGTGGTAGGCTGTACTCATGTCCAACCTAGTTCCCAAAGCTTCTTGTAGGGACTACCAGAATCGTGACGTGAACCGACTATCTCTATCGGAGATAATGGATATCGGTACCCCGTGAAGTCGCACCACTTTTTTAATGTAGATCCTTGTTAGCTTCTCCATTTTGTCTGTCTCTTTTATTGGTAGGAAGTGTGCAGATTTGGTTAATCTGTCGACGATTACCCAAATGGTGTCAAGTCCGCCCGTTGTCTTGGGTAAATTGGTAATGAAATCCATCATAATTCGCTCCCACTTCCACTCGGGTATCTCTGGCTGCTGAAGTAGTCCCGAGGGCTTCTGATATTCCACCTTAACCTTGGCGCAATTCAGACACTTGTCCATAAAGTTAGCTATTTCGGCTTTCATGTTCGGCCACCAATACAGCTTCTTGAGGTCTAAATACATCTTCTCTGAGTCGGGATGCATTGAGTAACGAGTTTTATGAGCTTCGTTCATGACAACGTCCCTGAATCCACCAATTTTTGGTGTCCAGATCCGTTTCATGTGACAACGAACTCCGTCATCCCCGAATTCAAGATTTTTGTCCATTCCTCTCAATGCTTCACCTGCCACGTTCTCTGGGTTTAAGGATTCTTACTGTGCTACTATGATTTGTGCGGATAGGTGTGAATGGATGGTCATGGTTAATGTCTTTATTCGGCGGCTCGAGTATTCCTTTCTGCTCAGGGCGTCTGCAACCACGTTGGCTTTTCCGGGGTGATAACGAATCTCAAATTCGTAATCATTTAGCAATTCCTGATGGGTTTTGGTCCTAAGAACATCCTATGTGCTCATACAAACCCTAATGCTTGGATCTAGGTTTCTCTATTGTACATGCAAGTTATCCAAGACTATAAACCCTAATTCTAGCATACAAGTAATCATATTAACATAAGAATAGGTTTAAGATGTTACCTTGATTGTTATGTAGTAATAACAATCCCAAATCTCCTTGTATTGACTTTAGAAAGCCTAGAGTCACAAATGTCACTCCTCTAATGGTTCACAAACACCATAAGCAAGAGGATGAAGAGGAGAGAGGTTAGAGGCTGCCCAAAACGTGTTCTAACCCTAGAAGAAAGCTTCACCACGTTTTTGGGTCATAAGGGTCTTATATATAGTAAGGCTATTAGGGTTATCTAACAAGGAAACCCTAATTTGGATGCTTAAGCCCTAAGCAACCCATGGATCCCTTTCCTTAAGGCCTTGGACGATTTCCTTATGGGCTTCCCCATAGAATTCGTCCATTCCTTATTATAAGGCAATCCATGGCCCAAATTGCAATTATCTTATAATTACAATTCTAGTCCCTTAAGTTTAATTAATCTCTTTTAGTCACAAAACTAATTACCAATTAATTATTGACTAATATTAATTAAACAATATGATTTCTCCTTTAATATATTATTCCCATAATATATTAATAAATCATATTTAATCCTTTCTCTCCATAATTCATCCTATCAGGTTGCTTTGGTGAAGGCAACCTAAAAGGACCATGCACCATCGGGTCAAGTACATACCAAAATAGTTATGGACTTAGACACTAATTCAACAATTCCACCCATCGTCTTTGCCTCATGTTGAGTTCTTTTTGATTGAGGATATGCTGAAGGCGTTTGTGGTCGGTGAAGATAGTGCACTTAGTGCCGTAGAGGTAATGCCTCCAGATTTTTAGGGCGAAAACTACCGCTCCTAGTTCGAGATTGTGCGTTGTATAGTTTACCTCGTGCATCTTTAGCTGTCTTGAGGCATATGAAATGACCTTTCCTTGTTGCGTTAACACACATCCCAGACCTTGGTTCGATGCATCGCAATAAACCACAAAGTTCTCTATTCCCTCTGGTAGGGACAAGATCGGAGCACTGCACAGGGCTCGTTTCATTGTTTGGAACGCAACCTCTTGCTTATCCCCCCAGGCGAAGGTCACTCCTTTTTGAGTCGAGGTGGTGAGGGGTTTTGCGATTTTGGAGAAGTTTTGGATGAATCTTCAATAGTAACCATTGAGTCCTAAAAATTGACGGATTTCCGTGGGTGTTCTTGGCGCTGCCCAACTCTCGATTGCCTTGATCTTTGAAGGGTCCACATGTATCCCTTCCTTGTTGACTACATGTCCGAGGAAATCCACTTCTCGGATCCAGAACTCGCAGTTTGAGAACTTTGTGTACAAATTCTCCACCCTTAGTATCTCCAGGACCTGACGTACATGTTGGCTGCATTCTTCCTCACTTTGGGAGTAGACTAGTATATCATCAATGAAAACAATCACGAACTTGTCTAAGTAAGGTCGACACACCCGATTCATCAGGTCCATAAACACCGTGGGTGCATTTGTTAAGCCAAAAGGCATCACTACAAATTCGTAGTGACCATAGCACGTTCTGAAGGCTGTCTTGGGAATATCCTCCTCTTGAACTCGTAGTTGATGGTACCCTGATCTAAGGTCAATCTTTGAGAAGAAACTTGCTCCTTGTAGCTGGTCGAAGAGGTTATCGATTCGAGGTAAGGGGTATCAGTTTTTAATGGTGAGTTTGTTTAATTTAAGGTAGTCAATGCACATACGGAGCGATCCATCCTTTTTCTTGACGAATAAGACTAGTGCTCCCCAAGGTGAGAAGTTTGGCCTTATGAATCCTTTGCTTAGTAGTTCATTCAACTGACGAGACAATTCCTGCATTTCGGCTGGGGCTAGACGGTATGGCGATTTGGCTACAGGAGTAGCTCCAAGAATTAGGTCGATTCGGAATTCGACTTGTCTAGCAGGGGGCACTCCGAGAAGGTCTTCTGGGAATACGTCGGGGAAATTATAGACCTCCGGAATGTCCTTGATATTTTTCGCTTCTTGTTTTGGGTCTATGACGTGGGCTAGGAAGGCGTGGTACTCCTTGCGGAGATACTTTTGAGCCTTGACACAAGAGATGAGCTGAAAGCTTGAGCTAGGTTTGTCGCCATAAACGACGAGAGTTTCGCCATTTGACAGATTAAGGCGAACGGCCTTTTCGTGACATAGGATTTCAGCATGGTGAAGGCACAACCAATCCATGCCAATGATGACATCAAAACTTTTTATGGTGACCGGCATAAGGTCGATTTGGAAAGAGTGATTGTTTAGGGTGAGGGTACACCCGATGTAAATGTCGTTAGTGTTCTTTGTTTTTCCGTTAGCCATCTCTACGGTGAATGTGTCTTTAGTGTTTGTGGTTTTTGTTTAAGCAAGCATTTAAATTGATGTTTCACAAAGCTTTTCTTCGTGCCACTATCGAAAATAATGCATGCGTATGTATTGTTGAGGAGAAACGTACCGGTGACCACAGTTGGGTCTGCAACTGCTCCTTATGACCTATTGCCAGAACTCTGCCCACTTCACCAGGGTTGGGGTTTCTTGCCTTCGGGCAGTTCCGCTTGAAGTGTACTGCCTCTCCACAACCATAGCAGGTCTGGCTAGCTCCGGTGTTGGCAGCTTGTGTGCTCTGTGGGACTGGAGCTCTACAAAACCGGGTGGTGTGCCCCTTTTTGTTAAAGTTGGTGCAATGCATTTCACGGCAAGCTCCATTGTGGTGGAAGTTGCATTTGTTGCACTTTGGTAGGTTCCCGACGTATTGCCTTATCGGAGTTGGGTTGGCAGTAGTTGTGGCGGCGTTCACAGCAACCACTTGTTGCTTTTTGTCAGGGTCTTGATCAGATTGACCCTTCTTCTTGTTCTAGAACTTCCTTTTGTTGTTTCCCTCTTTAGCTTGCTCGGAGGTGGTTGTCACAGTGCCATGGCTGGCTTTATGGTCGACGAGTTGTTGTGCCAGTTCTTTGGCACTGTCAAAGGTAGTTGGCTTTGAGGCCAATACGTTCCCTTGAAGTTGGGAAGATAGTCCCCATATGTATCTCTCCACCTTCTTGCTTTCCCAGGGAACGATCCCTAGACACAGTATGGCTAGATCACTAAACCTTGAGGTATAAGACAAGATGTCAGAGCCTGTCATTTTAAGACCCCAAAGTTCCTCTTCCAACTTTTGTATCTCGCCCCTTGGGCAGTACTCCTTCATCAACATGGTTTTTAGATCTTCCCATGTTATCGAGTTAGCCACCGAAAGTGCCAATGCCTTGACGTGGCCATTCCACTAGGTGAGTGCCCTTTCAGAGAATGTGCATGCTGCAAACTTGACTTTGTTTGCTTTAGGGCATGCACATATTTCAAAGATGGATTCGGTTTTCTCAAACCATTGTAGCAATGCGATGACACCTCCGCTTCCATTGAAGGTTTTGGGTTTGGCATTAGTAAAGTCTTTGTAGGTACACTCTCTCGAGCGTCCCTGACTGTCCCCATTGTTAGAATTTGTGGCACCATTACTCGCACCACCCGCATTATTGGTGCTGATTTGGGACATTGTGGCTGCTACTATGGCTATTACGGTAGCCTGGAATATTACCGGGTCGAACTGAAGGGGTGGTGGAGGTGGTGGTGGCGGTGGTGCAGCTCCTGCGGCGCCGCCACGTCTAGGATTTCTACTAGGTGGCATTTTCTGCCATAACAAGAATGAAAAGACAATAAGTCTTTGATAGCGCTCAAAAGTCAAGATTTAAGCTAAACATTATTAGTTCTTTATGTGCAACATTATTCCAACTTGTAAAGATATTGTATGAATCCATTCATACTATAGGTCTATAGATAATAAAATATAGGCTTTATGAATGATAGAATATTTGATTCCCCTGAAATGTCTATGATAGAATCCATACTTAGCCCATCTATCAATCGTTTGATGTATAATATTTACATATAATTAAGATTAAATAAACTTTTGAATCTAATGGGTCTGCCCTGGGCCCACAACCAAACAAGGAACAGGATCCAAGGCGGGACCACCATTTCTAGGTTGACAGGGTCTTAATTATATACAGTTTGATTTATACATCAAACGATCATTAATCGGATACCCGTAAATTTAGTCTAAAAACAATTCATGTCATGAACTTAATGTAATAAAGCAAGTAGCGTGTCAATTTCATTGATATAACTTTGTATACAATATTGGGGAAATTTTGACCCTAAAAGGGGTCTATGTTACATCAATGTATGGCAAAATTTTGACCGCCTAACAGATCCCGGAAGTGTAAACACTTAATTCGCGAGATCGTACATAAAATACTAGAAAATAACAGTAGTATTTTTCCGCAAAATTAGATTAGACTGAAGCGAGCACTGCAACACTACTTGTGGGGGTTGAAGCTCTGAGGATCACGAAGTGAAGACACAAGGTTTCTCATTTCGGCTTTGGATTCAGCCGCCTGGCGTTCTGCGTCTGTCAGACGTCCTTCTAGAGTGGCTCGGTGTTCTCGGAGTTCTTGCACTTCAGCTCGGGTTGCGACCATTTCCCGTCGAAGCAGCTCGGTGCGGTCATCATCCAACTGATGAATGTGAACAGAGTTGACTTGGCTGGTTGCTCCAACTTCCATGAGGAGGCGGGTGTTAACTCTTGTTTGCTCCTCGTGGCGTGTGACACGGTGAACTATGACGGGAAGGGCTCGGTCGGCTAACCCTCCTCTGCTGAGATCGTAGAAACTTCGTTCCATGCCATTGCATTTATAGTTTGTATATCTTACGTGGTTCGATATACTTAGTTCACTATAAACAAATCTCTGATACCAATCTGTCACACCCCCAAACCTGAACGGCGGAATCGTTCGGGGGCGGAGGACGTCATGCTCAGTATCATAACCATAGTGAAGAACGTAAACACAACCATCATAAATATAATTTAAAAGGTTACGTTGTTTCCAAAATACATGTTTCCAAATATATTACATATGATGTTCAAAATATAGCAAAAGAATCTACGCCTTAGCGTCTTGACTTCAGAAATCTTGCGGTAACCTGAATTACTGATTACTTGAGAATACAAGTTGTTTTGAAAAGAGAGTATCAGCAAAAAGCTGGTGAGTTCAGAAGCAATTTATGAGTGAAGAATGAATGTAGTTCCTTTAAGTTTGATACAAGTTTATTACCAGAACATCCAATATTTTCAAAAAGGTTTGTTGTAGTCTTAACAGAACTGAGACTTAGTATATGTAAGTAAATCGTCATACTTATGTGTGGTTTTATATTTAAATAAAACTCTTTTGTGCAAAATCTTAGAATTCCCGTGAACTTTATGTTTTGTTAATACCCCATGAGAGATGTTACAACCATACTAAAGACTAGAAGACCTCGTATGCGACGTTCTTTAGGCATCGGAATGTTATGACACTTGTCACCCCGGACCTGCCGGTCTAGCTGTTGCAAGCAACTTAGGTGCGGGTTTGTCAGACCCAATATAGATCTATACACAACTATCACGTTCTCTCTCTAGGAGATTCTGATTATAACTACAGGACTTTTCTGTGGTACTAAGGAGTACCCTTGTAACGCCCCGTTTTAAGAGTAATTATTTATGGACTCCCGAGATCATGAGTAAAGGCGTTTCGGTCTTTTATGGGCAATGGGTTTTATTTGAGAAGGTTTCAGGACGGGGTGTGTTTCTAGAAGCGTAGGGCTTCTCGCCACCTTTTCGTGGATATAAAGTCTGTCGGAAACGGACTTAGAATAAAGGAGTTATGACACTTTGAAGATAGTTTCAATAATGGTCCCTAAAGGAAATATTTGGAAAAGGGGTCCTAGGCATGCATGGAGTGCATGCGTGTGATTGGCTGGGTACGCCCAACGTAAGCTAGGTTACGCCCATCGTAGATTGGTTAAGTGAACGCGGGTGTTGGGGGCGTACGCCCAACGTACGTCAAGTGTCCAGAAACCCTAATTTTAGGGCAAGCCACTATATAAAGAACATTATGGTTCCAACCCTAGCCTCCATATCTGCCCTCTTACCCTCAGAAACCCTAAGTAGCCGTTCTTCTTCCATTTTTGGGGATATTTGACCTTGGGGAGCTTGGTTTGGCAAAGGAGAGCCTTGAAGAAGGAAAAAGTAGTTGTCAATGAAGGAGTTGGGTGGCTGGAGCTCGTAGATCTGGGGAGACATCATCTTCTAGAGCCCTTTTGAGGTATAAAGTCTCTTGCTTGACATCTATTTTGTGTAGATCTAGGTGTTATGAATTTTTGACACCATTTCTTGTCCCAAAAACCCCAAAGTGATGCATGATGCGAGTTGGCTGAGATTAGCTGTCCTTTCAGACCTTAGGAGAGGTCTTGAGTGAGAAAAATGAGGTCCTAATGGCTTTGGTTGTCTCATGAGTGATGTAGGTAGGTCTTAATGGATTAAGACCTTGAGTTATGAGCTTTATCGACGTCCCAAGTAATAAAGTTTGAGACTTTATGAATCCTAAGCATGTTTGGTCGATGGATCTGAAGTTTGGGCTTAAGAGCTTAAGCCATTAAGAGCTTATGAGGAGTTTTAGATTAGCGTGCGTACGCCCCACGTAAGTTGATGGATGCCCAGCGTAGTGGGTCAGCATCCCGTTTCCAGTCCGCGAGAATTGAAGTACGCCCGGCGTACTCCCTCTGTTGGGTTTTCAATTTTGGGCCTTAAGTGATTGGGCTGTTTATGGGCTAGTGGGGCTTAGGCCGTGACTGAACATTATGGATGGAGAAAATTGGACCCAATAATTATTATGGACCTTGGATCTAGGCCCGTTTGGAAAGGTGGGCCTAATTTAGTAAATTGGGCCAATATTGGGCTTTGCAAGAGGATTTGATTTTGGGTCTTGGCCCAATAAGAGGATAATGGACTTAAGGAGTGTTGTGGAGACTTGGCCTATAAAGTCATGATCGTTTCTAATGTGATGGTTTTCATATGATAGTTGGGATTTCCGGTGAGTCAGAGGTCAGAGACTTGCAGGATTTCGGTAGTTGCAAGGTGAGTTTTCCTCACTGTACTCAAGGGTCTAAGCCACCAAGACTGGCCCTTTGAATTGTTGTTAGAGCTTGTTATATTATGTGATGATATGCTTGCTAGTATCCTGGTGGATAAGATAGTGATATGAGAATATGCCTTGTTAGCTTAGTATCTGTAACATCCAAAATTTTGAAAACAATTAAAACTTTTCAAAACCACCCATTTTATTAACGTTGTTACAAAAAGGTTTTCAATACATTATTAAACAGAGTAATTTCCCAGGTTCATATCATAAAACACCAACGCGAGGAACGGTACGATCACGCCTTTGCCTTGCCACAGACTCTTGAGAACCTGAAACATAAAACCACAACTGTAAGCCTGAAAGCTTAGTGAGATACCCCCAGAATACCAACCACATATACGCCTTTCCAGGCCCTGACCTTCCGGTCCATGTGTCTCAGGGGACTTCCGTCCCTGCTGGGTAAACCTTCCGGTCCTACCCACGCCGACCTTCCGGTCCATCACACAATATAATCGCCTTCCGGCCCATAACATATTGCCTTCCGGCCCATAACATATATTGCCTTCCGGCCCATAAGCATAAAATGCATATACAACATAACGAATAATCATATAGCAGTTCATAGACAACAATCGATCAACAGATTACATATCATAGCATTACTCTAACAAGATACCGGTCTAGCCGGTCACTATCATAACATTACCCTATGAATCAGTCAACATACTAAATGCATACATACGCCTTTCCAGGCCATGACCTTCCGGTCCACATAGCAAAGCCTTCCGGCCCATAACATGTAATGACAACTACCCGGATTTCCATCCGATAAAAGGGTCGGCCTTGGTGCCATAAACCCTAGCGATATAGTGAGGATAACTCACCTCGAAACTGCCGACTGAACAGATAGCTCAAGCTGCTCCGATCACTGATACGATCTCCACCTCTGGACAGTCACCAATGCACTGAATTCAAACAATAATAACAATTACCAAAATACCCCTGGAACCACTGGTAAATCCTTGGTTAAGGACAAGGTCAAAGTCAACCCCTGACTGACCCTACTCGCCGAGTCAACCCTATGACTCGTCGAGTCCCCATACTCAGAACTTCACTCAACCCGCGATCTAACTCGCCGAGTCACCCCAAGACTCGCCGAGTTCAACGACTCTGAGTCCACTCGCCCTTAACTCACCGATTCCTTAAGATTCCCTTCCTACACGTCGAGTATCCCCTTTTTACTCGACGAGTTCCTCCTGGAAGAATCACGGGGCCACCCCGACTCAACTCGCCGAGTCTGAAGAACAACTCGACGAGTCCCAGTAAATCTTCAAGCTACTCGCCGAGTCTGTTCATCGGACTCGGCGAGTCCATGCCATGCAACCGCTCAAACTGCTTTCTAATGGCAGAACTACTCCGACCATTCATAGACCTGGACTTCCTAGACTGGTCCATCACGTAAGGTCCTCATTTCGGTGCTCATGATACACCCCATGATTCATAACATACATATTGACCTAAGGCATAAGGATTCCAATCCAAAACCTTCATCAATTCCCGAAATGTACAGGCATGGGACATTCTGGACCTCCAAAGGTCCCAATACAGAGTCACAATCGTTTGGGGGACTTGGGTAGCATTCAATCTAATCACAAAAGGGTCCCACAAACCCTAATTCCATAAACACATCAACATAGAAGAGCATAACTCGAATTCTTACCTGAATAATGTGCCCTATGTGTCCCCAAATCCTCAGAACGTGACTCCCTTGCTGTTCCTTTAGCCAAGCCCTTCTCTTCCTTGCACAACAACACTTCCAAGATCAACAATGGCCCTTGAACTTTGCTCCAGATGCACCCAATCGATTTAGGGTTCTTCTCAGAAGGCTAAAATGAACAATGACGGCCAATAAGTGCCTCTTATACGTCCCAAACCTGAACGGTTAGGGTTTTCGCTACACAGCGCAGACTCGCCGAGTCCATATCTGGACTCGTCGAGTCCAGTCGCGAACCCGCGACCCGGTCTGCGATCCTACTCGGCGAGTCTAGGCTCCAACTCGCCGAGTCCCCTCTTAAAACACCCCAAAATCATAATTATATCAATATTTGGAATTCCGGGCTGTTACAACTCTCCCCCACTAGAACTAGACTTCGCCCTCGAAGTCTCACTCTGAAAATAGCCCCGGATGCCGCTCCCATCTCTCACGTTCCAGATCACAGTTCATTTCCGATCCCCTCCGGTGCTGCCACTGGCTTCTCGGCATAATTCCGGCTCGCATCCCCCTGAATGTCCTCTAATGGAACCACTGCCGACTCATCGGCTATACACTTTCTCAATTGCGACACATGAAAAATGTCGTGGATTTGTCTCAAATCCGTGGGCAACTCCAAACGGTAGGCCACCCGGCTTACCCCCGCAATCGCATGAAAAGGCCCAATATACCGGGGCCCCAACTTGCCCCTCTTCCTGAATCGAATCACTCCTCTCCAAGGAGAGGCCTTCAGGAGTACGAGGTCGCCGACCTGAAACTCAAGCTCGGACCGGCGTCTGTCTGCATAACTTTTCCTGTCGGCTCTAGGCGGTCAATAACCTCTGTCTAACCTGCTGAATCTGCTCTGTCGACTGAGGCCCGCTCTCTGTACTGTCCATCGCTCTCTGTAACCGAGAATTACCCAAGATGCAACTCTGCTCTAAATCTCAACAATCACTCGACCCATAAGGGTTAGGAAACCATGAACCACCGGATCCCCGATCCAAAGCCCACTTTGTCCATTCCGGACCGACTGAGGGACCCATTCTCACTCTCGGAGCAACTCTCACGAGTTCACCTCTTGCAATCACATACACCTGCTGAACTAGCCCCCAACACCCGCAGGTTGGGAGACCCGATACACTGCTGATATCCTCGAACATCTCCCAGGATGAACCACTAATATCCACCCTATACCCTGATCGGAATCACACCGAGAATTCAAGATTCTCTCTCCCCCTGCATCCCTTCTGCCTCGACAGACATCCCAAACCGGATGGTTTCCTACTTCGCTGCCGCGAACACGATGCTCAAAGCCATACTCGAAATACTCTAACCATAACTTCTGCTCCGCAGCTTTCACTTTCGTGAACTTGCACTCCCCTTCGGAGTTACACACCTTTCTCTTTTCCTTTTTCCAAGGAACCCTCTTGGCCATAATACCACTCCAACCAGTGTCACAGTGCTCGCCCCAAGCGACACCACCCTTTTTGTGCAACCGCTATTCACATACTCTGGCTCTTATTGCAGGGGCTCTCAATCTCATGCACTCTCTCCACTCATCAAAATCACTGCCTCAGCTAAACAAGATCACTAACCCGGGGCCAGACCTTCCAATGCAATCACACTGCAACATACACAATCCGCAATCTCAAACTGATCCAGCAATACCAACAGAGTCTCCAGCATGACTGGACCGACTCTCATAACACATACTAGCCACTCGAGGCTATATCTCTGTGGGTCCGTACACCCAAACTCTGCGAACCCTCAGGTTCTAACTCTGGGAACCTTCCGGTTCCAACTCTAGAAACATGCACAACATAAATCCCGTGGGATTAATGCAGTACAACCCATCACGTACCTCAAACATACCAATACTCTGATCGCATAACCCCAGTTACTTACTCAAGCTTGATCCCGGCCTTCTCTCAGGCCTCCACAATCAAATGCCCTAGGTCTGTATCCCGCCCCGCATACCCGACACTCGCTCTCGTCGGCCTATACTCTGAGCTGACAAACACTGCTGAATCCCAACAGCTAAGCACCCTCACATTACTCATCGATCTCCCGGAGAATTCTCCAATTCTCCCCCACTAAAGCACTGACTAACTGCCACCGATCGTCATTAACGACCTTTCAGAACAATCCTGCACAAAGAGAACATTTACCCACTGACTGCTTCCCACAAGCATAAGCAACCCTCAGCAAAACACATCTCCTCCCTGATGAATCCGCTCAAAAGAATCCGGTCTTTCAATTATCCACTCCACGACTGCAGATGCTACCCGACATTCAACCCAGTGCCGCATCTCCACTATCAACCCTCACGAACGATAACCAACGGAATTCCCAAGCAATAACCCATAACCAAACCCACAACCTGAAAAAGGATGAATACCGCATCGAAAACCGCACAAGGATACCGGCACCAAAACACCAACTATAACCATACCAACCATCAGGGAACAACGAATGCCAAAGCAAAAACCTGAAACACCATTCCTTAACCATGCCAAACCCGCGAAACAACGAATACCGCATCGAAATCCACACAAGATACCAGCACAACAATACGCCACAATCAACGCAAGATAATCAAGACATCAAGAAAGCATTATACTCGCAGCTGCCTCCGACACTGCTCCGTCTCCCTCTGCCGCAAGCTGATAAGCACGACCCTGAGCCCTTGGGGCTCTGCTCCATCCTGTCCTCCTCCTGAACTCCTCAAGGTGGCCGGTGCCAGAGCCTGCACCGGTCCTGCAGAAAGCTGTGGACAGTTGACCCTCAAATGTCCAACCTGCCGACACTGATAACAAATCCTCAAATCCCGAATTGGCACTGACTGCCGACAATCCCGTGCACCGTGCCCCTCCTTTCCGCACTTGCGGCATGCACCACCGGACCAACAAGCTCCGGTGTAACCCCTCCCACGCTTCCCACAAGTGTGGCCGCTCCGATCCCCCATTCTAACATCTACGGTCCTGGACCGTTTCGGCGCCGACTGCGACTGCATCGGGGCCTGCCTCAGCTCACGCAACTGCAACTCAACCTCTAACTCACGCCACATGGCGGCCTCCTGCAACTCCAACAAGGTCTCACACCTCTGCGCAGACACGAACTGTCTGATATCCCTCTTGAGCATACTCAGATATCAGGACATCTGAGCCTGCTCCGAAGCGAACTCAGGGCAAAACATCGCCCTCTCAATAAACATCCTGGTGATCTCAGTCACCGACTCCAAATCCTGCTTCAGCTCAAGGAACTCCTGAGCCAATCTCTCCTTTTCATCCCGCGGAACATAGCGAGTACTGAACATCTCTCTGAATTGATCCCATGAAACCGCAGCCCTCTGCGCATCGGAAAATGACCTCGTAGTCAATCTCCACCAATCCTTCGCTCCTAGCCTCAATAGGTTCAGAGCACACCTCACCCTCTGATCAGCAGGGCATAAACTCGTGGAGAAACACCCCTCCAAGTCTGATAACCATCTCATAGCAACAATCGGGTCCTGAACTCCATCGAATGTGGGAGGCTTCGTATAATAGAAGTCCCGATACTGGAAACCCCGACTAGCTCCTCCCCTTGCCGCTGCTATAGCCGCTGTAGCCACCGCGGCAGCCGTCTCTGCGAGAGCCGCATATCGCTCCTCGAAATACTCAATCATGGCGGTCTGGATCGACCCAAACAACTCCGGCAACTCAGCCCGGAACAATGCAGCGACCCCATCACGCAGGATCTCGCGAATCCTCGCATCCCGCTCGCTCGTGCTCATCCGATCGATAACCTCCGACGACACCGATCCACCCGGAACTTGCTCTCCAGCTCCCGATCCTGATCCGGATCCACTATCATCATGCCTCGAAATCTCCATACTGAAGGCACCCTACCAATCTCAGACACTTCCCAAAATCCTGGGATCCAACTCTCGCAACCCTACCCTAGAGACCATGGTTTCCCTGATACGCGTATGGGTCCTGTGCTTTCAGTAGTACGGGCCCATACTACCTTCCACACCTACCCATATTTGTATGAAGTACTACCACAATACCCTAGGGAACATGCATAACAACTATCAACCCTCACCACTAGAGGAACACTGAGAACATCCCATAGGGGACCCTAGGCTACAGGCATCACATATCAGGCAACATTATCATGAATTCCTGAAGATCCCTAGCCTAACTCTAGCATGCTGTTCTATCAAGCTCAAATAAACAAATATCATGTATGGTATCTTGGGGTTACTTACTGGCTCCGGCTGATCGTACATCCGCGTCCTCCTTTTACCAAATTTGAAAACCATTCTAATTTCTCATTTTAATTTCTCTTTGTAAAATCCTCCTCGATTTGAGACTGGAGTCACACGAATGTTTCCCCAATTCACTCAAACCAAGGCTCTGATACCAACTTGTAACATCCAAAATTTCAAAACAATTAAAACTTTTCAAAACCACCCATTTTATTAACGTTGTTACAAAAAGGTTTTCAATACATTATTAAACAGAGTAATTTCCCAGGTTCATATCATAAAACACCAACGCGAGGAACGGTACGATCACGCCTTTGCCTTGCCACAGAATCTTGAGAACCTGAAACATAAAACCACAACTATAAGCCCGAAAGCTTAGTGAGATACCCCCAGAATACCAACCACATATACGCCTTTCCAGGCCCTGACCTTCCGGTCCATGTGTCTCAGGGGACTTCCGTCCCTGCTGGGTAAACCTTCCGGTCCTACCCACGCCGACCTTCCGGTCCATCACACAATATAATCGCCTTCCGGCCCATAACATATTGCCTTCCGGCCCATAACATATTGCCTTCCGGCCCATAACATATATTGCCTTCCGGCCCATAAGCATAAAATGCATATACAACATAACGAATAATCATATAGCAGTTCATAGACAACAATCGATCAACAGATTACATATCATAGCATTACTCTAACAAGATACCGGTCTAGCCGGTCACTATCATAACATTACCCTATGAATCAGTCAACATACTAAATGCATACATACGCCTTTCCAGGCCATGACCTTCCGGTCCACATAGCAAAGCCTTCCGGCCCATAACATGTAATGACAACTACCCGGATTTCCATCCGATAAAAGGGTCGGCCTTGGTGCCATAAACCCTAGCGATATAGTGAGGATAACTCACCTCGAAACTGCCGACTGAACAGATAGCTCAAGCTGCTCCGATCACTGATACGATCTCCACCTCTGGACAGTCACCAATGCACTGAATTCAAACAATAATAACAATTACCAAAATACCCCTGGAACCACTGGTAAATCCTTGGTTAAGGACAAGCTCAAAGTCAACCCCTGACTGACCCTACTCGCCGAGTCAACCCTATGACTCGTCGAGTCCCCATACTCAGAACTTCACTCAACCCGCGATCTAACGCGCCGAGTCACCCCAAGACTCGCCGAGTTCAACGACTCTGAGTCCACTCGCCCTTAACTCACCGATTCCTTAAGATTCCCTTCCTACACGTCGAGTATCCCCTTTTTACTCGACGAGTTCCTCCTGGAAGAATCACGGGGCCACCCCGACTCAACTCGCCGAGTCTGAAGAACAACTCGACGAGTCCCAGTAAATCTTCAAGCTACTCGCCGAGTCTGTTCATCGGACTCGGCGAGTCCATGCCATGCAACCGCTCAAACTGCTTTCTAATGGCAGAACTACTCCGACCATTCATAGACCTGGCCTTCCTAGACTGGTCCATCACGTAAGGTCCTCATTTCGGTGCTCATGATACACCCCATGATTCATAACATACATATTGACCTAAGGCATAAGGATTCCAATCCAAAACCTTCATCAATTCCCGAAATGTACAGGCATGGGACATTCTGGACCTCCAAAGGTCCCAATACAGAGTCACAATCGTTTGGGGGACTTGGGTAGCATTCAATCTAATCACAAAAGGGTCCCACAAACCCTAATTCCATAAACACATCAACATAGTAGAGCATAACTCGATTTCTTACCTGAATAATGTGCCCTCTGTGTCCCCAAATCCTCAGAACGTGACTCCCTTGCTGTTCCTTTAGCCAAGCCCTTCTCTTCCTTGCACAACAACACTTCCAAGATCAACAATGGCCCTTGAACTTTGCTCCAGATGCACCGAATCGATTTAGGGTTCTTCTCAGAAGGCTAAAATGAACAATGACGGCCAATAAGTGCCTCTTATACGTCCCAAACCTGAACGGTTAGGGTTTTTGCTACACAGCGCAGACTCGCCGAGTCCATATCTGGACTCGTCGAGTCCAGTCGCGAACCCGCGACCCGGTCTGCGATCCTACTCGGCGAGTCTAGGCTCCAACTCGCCGAGTCCCCTCTTAAAACACCCCAAAATCATAATTATATCAATATTTGGAATTCCGGGCTGTTACAGTATCAGAGGGCTGATTATTTATAGACCGGTAGTTGGTCTTGCATTATGTACGCTGGTAGGAGGTTACTTGTGGGTTATGTATGTTGAGCAGTAGCAGAGGGTATTCCATCCCGGTAGGATGATAGGGCCCTAGTGTGTTGGTTATGTAGAGTGTTATGTGGTTGCCTGTTATGTGTACATGTATGCTAGTGTAGATTGGCATTCCAACCTGATGGTTGTGGGCCAGGAGTATTCCATCCAGGTAGGATGATTGGACTCATAGTAGTTTGGCATTCCAACCCGATGGTTGAGGGGTCTGTGGTATTCCATCCCGAGGGGTGATTGGACCCATAGTAGTAGTACTTACTGTATGTATAGGAAGTGGGGCATTCCAACGCGATGGTTGTGGGCCAGGAGTATTCCATCCCGGTAGGATGATTGGACTCATAGTATGTTGGCATTCCAACCCGATGGTTGAGGGGCCTGGGGTATTCCATCCTAAGGGATGATTAGACCCATAGTAGCTATTGTTGTACGTATAGGTGTTTGGTCATTCCAACCCGATGGTTGTGGGCCGAGAGTATTCCATCTCGGTAGGATGATTGGGCTCGTGTTATGTAGGCATTCCAACCCGATTGTTGAGGGACAGGTGTATTCCAACCGGAAGGTTGATTGGACCCGTAGTATGTTGTTCGTTGCTATATGCGTATGTTTTTGTGTGTATGTGTACTTTGGGGGAACTCACTAAGCTTTCGGGCTTACAGTTGTGTTTTATTGTTTTAGGTGCTTCAAGAGATCGTGGCAAGGCGAAGGCGTGATCGTACTGCTCCTCATGTTTTTATGATTTATGTGATATGGTTCTTGGGGAATACTCTGATGTTTAAACTATTTTGAAAACAACATGTATGATTGTAATGGTTTTTGAATGAAATAAAATGTTTTAATTTGGTTGAATTTTTTTTGGCCGTTACAACCCTGAAGGAGAATGTCTAGCAAGTTTACTTATTAACATATTCACGTAGTGTGTAATGAAAAATTTGTTTTGTAAGTCGATTGAGTTACTATTTCTTTGTCAAACGAGGTGTTAAAACTATACCTATTATAGTTTATCAAAAGTGTTGTGTGTGCTTGAATGAAACCTTGTTATGCAAGTCATTGTATTTTCATAAAATGACATTTGAAATAATGAGTGTAAACCGTACACACCTTGCTCAGCATGTTACTGACGGGTTTTAGCCATAAGAACTTTCCTATGTGCGCATGCAAAACCCTAATGCTTGGATCTAGGTTTTCTAATTAAACATGCTTTGAATCCAAGACTTCTAACAACTTAATTAGGTATAATAACAATACAAAATCAGATCTAGAAGTTTACCTTTGAATCTCTTGTTTTGATCTTTGTTGTCTTGGAGCTCTAGAGTCACAATTGTCACTCCTCTAATGGCTTACAAACACCAAATAGCAATAAAGATGATTTGAGAGAGAGGAGAGGAGGAAATCGGCCAGGGTTTCTCTATTCTTGATGAGATGCCGATTTCCCTTTGCCATAGGGTCTATTTATACTTGTAGACTCCTTAAGGGTTTCACCTTAAACCCTAATTGGATAATCCTTTCCTTAAAGCAATCCAAATCCTTACCATAGATAAGCCTTGGACGATTTTGAGCTATCCCAAGCTCTAGAATCCGTCCAATCCCTATCCCTTAAGGATTTACAGTCTAAAGTGTAACTATCAAACAATTGACGGTTTATACCCTCTTATTTAATTAATCTCTTTAAGTCACCAAATTAATACTAATTAATTTATGACTTATATTAATCAAATACCAATATTATTATTCCTTATATTATTCTCATAATATATTAATAATATTTATTCTCTCATAATAAATCATCCTATCAAGTTGCTATGGTGAAGGCAACCCAAAAGGACCATGCACAATCGGGTCAAATACTTGCCTAATATAGTTGCAGCCTTAGACACTATTCCAACAGTCTCCCACTTGTATAAGTCTAGTAACTATATGCACATGTACAATTCGATTTGCAATCATAGCTCTCAAAGACGCTATCAAACTCTGATCTAATCAATCTTGTCCTTTAGATAAGGGATTGTACAGTCCTCTGTTAGACATCATGCTGACAATTCTATGGAATGATTAGTCAAGCATTTAGGTTTCTCGATCTATGATATATTTGACATAGAACTTAATCAAACACATCAATTCAGTTCTGACCGGGCCCGGCACATAAGTCAAATCAAATCATCGAGCGGCCGAGATATCACTTTTACCTTCTTAGGATAAAAGTTACAGATAAACTTCGACTTATATGCATTTACTTATTCATTAATCAACTATACACAACAATGCGTTTTATAACACCGAGTTACTGATGCGTTTTCACATTATCAATGTACAATCAATTAACAAATAACAAACCATATATCTAGGTTTTAAGACTATACGATATTATCGTCTTGCAATCACCCTTTTATATCATATTCCATAAGGTGATTACAACAAGCACGGGTTTGTTCCAATGCTCAAAACCAGTTCATAAGCACTCATGAACGTCGCAACAACCCTTTGCCATGTCTAATACCATTTAGACAATCTACGCACCAATTCATGACAATCTTCATTCATATCTACTTCCAACATATGAACGATTGTGGACAATTTGAATAATTCGATTATTCTTAACAAATTCAATTATTCTGGAAGTCAAAACATGCAAAATGAAACAATAGTTAAACAATGAACATAAGACAGTAACATTACACATAAATAAAACTCCTTTATTTAATCATCAAATGTTAATTACATTTATCTATTACACGTTTCTAATACTATCTAATCTATGCTAATATCATCCTTCAGCCCAATACTCCTAGCATGCTGCAAGTGCTTAACCCTACTCAGTCCCTTCGTAAACGGATCTGTTGGGTTATCTTCTGATGATATCCTCTTCACTACGAGTTGTCCTTCTTCTACACGATGTCTAATAAAGTGATATTTTCTGTCGATATGTCTAGATCTACCATGATCCCTCGGTTCCTTGGTCAAGGCAACCGCTCCTTCATTATCACAGAAAATCTCCATGGGCTCCTTTATGGCAGGTACGACTCCAAGATCACCGATGAAGTTCTTCAGCCATATTGCCTCCTTTGACGCTTCGCTCGCTGCAATGTACTCTGATTCGCACGTTGAATCGGCTACGGTTTCATGTTTGGAACTTTTCCATGTCACTGCTCCTCCATTCAGGGTAAAGACCCAACCCGAATGCGAACGGTAGTGGTCCCTGTCGGTCTGAAAGCTGGCGTCACTATACCCTCGCACCTTCAAGTCATCACTCCCTCCGAGGACTAAGAACCATTCCTTCGTCCTCCGAAGGTACTTAAGGATATTCTTCACCGCAATCCAATGGGCTCTGCCAGGGTTCCCTTGATATCTACTAACCATGCTCAAAGAAAAGGCTACATCAGGGCGAGTACAAGTCATAGTGTACATGATTGAGCCAACTGCGGAAGCGTATGGTACTCGGCTCATTTCCGCTATTTCAGCTTCGGTATTCGGACTTTGAGTCTTACTCAACTTGGCATTACTTTGTATCGGTAATTCTCCCTTCTTTGAGTTTTCCATACTAAAACGTTTTAGTACCTTCTCTAAGTAAGTGTTCTGACTAAGTCCTATCAGTCTCTTACTTCTTTCTCTCGCTATCCTTATTCCCAAAATATAAGAAGCTTCTCCGAGGTCCTTCATAGCGAAGCACTTCCCGAGCCAGGACTTAACCTCCTGCAGAGTCGGGATGTCGTTTCCTATGAGCAATATGTCATCGACATATAGAACGAGGAAGCTTACTATACTCCCACTGGCTTTGACATATACACATGATTCATCTTCGCTTCGTACAAATCCAAACTCCTTGACTTTCTCATCAAAGCAAAGATTCCATCTGCGAGACGCTTGCTTAAGTCCATAAATGGACTTCTCAATCTTACACACTCTATTCGGATGCTTCGGATCCACAAACCCTTCTGGCTGAGCCATGTAAACATCCTCAGCCAACTTTCCGTTAAGGAAAGCGGTCTTGACATCCATTTGCCAAATCTCATAATCATGAAATGCGGCAATCACTAGCATCACTCTAATAGATTTTATCTTCGCAACTGGTGAGAAGGTCTCATCATAGTCAACTCCGGGAGTTTGAGTAAAGCCCTTCCCGACCAATCGCGCTTTATATGTGTGTACGTTTCCATCCACGTCGGTCTTCTTCTTGAAGATCCATTTGCACCCAACGGTCTTACGTCCGGGCACATAATCAACCAAATTCCAAACTTGATTATCATACATGGATTGGATCTCGCTATCCATTGCCTCTTTCCATTTCACAGACTCCGGGCCTGCCATGGCTTCCTTATAGCTATTAGGTTCATCAAGATTTATTAGTGTACCATCACTAATATACGTGTCCCCTTCGGTAGTAATATGAAAACCATAAAACTGGGGTTGAACTCTAACTCTATCGGAACGTCTAAGAGGTAAGGACTCATCAATTGGTTCAATCGGAGTTTCCTCCTCGGGTTGAGTGCCAGCGGTAGAGGTTCCTTCATCTATCGACTCTTGAATCTCTTCAAGTTCGATTTGCCTCCCACTGTCTCCTTGGCTTATGAGTTCTCGCTTTCGGAAAACTCCACTCCTCGCAACAAAGACAACATTGTCCTTCGGTCTATAGAAGAGATATCCAAAGGATTTCTGCGGGTAGCCGATGAAAATACATCGCTCACTTCGAGGTTCGAGCTTGTCGTGAGTATCTCGTCTTACGAAAGCCTCGCAACCCCAAACCTTGATATGTGCCAACGAGGGAGCTTTCCCTGTCCACATCTCGTGAGGTGTTTTGGCAACCTTCTTAGTATGGACTTGGTTAAGGATATGGGTGGCAGTCTCTAAGGCATACCCCCAAAAAGAGATAGGTAGTGAAGCACGAATCATCATAGAGCGAACCATATCCAATAAGGTTCGATTACGCCTTTCTGCCACACCGTTCAATTGTGGTGTCCTAGGTGGCATCAATTGTGAAATTATTCCACACTCCTTGAGATAATCGTGGAATTCAAGACTTAAGTACTCTCCTCCTCGATCGGATCGAAGCATCTTGATTTTCCTGCCCAATTGATTCTCCACTTCATTCTTGAACTCTTTGAACTTTTCAAAAGTTTCTGACTTTTGCTTGATCAAATAGATATACCCATATCTACTATAGTCATCAGTAAAAGTCACGTAGAAGCAGTTCCCATCCTTCGTGGTTGATCTAAACGATCCACATACATCGGTATGTATTAGGTCCAATAGACCCTCACCCCTTTCACACGTACTTGTGAAGGGTGACTTAGTCATCTTTCCAAGTAAACAAGACTCACACGTGTCATCTTCCCTAAGGTCGAATGACTCCAACACTCCATCCTTTTGGAGTTGGGCTATGCATTTCTTGTTGACATGTCCAAGACGACAGTGCCACAAGGATGCTCTATCCATACTATTGGAAGAATCTATGTTCAAAACATCATTTCCTAAGTTATCAACAATCATAACAGTTTCATATATTCCATTACATGGTATAGCTTCAAAATAAAAGACACCATTTAGATAAGCTAAAATAGAACCATTCTCATTATTAAAAGAAAATCTAAAACCTTGTCTAAACAAACCATGAAACGAAATGATGTTTCTATCCATTTCTGGCGAATAACAACTATTGTTCAAATCTAAGCATAAACTATTCCTAAGCACTAAAGAATACACTCCAATTTTGGTCACAGGCGACGATCTTCTGTTCCCCATGATTAGATTGATCCTTCCTTGCTCCACATCCCTACTTCTTCTTAGTCCCTGCACATTAGAGCAAATGTGGTAACCACAACCGGTATCAAGAACCCAAGAAATAGCATGATTAGAATCGTTAGATTTAATTGTGTATATACCTGCGAAAGATGGCTTGATCTTTCCTTCCTTGATGGCTTGCAGGTACTCTGGGCAGCTTCTCTTCCAATGTCCTATCTTGTGGCAGTGATGGCACTCTGCCTCCTTCGGGTTAGGGCAGGGCTTAGCAGGATCAACTTTGGTCCCACTAGAAGAGGCACCATCTTGGGCTTTAACCTTGCGATAGTTCTTAGACGAAGCCTTCCTCTTCTTTCCCTTTCCTTGTCCAATAGCCAAGACAGGAGCATCGGGCGGATTGGGAGTTGGTGCAACAGACTTGTCCTTGAAGTTGCTCTCAGCGACCCTCAAGAGACCTTGGAGTTTGCTTAGGGTGACCTCCTCTTTGTTCATGTGGTAGGTCATCCTAAATTGATTGTAGCTCGGAGGCAAAGAGTGAAGCACCATGTCGATCGCCAAGTCTTCCCCAAAGTCAACATTCAACTTGCGAAGGCGGTCGACATACCTTTGCATCTTTTGCAGGTGCATGGTAAGAGACTCTCCATGACCCATCTTAGCGGAAATCATGTTAGTGAAAATCTCATCACGGTCTTGTCTCGCATTTTGGTGGTATCTCTCCAATAAGTCTTGATGCATCTCGTACGGGTACATGTCCTCATAGGACTTTTGGAATTCGGAGTTCATGGTGGCTATCATGATGCAATGTACCTTCGTTGCATCGCGCTCATGAATTTCAAAAGCGGTCATTTCAGCTGGAGTAGCGATTTCAGGGTTGATCTTCTCGAGTTTCTCATCGAGGACATACTCCTTATCCTCATAGCGAGCTATGGTGCGAATGTATCTTATCCATTCGCTAAATTTCGTCCCATAGAAAGTGACCTTTTGACAAAGGCTCATCAATGTGAAAGAACTAGCAGCAACGTTGTTTGCGTTCGACATCTACAAATAGAAAGGACAAAGATAGATTAGAATATGAATCCCTAATTATCACCCAATACGAAAAATTAGGGCTAGGATCCAACAACAATATTTACATATTAGAAAAGGGATGTCATAATCTAACATGCAAATAATATGAAGGTAAGTGAATGACGATTCACTAATTCTCCACCATAAAAACATAACTTTAAGTCCTAAATGTATTGAGAATTCCTAGGTTCGGATGAGATTCATTGAAACTATTCAATGACATGTTTAAATCTCGATACGCCCCTCTTGTTTGTGACTGGGATACCGAGGATTACAAAGCGGGTGTGAATTACCATGCAAATTCACATGGTGCCTTCATTGTAACAATCACCTATTCGATGTGCCGGTAAACCACACACGCTCCATCGAACTATGATAAACAATGAATCACCCTTTGCCACCTTTGCTTAGAACCAATTAGTGTGCTGGTAAACCACACACGCTCCACTAACTTCTTAGCAAGGGTGCAAAGTGTAATTTCATGGGATTGCATCAATTCACTTTTCCTAAAGTAACTAAGATTGGGAAATTTTTAAAAAGTGTAGTTACTTTGTATTTCATATTATACTTTTAATGAGAGGATGAGGTTGCCCTATCCTACCCGTTCGGCTAACGACCCTCCACCGATCAAGCAAGCGGTGGGTGTGAGTGAACACCCATTAAGCGCCATTTTATAGGCCGCAACCTTATACCCACCTTATAGATCGGCTTCGTGAATGAGGCCTACTAACGGTAAGACTAGCATATAAGTTATATATATATATATATATATATATATATATATATATATATATATATATATATATATAGGGTTAAGTTCAAATGAGAACACTATTTAATGTGAGAATGTGAGAACACTGCTTTATGTTACTATTCTACTAGGAATTTTGTATATACAACGATATGACATTATTCATCAACAAATATATGAACAATCACACATTAATATTCACATTAAAATTTTGTATTTACAACTTTATGACATTATTCACCACCGAATATATTAACAATCACATATTTAACATTCACATTAGAATTTACTAAATTACTACATATATATATATATATATATATATATATATATATATATATATATATATATATATATATATATATAAATTTTATAGTAGAATAGCAATATAAAATTGAATATATTCATATTATAACTACTACAATACTATACATATTAAATTCATAGTAGAATAGTAACATAAAGTAGTGTTCTCACGTTCTCACATTAAATAGTGTTCTCATTTGAACTTAATCCTATATATATATATATATATATATATATATATATATTAATCTTGTAATATTATATTAGTATAGGGTTGTATTTTAAACTTTTAAAAATCTAGGGTTTGAAATTTAAATTGTCTAAATTAAAACTTTTAATCACAAAACATAAATTTCAAAACTTGAGGACAACTTTTAAACATTTAAAACATGGAGGATCAAATAACAAATAATCTTAATTAACAATTAATTCCATAATTATCCATATGTGATTTATTTAATTATTTCTTGCAAGATAATTACCAATTTAATCAAAATAATTAATTAATTATCACATAAGGAAATTAAATATTTTATTAGTTGATAAATATCTTTAATTAGATCAAGATTATAGTCATATATATCATAAAATCGGATTAAGATTGATCTAATATGATAAAGGCAAGTTTCCATAAGATAAGTATGAAAAAATCCAGAATCCGGCCTTTCCTGACGCTTGAACTCGTTGAGTTCCCAACTGGACTCGTCGAGTTAGGACAACTCGTCGAGTCCACCATGGGACTCGTCGAGTTTACGACTCAGAAACACAAAATTCGAATTTTGCACACAAGTTTCAAACAAACAAGCAACAATTTAATAGAAACCAATCTAGGCTCTGATACCACTGATGGGTTTTAGCCATAAGAACTTTCCTATGTGCGCATGCAAAACCCTAATGCTTGGATCTAGGTTTTCTAATTAAACATGCTTTGAATCCAAGACTTCTAACAACTTAATTAGGTATAATAACAATACAAAATCAGATCTAGAAGTTTACCTTTGAATCTCTTGTTTTGATCTTTGTTGTCTTGGAGCTCTAGAGTCATAATTGTCACTCCTCTAATGGCTTACAAACACCAAATAGCAATAAAGATGATTTGAGAGAGAGAGAGGAGAGGAGGAAATCAGCCAGGGTTTCTCTATTCTTGATGAGATGCCAATTTCCCTTTGCCATAGGGTCTATTTATACTTGTAGACTCCTTAAGGGTTTCACCTTAAACCCTAATTGGATAATCCTTTTCTTAAAGCAATCCAAATCCTTACCATAGATAAGCCTTGGACGATTTTGAGCTATCCCAAGCTCTAGAATCCGTCCAATCCCTATCCCTTAAGGATTTACAGTCTAAAGTGTAACTATCAAACAATTGACGGTTTATACCCTCTTATTTAATTAATCTCTTTAAGTCACCAAATTAATACTAATTAATTTATGACTTATATTAATCAAATACCAATATTATTATTCCTTATATTATTCTCATAATATATTAATAATATTTATTCTCTCATAATAAATCATCCTATCAAGTTGCTATGGTGAAGGCAACCCAAAAGGACCATGCACAATCGGGTCAAATACTTGCCTAATATAGTTGCAGCCTTAGACACTATTCGAAAAAGGTGTGGATAACTCTTATACATGTACTCGACAATTTTCTAAAAACATCAAGTTTAGGTTGGGTAAAATAGTCTGTAAACAGGGCACAACATTGCTGTTGTCTGCTGTCAAGATAAGTTTCAAATACATTTTGGTGTTTTAACTTGTAATCCCCCTTGAAAACTAAAGAAAACAAGAAAAATGTAGGGGTATGAACTCACCTGGAAAGTGTGTTGATTTGACGAAAAAGGGATTTTTCCTCGGGCAACACTTCGATCGGGAAGTGGTGAGTTTTTCGGGAATCTCGGAGCTTCGGACCTTCGTCGGGGCTAGGATATGAAACCGGGGTGTCGGGATGGTCTCGGGTTAGTAGAAGTGTGAAAATAGGGAGAAAAGTTGGTAAATGAGCAAGTGGAAATCGGAAGTCTCGCATGCTATTTATAGGAGGGCTGCCAGGCTTCGTACACTGGGCGTACACCGAAGTACACGGGGCGTACGTCGTACACTGGGTGTACCCTCGTACGCGGGGCGTACGTCAGCGATGACGTCTCCGGTCTTCGGATGGGACTGCCGTAGAGGGTGTAGGGGCGACGTGGCCGGTCCGAGACCCTTCATTTGGTATGCTGGGCGTACTCCTTCAGATAAGCCTCGAAGTGTGTGCCAAAAACTTCAAAAATGCGTAACTTTCGCATACGAGCTCCGTTTTTGTCTTTCTTTGTATCCACGCGTAGGTGAGAATATACTCCACAACTTTTGTTTAGACTCCGTCGGCTAATTTTGAATTGATTTTTAATAATATATTTTTAACAGGCCGGGACAGGATAAATCCGTTAAAAATTCCTAACTTCTTCATCCGATGTCCGTTTTCGTCTGTATTTTTACCGTTGTACTACTAATGTCGAGATCTTCAATTCTCGTTTAGGCTTTGTTGGCTAAAAGTTGTTCGATCATTATTTCGAGTTTTTAGCTCTCTACTGCTTTTCTGAAACTTATAAAAATCATAACTTTCTCATACGATGTCAGATTTGGACGTTCTTTTTATGTATGCTCATGGTTTGTTAATATCTACGATTTTCGTTTGGATACTTAAGGCTAAAAAGTCTTTTATAGAAATTTCACTTTTTACGCTCAACAATGTTTTACCGGTTTAGTCGCGAATCTTTGATCGGTCATAACTACTTCGTTATAACTCGGTTTTGAGTGTTCTTTACATTTCTGAAAACCTTGACACGATATATAACATTTTATGTATCCCAATTGAGACTTTTGAACAATTTATTTTTGACGTTATTTTTATTGGTTCTAATATAGATTATAATATTTGACTTTTTGAGCATTACATTGACTTGGAATATCGGTTTGTCACAAGTATGATTGACCCTTCCAGATCAAGTAGACGAATGACGCATACCATGAGCGAAGCAAGACCAAACTCACGATGTGAGTTTCAAAATTCACCCTATATATAGAAACTAGGCGTGAGACCCGTGTATTATACAGATTGATTTAAAAAAACATTAAACATTAAAGTGTAAACATAAATTATTTTTTAATGTACAACTTTAAAATAAAAAACGAAGAAACGTATTTATTGCAATTTAATATCATATATATGATATTTAATACTTTACATATATAAGTATATGACTTTAATTAAAAATTGAAACAAACCAAAAATTGACAAGTGGATAATATTTATTTCAAAAATACCACAAAATGACAAGTGTCAAAACTCATGAGACATTGACATGTGGCAAAAAAAACCTTCATTTATTAAGAAGGATTGAGGCCTTCCGAATTTGGTTGCTGAAATCCATCATCTCTCCTACTTCCACACACTGTTAAGCCCCTTTAAACCACCCCGAAGCCTCGGTAACACCTCTAGCACACGAAGCGAGTCCCGAAGCCCCGAATCTCCCGAGAAACAAACTCCCTTCCAGTCGAAGTGCCACCCACATGAAGCTCGTTTCTTCACCAGAAGCCCGCAGTTATGTCGAGAAAGATCATTCCTAGAAACGAAATGCTGCCCGATTCACCACTTACCAAGTGAGTTCATACCCCTAATTTATGTTTTCAATGATTTAAATGCTTTTATGGGGGGGGGATACAAGTAGAAAACATTGTAGTTATAATATCAATCACATGTGATTTATAACTATCAAAACAAGAGATTTCTTATACTTCGAACCGTGTTATCAAATAAACTATTTCAAATCATTTTATAAACTGACATCAAGTCATATATGACCATTCAAATGGTTAAAACTCTTTTATATGCTAAAATCTTTTATCAAACTCTTTTAAAATTATGTTGTCAAAATCATGTCTATATAGATATAGTTATATAAATGAGGTTGAAAGGACTGATAACTCACTTTATTTCCTATTCCTTGTTTGGTTATGGACTTAGGGTATCAGTTGTTTGTCCGAGTGTCGTTTGAATCTTAGTTATATATTATGTATATGCGTATAGATATAAAAATTCTTACACCAGTTCAACACCTTTGGGTAGCAAAGGTGTACAAACATACTCAGTCATTCAAATAACATTACTAGTAAACTATAATAGGTATAGTTTAGAGGATTACTACTTACTATTTCTAGAACAATGAAACTTACAAGAATCAGTTCATACTATATTCTAGAACGGAGGAACAAATCATGATCCACGAACTTATACTTTACACTACCAGTAACCTAGGAAGGGAACGTATCATTAACTCATTGTTTTTAACAAAATATAATAATATACAAGGTATAAGAATATATATATATATATATATATATATATATATATATATATATATATATATATATATATATGGGGTACATCTAAAAAGTACCAGGTTATATATGGGTGTTAGATAAGGTGTCTAAGTCCATAACTATTTCTGGTATGTACTTGACCCGACCCGACATGGTTCATTTGGGTTGCATGACATCATGCATTTGGATAGACTAAATGAGAGAAATAATAGTTGTGGTTTATTAATATATTATAAGTTCTAATATATTAATAGTATTATTTAATTAGTATTGATCAAGAATTAATTTGGAATTAATTAAGTGATCAAAAAGATGACTAATTAAATATATGTGTTGATTATGTAAATCATCCATAACTTTATAGTGGGCTAAAAGGCTCCATGGATTATCAAGTTGGGTTAAACCCATAGGATGCTCCATGGATGCTCCATGGGAGTTATAAACTCATGGGTCATGGAAATGAAGAGTCATGTCACATTAGGGTTTACATGGTGTAACCCTAGATGTGACACACTATATAAGCAACATGTTACTCACCAAAATCGGGTACACTAAGTTACAAGAGGGCTAGGAAGATTTTTACAAGTGTTTGCATTTTTCCTCAAAGTCATTCCAAAGCATTTGGTGTTGTGTGAAGCATTTGAGGCATCACACTTGGGGTGCTAGGCTCTCAAGGTTTTCAAGGAATCAAATCAACTACAAGGTATGTAATTCTAGCCATCTTTTAGAATAAAAGTTCCCCATGTATTCTAATAGTTAGTAAGAATTACATACCTCTTTATGGCTTGGATTCCTTTGAACCCTTGTGAGCCTAGCACCTCAAGTGTGATGCCTCAAATGCTTCACACAACACCATGTACACATGGAATAAACTCTAAGATAAAAAGAACACTTGGATTTTCGGCTAGCACTCTTTTATTCACTCTAGTGGCCGAAAATGGTGAATAATAGCTTCTTTATATAGTATGTTACAATTAGGGTTACACCATGTAAACCCTAATTGTCATGACCTTTCATTTCCATGACCCATGGGTTAATTAACCCCCATGTAGCATCCATGGAGCATCTTATGGGTTTAACCCAACTTGATAATCCATGGAGCCTTGGCCCACTATATAAGTTATGGATGATTGACACAATCAACCCATATATTTAATTAGTCTTCTTTTGATCACATAATTAATTCTAAATTAATTATTGATCAATACTATCTAAATATTATTATTCTTATTATTAATATATTAGAACTTATAATATATTAATAAACCATAAGTTTCTTATTTCTCTCATTTAGTCTATCCAAGTGCATGATGCCATGCAACCCAAATGGACCATGTCGGGTCGGGTCAAGTACAAACCAAATATAGTTATGGACTTAGACACTATATCCAACAATATATGGGGTACATCTACAAAGTACTGGATTTTATTTATAAAGGGTACATCTACAATGTACAAGACAATAATAAATAAAACATATTAAAACATAAAATAACAAGGACAAAAATTATCAGAACCCTCGTTAGTTGTATTTATTAATTTGATAAAATAGGGTTCGTAGTAATCATTTCTGCTTTCAATTGACATAATATCTTATTCATCAAGAAGTTCCGACATCATCATCTGACATGTTATGGTTTGGTCCTAACCATGCAAAATTTCTATTTTTGTGTAAAAAGAACTCTCCGCTTAAATCAACCGTCAGGTGAAATTCTTCCGATCCATAACGCCAACCCTTATATCACTTCTCACTTCAGAACTTCAGAAGTACCTATGCGAGGGGTACCACGCCCTTCTAACCTACCCAATAACTAATAACCTTGAAGCGAAAAACACCAAAGAAGTCTCAGAAGTCAGTAACCACCCAAAGTATACCCAGTAAATCTCCGAGAAAGACCACATGTACCGCAGGTCAAGTTCAAGAATAGAGACTAAGAACTCATTAGGTTAAATCTATCGCTGCTAAGTGTATACGTAAGAGTGGTATATTGATGGGTTTTAGCCATAAGATCTTTCCTATGTGCGCATGCAAAAACCCTAATGCTTGGATCTAGGCTTTCTAATAAACATGCATTGAATCCAAGTCTTCTAATGACTAATTAGGTTAAATAACAACATTGAAACAGATCTAGAATCATACCTTTGAGTTCCTTGTTGATCTTGAGGTCTTGGAGCTTCTAGAGTCACAAGTGTCACTCCTCTAATGGCTTACAAACACCAATAGCAATAAGAATGATTTAGGAGAGAGGAGAGGGGAGGAATTCGACCAGAGGTTCCTTGATTTTGGAGATGTGTCGAATTCCCTATGCTATGGGGTCTATTTATACTTGTAGACTCCTTAAGGGTTACAACCTAAACCCTAATTGGATAATCTTCTCTTAAGGCTATCCAAATCCATTCCATAGATAAGCCTTTGGACGATTTAGGCTATCCTAACACTCTTAGAATTCGTCCAAAGCATATCCCAATAGATTTACAGTCTAAAGCTTAACTATCAAACAATTGACAGTTTATACCCCTTTATTTAATTAATCTCTTTAAGTCACCAAATTAATTCTAATTAATTCTATGACTTATATTAATCAAATAACAATATATTATTCATTATATTATTCACATAATATATTAATAATATTTACTCTCTCTTAATAAATCATCCTATCAAGTTGCTATGGTGAAGGCAACCCAAAAGGACCATGCACAACCGGATCAAATACTTGCCTAATATAGTTGCAGCCTTAGACACTATTCCAACAGTCTCCCACTTGGATAAGTCTAGCAACTATACAAGTACAATTTGGTTTGCAATCATAGCTCTCAAAGACGCTGTCAACTCTGATCTAATCAATCTTGTCCTTTAGATAAGGGAACGTACAGTCCTCTGTTAGATATCATGCTGACAATCCTATGGAATGGTTAGTCAAGCATTTAGGTTTCTCGATCTCTGATTTATTCGACATAGAACTTAATCGAACACATCAATTCAGTTCTGACCGGGCCCGGCACATAAGTCAAATCAAATCATCGAGCGACCGAGATATCGCTTTTACCTTCTTGGATAAAAGTTACAGATAAACTTCGACTTATATGCATTTACTTATTCATTAACCAACTATACACAACAATACGTTTTATAACACCAAGTTACTGATGCGTTTTCGCATTATCAATGTACAATCAATTAACAAATAATAAACCATATATCTAGGTTTTAAGACTATATGATATTATCGTCTTGCGATCACCTTTTATATCGTATTCCACAAGGTGATTCCAGCAAGCGCGGGTTTATTCCAATGCTCAAAACTAGTTCATAAGCACTCATGAATGTTGCAGCAATCCTTTGCTATGTCTAACACCATTTAGGCACTCTACACACCAATTCATGACAATCTTCTTTCATATCTACTCCCAACATATGAACGATTGTGGACCATTTGAATAATTTGATTATTCCTAATAAACTCAATTATTCTGGAAGTCAAAACATGCAAAGTGAAACAATAGCTAAATAATTAACATAAGATAGTATCATTACTCATAAATAAAACTCCTTTATTTAATCATCAAATGTCAATTTACATTTATCTATCACATGTTTCTAATACTATCTAATCTATGCTAATATCATCCTTCAGCCCAATACTCCTAGCATGCTGTAAGTGCTTAACCCTACTCAGTCCCTTCGTAAGCGGATCTGCTGGGTTATCTTCTGATGATATCATCTTCACTACGAGTTGTCCTTCTTCTACACGATGTCTGATGAAGTGATATTTTCTGTCGATATGTCTTGATCTACCATGATCCCTCGGTTCCTTGGTTAAGGCAACCGCACCTTCGTTATCACAGAAAATCTCCATGGGCTCCTTTATGGCAGGTACGACTCCAAGATCACCGATGAAGTTCTTTAGCCATATTGCCTCCTTCGACGCTTCGCTCGCTGCAATGTACTCTGATTCGCACGTTGAATCAGCTACGGTCTCTTGCTTGGAACTCTTCCAGGTCACTGCTCCTCCATTTAGGGTAAAGACCCAGCCCGACTGCGAACGGTAGTTGTCCCTGTCGGTCTGAAAACTGGCGTCACTATACCCTCGCACCTTCAAGTCATCACTCCCTCCGAGGACTAAGAACCATTCCTTTGTCCTCCGAAGGTACTTAAGGATATTCTTCACCGCAATCCAATGTGCTTTGCCAGGATTCCGTTGATATCTGCTAACCATGCTCAAAGCGAAGGCTACATCAGGGCGAGTACAAGTCATAGCGTACATGATTGAGCCAACTGCGGAAGCGTATGGTACTCGGCTCATTTCTGCTATCTCAGCTTCGGTACTCGGACTTTGAGTCTTACTCAATTTGGCATTACTTTGTATTGGTAATTCTCCCTTCTTTGAGTTTTCCATACTAAAACGTTTCAGTACCTTCTCCAAGTAAGTGTTCTGACTAAGTCCAATTAGTCTCTTACTTCTTTCTCTCATTATCCTTATTCCCAAAATGTAAGAAGCTTCTCCGAGGTCCTTCATAGCGAAGCACTTCCCGAGCCAGGACTTAACTTCCTGCAGAGTCGGGATGTCGTTTCCTATGAGCAATATGTCATCGACATATAGGACGAGAAAGCTTACTATGCTCCCACTGGCTTTGACATATACACAAGACTCGTCTTCGCTTCGTACAAATCCAAACTCTTTGACTTTCTCATCGAAACAAAGATTCCATCTGCGAGACGCTTGTTTAAGTCCATAAATGGACTTCTCAAGTTTACACACTCTACTAGGATGCTTCGGATCCACAAACCCCTCGGGCTGAGCCATGTAAACATCCTCAGCCAACTTCCCATTAAGAAAAGCGGTCTTGACATCCATTTGCCAAATCTCATAATCATGAAATGCGGCAATAGCTAGCATCACTCTAATAGATTTAATCTTCGCAACTGGTGAGAAGGTCTCATCATAGTCAACTCCAGGAGTTTGAGTAAAGCCCTTCGCAACCAATCGCGCTTTATATGTGTGTACGTTTCCATCCACGTCGGTCTTCTTCTTGAAGATCCATTTGCACCCAACGGTCTTACGTCCGGGCACATAATCAACCAAATTCCAAACTTGGTTATCATACATGGACTGGATCTCGCTATCCATTACCTCTTTCCATTTTGCAGACTCCGGGCCTGCCATGGCTTCCTTATAGCTATTAGGTTCATCAAGGTTTACTAGTGTACCATCACTAATATACGTGTCCCCTTCGGTAGTAATATGAAAACCATAAAACTGGGGTAGAACTCTAACTCTATCGGAACGTCTAAGAGGTAAGGATTCGTCAATCGGTTCAACCGGAGTTTCCTCCTCGGGTTGAGTGCCAGCGGTAGAGGTTCCTTCATCTATCGACTCTTGAATTTCTTCAAGCTCGATTTGCCTCCCACTGTCTCCTTGGCTTATGAGTTCTCGCTCTCGGAAAACTCCTCTCCTTGCAACGAAGACAACATTGTCCTTCGGTCTATAGAAGAGATATCCAATGGATGTCTGCGGGTAGCCGATGAAAATACATCGCTCACTTCGAGGTTCAAGCTTGTCGTGAGTATCTCGTCTTACGAAAGCCTCGCAACCCCAAACCTTGATATGTGCCAACGAGGGAGCTTTCCCTGTCCACATCTCGTGAGGTGTTTTGGCAACCTTCTTAGTAGGGACTCGGTTAAGGATATGGGCGGCAGTCTCTAAGGCATACCCCCAAAAGAGATTGGTAGCGAAGCACGACTCATCATAGAGCGAACCATATCCAATAAGGTTCGATTACGCCTTTCTGCCACACCATTCAACTGCGGTGTCCTAGGAGGCGTCAATTGTGAAACTATTCCACACTCCTTGAGATAATCGTGGAATTCAAGACTTAGGTACTCTCCTCCTCGATCGGATCGAAGCATCTTGATTTTCCTGCCCAATTGATTCTCCACTTCATTCTTGAATTCTTTGAACTTTTCAAAGGTGTCTGACTTTTGCTTGATTAAGTAGATATACCCATATCTACTATAGTCATCGGTAAAAGTCACATAGAAGCGGTTCCCATCCTTCGTGGTTGATCTAAACGGTCCACACACATCGGTATGTATTAGGTCCAATAGACCCTCGCCCCTTTCACATGTACTCGTGAAGGGCGACTTAGTCATCTTTCCAAGCAAACAAGACTCGCATGTGTCATCTTCCCTAAGGTCGAATGATTCCAACACTCCATCCTTTTGGAGTTGGGCTATGCGTTTCTTGTTGACATGTCCAAGACGACAATGCCACAAGGATGCTTTATCCATACTAGTGGAAGAATCAATATTCAAAACATCATTTCCTAAGTTATCAACAATCATAACGGTTTCATATATTCCATTACATGGTATAGCTTCAAAGTAAAAGACACCATTTAGATAAGCCAAAATAGAACCATTCTCATTCTTAAAAGAAAATCTAAATCCTTGTCTATATAAACCATGAAATGAAATGATGTTTCTTGCCATTTCTGGCGAACAGCAACAATTGTTCAAATCTAAAACTAAACTATTCCTAAGCACTAAGGAATACACTCCAATCTTGGTCACAGGCGACGATCTTCTGTTCCCCATGATTAGATTGATCCTTCCTTGCTCCACATCCCTACTTCTTCTTAGTCCCTGCACATTAGAACAAATGTGATAACCACAACCGGTATCAAGAACCCAAGAAATAGCATGATTAGAATTGTTAGATTTGATTGTATATATACCTGCGAAAGATGGCTTGATCTTTCCTTCTTTGATTGCTTGCAGGTAATCCGGGCAGCTTCTCTTCCAATGTCCTATCTTGTGGCAGTGGTGGCACTCTGCCTCCTTCGGGTTAGAGCAGGGCTTGGCGGGATCAACTTTGGTCCCACTAGAAGAGGCACCATCTCGGGCTTTCACCTTGCGATAGTTCTTCGATGAAGCTTTCCTCTTCTTTCCCTTCCCTTGTCCAATAGCCAAGACAGGAGCAGCGGGCGGATTGGGAGTGGGTGCAACAGACTTGTCCTTGAAGTTGCTCTCAGCAACCCTCAAGAGACCTTGGAGCTTGCTTAGGGTGACCTCTTCTTTGTTCATGTGGTAGGTCATCCTAAATTGGTTGTACATCGGAGGCAAAGAGTGAAGCACCATGTCGATCGCCAAGTCTTCACCGAAGTCAACATTTAACTTACGAAGGCGGTCGACATACCTTTGCATCTTTTGCAAGTGCACGGTAAGAGATTCTCCATGACCCATCTTCGCGGAAATCATGTTAGTGAAAATCTCGTACCTCTCTTGTCTCGCGTTTTGGTGATACCTCTCCAATAAGTCTTGATGCATCTCGTATGGGTACATGTCCTCGTAGGACTTTTGGAATTCGGAGTTCATGGTGGCGATCATGATGCAATGTACCTTCGTTGCATCTCGCTCATGAGTTTCAAAGGCGGTGATTTCGGCGGGAGTAGCAATTTCGGGGTTGATTTTCTCGAGCTTCTCATCGAGGACATACTCCTTATCCTCATAGCGAGCAATGGTGCGAATGTATCTTATCCATTCGCTAAAGTTCGTTCCATCGAAGGTGACCTTTTGGCAAAGGCTCATCAACGTGAAAGAAATAGCAGCAGCGTTGTTTGCGTTTGACATCTACAATTAGAAAAGGACAAAGATAGATTAGAATAAGAATCCCCAATTATCACCCAATAAGAAAATTAGGGCTAGGATCCAACAATAACATTTACATACTAGAAAAGGGATGCCGTAATCTAACATGCAAATAAATTGAAGGTAAGTGAATGACGATTCACTAATTCTCCATCAAAAGCTTACACTATTAGTCCTAAATGTTTTTGAGAATTCCTAGGTTCGGATGAGATTCATTGAAACTATTCAATGGCATGTTTAAATCTCGATATGCCCCTCTCGTTTGTGACTGGGATGCCGAGGATCACAAAGCGGGTGTGAATTACCATGCAAATTCACATGGTGCCTTCATTGTAACAATCACCTATTCGATGTGCCGGTAAACCACACACGCTCCATCGAACTATGATAAACAATGAATCACCCTTTGCCACCTTCGCTTAGAACCAATTAGTGTGCCGGTAAACCACACACGCTCCACTAACATCTCAGCAAGGTGCAAAGTGTAATTTCATGGGATTGCATCAATTCACTTTTCCTAAAGTAACTAGGATTGGGAAATTTTAAAATATATGTAGTTACTTTATATTTCTTATTATACTTTTAATGAGAGAATGAGGTTGCCCTATCCTACCCGTTCGGCTAACGACCCTCCACCAATCAAGCAAGCGGTGGGTGTGAGTGTACACCCATTAAGCGCCATTTTATAGGACGCAACCTTATACCCACCTTATAGATCGGCTTCGTGAATGAGGCCTACTAACGGTAAGACTAGCATTTAGTTATACATATATATATTATTCTAGTAATATCATATTTGTATAGTGTTGTATTTTAAAACTTTTAAAATCTAGGGTTTGAAATTTAAGTTGTCTAAATTAAAACTTTTAATCACAAAAGTAAATTTCAAAACAAGAGGGTAGGTTTTAAACATTTAAAACATGGAGGATCAAATAACAAATAATTCCAATTAACAATTAATATCCTAATTATCTATATTTGATTTATTCAAGATTTCTTTGAAAGATAATTACCAAAATAGTTAAATAATTAATTAATTATCATGTAAGGAAATTAAATATTTAATTAGTTGATAATTACCTTTTTCTAGATCAAGATAATAGTCATATTTATCATAAAATCGGATTTAGGTTGATCTATTATGATTAAGGTAAGTTTCCATAAGATAAACACAAAGAAATCCCGAATCTGGCCATTCCTGACGCTTTGACTCGCCGAGTGCACAAGGGGACTCGCCGAGTCAGGCCTACTCGCCGAGTCCACCTTGGGACTCGCCGAGTCAGTGACACAGAAACCAAAAAATCGAATTTTGCAGGTTTGTTTCAGTTAATCAAGCAACAATTTAAAGAAAACCAAGCTAGGCTCTGATACCACTGATGTGTTTTAGCCATAAGATCTTTCCTATGTGCGCATGCAAAAACCCTAATGCTTGGATCTAGGCTTTCTAATAAACATGCATTGAATCCAAGTCTTCTAATGACTAATTAGGTTAAATAACAACATTGAAACAGATCTAGAATCATACCTTTGAGTTCCTTGTTGATCTTGAGGTCTTGGAGCTTCTAGAGTCACAAGTGTCACTCCTCTAATGGCTTACAAACACCAATAGCAATAAGAATGATTTAGGAGAGAGGAGAGGGGAGGAATTCGACCAGAGGTTCCTTGCTTTTGGAGATGTGTCGAATTCCCTATGCTATGGGGTCTATTTATACTTGTAGACTCCTTAAGGGTTACAACCTAAACCCTAATTGGATAATCTTCTCTTAAGGCTATCCAAATCCATTCCATAGATAAGCCTTTGGACGATTTAGGCTATCCTAACACTCTTAGAATTCGTCCAAAGCATATCCCAATAGATTTACAGTCTAAAGCTTAACTATCAAACAATTGACAGTTTATACCCCTTTATTTAATTAATCTCTTTAAGTCACCAAATTAATTCTAATTAATTCTATGACTTATATTAATCAAATAACAATATATTATTCATTATATTATTCACATAATATATTAATAATATTTACTCTCTCTTAATAAATCATCCTATCAAGTTGCTATGGTGAAGGCAACCCAAAAGGACCATGCACAACCGGATCAAATACTTGCTTAATATAGTTGCAGCCTTAGACACTATTCCAACATATATAATTTAGACTTAACAAGATTTAGGATGTGTGATTCCGCCCTATCTCCTATTCCTTGTTTGGTTGTGGACTTGGGGCAGAGCCACCCATCCAAACATTTTGTCAATCTAAATTATATGCGACTTGTATACACGAGGTAATGGTGGATGACCTAGGTATAAGTCTTATCATCAACTTCAGAGCAAAAGCTCGCACACTTACTACAACAACTGGAGATACCTGAATGGAAGTGGGAGCGGATCACAATGGACTTCATAACCAAGTTGCCCAATACAATGAGTGGTCTCGATACCATTTGGGTGATCGTAGACAAGTTAACAAAGTCAGCACACTTCCTGCCTATCAAAGAAATAGACAGGATGGAGAAACTAACTAGAACCTACCTTAGGGAGATCGTACGACTGCATGGTGTTCCCATATCCATTATCTCTGATAGATATAGTAGATTCACTTCAAGGTTCTAGCAGTCGCTACAAAGTTCCCTAGGAACTAGGCTGGACATGAGTACAGCCTACAATCTGCAAACCGACATACAAAGTGAGAGGACTATTCAAACTTTGGAAGATATGTTGCGAGCCTGTGTGATTGACTTTGGAAAGGCATGGGATACTCATTTACCCCTTGTTGAGTTTTTCCTACAACAAAAGTTATCACACGAGCATAAAAGCTGCTCCATTTGAAACCCTCTATGGCCGTAAGTGCAGATCCCCTCTGTGTTGGGCTGAGGTGGGCGACACACAGTTAGCTAAAGGACGCATTCCTGACAGCACTCTCACAGGTCCGGAGATCATATGGCAAACAACAGAGAAGATTGTTCAGATTCGTGAACGATTGAAAGCCTCTAGAGACCGACAGAAAAACTACGCAGACAAGAGAAGGAAACCTTAATCCCAGGTTGGTGACCGAGTTCTTTTGAAGGTCTCACCCTGGAAGGGCTTAATACGCTTCAGAAAGCGTGGAAAGCTAAATCCAAAATACGTAGGAACTTTCGAGATTATCGCTAGAATCGGCCCTGTAACTTATAAACTTAAACTACCTCACGAACTTAGTAACGTACACCCTACTTTCCACGTATCTAACTAGAAAAAGTGTATGTCCGAAGAAACTCTCGTAATCCCACTCAACGATATCAAGATTGACGAGTGCCTCAACTTTGTGGAAGAAACCGTTAAAATCATGGATGGGGAAATAAAACGAACAAAGAAAATTCGAATACCCATGGTGAAGGTCCGCTGGAATGCCAAGCGAGGACCTAATTACACCTAGGAGCGTGAAGATCAGATGAAAAAAATACCGCATCTCTTTCCCTAGTCCGTAAATACTTATCTTAGAATTAATTTCGGGACGAAATTCCCTCTAACGGGGGGATGATGTGGCAACCCGATATTTCAAGTCAATGTAATGACCTAAAAGTCAAGTATTGTAACCTATTTTTGAAATAATAAGAATAGCGTCAAAAATTAAAGTGTGCAAAAATCTCAATCGGGATAATATAAAGTGATAGATACCGTAACAAGGTTTTCAGAAATATAAAGAACGCTAAAATCGGAGTTATAACGAAGAAGTATCTAAATGAAAGTCATAAATACCACTAAACCGGTAAAACACTGTTAAACATAAAACGCGAAATTTCAATAAAATAATCTTTATCCTTAGGTATCTAAATGAAAGTCATAAATACCACTAAACCGTAAATGTATATAAAAAGGATGTCCAAATCTGACTTCGTATGAGAAAGTTATGATTTTTCTAAATGTCGGATATAGTAGTAGACAGCTAAAAACTCGAAATAGAGATCGGACAACTTTTAGCCGGCACAACCAAAACGAGAATCGAAGATCTTGACAATACTAGTACAATGGTCAAAAGACAGACGAAAACGGACATCGGATGAAGAAGTTATGGATTTTTAACGGACTTTTCCAGTCCCGGCCTGTTAAAAATTATAATATTAAAAATAAAGTCAAAATTAACCGACGAAGTCTAAACGAAAGTTATATAAAATAATCTCACCTACGCGTGAATATAAAGAACATCAAAAACGGAACTCGTATGCGAGAGATATGAATTTATGAAATTCAGGGCACAAAATTCGACATATGTCAGAGTTCACGTCATGAGAACAATGTTCACGACGTGAACAATATGATTGACCCTTCCAGAGCAAGTAGACGGATGACACATGCCATGAGCGAAGCAAGACCAAACTGATGACGTGAGTTTCAAAATTCACCCTATATATATATATATATATATATATATATATATATATATATATATATATATATATATATATATATATATAAATTGAGGCCTTCCGCTTTGGTTGCTGAAATCCATCCTCTCTCCTACTTCCACACACTGTTAACCCCTCTAAACCACCCCGAAGCCCCGATAACACCTCTAGCACACGACGCGAGTCCCGACTCCCTGAACCTCCCGAGAAACTAACTCCCTTCCAGTCGAAGTGTTGCCTGTGTAAAGCTCGTTTCTTCACCAGAAGTTCACGGTTACGACGAGAAAGATCATTCCTGGAAACGAAACGTTGCCCGATTCGCCACTTACCAAGTGAGTTCATACCCCTAATTTATCTTTTCAATGATTTAAATGCTTTTATGGGGGGGGGGGGATACAAGTAGAAAACATTATAGTTATAATATCAATCACATGTGATTTATAACTATCAAAACAAGAGATTTCTTATACTTCGAGCTGTGTTATCAAATAAACTATTTCAAATCATTTTATAAACTGACATCAAGTCATTTATGTGACATCCCCATTTTCACGGCCAGAAAAGACTGATTTGTTTATGCTTTGTTTTATAAAATCAGAGTAATCCTTTGATTAAAAGAGTTGCGGAATTTGTTCCCAAAATAAAATATGATAAAATTTATCAAAACGTTTCTCAAAGAGAATGTATTTTCATTAAGTAATAAAACCTCGGGATGTCATGTTCCGATACAGATCAAAAGCATAAACAATATAAAACAGACCTTACAACAGTTATTTATAACTACTGATCTATAATCCAAAATCTCTCGTTAAGTCCACCAATTTATACTCTTGTGCCATTACCTGTAATGCAAAGAAAATTGAGTGGGTCAGGCTTGGGAGCCTGGTGAGCATATAGGGTTTTCAACCCACAATAATACATTTATCATATTCAATTATCAAACAATCAACCCAAATACCTATCCCCATATCTCCTTTATTTTCTCAAGGGTTTACCCTAAGAACCAACTATCCTTCATTCATTCATTCCTAAGGATTTACCTAAGGATCTGGCACAAAGTCCATTTGCTACCACGGTTTATACAATAGGCACTACGTCACATAGTCACCAGGGTTCATACAATAGGCACTACGTCTCATAGTCACCAAGGTTTACACAACAGGCATTAAGTCACATCATCACCAAGGTTTATCAAATAGGCACAAAGTCGCATCGTCACCAAAGCTTACTTAATAGGCACGAAGTCGCATTGTCACCAAAGATTTACTTAATAGGCACGAAGTCGCATCGTCACCAAAGCTTTACTTAATAGGCACGAATTCGCATCGTCACCAAAGCTTTACTTAATAGGCACGAAGTCGCATCGTTACCAACTATTCCATCTACCCATGTTCTACCCAACATTTTTGTAGATATAAATACAAGCACAATTTAAATCATTTAACACCCGTATAAAAACATCAATCCAAGCCCATCTCAAATAAACAAATAATATATAACACATAGCACGTATTTCATTGTTAATACTTTATATTTATGTGTTAGAAGAAAGTAACTATACACTCACTTGAGCAAAAGATGATCGGACAACACTACGACTTATAGAAGTAGTATTCTTCGGCAGATCTGGAAGATTTTCACAAAAACCGGGCTCCTCGCGGGCAGAGCTTCGGCTCGGGAATTGCACTTCTCGGGATCTTCGGGGCCTCGGGACTTGCTTCGGGTCGGGAATGATACCGGGGCTTCGGGTTAATTCTTGCACGAAAAACGACGCAAAAACGCGAGAGAAAGGGAAGAAATGAGCAAAGAACTCGGCTGCCCTCGACATCCTTTTATAGGGGGCTGGAACTTCGATTTACGCTGGGCGTAATGGGGATAAGACCGCTGACTCCCCCCCTTTGGATAATATCAGAATTTATATTTAAATTAAATACCAAAAATATTTAATAAACTTCAAAAATTCATATCTTCCTCATACGAACTCCGTTTTCGACGTTCTTTATATCGCCGCGTAGGTGAGACTACGCTCTACAACTTTCGTTTAGACTCCGTCGGCTAATTTTGACTTTATTTTTATTATTTATTTTTAGTAGGCCGAGACAGGAAAACTCCGTTATAAATTCATAACTTCTTCATCCGACGTCCGTTTTCGCCTATCTTTTTATCGTTTTACTACTATTAACGACATCTACAAAGTACTAGGTTATATATGGGGTACATCTACAAAGTACTGGATTTTATTTATAATGGGTACATCTACAAAGTACCGGACAATAATAAATAAAACATATTAAAACATAAAATAACAAGGACAGAAAGAAACATACATCCTTTTACAAAGACAGGTAACTATAATGTGAGATACTACTTCACGGCATAGCAATATACTTGTTATGTCACGTTTTGTAACCAGAGTCTCCTGGAGGGAGAGCGGACATTGTGTGTATAGATCTATACGGGACTGACAATCCCACATCCCAACTATTAGCTACAGTCCGACATACACGCCAAGGGGTGACAAATGTCACATATTCAGTTTCGACGCCAACAAGTCGTCATGTTAAATACTCGTCAATCAGTATGGTTATAACCACATCACATTTTAACCTTAATAAACACATTAGTATTTCGGTAATTAGTGCTTCCGTAGTTATTTTTAAACAACTTTACTGTACACTTTCATTTTTCCATTACGTTTATACAGTGATTTACTCATATAAGAAATGCATACTATTTTTCGTATAAAGATAGTTTTACAAATATGGAAACCCACATTTATACTATTACAAGTACAAACACACATCTTACATCATTTTTGAAAAGAAAAAACATACAAAACATTTGAGTCTTGGTAGAAAACTACGTTTAGTAGAAAATATAGGATTTTGTAGGAAGTATACAAACATTTACATCAACATGCTTACAAACAATTTCATCAAAACTAATGCAAACATTTGACACATAAAATACTTATGAACTCACTAGCTTTAATGCTGATCTACTCTCTTTTCAAATAACTTGTATTCTCAGGTCACCAGTAGACATGTACGCTGGATCAAGTTTTGAGAAGACGGAGTGTGTTCAAGACTCATCTTTTATTTTTGATATTCATATTTTTGGTGTCTTACAAATACATTCAGAACACACTTGTATTAACTATATTATTAATGAAATGGATGATGTTGTTGCTTGTTTTACTATTGTGCATTGTTATGATACTGAACATGACGTCCTCCGCCCCCGAACGTTTCCGCCGTTCTGGTTTGGGGGTGTGACAGATCGCTAAGCTGTTAACGAGAGAAAGAGAATGAAAATATTGCATGTGATTGGTTGCTATGTGTAGATGAAGCTGTGATTTGTTAATTTTTTTTCCAAAACAAAAATAACACTAACATTGATGCTACCGCTCCCTACCTTTTTGCTATCACTCTTTTAATCTATGTGGCTAAAAAAATCCTATGTGGCTCAAAAAAGTCCTATGTGGCACGATGCTAGGAGTGCTACCACTCCCTTTAGCCTGATAGTTCTAGTGGAGATGCGAGTCTAAAACAAGTAAAGAAATCTAGATTCGATATCAAAAGGAAAAAAGAACACACAAGAACTTACCCATCTTGAAAATGCTTGATGGGTTAACAATATCAAAAGAAAAACAGATGGATTTGAGTCTTAATAGATGGAACCAATACACTCAAAAGCCAAAAAGCTTGGGTTTTTATCTTTTGTTTCTACTCTCCATCCAAATGATTTGATACATGAGGATGGTTGGTTGACTACGTTATTAGGAATTCGTTGAGGATGACTTTCTCTGCAACTCGGAACCGCCACCATCATACATGTAACCTCCTGCAACAATCATTCGTCACCTTAGGCACCTGTTGCAACCACTGCCAGTCACCACCCACACTAAAATGAAATCAGAATCTGAAACCAATAATCAACACCAAACCGTAATCTCAAACCTAAATGAAACACAAATATGAAATCTGTAATCCATAAAAACCTAAAATCACTCATGAAATTCCCAAAAAAGAGCTCCAGTCTCACATAGACTGTGTTCCAGATGTACATATATGGCGTATCTAATTGATAAACACTAGTTGAAAATCAAGGTGCCAGAAGTGAAAGTAGATTGTCCGACAACAATCCATATCTAATGAAGAGTGAAACAAAATCGATATTTTAAGCAGTGGTGGATGGTTGTTTTTCGGCAACTTCAAGCGATTGTTTCCAACCAACATGGTGACATTAGGCTGGAGATGTTGATGGACCAGATAATAGATGATGGTTTAAGCTTTTAAGGAGATGTCTTATTCAATATTTTACGGAAGGTGGAGAAGAGATAGATTAGTAAAAAAATTGGTGTTTAGGTGGCGATGCATGGTTGGGTATGATGTGGGCCATATTTCTTATTTTTTTTCTTTTTTATATTAATAACATTAAATTAATTGGAAAGGAAATACATAAAAAAACATTATGGTCATTTTAGATTTGACACAAACTAAAATCGCAACAAAACCACATACAAGGGATGAAGCATGTAAATTTTAAACAAACAAAAGACGAAACAAATTAATTTTAAAAAATGAGGACATAACGTTTATTTTAACACCTACACCGGAAAGAATTCTTGTAGTTTACTGTAAATAAATATTAAATATAAGTGTTTGTATTTAAAAAAAATCAAAGAAAGAAAAAAGAAAAGAAAAAATACATTAGTTTACAAGTGTACAAGCCTACAAGGGTCCCCAAATTCCTCCATTTTTCAACTGCCCTGCGGCACCCAATTAAGATCCTGGGGGCTGTCAACCAAACAAAGAAACTTTCCTTCTGCAAAACCCTGCTACAGTTAACGTTTCCTTTGTTTCTTCCATGGAATATTCCCACCTAACACTAAATCCTGCTTCGCTTTGTAAACCCCAAAATCTTCTTTGTGTAAATACAAACCCCTGCGGAGTAATCAATCAACAACCGTATCACTTTTCTCACCATATCAACCTCATAAAAATCCAATCGTAAATCTGACTTGTTTCCCCGGTTTTCAAGTCAACCCATGGCTTCAATGACTGCCGATTTAGCTTTCGTCTCCAATTACCCAATGGCGAAAGCTTCTTGTATGGATTTAGGGAAAAGAGTATTTGGGGTTCCGGTTTCCCCTCGAATAATTTGGTCAAACAGGAGGAAATTGAAAAGCTTCGCCACGAGGGCTGTTATGCAGGTTGGAAGCATCGTAGAAGAATCGAAAAAGGAGGAGTGTTTGGGTCTTGATGTTGTGACAGAAACAGAATTGAGAGAAAAAGGGTTTTTGGGGCTGAGGAAGACGAAGCTTGTGTGCACGGTGGGGCCGGCGTGCTGTTCTTATGAAGAATTGGAGAAATTGGCGTCGGCAGGAATGAACGTTGCTAGGCTTAACATGTGTCATAACACGAGAATTTGGCATCAAGATGTAATTAAGAAGATCAAGAAGTTAAACCATGAAAAAGGGTTTTGTGTATCTGTGATGATTGATACAGAAGGTAGTCAGATTCATGTCGCTGATCATGGAGGTCCTTCCTCCGTCAAAGCAGAGGTACACTTCAATTTCTTTTTTTTATTTCTTCGATTGAAAACAACATAAAGTTCTAATTTCGATGATGTTATTGTTCATCAGGATGGATCGATATGGTTCTTCACTACTGAAAAATTCGAGGGTTGTCGTCCTTTCACTGTCCAAGCAAGCTACGAAGGTTTTGCAGAAGGTTCGTATAGCTAATCAAGCTTCAAAATTGAAATCAATCGTGAACTAATATCCTTTCTTTTAATTGATTTCATACCCTTTTCTGTATCAGGAATCAAAGAAGGTGACGAACTCGTGGTTGATGGAGGAATGGCGACTTTTGAAGTCATTGAAAGAATCGGAAACGACTTACGTTGCAAGTGTATCGACCCTGGTTTGCTTTTGCCTCGAGCCAAATTGAGCTTTTGGAGAGATGGAAAACTCGTTGAAAAACATCATGAACTCCCAACATTATCAACAAAGGTGATGATCATTCAACTTTTTTTTTTTCTTTTTTTTCTTTTCTCAACATTAGGATCATATATTTTGGATTAATTTTATTCATGGTGTATAATTAACAGGATTGGTCAGACATCGAGTTTGGAATCTCCGAAGGCGTTGATTTTATTGCCATGTCATTCGTTAGAGATGCGGATGCTGTAAAACATTTAAAGAATTACTTATTTAACAAAAATAAGTAAGTGCTTAAATAGGGAACAAAACCACAAAATTATTGTCTTCTTCTGTTCCACTGACAGTCTAGTGCATGTCAAACACAGTACAATCTGGTTCTGTCATGTCATGTCTAATGCATGCCAAACGAAATACAATCTGTTCTGTCTTGTCATGTCATGTCATGTCATGATGTAAAATATGAATTTTTGAATGTGTAGATCGATTAAGGTTTTAGCTAAGATTGAGAGTTTGGAATCACTACACAATCTTGAAGAGATAGTGGAAGCTTCGGATGCAATAATGGTGGCAAGAGGTGATCTTGGAGTTGAAATACCACTTGAGCAAATTCCAACGGTTCAAGAGAAAATCATCTCCCTATGTAGGCAACTCAACAAGCCTGTAATTGTAGCCTCGCAGCTTCTAGAGTCCATGATCGAATATCCTACTCCAACACGAGCCGAGGTAATTAATTTATTTTATTTTTTTTACTAAAATAATAGTAATAATATTTAAGAAATAATGATTGTTACTTTTGATTTGATCTGAGAAAGGTTGCGGATGTTTCGGAGGCAGTTAGACAATATGCGGATGCGTTAATGTTGTCTGGTGAGTCAGCAATCGGATGTTTTGGAGAAAAGGCGGTTTGTGTGTTGAGAATGGCGAGCACACGAATGGAGTTATGGAGTCGTGAAGAGAATCAACAGCCGTCTTTTCCACAACGTGAACTTGGAGTCTCGTTGTCTGATCAAATTGCTGAGCAGATATGCAACTCTGCTAGCCGAATGGGTAAATAAATTAGTTAATTTTTTTAAAAAATAAAAAATAATTTGTATTTTTATCATTTTATCGAGTTAGCCACTTTACTATTTTGTGTAGTGGTTAAACCGTTACACAATACACGGTAACCAAATTTTGAAATAGTGCAATATAACAACGAACTTTCACCATGTAAATTTAGCGATTGGATTATTTTTTTTTAAGTTATTACAATAATAATAGTTTAAAATTTTTGTAGTTGATTTATTAGATTGATAACATGGTGAAAGTAAATTATGCTTTTCTAAATGTAAAAAAAGGTATTGGAAAGAGTAAATTACACGAATAGTTTTTCACTTATTTTTAACTCGGAAGGTCCTTACAGTTTGTTTTTATTGCGCGCTTGGTCTCTGTCTTACGTGAAAAGACTATTTTGCCTTTGATTTTTTAATGTATTTAAATAAGATGGGGTAGGTAAGGTAAGATGAAAGTGGGGATAGGGTATGTTTATTTAAATAAATTAAAAAATCAAGGGCCAAATAGTATTTTTAGGTAAGACAGGGATCAAACACGCAACAAAAACAAACAATAGAGACTTTTCGAGTTAAAAAAATAAGATAAGGACCAAACGTGCAAATTACCCCAAACCATAGTGACCATTCGTGTAATTTCCTCTATTGGAAATAGTTATGTGGCTAAATTGATAAACTCGGAAATCCAAAAGTAGCTAAATCAATAAAATGGTAAAACTATATCACAAAAAAAAAAAAGATTACATGGCAAAATTGATAAATTTGTGAAAGTATGGGGTTCTTTTTGTACTTATGTAAGACGACTATGTGTTGGTGTACAGCTAATAATCTTGGAGTGGATGCGGTTTTTGTGTACACGAAACATGGGCAAATGGCGTCACTTTTGTCACGCAATCGGCCGATTCCCCCAATATTTGCGTTCACAAATGAGGAAAGCACACAAATGGCGCTCAATTTGCAATGGGGAGTCATACCGATTTTCTTTGACTTGTCGGATGACATGGACGCCAACATGGCAAAAACGATTGATTTGATTAAAGCCAAAGGGATGTTGAAAGAAGGGGATGCGGTGTTAATAGTTTCAGATGCTATTCCAACCGTTTACCAAACACTCCAAGTCAAAGTTATTTAGTACTTTATGCGGTTTGTTTTTTTTGGTCAAATATGTTGTTTTGAAAAATGCAATATCACATGGGTTTATGTTTGTTTTGGAAAATGGAAAACTTTGTTCTTGGTAGCTGGTTTTATGTAGTCAATTGTAGATGTTTTGTTTAATCTGGATCTGAATGAGAAACTTTGATTTTGAGTTCAAAAAGTGAGTAGTTTGACTTTGACTTTTTTTAGTGTTGGGTTATTTATTCATGAGTTGTCATTGACTTTGGAAAGTTGCAATATTGTATTTTGGTTACTTGGCATCTGGTACACGAACAGTCGAACACAGAAGTATAAGATCAGAGTGTTGATTTGAAGTCTAACAAATCGAATATTCACATGTGAGGTATATTATTTTGTGTGGATTTTTGTTAGATGCTTTTGTTCTACACTTCAAAATTGTAGGGTGACAATTGATGACACGACACCGTAAAAATACATGTCACGAAATGAAATTATGACGAAACTAAAATTCGAATTCGTGTTCGTGTCAAGTGGAAAAAACACGATGTCGTGTCATGTTCGTGTTCACAATTCGATACGAAATTTGCTTGATTTATGTCTGTCGTGTTTGTCGTGTTTGTTGTGTTATATATGATGAAATATTAATTAAATAAACTAATTGCTTTTTATATCATCTTTGTTGTGTTTGTTGTTTTTAATCGGTTTGTTTTCGTATTAGTTAAAAAAACACGACATTGTTTTGTGTCGTATTTGTGTTACATAAAACCTTATTGTGTCATGTCGGATAAAAACACGACATGATTTCTTAATTTGCCATCCCTAGAAAATTATGATCTAAAATTACTTGTTCAATATTAATGATTTTGTTGGAAATGATTCTTTTGTAATGTGATCGTTAAGATAAATTTAATACTTTTTCATAAAGTAAAATTAACACAACCGCAAATGATTTTAATTGATAACGTATCCCTTGGACCCGCCTAAGGAACAATATAAAACATCTAGCAGGTTACCTTAGTGGCCGTTGGGTCGTCATGTCAGTACCAGCGCCATCTGACAAGCGACTATGCTCCACACCAACAAACTCTCGCTCCAATCCAGTTAGACTACACTCCAAGGTAGCGGACCCACACAGGCTTCGCCTTTCAACAAACATTGTTGGCTTACGACAGAAAGCAACGCCACCAGGCGAAAAGAGTAATGCTCAGAGCATTGCATTACCACGTGGGCCAATCGCAAGCATTGACCAAAGAGAAGAGCACGATCCTCCAATTATTGTCGTTGTCCCCTGTCAAATCTGACATCCCTGTCCTACGTGCGAGACCAATCACAGTGCGTTACTATAAAAGGCCTCCATCATGAAACGGTAGAGGGGAATCTCTCATACAGTCATATAGCAACTCTCTTCTCTAGACACTAACTTGACTGTCATAGCGTTTTCGTGGGAGCCCCACTCGGAGAACAGCTAACGTGTTTTTCCTTCTTGGTGATATAACAAATCACTACTATAGTTGTTGTCTGACAAGGACCACCCGAAGATTTGATATCACACCATTAACAATAATACCAAATTATTTTTTTGAATATTTTAAAATCAACATTTTAAGATCTTTTAAAAATACAAAAAACACACAATGTGATACCTACTTCCTGGTTTAATTTGAAAATGTTCTAAAAAGTACTTTAGTTTGCCAAAAGAATTAAAAAAAAAGTTTATGTAGTTTGCCAAAAGAATATCTAAATAAGACTAAGGGGCTGTTTGGTAGCCTCTTAATTTTTAAGATGTGGGGTGTTTGGTAGGATATGAAAAAAAGGCTCTTAATTCTTCAAATGCCTCTAAAATTTCAGATGTAAAGCTACATCTGAATAAAACAAAAGACACTTATACCCTAATTAAAACAAGGGATAATGACTTGAAAGGGTAACAAACTTTCACTTTTGTTCACATTTAGTCACTAAACTTTTTTTCGTTATCTATTTGCCACTTAACTATTGAAACTGTTCACATTTTACCCTTATGACCGGTTGTTACCGGTCATAAGGGTAAAATGTGAACAGTTTCAATAGTTCAGTTTACCGGTCATAAGGGTAAAATATGAGCAGTTTCAATAGTTCAGTGACAAATAGATAACGAAAAAAAGTTTAGTGACTAAATGTGAACAAAATCAAAAGTTCGCTTCCCTCTAAAAAAGTTCAATGACTAAATGTGAACAAAATCGCAAGTGGGTCTACAAAAGTCAAACCATTTACAAAGTCATACATGGATAACTTTGTACCCAAAATTCTCCCCCTCAAAGTTAGGGATGGTTGACCCGCTTCAAATCTTCCAAACTCGAGCAACTTCACGAATCGAGCCTCAAATGTGACACATGTAGAGATGAACATCAAATATTCAATTCTTCCATGACTTTTCAATTTAAGTTCTAGAATGTGAGACCATACAAACCGAGCATCGAAAGGTAATTAGGAGTTTCTCATTCTCCAAAAAAATTACCCTAAATTTGAGCATTTATGCACACTCCAAAAATCTTTAATAAGTCAAAATCCATCATGAACTGAAATCACTTCCGAATCTCCAATCGAATCATTTCATAAACTTCAAATACTCGAGGTCACTTCGGTCTTCAAGTCCACATAATATTAAATTTTCAACTTTCGAATTTCCATATCTAAATCTCTTCCCCTTTTTTATAATTGAAAAATGATTATAAAACCAAAAGGGAATGAGAAAGCGCTCAATTCAAACTTTTTCTATCCAAAACTCCCCCTAACACATGGAATAAACATTTTGCTTCAATCCGGAAAATCCAAAAAATCTTCAATTTTTACCTTCATTCACGGACCGCCTTTGACAAAATTTGGGTATAAATTGTCGATTTCAAAATTCTGTCAAAGGCGTTTCGTGAACGAAGCTAAAAATAGTAGATTTTTTAGATTTTCCGGATTGAAGCAAAATGTTTATGCCATGTGTTAAGGGAGAGTTTTTGATAGAAAATTTTCGAATTGAGCGCTTTCTCATTTCTTTTTTTGGTTTTATAATCATTTTTTGATTATAAAAAGGGGGAGAGATTTAGATATGAAAATTCGAAGTTGAATTTTTGTAAAACCAAAATCAGATTGGAAATTTTGATTTTTTATTTTCGAAAATACCAAACCATTGGTTTTTTATTTCGGTTTCGGTTTCGGTTTTTTGTTTTTATAATATATTTTCGGGGTTCTGTTTTTTTTTATTTCATAGATTTCTTCGTCAACAAATGTTATTAGAATTTAGCAAAAATAAATAATTTGCTAAAACATAATACAAGATGAAATTTGTTCTCATTTAGTCATTGAACTTTTTTAGAGGGAAACGAGCTTTCGATTTTGTTCACATTTACTCACTAAACTTTTTTTGATAATCTATTTGCCACTGAACTTACATTTTACCCTTATGACCGGTAACAACCGGTCATAAGAGTAAAATGTGAACAGTTTCAATAGTTCAGTGGCAAATAGATAACGAAAAAAAGTTTAGTGACTAAATGTAAACAAAATCAAAAGTTCGTTACCTTTCAAGTCATTATCCCTTAAAACAAAATGCAGTTTTTTTCTTTATTCCTCCATCGACGCATTTCCTCTCTCCTCCCCCACATCTTCTTCTACCTCTTCAATCTGTAGTCGTCTGCTACCTCCGCCATTGACGATGTCACCGGAAGCTTCGCCACCACTGCCAATGACGCCGACGGCCAGTTGCAGGTAAGTTTTTTTCCCCCTGATAATCGACGTTGACCTTCGATTGTTCTTCTTTTTTCCCCTAAAAATCGATTCTCAGTAATACATCGATTTGTTCTTCGTTTTTTGGCCCATAACTTGATTACCAATTCATCCGATTTTGATTTATTCAGTCCATGTAGCTAATATGCCATTTGATAATGATCCCTGATTTTGATTTTTTTTTGTATTCATTGTTCAGTCCAGTCATTTTTTGCCACAATTTTGGCCTCATTTTGATCGAAAATCCTTGAAAAATTGATCCTTTCTAATTTGAATGTTTATCAATCTTTCATAGGCATGTCTTTATTTTATTGTTTGAAAATTGATTCAAGTTTAAACCATATTCTGTCCTCTATTGCAATCTGCAAATACCTTTAGAAAAACCTTTGAAGTGTTGAATCATGTTTCTTATTTTTCCAATTTACATGGGGATCAATTATAAGATGAGATGGAGTATAAGGGTATGATATTGAATTATTGAGAAATAATGAAAAAGTCTAATTTTTTATTCAATACTAGTTTATAACCCGTGGAAACCACGGTTATAAAATTATTTAAACATTTATAATAAAAAATTATAATTATTAATCAATTATTTTAAATAATTCATTTTAAATAAATTATTAATTAAAAGATATCTCAAAATTTTAAAGTTATTATAACTTCATATTTAACATATAATTAGAAAATGTAAATTTGGATTTTGAAATGAATTACCTAATATATCTACATGACACATGACATAATATTAACGAGGTGTTGTTTTAGAGTGACACTTGGCAAAATAAGATTAAAATTATTCATTTATTACAATAGGGAATCGAAGCAACATTCTTTAGCTTTGTGTTTGGATGTGTGTAGCATTAAATAATATTATAATCATTTGTAATAAAAAGTGCAACATGAGGTAGTGATTGGATGTGTCTTAGAATCGAACAATTATGATGTTGAATGTTGATTCCAGTTGCTAGTTGTTAGGTTAGAGATTAAGTCAATTATTTTATTAACAGAAATATTGAATTGAGCAAAAAATAATATCGAAGGGCAAAATGGTCATTTTTTATAATTCAGCACATTAATTCAGATGTTCCAACCAAACAGTCTGTTAAAAATCCAGACCCTCTTTGAAATTCAAACCTCTTAAAAATTCAGATCCTATCAAACAGCCCTAAGATGTTTTTTGTTTTTTGTCTGCAAATCTTCTTGAAATCTTCTGTCTGCGTCGCGCATAATACACACATACATTAGCTTTCATAGTTTGTTTGTTTTTTAAGACTGCATACCTAAAAAAGTTTGTACATCCTCTTCTTGGTGAAAATGTGGACCATAATCTTCTAATATTTTCATACATCTTTTAGCCTAAAAACATATATATCTCTGTTTTTGTTTTTTTTTTTTTTTTTGTTTTTTTTTAATCTTAAATTTATTCCAACTTTATCCAAGATAAACAATTTGGAATAAATGCAATACTTCAAGAAGAAAGGTTTGACAGCACAAACATGACTACTATCAGTTTTTAGTTGAAAAAAACAAAAATGAAATTATTGAGAAAAATCGAAGTTTATTTCCATCCATTTTACATGTTAATTCTTTGATCCATAATTACGATATTTATGTATAACTTTGTGACTAAAACTTGTTGGTTTTTACCAAATATACACATTATTTCGTATTATTTTATTTTCACAATTTATCCAATAATACATAAAATTTGATGAAGATTTGTTAATTATTTATAATAAAGTCATAAATGTATTAAAAAACTCATTTAAGTTAAAAAAAGCAGTTTATTTAGATTTTAGTTTATTTTAACAGCATGCAGACATTAAAAAACAAACAGTCTTTTTCTTTCAGACTCTAGACATTTAGTCCACCTCTTCTACTACAGATATCATCCGTAGACTGCAAACATTTTACCTTAGAAAAAACAAATAATACCTAAATGTTTACAAATTTTCAGTTTTAATTCAAAATTTTTATTTTATTTCAAAAAAAAAAAAACCCCTCAAGAGGTGGGGTACATTTTAGATTTAGCAAATTTACTAGGATTCTAATTTAACTTTGGGTTATTTCCCCCCAAAAAACTAATCTTTTTTTCTTAGAATGACAATATTTTGACATTTTTTTTATTTAAACTTAGTTGATATTTTATGCTATTGAATGATGATTTGGTGATGAGTTTATTGTGATAATGATTATTATGATGCTTTGCATGCTTAGATTATAAATTTCTATTTTATGAAATTGCATGTTAAATGATGTTTACCAATGTTAAGTTAATTAAATAAATGTTGCATCTTATGTATGAAGTTCATTCTTTAGATGACTTTGAGTGGGCAGATAGTTTATGATGTTTAAGAGATTATTGCACTTTGTAATTTTTCTAAGCTTGTATATTCCCTCATGTCCAAGGGTCTCTTTGTGTGGTCCAGACACACTTTACAAAGTTTTTGAGGTTTATCTTGAGAGTTGACTATTCTGGATAAGTTTTCATTAGCAATGTGGTGCATTAGAGATGAAACAAACCCATGGACATGCCAACACCTAGACTTGAAAGGACATGAGACATGAAACATGCACAACATGTGATAACATAATACTCATATCTAAGCATAGATCATTCCAAGTTTCTATATACACAAAACTAGATCGTATTGTTACTTTAGGTCTGCTTTATCATTATGTACCATATGCATGCTTCATTCTTCATATTTTTGCATGTCCACAAGTCTAGGATGTGTTCATTTGAATGGATTGGTTCGATCCAATCCGAACAGGTGAATCCAAATAGATATTGGTTTCCGAAACATAGATCAAAATAGTTCAAACTAAATTAAAAATCCGAAAACCGATGTCATCTTAATGAACATCAAGATCCATTATTTAAAAAAAAATAATATATAATTTTAATATTAACAAGATAGATTTTTAATGATAAATACAAAAACTATTCATGTGATGTTATCTTATATTAATTAAGTCTTTTCATTTTGGACATGATTTTGGAAGATGAAGTATATCATTATCAATACCATAATCTAAATGTTTATCCAGTCCTAATATTATATTTTAAATGCCGTTCAAAAAAAAATTATATTTTAAACTTTTTCCATATTAAAACATTACTATATTTTAAAGATCTATCACTTATAATAGTAAATTTATTTTGTATTTACATGATATTTATACAACTAATTTTTTTTTTTTTTTTTTAAATTACAAGAAAAATAAATATAACAGAATAAAATAAAAATAATAGCAACTCAATAAAAATATATTATTATCTTTCCAATTTAATGAAGAAGCACGTTTCGTTCAATTTGTACAGGTGGTTTTTGTAGCCACGAAGCTCCACCAATCCACCACATAAATTCAGCGCACAATAGCAATCAACATCCCTTTCTACTCCAGATATAACAGATACTCGCAGGTTGCAGGCTGCTTCATATTTCTCTCTCACTTTCTATCCAAAAATCGAGTAAGATCCCCAAATCATATCAGAAAACAGTGAAGAACATTAACAATGGCTTCTCTTAAGATGTTCAAAGCTGATTTATATCCGTTTTTAGCTTCCCAATCGTGTTTCCGACGGAATGAACGACGTGGTTCCACCGGCAATATAAGAATCGTTAAGTTCAGTCCAAACTTAGTGATTAACAGAAGGTTTAGGATTTCTTGCAGGATTCAAGATGCTGATGATAATACCAAAACAAATGGTACTTTCTAATTCATGCATGATCACTTTCGTGTTGTTTTTGTATCTCTTAATTAGAAATCCAATTTCTCGTCGATTTTGCAAAGTCAGCATTAGAATTGCTGCGATTTAAGAGTTTATGTTTAGTTTAATTGCTAAGGATACGCTGATAATCATTAATTTGAAGAAATTGAAAGCATTTCCAAATTGGGCGTCGAACGAATCTCAGATAGCGACTCATTTTAACGTAGAAATACATGGATTGATGTTAAATTGATTGAAATTTATAATGTCAGGTGAAGAACCTCCGGAGTCTTTGTTTATGAAGGAACTGAAACGACGAGGGATCACTCCCACTTCATTGCTCGATGAAAGCTGGACTGCTTCCATTAATGATGAGATTAGGTATAACGAAGAAGATGGAAGCTTTTCAACCAGAAAAACTGTGTCAACAGATCTTGATAAAAGCCTTTTTAATCAAAGGGAGCAATCCATGGCATTGAACAGTGAGGGACTTGAGGTTAAAACTTTTCTACTTCGTTAACATTTCATATTATGTATTTAAGCCGATTTGAAGGATCTATGACAAATTCTGTCATCTTTTTTGCATGGTGTACAGGGTTTGATTCCACGAGCTAAAGTCTTGCTAAGTCTTGGAGGAACATTCTTCTTAGCATTTTGGCCATTGATCCTTTTAACCATTGGATCATTCACTGCTATTTACCTTGTAAGCAGTCTCTATTTATGATGCTATCATGGATTCTTTGTTTCATTTATGAATATGATTCATTGATCTTTTCCTTTTAAGTGATGATCATCCTTGATATATGTTTTCTTTTTTGCAGTATTTTGGACCAAAATTTGTTCATGATGGTACCACAAAACAAATACAACTACCACAATATATTGATCCATATGATCTTCTAGAAGATGAACGAATATCCCAAACTTCACCAATGTTAAATTAATGCACATGGGTATTTATAGATTTTAGAGATTAAATGTAAGATTATGTTTGGATAGATTCTGTACTATATGGATAAAGTGGCTGATCGAGTAATGATGTGATGTCTGTCTAGATTGATGTATTCATAATGTCTGCTTATATTTTGAAATGAATAAATCTTTTGGACAAGATTAAATGATTATTTTATCCATACATATAAAACAAGTCACATTATTCATCACTTTAGTTGGAGGAGTTGGGAGGAAAAGAAGTATTGATATCAAATAAAGTAAATGTTATGTCTAATGTGTTATTATATTAACATGTTACTATATGAATTAAAATGTGTTTGGAAGACTTGTATATCTATTTAAGTAACAAAAAGGATGAAGTCTTTTATATGAGTTGGAAAGAAATAGACAATTAGCCACTTAACTTTTATATGAGTTGGAAGAAATAGACAATTAGCCAAGTATAAGGTATATGTCATAAAGAACAAAGTAAATGCAATCAAATAAGATGTACCAACTGAGATTGCATAAAAAGGAACATAGCATGATGTCTTTAAATATCAAGTAATGGAATGTCTTGGATAAGAGAATGGGAACATTATGAAATGATATGATGTGCATTGAATGAAGTACAAATGGAAGTACAATGCCATATTTAGACTAAATTACCATAATGTGTAATACGTTGTACGATAGAAGTACTAGATTATTTGGTATTTGTCATGTGAGTATGTCATACAACATCAAAAGAGCCTTGAAACTATTTGCAAACACGAGATTTGAGGTTTAATGACCATATTTTATCTAGTTTAAACATCACATTGCTAGATTATCCACCGAAGTGAATGTATAACTTCAATCCTCATTTTATGAACTTAATCGTGTAACACTCTTTTTTTAGAATGGATCGGCTAGAGACTTAAATGGGTCAAAGTTATGGTTTTTGGAGAAAACCATATGCGACGACGTGGTGGGTTGATGATCACGACATGACATGGCAATTTAATGAAAACATGTTTGGCTTGTTTGCCACAACGTGATAGTTGGTGCATCCTAAACCCATAATTTTTAAGGTTTCCTCAATATTTAAAGGCCTTATCTCTAGGGTTAGGTCATTTCCCCTCAGCCCCCACCCTTATATCTCAAAATCCTAGTCTCTCTTCATGTCTTTTGAGGTCTTTATGGCGTTTTGGTCATTTGAAGGTTGAAGGAAGACTTTATTGAGCAAATGATCAACTAACATCTTGTCTCCATATCTTGGTGCATCTTCTGGACTTGGGTAAGTATCCAAGTTCCCACCTTTATGGTTCATCTTTGTAGATCAAGACTTTTCAGCTCATTTCCATCATGGTATGTTGATATGAATGGTTCATTTTGATAAAGTTGGCAACTTTATCACTTGTTGAGGTCCCTAGGTCATCATATGTTTCAGATCTTGACTTTCATGTTGATTGGTGCCATGCATGAAGTCTTGACACCATTTCTTACCTTATTTTGGCCTAGTTTTGGGAGAGATGTGCATTAGACATGCATGTACACAAAGTAAGGATTTTTATGGTTCATTTGAGGGCAAGGAAGCCTTCTGGAAAGTTGGAGCAAAGAACATAATGGATTAAGTCCTTAATAAGGAAAAATGGCTTCTGCCAGTGACCATGACGTGATCAAGGAATGGCCACGACGTGGTGGAGACCAGCTTCGCGCTTACATTGTCCTGACATTCCCACGATATGGCCAAGAAGGGCCCATGGCGTGGCGATGTCCTACATGCCGTCTATTTTGTCCTTTCATGCCCACAACGTGGCAAAGAGGTCTCCACATCATGGTGGCTGTTGACTTGGTTGACCATTGACTTTTAACCAATTTTACTTGGGGTCAAACTTGGAGGATTTGGGATTGATGAATGATTTATCTCTTTTGATGTTATTCTATTCGATGGATTGAGCAGTGTAAGGTGTTAGAGTGTTGCTGTGTTTCTCCGGTTCTTCAGTTCGGTTGAGTTTCTCACTATACCACGTATCCTATTGTAGATCCTTTACATGGTAGGATAGAGATACTATTAGAGTAAAAGTATGTGTCACACCCCCGAACCAGACGGCGGAAACGTCCGGGGGCTGTCGTGACTCAATTGAATACCATAACATTGAATATATATGAAACATAACAACATTCGTCACCGTGCATTAATATATTACAACCAGCAGTGTTTACATTGTCATACATTGTTTAAACATTACATTCCCAAAAATTAAATTGTTTGATTCATACATAAATAAACTGCAACCGTCACTGAATATGATTTCCCTTGATTCACTGGTTCCCTGAGAATACAAGTATTTTTGAAAAACGTCAACATATGAAATGTTGGTGAGTTCATAAGTAGTGTTTGAAATCGAATGTTTGTATTGTTTGAAAAACCACCAGAAAATCCGATATTTTCTGAAGAGAAAAGTTTTTGAAAACGTTTGTGAAGATCCATAGGTATGCTTGTTTGTTTCCATACAAAAAAATGTTCATTGAAGATGTATGCTTTTCAAATCTGTATGTATTGAAAACCCTAGGAAAACCCGATGTTCTCCTAGTTCCTTGAATTACATGAAGTTACATTGAAACCATTGCATAGCGTATAGTGTCAGTCCCAGGCGACGTTGGAAGGTTCTCGAGCAGGATTATTTACTACAAACCTGCGTTACACAAACGCTCAGTTTATAGATATACTAACGAACCCGAAGGCGTCGTCGGTACTAATCGCGTTATCCAATCGCCCGGACTAGGTGTAGTCCCACATCCGAAGAGAAAGAGGTCACGAAGACCCCGGTGACTCCATTAACCGGTTGGGGACAATATGCGTGCGAGGGGTCCCCGACCCGCCTCGTAAAATATGCAGACTCTTCTAGCAATACCAAGGACCCTTGGGGTCCAGTGGTATACAAGCCATTGAAAGTCCCTCTACGTTGTGCCGAGTCGGTGAAACTCAACACTTCGTAGAAAATATGTGTCTTCGGGCCTTAAGATCAGATCATTGGGCTAGCTAGGCTCAACGAACAAGAATTTACACTTGTGGGGCCCAAAGATGGTGCGTAGACGTCTGTGCACACTCGTATGTAAGTTAAGTTCCCAAACGTTATGTATATGAACCGCAGTGTCGTAGAGATAGTAGTTGTAGATTTCTATTGGCTCGAGACCGAGCCAATTCGTTTAACAACGACTTTTGGTATTGTAATGTGTTGTATTTCGTCGATCGTCGCGATGCTATTATTTAATCAAATTGTGTATATTGAATTAGCCTTGAAATATTTCTGTTTTCAGCCCCTCATTATTTGTAAAATTTACATTTTCAACCCTTTTTATTAAATACTTCCCGGTTTGGTCCATAAACTATTTTTCTTGACATTTTAACACCAAAAATTATTGAAATTAATATTTTTCAGCATATTTTTCATAGAAAACAGTTTAAGTCCCTGAAAATGCAGTTTTCTCGGTTTTTAACCCTTCTTTTCGCAATTTTGACAATTTTGGCCCAAATTGGAAATTTTTTGCAACTTTGGTCCTTTTTAAATTTAAAAAGCATTTTAAACCTTTGAAAAGGATTTGGAACACTTATAGTTCACTGTTTTACAGAAAATTACAGTTTTGGCCCTCCAAAACAGAAAAATTCGCATAATGGGCCTCATTGGGCCGAAATTTTCATTTTTAGCCCATTAAGCTTGAAATTTATGTTTTTAATCCTCTAATTGAGTATAATTCCAGAAATAGTTTTATGGAAACTGTTTTGGCACACTTCATCCATCAGAATCTGTGAAATGTCAATTTGGGCCCTTAATTTTGTATTTTTCACATTTTTGGCCCAAAATTTGTGTTTTTAGCTTAAAGAAAATTGTTGCTAACCACTTAGCTATTTTTCTTGTAACACTTTATATGTAGAAATATATTTGAAGCTAAAATCATAAAACAAGAGTTATATCTCGGTTTTGAGGGGTTTTATGGCTAGATCCAACATTAAAACACATAAAAACATACATATAAGCATGGAAATCATACAAGGCATACAAAACACATATAGATCTACACTTTCACTTGTATTCCCCCCCCCCCCCCCCCACAAAACTCATAAAAACAGAAAATAGGGGGTATGAAGCTCACCTTGGGTGTTGATTCGGTTTTTGAAGAAAGATTGGAAGAAATGAAGTGATTTTTGGCCTTTGCACTCCTTGATGAACTTTTCGAGTTTATGGGGTTTCTAGAGTGCAAGATCATGATTTTTGCATGGATTAGGAAGAGATTTTTGATAAATAAGGAATACAAGTCATAGATCCAAGCAAAACCTTACCTTAGATGATGATTTTGTGGAAGAACTTCCTTGAATGCTTCCTAATTTTCGAGATTTTGGATGGAGAAGAGGAAGAAGTCTTGAGTGAATTTTAGAGAGAGTTTGTGAGTGTTTTGTGTGTGTGTGGTGTTGCTCTCGGCCGAGAATGAGAGAGGAGAGAAGAAGAGATGTGATCTTGAAGTGATTTGCATGGAAGAATGGGAAATAATGCATGGAAGTCCTATGGGTAATAGTGAGGTGGCAAGCAAATAGTCAACTCTTTCTTGGATTTGGGCCTTGGGCCGAGATTTTGGAAGGGAAAGAAAAATTTGGGGCTTAAATGCTTAAGCCCAATACTCATGGTTAAGTTGAGTGATTTTTGGTCCAAATAAATATAAAGGTGATTTTTATAACTTGTTAGGGTCAAATTAGGTCAATTATGGATCAAAGCTTCAATTTATTTCATTCTAGGCCCAACATGACCTAAAATGTTGAAATAAATAAATATGGGTCCACTTAGAGTCCAATTAGGGTTCTAAGCCCATGATAGTCTAATTGGAAGCTTATTGGTCCATTTGGATCCAATAGGGGAGTCCTAATCCAAAATGGACTTAACAAGGACTTCTAGGGTTTCCAATTATTTGATGACTATTTGTAGTACTAGTATGTTGTATTTGATTGAAGTTTTTGATTCACATTAACTTGAATGTATAGATTACATGGCTCAAAATTTTCAGTTGTGACATCATCCCCCCGTTAGAGGGAATTTCGTCCCGAAATTCTGTTTGAAAGCTAGATTTGAGAATGCTAGAATAGGTGAGGGTACTTCTGCTTCATTTGATCCTCGCGTTCCCACGTGAATTCTGGCCCACGCTTTGCGTTCCACCGTACCTTCACGATCGGGATGCGACTTTGCTTAGTACGTTTCACTTCCCTGTCCATGATTTCGATTGGTTCTTCCACGAACAGGAGATTCTCATTGATTTCGATTTCGTCGAGGGGAATGACAAGGGTTTCATCTGATAGACACTTCTTCAGATTAGAGACATGAAACACGGGGTGTACACCGTTTAGCTCCGCGGGCAGTTGTAGTCTGTAGGCTACCGGACCTATTCGGGCGACGATTTCGAAAGGTCCAATGTACCGTGGGTTTAGCTTTCCCCGTTTTCCGAAACGTATAACTCCTTTCCAGGGTGAGACTTTCAACAATACTCGATCACCGACCTGGAACTCTAAGGACTTTCGTCGTTTGTCTGCGTAGCTCTTTTGTCTGTCACGCGACGCTTGCAATCGAGCTCTGATCTGAACGATCTTCTCTGTGGTTTCGCGAATGATTTCCGGTCCCGTTAATGCTCTGTTTGACGTATGTGTTCCTGCTAGCTGGGTGTCACCTACTTCAGCCCAACATAACGGTGATCTACACTTACGCCCGTACAGTGCTTCGAAAGGGGCCACCTTGATGCTCGAATGATAACTATTGTTATATGAAAACTCGATCAACGGTAGGTGGGTATCCCAAGACTTTCCAAAGTCTATCACACATGCACGAAGCATGTCTTCAAGCGTCTGAATGGTTCGTTCGCTCTGACCGTCCGTTTGTGGGTGATACGCGGTGCTCATATCGAGATGAGTTCCCATTGCCTTGTGGAGTGATTGCCAAAAGCGCGATGTGAACCTACTGTCCCTATCCGAGATGATAGATTTTGGCACTCCATGGAGTCTTACGATCTCTCGTAGGTACAACCGCGTCAGTCTCTCCATCTTGTAGGACTCTTTGATTGGTAGGAAATGGGCAGATTTCGTCAGTCGGTCGATTATTACCCATATGGTGTCCAGTCCGTCCGACGTCTTGGGCAGCTTGGTCACGAAATCCATAGAAATCCCCTCCCATTTCCACTCAGGGATTGCCGGTTGCTGTAACAATCCGGAAGGTTTCTGGTACTCCACTTTTACTTTGGCGCACGTAAGGCACTTACCAACATAGGTCGCGATTTCCGCCTTCATGTTAGGCCACCAATAGTGTTGCTTGATGTCCAAATACATCTTGTCCGAACCGGGATGAATGGAGTATCGTGTCTTGTGGGCTTCCTTCATAACGGTCTCTCTAAATCCTCCGATTTTTGGAACCCAAATACGGTTCATGAAGTAGTATACCCCATTCGCCTTGACTTCTAGGTTCTTCTCCATTCCGCGTAATGCCTCGCTAGTTCTATTTTCCGCTTTCATAGCCTCTGACTGGGATAATGCAATTTGAGTGGTCAGATGAGATTGAATGGTTATCGAGTGCGTTTTCGTACGGCGATTTGAGTATTCCTTCCGACTTAATGCATCGGCTACCACGTTGGCCTTGCCTGGATGGTACTTGATCTCGCATTCATAGTCATTTAGTAATTCCACCCATCGCCGCTGTCTCATGTTCAGCTCCTTTTGATTCAAGATGTGCTGGAGGCTCTTGTGGTCCGTGAAGATGGTGCACTTTGTACCGTACAGGTAGTGCCTCCAAAATTTCAAAGCGAAGACCACGGCTCCCAGTTCTAGGTCATGGGTCGTGTAATTTACTTCGTGCGTCTTTAGTTGGCGGGACGCGTATGCTATCACTCTCCCACGTTGCATGAGAACGCAACCTAGGCCTTGATTCGACGCGTCACAGTAGACTACAAAATCTTCCGTCCCTTCGGGTAGAGATAACACAGGAGCGCTACAGAGAGCTTGCTTCAAGGTTCGAAACGCAATCTCTTGTCGGTCGGTCCACTTGAACGGCACGCCCTTTTGCGTAAGCAAGGTAAGCGGCTTGGCGATCTTAGAGAAGTTTTGGATGAACCTCCTATAATAGCCTGCTAGGCCTAAGAACTGACGAATTTCGGTGGGCGTAGTCGGAGTTGCCCATCCTTCCACAGCTTTGACCTTAGAGGGATCCACATGAATTCCGTCTTGGCTAACTACGTGGCCTAGGAAATTCACACTCCGGAGCCAGAATTCGCACTTGGAGAGTTTGGCGTAAAGCTTTTCCGTGCGCAGAGTCTCTAAGATTTGTCGGAGATGTTGGCCATGCTCCTCTTTGCTTCGAGAATAGACGAGGATGTCATCGATAAACACAATGACGAAGTTGTCCAGGAACGGTCGACAGATTCGATTCATTAGGTCCATAAATGCAGCAGGTGCATTTGTTAGACCGAAGGGAATTACGACGAATTCATAATGTCCATAGCGGGTTCGGAAAGCGGTTTTAGGAATATCCTCTTCTCGGACTTTGAGTTGGTGGTATCCGGACCGTAAATCTATTTTTGAAAAATAGCAAGCTCCTTGGAGCTGGTCGAATAGGTCATCGATTCGCGGGAGTGGGTAGCGGTTTTTAACAGTGAGTTTATTTAACTCTCTGTAATCGATACACATTCTGAAAGATCCGTCTTTCTTTTTGACGAAGAGCACCGGAGCTCCCCATGGCGAGTAGCTAGGTCGGATAAATCCCTTGTCCAGAAGCTCACTGAGTTGGCTGGACAATTCCTGCATTTCAGCAGGAGCCAATCGATATGGTGATTTAGCGAGAGGAGTTGCTCCTGGAACGAGGTCGATCCGGAACTCAACCTGTCTCTCTGGGGGTACTCCTGGAAGGTCTTCGGGAAACACGTCCGGAAATTCACACGCTACCGGAATGTCTTGGATGTTAGTTTCTTCTTTGGTCCTGTCCACTATGTGAGCCAGGAACGCCAAATTGTTCTTTCGCAGATGTTTTTGTGCTTTGATGCACGAGATGAGGCGAAGATTCGTACTGGGTTTGTCTCCGTAAATTACTAGGGTTTCGTGATTTGGGAGGCGAAGGCGAATGGCCTTCTCATGGCACATAATCTCAGCATGGTGGGGGCTTAACCAATCCATGCCGATAATTACATCGAAACTCCTAATTGACACTGGCATTAGGTCTATTCGAAAGACGTGTTGGTTAAGGGTTAGGGTACATCCGATGTAGATTTCCCTAGTGGATTCGGTTTTCCCATTGGCCATTTCCACCGTATAGGTTTCATTTAGCTTCTGGGGTTGTTGTTTTAGTAAATGTTTAAACTTCTCGCTTACGAAACTTCGCTCCGCTCCGGTATCAAATAAGATGCATGCATAAGTGTGGTTTAGGAGAAACGTACCGGTCACAACTGCGGGATCTTGAACTGCATCATTCTGACCCATAGTCAGCATTCTTCCTGCCCCTCTGTTTCCTGAGTTGTTGTTGTTGCTAGGGCAATCTCGACGGAAATGCCCCGTCCTTCCACACCCAAAACAGGTGTGGCTAGGCCCTGCGTTGTTGCCGCCGGTATGGGTGTTGATGTTATTGCGGGGGTTGTTATTGTTGTTGTTCTGGTTATTTCCCTGACTCTGATTCTGAGAAGGATACGTCCTGCAGAACCTTGCAGTGTGTCCCCTTCGGTTGCAACTGGTGCAATGGAACTCCTTACATTCTCCATGGTGATGGAAACTGCACTTATTGCACTTGGGAGCATTACCGGAATAGGGTCTTGAAGTATTGGAAGCAGTTGAGGCTGGAGCATGTGGGGTGACTGGGACCGGTGCGGTGACAGCGTTAACTGCCACTGTTTGCTGCCTTTTAGAGGTCTCGGGGCCCTGACGCCCCTTCCTCTTAGGGTTCTTCCCTTTCCTGCCGTCACCCTCCTTTTTCTTCTCAGTCTCTATTGGTTTCTCACCTCTTTTGTTATTATGATCGTACAGCCTCTTTGCCAATCTCTTCGCACTGTCAAAAGTTTCAGGGTTCGCAGCTATCACATTCCCTTGAATAGGGGATGTCAGTCCCCAGATGAATCGTTCGATCTTCTTTCCCTCTGATGTGATCATACCCGGGCACAACAGAGATAGTTCGCTGAATCTTGATATGTACGCATCGATGTTCCCATTCTGCACCGTGAGATTCCACAATTCCTGCTCCATCTTCTGTATCTCGCCTCGGGGGCAGTACTCGGTCGTCAGCATCTCTTTCATTTCTGCCCAGGGAATAGAGTTGGCGACAGGGAGTGTCAAAGCTTCTACGTGACCATTCCACCAAGTGAGTGCTTGGTCCACGAAAGTGCAGACCGCGAATTTCACCTTCATCTGCTCGGGGCACTCGCATATCTCGAATACCGACTCTACCTTCTCGATCCATCGCTTTAGAGCGATCATTCCCCCAGTGCCGTTGAAAGTTCGGGGTTTGGCGTTCGCAAAATCCTTGTAGGTGCATGTTTTAGTGGATCCTTGGTTCGTCCCGTTGTTCGAACTTCCGGATCCTTGCCCGTTACCTCCTCCGTTGTTCCCTCGGTGAAGTTGTGCCATAGCTGCTGTGACTGCAGCGGACACGGCTGCCTGGAAAGCAGTGGAGTCAACTTCGGGCGGGGTTGGTTCAGGATTTCCGCGAGTAGCTGGGCGAGGCATCTTTCTGTCATGAAACGGAAAGATGTTGAGTGTACGTGGTTTCTGTGGGGTTGCGACCCTACTAACTAGGTGTATAGTACGAACCTAAACATTACTATCATCAAGCATACAATCATAACGTCTCGATATATAACAACTGAGAATATCATAGCAAAACACACAAAGGTTTATTAATATTATCCGTGTTTAGTACAAGAAAATTTGCTCGTAAGAGCATACATAAGTAACACTAATCCGACAGCATAACGGCTCCATGAGTAGTGTAGTCACTTAAACATAGAGCCGGAGTACATAACATAGTTCCTAATATCCTACTATGATAGGTCTATCCCTAACCGCGATGAGCTGTGTCAGGAGGTGGTGCTGAAGATGTGGATGCTCCCTGAAGACGAGCCACTAGGCGTTCTGCGTCCTGAAGTCGAGACTCCCACCTTACCTGCCTCATGTGAAACTCCCGGAGGACGTCACGCGTCTCCTGTTCCGCACGCTCGACCCTAGTCCACAACTGGCGTACGTGATCAGCAGTGCCCTGAGCAAGGTCGCCGGTGTCCCGTAATCGTCTCACCATGACCGGTAGGGCTCGATCGGCCGGTCCTCCGTCCCTCAAATCAAAGAACTCACGTGACATGCCAAACGGGGGTCGCTGTCCCTGATGTCTGCTCCATCTCCAGAGATCAATGCCCCAAGGAGGGGTAGGTCCAGTGGGGCCCACACGGTAAGCAGGCACCCTGATCGGGTAAGGGGGGTCGATGACCTCGGACTCTGCGTCCGAATCACCCCCTTCGCTGTCCTCGAGCTCCTCTCCGAAAGGTTCCTCGTGTTCTTCGGGTTCGGCAGGCTCGCCCTCGACTTCTGCCTCCGGTTCCCCGTCAGATTCCTCCTCGGGGTCCTCCTCAGGTTCCTCTTCAGGCTCTTCCTCAGGTTCCTCCTCCTCCTCTAGCCACCCGTTGTTTCCCTGATTAGGGAAGTAGGGGTCTCCCGGGTGATGAAAACCAGCCATGCTGTCTGCGCGAGTACGTAAATATGCTAACATTATTCCTAGGGTACTATGACTATTATACAGACTAAGCAAACATTCCCTTTTTGGGTGATAAAGGGTATAGTTTTAGGTTCCCTGGCTATCCCAATCTCATCAAGACGTGTGTTAGTTTTACCTTGGAGAGAATGTAGTTGATCAGGCTACATTCACTCCTTGGTATCACTAAGAACAATCTCGAATTAACCGAGATACCAGTGTTATTGTTGTTCGATTCGGCGTTAGGTTCCTATCTCTAATGCAAGAAAGTGTGTTTTATTTACTTGTTTTGTTCAGAGTTATGTTAGTCCCTCTTTTTGGTTTATAGTTGCATATCAATGTATGGCTCGACATGCTAGTTCACTATAAACAAAGCTCTGATACCAACTTGTCACACCCCCGAACCAGACGGCGGAAACGTCCGGGGGCTGTCGTGACTCAATTGAATACCATAACATTGAATATATATGAAACATAACAACATTCGTCACCGTGCATTAATATATTACAACCAGCAGTGTTTACATTGTCATACATTGTTTAAACATTACATTCCCAAAAATTAAATTGTTTGATTCATACATAAATAAACTGCAACCGTCACTGAATATGATTTCCCTTGATTCACTGGTTCCCTGAGAATACAAGTATTTTTTGAAAAACGTCAACATATGAAATGTTGGTGAGTTCATAAGTAGTGTTTGAAATCGAATGTTTGTATTGTTTGAAAAACCACCAGAAAATCCGATATTTTCTGAAGAGAAAAGTTTTTGAAAACGTTTGTGAAGATCCATAGGTATGCTTGTTTGTTTCCATACAAAAAAATGTTCATTGAAGATGTATGCTTTTCAAATCTGTATGTATTGAAAACCCTAGGAAAACCCGATGTTCTCCTAGTTCCTTGAATTACATGAAGTTACATTGAAACCATTGCATAGCGTATAGTGTCAGTCCCAGGCGACGTTGGAAGGTTCTCGAGCAGGATTATTTACTACAAACCTGCGTTACACAAACGCTCAGTTTATAGATATACTAACGAACCCGAAGGCGTCGTCGGTACTAATCGCGTTATCCAATCGCCCGGACTAGGTGTAGTCCCACATCCGAAGAGAAAGAGGTCACGAAGACCCCGGTGACTCCATTAACCGGTTGGGGACAATATGCGTGCGAGGGGTCCCCGACCCGCCTCGTAAAATATGCAGACTCTTCTAGCAATACCAAGGACCCTTGGGGTCCAGTGGTATACAAGCCATTGAAAGTCCCTCTACGTTGTGCCGAGTCGGTGAAACTCAACACTTCGTAGAAAATATGTGTCTTCGGGCCTTAAGATCAGGTCATTGGGCTAGCTAGGCTCAACGAACAAGATTTTACACTTGTGGGGCCCAAAGATGGTGCGTAGACGTCTGTGCACACTCGTATGTAAGTTAAGTTCCCAAACGTTATGTATATGAACCGCAGTGTCGTAGAGTTAGTAGTTGTAGATTTCTATTGGCTCGAGACCGAGCCAATTCGTTTAACAACGACTTTTGGTATTGTAATGTGTTGTATTTCGTCGATCGTCGCGATGCTATTATTTAATCAAATTGTGTATATTGAATTAGCCTTGAAATATTTCTGTTTTCAGCCCCTCATTATTTGTAAAATTTACATTTTCAACCCTTTTTATTAAATACTTCCCGGTTTGGTCCATAAACTATTTTTCTTGACATTTTAACACCAAAAATTATTGAAATTAATATTTTTCAGCATATTTTTCATAGAAAACAGTTTAAGTCCCTGAAAATGCAGTTTTCTCGGTTTTTAACCCTTCTTTTCGCAATTTTGACAATTTTGGCCCAAATTGGAAATTTTTTGCAACTTTGGTCCTTTTTAAATTTAAAAAGCATTTTAAACCTTTGAAAAGGATTTGGAACACTTATAGTTCACTGTTTTACAGAAAATTACAGTTTTGGCCCTCCAAAACAGAAAAATTCGCATAATGGGCCTCATTGGGCCGAAATTTTCATTTTTAGCCCATTAAGCTTGAAATTTATGTTTTTAATCCTCTAATTGAGTATAATTCCAGAAATAGTTTTATGGAAACTGTTTTGGCACACTTCATCCATCAGAATCTGTGAAATGTCAATTTGGGCCCTTAATTTTGTATTTTTCACATTTTTGGCCCAAAATTTGTGTTTTTAGCTTAAAGAAAATTGTTGCTAACCACTTAGCTATTTTTCTTGTAACACTTTATATGTAGAAATATATTTGAAGCTAAAATCATAAAACAAGAGTTATATCTCGGTTTTGAGGGGTTTTATGGCTAGATCCAACATTAAAACACATAAAAACATACATATAAGCATGGAAATCATACAAGGCATACAAAACACATATAGATCTACACTTTCACTTGTATTCCCCTCCCCCCCCCCACAAAACTCATAAAAACAGAAAATAGGGGGTATGAAGCTCACCTTGGGTGTTGATTCGGTTTTTGAAGAAAGATTGGAAGAAATGAAGTGATTTTTGGCCTTTGCACTCCTTGATGAACTTTTCGAGTTTATGGGGTTTCTAGAGTGCAAGATCATGATTTTTGCATGGATTAGGAAGAGATTTTTGATAAATAAGGAATACAAGTCATAGATCCAAGCAAAACCTTACCTTAGATGATGATTTTGTGGAAGAACTTCCTTGAATGCTTCCTAATTTTCGAGATTTTGGATGGAGAAGAGGAAGAAGTCTTGAGTGAATTTTAGAGAGAGTTTGTGAGTGTTTTGTGTGTGTGTGGTGTTGCTCTCGGCCGAGAATGAGAGAGGAGAGAAGAAGAGATGTGATCTTGAAGTGATTTGCATGGAAGAATGGGAAATAATGCATGGAAGTCCTATGGGTAATAGTGAGGTGGCAAGCAAATAGTCAACTCTTTCTTGGATTTGGGCCTTGGGCCGAGATTTTGGAAGGGAAAGAAAAATTTGGGGCTTAAATGCTTAAGCCCAATACTCATGGTTAAGTTGAGTGATTTTTGGTCCAAATAAATATAAAGGTGATTTTTATAACTTGTTAGGGTCAAATTAGGTCAATTATGGATCAAAGCTTCAATTTATTTCATTCTAGGCCCAACATGACCTAAAATGTTGAAATAAATAAATATGGGTCCACTTAGAGTCCAATTAGGGTTCTAAGCCCATGATAGTCTAATTGGAAGCTTATTGGTCCATTTGGATCCAATAGGGGAGTCCTAATCCAAAATGGACTTAACAAGGACTTCTAGGGTTTCCAATTGTGTGATGACTATTTGTAGTACTAGTATGTTGTATTTGATTGAAGTTTTTGATTCACATTAACTTGAATGTATAGATTACATGGCTCAAAATTTTCAGTTGTGACAGTATGCTAGTTGACTAGGATAACTCCTTGTTATACATGTGCAGTTAGAACACATGGTGTCTTAGTATACTAGATGGGAAGGGTCTTGCCTGTTGATTGTATGATGTTGTTCGAAGTTATCTTTGGTTAGGGTAACTGGGGAAGGCCAGTTATTAGGATTATGTATAATTTACCAGTGAAGTACTTAACTGATAAGTGGTCAATGACAGGGTAACTAGGAAAGGCTAGTTGCGAAAGATATGTAATATGCTAGTATATGTTATGAGTTTATATTACATGATTATGTGGTAATGAGATCTTGGGTTCTATGTAGTTTAATTTGGATAACATGATAACTATTGGTCTAATGCATGATTGTGATGTTCTTATCTGATTGTTCGCTCTCGGGTGGGTCATTTGTTCGACTGTTTATCTGATCCCTAACTACGTATGAATTTATGAATTGTATGAAAGACCAAGATTTGGCCCCTAGAAATTGCATGAATGACCATGGGACCATGACACTTGTATGAAAGACCATGGGAGGACCATGGCAACCGTACATAAGACTATGGGAGGACCCCATCATTCACATGTTCTATATTGATATGTACATTGTATATATGTTGATAGGTCGGCGCTAGAGTCTTGTATGCACTGTATGTATGGTGGAATATGTGGTATATTGGGGAACTCACTAAGGTTTGTGATCATAGTTGTGGATTAAACATTTTGCAGGTAGTTTGTGAAAAGAGCTCAACGAGATTGTACACACACATCATAGATATTGGCTTTCACCATTCTGTAAATTTAACCATGTTAATGTAAGATCTTCAGTCAATCAAATGTTATTCAGTGATTTTTTAAAAAAAGGTTTAATTGGATAATCTATTTTAAAACAAAAAAATCTCTTTGAAATTTTTAGGACGTTACAAATTGTGAATCCTGGATTCATGAGATTTGGGGTTTGATGAATATATGTGATGTATGTTAAATATTATGTAACGGATTTCGTTTATTAGTTACGTAACAACATTATATGAACGAAATTCATCAGATTTTGAACCTGATTATATGCTTCAAGGGTTAGGGTTTATATGTTAATTTGAGGATTGAATAACTTGATGCATGCATGGTATTTGGTTAAAATATCTGATGATATAGATAGTTGATGATAAATATGATGAACATTAAAAACCTAGAAATTTTGAAATTGAATGTTAAATAAAGGTCCATGTCAACCAATTCACACATCTTACTTAACTAATAGTTTTAGAGCGTAAAATAAAGCCCCAATAATTATTTACAAATAATTTCCATAACATAAAATTCGAATGAAAGGTTATTTGGAAGTTTTTGAGGAATGTAATCAAAACTTTGTCTAAAACAGGCTATATGAACCAAAGACTAGAGTTATAGACGATACTGCTGATGGGTTTTAGACATAAGAACAATCCTATGTGCTCATACAAACCCTAATGCTTGGATCTAGGTTTCTCTATTGTACATGCAATGTATCCAAGACTTACAATCTTAGATCTAACATATTATAAATTGAAATTAGGGTTTAGAGAATTACCTTTCATTGTTATGTAGCAATAACAATCTCAATTCCTCCTTACAATGACCTTAGAAAGCTTAGAGTCACAATTGTCACTCCTCTAATGGCTCACAAACACCAAGAGCAAGAGGATGAAGAATAAGGAGAGAGGAGGCTGCTCAAAACGTGTGGAAACCCTAAGGAATAAGTTCACCACGTTTTTGAGTCTCAAGGGTCCCTTAAAAATGAGGCTATTAGGGTTATGTAACAAGGAAACCCTAATTTGGATGCTTAGGCCCTAAGCAACCCATGGACTCCCTCCTTAGAGGCCTAGGACGATTTCTAATGGGTTTCCCCATAGAATTCGTCCACCCCTCTAATATGGAGTCCATTAGCCCAATATTCAACTATCACACAATTGACAGTTCTAGTCCCTTAAGTTTAATTGATGTCTTTTAGCCACAAACTTAATTCTTATTAATTCTTGACTAATATTAATTAAACAATATGATTTCTCCTTTAATATATTATTCTCATAATATATTAATAAATCATAATTAATCCTCTCTCTCCACAATTCATCCTATCAAGTTGCTTTGGTGAAGGCAACCCAAAAGGACCATGCACCATCGAGTCAAGTACATACCAAAATAGTTATGGACTTAGACACTAATCCAACAGTCTCCCACTTGGATAAGTCTAATAACTATTATGCGTATGACTTCAGATCCTGATCTGCAATCGTAGCTTTCCAAAGCCGCTTTCAACTCTGATCTTATCAGATACGCGTGTCCTTTAGATAAGGGATCATATATTCCTCCATTCTAGATATCGTATAGATATGAGACATGAACTTAATCATTCCCTCTATACTATTTCCCGACTTCCGATTTATGATGACTGACAACAGACTACAATTGATCACATCAAATTAGTCCCGGCTCGACCAAGTGCTTAGGTGCCATCACTAAATCATCGAGGGGCCCAAAGATATCGCTTTTATCCTACTTTGGATAAAAGGAACGGATAAACTTTGATTCAATGCTCGCTTGCACTCACTTACCGAATTACACACAACAATATGTTTTATAACACCAAGTTACTGGTGCGTTTACATATTATCAATGTGCAACCGACTCGCAAGATACAACTCACACATCTCGGTTTCAAGAATATAATATGTTATCGTCTCACCAATCACTCGAGATACAATTCATGAAGTGATCCAAGTGAGCGTGGGTTTAATCCATTGCTCAAATCATATTCATAAGCACTCATGAACGTTGCAGCAAACAATTTCTTATGTCTAATACACTTTAGACAATCCACACACCAATTCACGACAGTCTTCATTCATACCTACTTCCAACATATGAACGACTGTGGTCTGTTCGAATAATTTGACTGTTCTAAACCAATTAAATTATTCAGGAAGTCAAAACATGCAATGTGAAACACAGGAATAATACTAATCCCATATGGCCCCAAACTTTTGAGTATAAATAAAACACCTTTTATCTATCACCATATTGATTACTCATTATTTGTTGTTTCGGGTAATCAACTTCTTACTTGAATTATAACAACAATTGTCCCATGCTCTTAGCATGCACACAATGTTTACCTACGGTTCTTACTTTGTGAAATAGATCAAATGAACACATTTCCAATTATACTCATTTCACAACTCCTAATCCTTTTCACAAGTGAAAGAATATCAAATTCTTGCCACTTATAGAATATGCTAGATTCTAACATATTATGCAATGATCATTTCATAATGTCATAGTACAAAAGTTACAATGACTATTGCCAATGAAATTACAAAGTCCTCTATCTAAGATTGTTACAATAAAATTCCATAGACGTGATGTCTCTCACTCAAAGTACATTCCTTGAACATCCTTTTGCATAAAATTTTCTAATCTAGACATAGACTCTCAATATCCAACTCCTAATATGGAAACATTTCCATATTTTTCCATACGACAACTTATTCTTAATAGAATCTTATCTATTCATAATAATGTCAATATGGTCCATCCAATACCATAGTCCTTTTTCCCTCTAAATGCGCTAGACATTTGGAAAATTTTAGAATTGTCAAATATAATAGCACTAGCAATTAATCCTATACCCGAAGCGTATAGGACACGATGCATACTATCTTACATAAAGATATGATACTTTATCAATCTTCTGCCATAATATTTTATGTGTCTCGTTCTTACAATTCGAACTATGAAGAGGGATACCGTAATAATAATCGAAAGTTAAGAACACACTATGTATCCTTGACTAAATTTGTTAACATTCCACAACCTAAGCCTTTAGATTTGAAATGAAGCATAATATTTTCTCCCTTAATTATAGCAAAACAACTTTTCAACCCTTACGACTTTGCAAAGTATAACTCTTGTTTTCTATAATTAATATTGCTAACTTGCAATACTTGCCATAATAATCATATAAGCATAACATTTATGCTTCCACTATCATGATGATTATTATCATATAAGCATAACACTTATGCTCCCACTAGCTTTGACATGTATTCAGAAAACAACTTAACTTCCAGAAAACAATGCCTACTGAATTTCTTATGTTCATATTTCTAATACCTAATTCTTTGATAATCCTTTATCTAAGCTTCTTAAACTTATACACCTTTGCCTTAGATAGCTCATATGTGTGTCTAAACAATTCAGACTAATTTCCAAATCTCACAATTCGAATTATGGAAAGGGTACCGTAATTATCATCGGATTCGAGAATACAATTTTTCACAATTACTATCTTCTTAAAATCTCTCTTAGTGAAAACATTTCCTCACAGTCATTTTCATGAAGGAGGGAATCTTATGACACTTAGATTTTAATGGTGTATGTGTTCCTATCAATGTGAATTTGTCAAAACCAAAGTTTACGACAAATTCAAACTCATATGGACCGAACCTTCTCAATCTTGATTTCTTGCCTTATGGTAACATGAGTGCTCACCATGTCTTCCAAGTAGCTAAGCAGCTCACCCTTTCCTATCAATGTACTTTTCATTGATCAAGGTGCTTGCCTTTTATGCGTTCAAATGAGAACTCATAGAACTCATATGCATAATTAACTCGATTGGAACGACACAGAAACAAGATAGTGTCAACATGATAGGTTTTAAACCTCAAGTCGTGTGCTAGTGATGTTCGATAAGGTTTATTTTGATTTGTTCTTGAACCCTTTCAAGATCATTAAGACTCCCACTGACTCCTTGACATATAAGATTCTGTTGTCAATAAACATTCTTGACAAACAAATATTCAAGAGTTAGTGTAGCTTTTATTAACACTTCACAAAATCGGTCCTCGTTGGTCTTTGTCTAATCTAAGACATCACAACTTACCAATTTCAAATGTGCAAGAATAAGAAAACCTTTTTCCAAATTCTATATTTGATGAATGTTATAAACCTTTTTAAGACTTGTCACTCAATGTCACAATCTTAACTTTAAGACTTGTTTTGGAACGAAGTATGATTGACTTCTTGATTTAACCATTTCCTCAATTCTTGATTCCTCTTCTCAGACATACAATTTTACTAAGACTCACTTAGAGAATCAATTGAGATATGGTTCTTAATCATTAAGACCTATCATAAAACATAATAAAAGGTACTCTCCCTTCTTCTTAGAATAGAGAAACTTTTATCTTTCTGCCTACTTGATTCTTCTTATTCGTTCTGCTATTGATTTAATCTCTTTTAATCAATTCAGAATTACACTTAATCTTATAAGTATAATCATATTTACTAAAACTTTTAGTAAATCATGACGAATATCTTTGTTACTCTTGTGGTGAACTTGATCAACACACAACTTTGTGTACTCGATCTCTTAGTCCTTCGCTTGACACTTTGTCAACGAATTAGTCTAATTTCCAAATGTGAATGTTTTTTCATTCATCATACACGTTGCATGATTCCAAGTTTCTGTCCAATTGAAACTTGGATGATGAGAAACTCTCCCTATTTGGTAATGTCACAACTGGAAATTTTGTGTCATGTAATCTATACATTCAAGCTAATGTGAATCAAAAACTTCAATCAAATGCATCATACAAGTACTACAAATAGTCATCAAACAATTGGAGACCTTAGAAGTCCTTGCTTAAGTCCATTTTGGGCTAGGACTCCCTTATTGGATCCAAATGGATCAATAAGCTTCCAATTAGACTATCATGGGCTTAGAACCCTAATTGGGCTCTAATTGGACCCACACTAATTTATTTCAACATTTTGGGCCATGTTGGACCTAGAATGAAATGAATTAAAAGCCTTGATACATGAATAACCTAAACTAGTCCAATAAAAATATGAAAATCCTACCACATTCTTTTAGGCTTAAAACATACTCAAGATTAACACTAATATTGGGCTTAGGGGCAAAGGCCCAAAATTTTCCTTTTCTTTCCAAATTCTCGGCCCAAATGCACAAGCCCAAGAGGAGATGAAGATAGTTGACTTTCAAGTGACACATCATTATTATCCATAGGACATCCATGCAACATCTCATACCTCCATGCAAGCATCACTTCAAAGATCACTTCACTTCTTCCCTTCCTCTCTCTTGCTCTCGGCCATACACACACACACACCACAAAAATCTCTCAACTCTCTCTAGATCACTCAAGAACACTCCTTCCTCCCCACTCCAAAAATCTTGAGTTTTAGGAAGCATTCAAGAGGAGATTTCCACAAATCCTTCATCTAAGGTAAGATTATGCTTGGATCTATGATTTAGATTCTTTTTGTTATCAAAATCCTTTCCTAATCTAAGCAAAAATCGTGATCTTGCATCCTAGAACCATCTCAAACTCGAGATCTACCAAGGAAAGGTGCTAAGGCCAAAAATCACCAAGTTTTCTCCCATCCTTTCTTCCAAAAACCGAAACCACACCCGAGGTGAGCTTCATACCCCCTATTTTCTAGTTTTATGAGTTTTGTGGGGGGGGGGGGGGGAATACAAGTGAAAGTGTAGATCTATATGTGTTTTGTATGCCTTGTATGATTTCCATGCTTATATGTATGCTTTTGTGTGCTAAAATGTTGGATCTAGCCCTAAAACCCCTCAAAACCGAGATATATCTTATGTTAAATGATTTTTGCATCAAATATGTTTCTACATACAAAGTGTTTCAAGAAAAATGGCTAAGTAGTTTAGTAACAATTTTCTTTGGGCTAAAAACACAAATTTTGGGCCTAAAATGTGAAAAATACAAAATTAAGGGTCCAAATTGACATATCACGAATTCTGATGGATGAGGTGTGCCAAAACAGTTTCAATAAAACAAATTCTGGAAATTTACTCATTTAGAGGATTAAAAACATAAATTCCAAGCTTAATGGGCTAAAAATGACATTTTCGGCCCAATGAGGCCCATTATGCGAGATTTTCTGTTTTGGAGGGTCAAAACTGTATTTTTCTATAAAACAGTGGACTATAAGTGTTCCAAATCCTTTTCAAAGGTTTAAAATGCTTTTTAAATTTAAAAAGGACCAAAATTGCAAAAATTTTACAATTTGGGCCAAAATTGTCAAAGTTGCGAAAAAGAAGGGTTACAACCGAGAAAACTGAAATTTCAGAGACTTAAACTGTTTTCATTGAAAAATATGCAGAAAAATATTAATTTCAATAATTATTGGTGTTAAAATGTCAAGAAAATTGATTTAAGGACCAAACCGGAAAGTATTCAACTAAAGGGGTTGAAAAAGTAAATTTTACAAACAATGAGGGGCTGAAACAGAAAACTTTCAAGGCTAATTCAATACATGCAATTTGATCAAACAATGGAACCGCGACTATCGACGAAACACAATACATTACAATACCAAAAGTCGTTGTTAAACGAATTGGTTCGGTCTCGAACCAATAGAAATCCGTAACTACTAACACTACGACACTACGATTCATACAAGTAACGTTTGGTAATTCATTATACATGCGAGTGTGCACAGACGTCTACGCACCATCTTTAGGCCCCAAAAGTGTAAAATCTTGTTTGTTGGGCCTAGCTAGCCCAATGACCTGATCTTAAGGCCCGAAGACATTTTTTTTTCTACGAAGTGTTGGGTTTCACCGACTTGGCACAACGTAGAGGGACTTTCAATAGCTTGTATACTACTGGTCCCCGAGGGTCCTTTGGTATTGCTAGTAAAGTCTACATTTCATGCGAGGCGGGTCGAGGACCCCTCGTACACATTTTATCCCCAATCGGTTAATAGAGTCATCGAGGCCTTCGTGTCCTCTTACTCTTCAGGTGTGGGACGACACGTAGTCAGGGCGGCTGGATAACGTGATTAGTACGGACGACGCCTTCGAGATCGTTAGTATAGCTATGAACTGGGCGTTTGTGTAATGCGGGTTTGTAGTAATTAATCATGCTCAAAAATAATCCGTCGCCTGGGAATGAGACTACTATTTTTGTAATGGTTTCAACGCAACTTAATGGAACTTAAAAGATTAGGAAAAACATCGGGTTTTTCCTAGGTTTTTCAATACATATCGGATTCGAAATGCATACAGTTTTAACGAATAATTTTTACAAGTATAGAAACAAACAAGCATACCTATGGATCTTCACAAACGTTTTCAAAAGCTTTTCTTTTCAGAAAATATCGGATTTTCTGGCGATTTTTCAAACAATACGAAACATTGAATTTCAAACACTACTTATGAACTCACCAACATTTCACATGTTGACGTTTTTCAAAATAATTGTATTCTCAGGGAACCAGTGAATCAAAGGAAATCATATTCAGTGATGGCTTGCAGTTTGTTTATGTACGAGTCGAACAATTTATTTTTTTGGGAATGTAATGTTTAAACAATGTATTTCATGTAAAAGCTACCGGTTGTACTATATTAATGCATGGTGACGAACGTTGTTATGTTTCATATATATTCAATGTTATGGTATTCAATTGAGTCACGACAGCCCCCGGACGTTTCCGCCGTCTGGTTCGGGGGTGTGACAGGTAAATTCTTGACATTCCACAAATAACATAATTAAGAATCAAATCCATTATTGCTAATAATAGAAATCTTCAAACATCAATTTTTCATGCATGCCATTGTAAGGATAAATAAATAATATAAAACAAAATTTTATTTTATTGCGGAAAAATTTGTCCTTACAATGCAACCCATCGAAAAACTATGTTAATACATATTTCTTAGCAATCTTTTCTAACTCTAAGTAGTAGCTCAAGAATCTAATCTTCAAGCAATGCGATCGAAATCCATTTCTTCATGATTAGATTCCGCTCACTTCTTCCCTAAAGCTTCCTCTCCTTTTTCTTTGATCCTATAAAACGTCAATTGTAATCTTATCACATCATGTATTAAGAATCTAGAATAGGAACTTAAAAGAGTTAGTTAATGGATTTTACCTAAAGTAGAGCCATACGTTTTTACTCTCCCATCTCTTAGATCTCTTAGGTAAATAGGGCAACTTTGTCTCCAATGCCCCTTCTCTTGGCAATAAAAGCAAATTGACTCTTATGGAACAACACATGGAACTACTTCAGACTTTGCCTTTCTCTTATGATCAAATTTTTTGATCATGGCATGTCTTTCGTTGCCATTGCCTATATCCATAGAGGTTTGGAAGGCAGATTTACCAATCAACTTTGCTTTTCGGGTGCGCCAAATCATTGCTGATTCAGCAGCAATAAGCATGTAGGTGAGATCTATAAGGGTCACGTCGTGGTTTATCATATAGTACTTTCTCACGAACTCACTATATGAGTTAGGAAGTGAATGAAGAACCCAGTCAACAGCCAGCTCCTCACAAACAACGGATCCCAACATTCTTAACCTATCAATGTGTGACTTCATCTCTAGGATGTGTTCACACACCGACTTTCCTTCTTCATGTTTACTTGCCAAAAAGGGCTTGAGTGAGCTTGAGCTTTTCAAGCCTTCGAACTTGTGGGTTAGGGAGAATAATTGGAGGAGGTGGAGGAAGTGAAGCATGATCTCTTGTTCCTTGATCGAATCGTGGAATATCATCTTCATGTGGAAAGCTTGTTCCACGGGATTTGGGAATACCATAGTTGTCATACTTTGACATCTACAAAATGGGAGAAAAAAAATTCAAGTTAGTTGATTAGAATCCTCGATGTGACACCCAAATGAAACATCGAGGCTAGGATCCAACACAATACACTACAACCTAGGTTAGGGATGCTGTCATCTAGTTGCAAAATATTTAAAGGTAGGTAAATGACGATTTACCAATTTCCACCATGAAAAACGAAAAAGAAATTTAAGTTTTAAATCTATTGAAAATTCCTAGATCTTTTGAGATTCATTGAACATTTCAATGGCATGTTTAAATCTCGATATGCCCCTTTAGTTTGTGACTGGGATACCGAGGATCACAAAGCGGGTGTGAATAACCATGCAAACTTACATGGTGGCCCCACATGTTATAGTCACCTATTCGATGTGCCGGTTAACCACACACGCTCCACCGAACTAGGACAAACATTGAGTCACCCTTTGCTACCTTTGCTTAGAACCATTTAGTGTGCCGGTTAACCACACACACTCCACTAACGTCTTTGCAAGGGCACAAAGTGTAATTTCATGGAATTGCATCAATTCACTTTTGCCTAAAGTAACTAAGATTGAGAATTTGTAAAAGCATTTAGTTACTTTTGTACTTCGTTATACTTATAATGGAAGGTTTATGTCCTATTCTACCCGTTCGACTAACGACCCTCCGCTAGTCAAGAGTGCGGTGGGTAAGAGTGGATACCCATTCAATCGCCATTTTATAGGCAATTTCCTTAAACACCCCTTATAGACCAGCTTCGTGAATGAGGCCTACTAACGGTAAGACTTGACACTTTACTCATACATATATAATATTAGACTTTTAATGATATATATAGTATATGGTGTATTTTACACTTTTAAAATACTAGGTGGTCTAATTTAATAATTATACACTTTAATTAATTAATAAAACCATAAGGGTGTGATATGAACTTTTCAAAACAATACTAGGGTTTTAGAATTTAACATTTCTAAATTAAACTTTTAATCAACTTTTAAATTCCAAAACTTGAGGGCAAGTTTTGAAACATTTCAAAACATTAGGGTTTCAACTATTTAAATTTCAAAACAAAACCTTTAAGTTCAAATTTAAAACATAAAACTTAAATGGGCACAATCGAAACTTTTTTCACAACACAAGAATCAAATAACAAATAATAGAAATTAAACAATTATTTTTGTCATTATCTATATTTGACCTAATCTCATAAGATAATTACCAAATAATTTAAATAATCCATATTTATCATATAAGGAAACTATTATTCAAAAGATTTGAAATTATCTTTTGTTTTATGAAGGATAATCACCCAAATATAATAAAAATCGGATTTTATCATAAAAATATGTTTTTGGTATTAATCCTTCAGCAAAACAGCAAGAAATCCCGATATTCCCTCTCTCTGACCCTTGGACTCGCCGAGTCAGACAGACTCGCCGAGTTCATCCACTGACTCGCCGAGTTCATCCACTGACTCACCGAGTCAGGTCGGGCAGAGGCCAAAAAATCGTTTTTCAGTAAATAATTCAACATAGCATCACATACAACAGAAACCAATCAAGGCTCTGATACCACTGATGGGTTTTAGACATAAGAACAATCCTATGTGCTCATACAAACCCTACTGCTTGGATCCAAGTTTCTCTATTGTACATGCAATGTATCCAAGACTTACAATCTTAGATCTAACATATTATAAACTGAAATTAGGGTTTAGAGAATTACCTTTGATTGTTATGTAGCAATAACAATCTCAATTCCTCCTTACAATGACCTTAGAAAGCTTAGAGTCACAATTGTCACTCCCCTAATGGCTCACAAACACCAAGAGCAAGAGGATGAAGAATAAGGAGAGAGGAGGCTGCCCAAAATGTGTGGAAACCCTAAGGAATAAGTTCACCACGTTTTTGAGTCTCAAGGGTCCTTTAAATAGTGAGGCTATTAGGGTTATCTAACAAGGAAACCCTAATTTGGATGCTTAGGCCCTAAGCAACCCATGGACTCCCTCCTTAGAGGCCTAGGACGATTTCTAATAGGTTTCCCCATAGAATTCGTCCACCCCTCTAATATGGATTCCATTAGCCCAATATTCAACTATCACACAATTGACAATTCTAGTCCCTTAAGTTTAATTAATGTCTTTTAGCCACAAACTTAATTCTTATTAATTCTTGACTAATATTAATTAAAGAATATTATTTCTCCTTTAATATATTATTCTCGTAATATATTAATAAATCATAATTAATCCTCTCTCTCCATAATTCATCCTATCAAGTTGCTTTGGTGAAGGCAACCCAAAAGGACCATGCACCATCGGGTCAAGTACATACACAAATAGTTATGGACTTACACACTAATCCAACAACTGCTACAGTAGGAAATGAAACATCCATCTCATGATCTATTAAAAATAGGTTATAAATGACGGGTTTTAAGCAAAACATCAATCCTATGGTGCACATGCAAACCCTAAAGCTTTGGATCTAGGTTTTTCTAATTGAACATGTAATAATCATCCAAAGCTTGTAAAACCAAATCTATCATATAGAAATCAAAAACTATGACTAAAACAAGTTAGAAACATACCTTTCAATTGTAGCTTGATAACCTTGAACCTTTGAGAACTTAGCACCTGTTGCCTCTAATAGATCACAAACACCAAAAGCAATTGGAGAATATTACAGAGAGATGAGGAAGGATAATTTAGGCTCTAGGGATCCTTAGGGTTTAGTGTAGCCGAAAATCAGATGCCAAGGGGTCTTTATACAGGTGAGGAATTAGGGTTTCAGTTACATACCTAATCCGGTTGCTTAGTCCCTAAGCAGCCCATATGAATCTTCCAGAACACCTAGCCTTGGACGAAATCTAGTGGGCTTCCACAAGGATTTCTTCCACCCCTTTCCTTAGGGTTCCTCAACCAATATTGCAATTATCACATAATTACAATATCAATCCCCTTAATTCAATTAACCTCTTTTGACCACAAAATTAATTATTGACCAATATTAATTAAATAATATGATTTCTCTTTTAATATATTATTATCATAATATATTAATAAATCACATTTATCCTCTTTCTCCATTATTCATCCAGTCAAGTTGCTTTGGTGAAGGCAACTCAAATGGACCATGCTATAATCAGGTCAAGTACATACCAAATATAGTTATGGGCTTAGACACCTAATCCAACAATCTCCCACTTGGATAAGTCTAATAACTATAAATGCAAGTACGCCTTAAAAATCCAATTAGCAATCGTAGCTCTCAAAAGCTGCTGTCGAGCTCTGACACGTCCTTTAGATAAAGGATCGTATAGTCCTCCATTCTCAAGATATCGTGTAGACAATTATATGGAACATAGTCATAGTTATTGTCCAACAGTTTGTTTCTCGATCTCTGATTTGTCTGACATAGAACTTAATTGAACACATCAATTCAGTCCTGACCGGGCCCGACACATAAGTCAAAACAAAATCATCGAGGGGCCCAAGATATCGCTTTTAACCTCATAGGATAAAAGGAACGGATAAACTTCGACTTATATGCTTGTACTATTTACTCATCAAATCGTACACAACAATACGTTTTATAACATCGAGTTAATGATGCGTTTACATATTATCAATGCACAACCAAATCGTAAACAACAACTCATATATCTAGGTTTAAAGACTATATGATATTATCGTCTCACAATCACTCGTGATTAAATTCCATGAAGTGATTCATGTGAGCGCAGGTTTAATCTAATACTCAAATCATATTTCAGAAGCACTCATGAACGTCGCAACAAACTTTTTCTATGTCTAAATGCTTTAGACAGTCTACAAGCCAATTCATGACAGTCGTGATTCATACTTACTTCCAACTTATGATCGACTGTGGATAGTTTAAATAATCTTATTATTTAGGAAGTAAAAACATGCAAAGTGAAACAATAGTAAATAATTAACACAAGACAGTCACTTTACTTATAAATAAAACTCCTTTATTTAATCATCAAATGTTAATTACAATTATCTATTACAAGTTTCTAAAAGCTATCTAATCACTAAAACTAATATCGTCCTTCAGCCCAATGCTCCTAGCGTGCTGCAAGTGCTTAACCCTACTCAGTCCCTTTGTAAGAGGATCTGCTGGGTTCTCCTCTAACAATACACTCTTCTACCCCATGTCTAATGAAATGATATTTTCTGTCGATATGATTGGATCTGCCATGATCCCTCGGTTCCTTGGTCAAGGCAACCGCACCTTCGTTATTGCAGAAAATCTCCATAGGCTCCTTTATGGCAGGCACAACTCTAAGGTCTCCAATGAAGTTCTTTAGCCATATTGCCTCCTTCGACGCTTCGCTTGCTGCTATGTACTCTGATTCGCACATTGAATCAACTAAGTTCTCTTGCTTGGAACTTTTCCAAGTCACTGCTCCTCCATTCAGGGTAAAGACCCAGCCCGACTGCGAGCGGAAATTATCCCGATCGGTCTAAAACTGACGCCACTATACCCTCGCACTCTCAAGTCATCACTCCCACCTAGGATAAGGAACCATTCCTCAGTCCTTCGTAGGTACTTGAGAATGTTCATTACTGTGGTCTAATGTGCCCTACCAAGGTTCCCTTGATATCTGCTGATCATGCTTAAAGCGAAGGCCACATCAGGGCGAGTACACGCCATAAAATACATGATTGATCCAACTGCGGAAGCATAAGGTACTCGACTCATCTATGCTATCTCGACTTCGGTACTTGGGCTTTGAGTCTTACTCAACTTGGTATTGCTTTGGATCAGTAACTCCCCTTTCTTGGAATTCTCCATGCTAAAACGTTTTAACACTTTATCCAAGTAAGTACTTTGACTAAGTCCTATTAGTCTTTTACTCCCATTTCTGAATATCCTTATCCCAATAATATAAGCAGCTTCTCCGAGGTCCTTCATAGCGAAGCACTTCCCAAGCTAGTACTTAACCTCCTGCAGGGTTGGGACGTCGTTTCCTATGAGCAGTATGTCGTCCACATACAATAAGAGAAAGATAACTATACTCCCACTAGATTTGAGATATATATAAGAATCATCCTCACTTCTCGAATAACAAATTCTTTGACTTTATCATCGAAACAAAGATTCCATCTACGAGATGCCTATTTCAATCCATAGATGGATTTCTCAAGCTTACACACTCTATTAGGATGCTCTGCATTGACAAAACCCTCTGGCTGACTCATGTAAACATCTTCAACCAACTTTCCATTAAGGAAAGCGGTTTTGACATGCCATATTTCATAGTCATGAAACGCAACTATGGCTAGCATAACCCTTATAGATTTAATCTACACTACTGGTGAGAAGGTCTCATCATAGTCAACTCTGGGAGTTTGAGTAAAGCCCTTCGCAACCAATCGCGCCTTATACATGTGTACTTTCCCATCCATGTCGGTCTTATTCTTGAAGATCCATTTGCACCCGACCGCCTTACGACTTGGTATATTGTTAACCAAGTTCCAAAATTTATTATCATACATGGACTGAATCTCGCTGTCCATAGCCTCTTTCCACTGCGCAGACTCCGGGCCCGCCATGGCTTCCTTGTAGTTGTTAGGTTCATCCAAATTTATCAGTGTAGTATCACTAATAAACATATCACCCCATCAATTATATGTAAACGATATAATACGGGTGGAACACTAACTCTACTGGAACGTCTAAGACGGAAGGACTCGTCAATTGGTTCAACAAGAGTTTCGTATTCGGGTTGATCGCTAGTGTTAGAGGTTCCTTCACCACTTGATTCTTGAAGCTCTTCAAGATCAATTTGCCTCCCATTGTCCTCTAGGCATATGAGTTCTTGCTCTCAGAAAATCCCTCTCCTCGCAATGAAGTCAACATTGTCACTCGGTCTATAGAAGAGATATCCAAAGGACTTCTGTGGATAGCCGATGAAAATACACCGCTCACTACGAGGTGCGATCTTTTCGTGAGTCTCTCGTCTTACGAAAGTTTCGCAAACCCAAACCTTGATATGTGACAACGAGGGAGCATTCCCTGTCCACATCTTGTGAGGTGTTTTGGCAACCTTCGTAGTCGGGACTAGATTAAGGATATGGGCGACAGTCTCTAAGGCGTACCCCCAGAATGAGATAGGTAACAAAGCTGGAATCATCATGGAATGAACCATGTCCAACAAGGTTCGATTGCGCCTCTCATCCACACCATTGAATTGCGGTGTCCATTGTGAACAATTCCACATTCCTTGAGGTAGTCGTGGAATTCAATGCTAAGGTACTCACCTCCTCGATCGGATCAGAGCATCTTAATTTTCCTGCCCACCTGATTCTCCACTTCTTGATTAAACTCTTTGGACTTTTCAAAGGTTTCTGACTTGTGCGATTAAGTAGATATACCCATATTTGCTGTAATCATCGTCGAAAGTCACATAGAAGCGATTTGCATCCCTTGTGGTGGATCTAAAGGGCCCACATACATCGGTATGTATGAGATCCAATAAACCCTCACCCCTTTCATAGTACCAATGAAGGGTGAATTGGTCATCTTTCCAAGTAAATAAGACTCACACGTGTCATTGTGCTTAAGGTCGAATGACTCCAACACTCCATCCTTTTGGAGTTGGGCTATGCGCTTCTTGTTGACATGTCCAAGACGACAATATAACAAGCATGCTTTGTCCAAACATTGGAAGAATTGATATGCAACACATCATTTCCTAAGTTGTCTACAACCATCACAGTTTCATATATAACATTACAAGGCAATGCTTCAAAATAGAAAGTACAGTTAAAGAAAGCATTAATAGAACCATTTTCATTATTAAATGAAAATCTAAAACCTTGTTTATACAAACCATGAAAAGAAATAATGTTTCGTTTCATTATGATGAATAGAAACAATTATTCAAACTAATCACTAAAGAGTAAACTCCAATCTTGGTGACAGGCGACACTTTCCTATTTCCCATGATCAAGTTTATCTTTCGATGCTCCACATCCCTACTTCTTCTTAGACCCTACAAATCAGAACAAATGTGAAAACCACATCCTGTATCGAGGACCCAAGACATAGCATGTGATGAGTTATTAGAATGAATAGTATAAATACCTGCGAAGGTGGGCTTTATCTTCCCATCCTTGATGTCTTGTAGGTACTTCGGGCAGCTTCGTTTCGAATGCCCTTTCTCGTGGCAATAGAAGCACTTTGCATCCTTCGGTTTGTAAGAGGGAGCAGCAGGACCAAATTTGGTTCCACTAGAAGAGGTACCATCGTGAGACTTCACCTTGTGGCTCTTAGAAGGATCCTTCCTCTTCTTTCCTTTTCCTTGCCCAATAGCCAAGACAAAGGCAGTAGTAGTAGGAGTAGATGCAATAGTTTTACCTTTTAGACTACTCTTAACAGTCCTTAGCAGGCCTTAAAGCTTGCTTAGAGTGATCTCCTCCTTGTTCGTGTTGGGTTTTACTATACTATAACATCCTATGGTGCACATACAACCCTAAATGCTTTGGATCTATGTTTTCTCTAATTATAAATGCAATATTGTTTCCAAAGCATTAAGCCTACAACTAGCAAACAATTTACATAAACAATATTGAATACTAGTTAGGAGTTTACCTCTTTATGTAGCTTGTAGAACTTGTTGTATTTGGCCTTTAAGAACTTAACACCCCAAGTGTGATGCGTCAAACGGTTCACAACACACCTAGGATAAAAGAGAACTTGAGAGAGATATTGCTAGCTCTAAAATCGACTCTAATGAACTCCAATAACTCTAGTGGTCGATTTTAGGTGCTAAGGGAGTCCTTTTATAGTGTGTCAAAGTATAGGGGTACATCCATGCAAACCCTAATGCCCATGACCTTTCATATTACTTAGGCTCCATTGGTTAAACCTCCATGGACTATCCATGGACTACCATATTGGTTTAGCCTATCTTAAATAACAATTGGCCCACACTATAAGAATAACTGATTTACCAAATCAATCCTCATATATTTAATTAGTCTCTTTTGATCACATAATTAATCCAAATTAATTCTTGATCAATACTAATTAAATAATATGATTTCATATCAATATATTAGAACTTGTAATATATTAATAAATCATAAGTAACCTCTTACTTAAGTATCCATCCTATCAAATTGTCATGGTTATATGCAACCCGAAATGGACCATGTTCTCTAGGGTCAAGTACATACCAATTATAGTTATGGGCTTAGACACCTAATCCAACAGTATCCCACTTGGATAAGTCTAATAACTATTATTGCAAGTACAACTCCAAAATTTCGACTAGCAATAGTAGCTCTTAAAAGCCGCTGATGAACTCTGACCTAGTCATTGACGTGTCTATTAGATAAGGGATCATATATTCCTCCATTATAGATATCGTATGAACTGAGACATGAATTATAATCATTCTCTCTGTTCATGTGTTGTTTCCCGATTTCCGATTTATGACGACCGACTAATTCAACAAATCAAATAAGTCCATGCTTGGCCAAGCACTTAGGTTTGTCATCACTAAATTATCGAGGGGCCCACAGATATCGCTTTTATCACTCTAAGGGAAAAAGGAATGGATAAAATTCGACTCAAATGCTTGCTTGTACTTACTCATCAAATTACACACAACAATATGTTTTATAACACCATGTTACTGGTGCATTTACATACGTCAATGTGCAACTGACTTGTAAACTACAACTCACATGTATTGGTTTCAAGGATATAAGATATTATCGTCTCACAATCACTCGTGATAAAATGCATGAAGTGATTCATATGAGTGTGGTTTTAATCCAATATTCGAATCTTATTCCAGAAGTACTCATGAACACTGCAACAAACTTGTGCTATGTCTAAACGCCTTTAGACAATCTACAAACCCATTCATGACAGTCTAGCTTCAATACCTACTTCCAAAGTATGATTGACTATGAATAGTTTGAATAACCTAGTTATTCGGGAAGTCAAAACATGCAAAATGAACAAGAATAATTGAATCCAATATGGTCTCAAAACTTATGAATATAAATAAAACACCTTTTATCTAATCACCATATTGATTACACATTATTCATCATATAATGTTTCGATTAATCAACTTAATACTTGAATTAAAACAATATTTATGCCATGCTCCAAGCATGCACACTATGTTTGTCTATGGTCCTTTATTTGTGAAATAGATCAATTGAAAACATCTTCTATTCCATGACCGGAACAGGGGAGGATACACGTTACACCACGATTTTGAATCAGAAGAGAGATTTCCAATGAAATTCATTTCACAATTCCAAATCCTTACCGTAAATGTAAGAATACCAAATTCTTGCCATTTGCTATAATATGTTAGATTCTAAACTTATATGCAATGATCCTCTTGTAATGACTATGCACAAAAGTCATAGAGACTTGGCAACAGATATTACAAAGTATTCCAATGGAGAGCAATTCCATGGACACGAATTGTCACATTCAAAGTACATTCCTTTGAACATCCTTCTTGCATTAAGCTTTCTAATCTTACACAGATTTAATGAATAAATTCCACCTATGGAAACATTTCCATATTCCCATTTTGACTATCACTTCTGAACAAGAGTTGCCTCTTTTCGGAATATGTCAATATGGTCCTTCCAAAATTTACACTATACTTCCAACTGTCCATGAGCAATCAATCTTTGGTAAACCTCAGATTGTCCTTGATAATTGCTTAATGATTTTAGTCATATCCAGTTCTAGTCATTTTCCCTCTTAATGCCCTAGGCATTTGGAAAAATGGAACACTTAAATATTATAGCATATGCAATCGATCCTATACTTGAAGCATATGAGATATGATTCATAATGTCTCACATAAAGAAGTGATACTTACCAGTTTCTTGCTACAATATTTCCACATATAGAATTTCCTTATGTTGAACCATTTCAACATAACATCCATATATGTTCTTGACTAAATTTGATTAAAAATCTCAATCTAAGCTTTTAGATTCGAAATAAAGTATGATTTCCTCTCCTTTAATTATAGCAAAAAACCTTTTCAAACGCTGCAACTTTGCAAATTGAAACTTTTGTTTTCTATAATTAACATTGCTAACTCGCAACACTTAACATAATAATTGTGCTCCCATTAGCATAATAATTACATTCTTATGAGCATAACACTTATGATCCCACTAGCTTTTGACATGTACCCAGAAATATGTTGGACTTCTAGAAGTCAATACTTGTTGACTTTCTTACCAAAGTTCATGAGATGATTCGATAAGACTTTATCTAGGCTGCTCAAACTCATACACCTTTCCTTATATAACTCACATGCGTGTCTAAAATTTTTTAGAACTTACAACAATAAGTCTCAAATGTTTAGACCTTTTGCCATTTCTCATAATTTGAACTATGAAGAGGGATGCCGTAATCATAATCGAATTTAAGAATGCAAATATCATAACTTCTATCTCCTTAAAACCTACTTAGTGAAAATGTTTCCTCACAATCATTTTCATGATTTGGAGAGAAACTTTATGACACTTAGATTTTATGGTGTATGTGTTCCTATTCATTTGAATTTGTCAAAACCATGAACACAAGACAAGGTTAGTGACAAATCCAAACTCATACGGACTGAACTTGTTCAATCTTAATTTCTTGCCACCCGACAGCACGAGGGCCTACCATTGCTTCCAAGTTGTTATGCAACCAATTGAGAACTCTCAGAACTGACATGCATAGTCAACTTTAACTGGAATAGGCATAGAAACAAGAATATGTTAACACGATAGGTTACAGACCTCAAGTCGTGTGCTAGTGATTAATAACATGTTTATTCTTCATTAGTTCTTGAAACTTTTCAAGATATTTAAGACTCTCACTGACCTCTTGACATATTAGTTTCTCTTTGTCAAGAACATTCATTGACAAACAAATATTCAAGAGTTAGTGCAGTTTCTTATCAAGACAAACACTTCTGACAATCAGTCTTAGTTGATCTTTGTTTTATCCAAAACATCACAACTTACCAATTTCAAATGTACAAGAGTAAGTAACATTTTACTCCACATTTGAGAAGTGTTATAAACCTTTCTTAAGATTATGTCACTCAAGGCACAATCTTAGAGTGCAACGCTAAGACTTGATTGTGGAACGAAGTATGATTCATCTATTTGATTTCTACATTTCTACAATTCACGATTCTTCTTCTTAGCCATACAAATGCATTAAGATTTCCTTAGAGGATCAATTGTGATATTGTTTTCATAATCATTAATATGATCATAAAACGCGATACTCAAGTACTCTCCCTTCTTTTCAGATTGGAGAAACTTTTATCTTTCTACCTAATTTGATTCTTCTTATTTGCTCTGCTATACATTGAAACATTTCCAATGATTCAGAATTACATTTAATCTTGTAAGTATAACCATATTTACTAAACTTTAGTAAATCATGATGAATAGCCATATTGTTATTTGTGGTGGACCTGACCAGTGCATAACCAAGTGTACCCAATCCGCTAGTCCTTTACTTGACTCACATATACATGTGAACAAGGAATCAGTCTAAATTTCCCAAAGACGAAGGTTCTCATCCATCACACAATACAAGTTGCACGATCCCATGTTTTTGGACAATTGAAACTTGGGTGATGAGAATATTTACTTATTTGGTAAATTTTGACACTACCACAAACGAAAGAATCAATTCCATTTTCCAATATTGCCATCAATGGAAACATATAATCAACAATTTTTCACAAATGTCATTATAAGGAAATTTAAAATAAGATAAAATTCAAAAATTTTCTTTATTTATAAAAGCGCGGAAAACTTGTCCTTACAATGCAAATACAAATGAAAACTATGTTGTTATCTATTCCTAAGTAATCTATCATAACTCTTAAGCAACATCTCAAAATTCTGATCATCAATCTATGCGATCGAAATCCATCTCTTCACGATCAGAATCATCTTACTCTTCCTTTAAGCTTCCTTTCTTTTCTTCGATTCTACAAAATATCAAAATGTAATTACATTACATCATGTATTAAGAATCTCCAAATAGGAAATTAATAGAGTTAGACAGTGGACATACCTGAAGTAGAACCATACAATTTGATTAAAGTTCTCAGGTAGTCAGGGCAGCTTCGCTTCTAATGTCCATTTCCTTGGCAATAGAAACACACAGGCTTATTTGGAATGGCACATGGAACAGTCTCAGAATTGGCCTTTCTCTTAAGATCAAAACTTTTGTCCATGGCCAATTCCTTTCCTTTAGGAGAAGGAATCATTTCTGGGATCTCCATGTCAACTTGGGATGTAGATCTTCGAATCAAATTTGCTTGACCATTGCACCAAATCATTGCTGATTCAATAACAATTAGCAAATAGGTAAGATCAATAAGGGTCATGTCGTGATATGTCACATAGTAGTCTTTAATGAATTCACTATATGACTCGGGAAGTAACTGAAGAACCAAGTCAATAGCTAACTTCCTTGGGAACATGACACCCAACATTCCCAGGCTGTCAATATGCAACTTCATGTACAAGACATGAGCACATATAAACTTTCCATCTTTGTGTTTACTAGCCAATAGGGATTGAGTGATCTTGAACTTTTCAAGTCTTCGAGCATGTGGGTAAGGGAGAATTATTGGAGGAGGTGGAGGAAGTGAAGTATGATTTCGGGGAACATCATCTTCACGAGGAAAGCTTTTTCTAAAAGATTCGGGAAGACCATAGTTGTCAAAACTAGACATCTACAGGGCGAAATTCAAGTTTAGTTGATTTAAGTCCATAATATAACACCCAAAATGAAATATTAAGGCTAGGACCCAACACAATATTTTACAATTCAGAAGAGTGATGCTGTAATCCAATTGCAAAATATTTGAAGGTAGGTAAATGACGATTTACCATTTTCCACCATGAAAAATGAAATTGATTATTAAGTTTTAAATGAATTGAAATTCCTAAATCTTTTGAGATTCATTGAACTTTTCAATGGCATGTTTAAATCTTGATTGTGCCCTTCAAGTTTGTGACTAGGATGCCGAGGATCACAAACAAGGTGTGAATAACCATGCAAATTAGCTTGGTACACTTAATGTTACAGGTCACCTAATCAATGGGCCAGTTAACCACACATGCTCCATTGATCTATGATTAACCTCAAGCTACCCATTGCCACACACTGTTAGTCCCAGATTAGTGTCCCGGTTAACCACATGCGCTCCACTAACGACTTAACAAGGTGAAAAGTGCAATTTCTGATGGGTTTTGAGCATTCTAACACTTCCTAAGTGAACATGCAACCCTAATAACCTTGGATCTATGTTTGTCTAATTATCATGCAAAGTTGAATTCCAAGGTTATATTCCTATCTAGCATACATGGGGAACATTTTTAACTTGAATGAAAGATAGAATAACTTACCTTGTTGTTAATTATGATCCTTGAAACCTTGTGAGCCTAGCACCCCAAGTGTGATGCTTCAAATGCTTCACACAACACCAAATGCAAAGGAGTAAACTTTTGAGAGAATACACACACTTGAAAAATCGGCCTAGCCCTCACTTGTTCTTGTGTAACCGATTTTGGTGGAGAATGGGTTCCTTATATAGTGTTGACACATCTAGGGTTACACCATGTAAACCCTAAGGTGTCATGACTCTTCATTTCCATGACCCATGGGTTTGTAACTCCCATGGAGCATCCAATGGGTTTAGCCTAACTTGATAATCCATGGAGCCTCTTAGTCCACTATAAAAGTTATGGATGATTTACATAATCAACTCATATATTTAATTAGTTATCTTTTGATCACTTAATTAATTCTAAATTAATTTTTGATCAAACTAATTAAATAATACTATTAATATATTAGAACTTATAATATATTAATAAACCACAAGTGTTATTTTTCTCATTTAGTCTATCCAATTGCATGGTGCCATGCAACCCAAATGGACCATGCCGGGTCGGGTCAAGTACATACCATAAATAGTTATGGACTTAGACACCTTATCCAACAATTTCATGGGGTTAGCACCAAATTCACATTTTTCCTAAGTAACTAAGATTGGGAATTTACAAATGTTTAGTTACTTGGTATTTTCATTATACTTTTAATGAGAATTAATGTCCTATCCTACCCGTTTGGCTAACGACCCTCCACCAGTCAAGGAAGCGGTGGGTGAGAGTGGACAACCATTACACTGCCATTTTATAGGTAGTAACCTACTATCTCCCGTATAGTCCGGCTTCGTGAATGAGGCCTACTAACGGTAAGACTGACTTTTTAATTATACATATAATCTATTAAACCTTTAATATTATAATAGTATAAAGGTGTATTTTAAACTTTTAAAATACTAAGTGGTTTAATCTATTAATAAAACTATACTCTTAATTTAATTAAACTTAAACCATGTCATTATATAATTATTAATTCTCTTTTAATTAAACACTTTAATTAACTATTAATAAAGTCCATAAAGATGTAATATGAATTATTCAAAACATCAAGATGCTAAAAAAAAATTAAAACTATTTAATTTATTATTAAGTTATGAACCCATGAGTTACACTTTTGAAAACTTTTCAAATAACTTTAGTCTTAGAATTCAATGTCTCATAAAAAACTTTTCAAATTCCAAAACTTGAGGGCAAGTTTTGTAACTCTTGAAAACTTTTAGAATTCCATAAAAGAGACTTTCCAAGTTCCATAACTTGAGGGAAAGTTATGAAACTCCTGAAAGCCATTTATAACAAATTTTTTAACCTTTGAAGACTCTTGGAATTCATAACTTAAAGAGTTAATGAATGCTATTTTTCACATCCATAACTTATGGAAGTTTCAAAACTCTTAAGATCATAACTTTTAAAAAAGACTTTTGAGTTCCAAAATTTATGAAAAAAATTGTAACTCCTTGAAAACATTTAGATCAAACTTTAAAAAAAATAATAATCATATCATTCTATCTTTTAATAAATTGACCTAATTTAACTCTTGTAGTAAAATGACTCAAATTTTACAAATATTTAGTTTTTCATAAAATCAAGTAGTTATCTTAAAATTTGACAAACTTCATGTTTTTTTTAACTTTGAAAATCAAACATTTGCATCAATATAACAGAAAACAACCCATGGCTCTGATACCACTGTTGGGTTTTAGTATAATAAAACATCCTATGGTGCACATACAACCTAAATGCTTTGGATCTATGTTTTCTCTAATTATACATGCAGTATTGTTTCCAAAGCATTAAGCCTACAACTAGCATACACTTGACATAAACAATATTGAATACTAGTTATGAGTTTACCTCTTTATGTAGCTTGTAGAACTTGTTGTATTTGGCCATTAAGAACTTAGCACCCCAAGTGTGATGCCTCAAATGGTTTACAACACACCTAGGACAAAGGAGAACTTGAGAGAGATGTTGCTAGCTCCAAAATTGGCTCTAATGAACTCCAAGAACTCCAGTGGTCGATTTTGTGTGCTAAGGGAGTCCTTTTATAGTGTAGCAAAGTCTAGGGTTACATCCATGCCCTAATGCCCATGACCTTTCATATTACTTAGGCTCCATGGGTTAAACCTCCATGGACTATCAATGGACTACCATATTGGTTTAGCCCATCCTAAATAACAATTGGCCCACACTATAAGAATCATTGATTTACCAAATCAATCCCCATATATTTAATTAGTCTCTTTTGATCACATAAGTAATTCCAAATTAATTATTGATCAATACTGATTAAATAATATGATTTCATATTAATATATTAGAACTTATAATATATTAATAAATCCTAAGTAACCTCTTACTCAAGTATCCATTCTATCAAATTGTCCTGGTGATATGCAACCCGAAATTGACCATGCTACTCTCGGGTCAAGTACATACCAATTATATTTATGGGCTTAGACACGTAATCCTAGAGTTCATGTGGTTGGTCATACGAAACTGGTCGTAACAAAGAGGCGAGGAGTGTAGAATGATATCTCTGGCCAGATCCTCATTGAAGTTGGCATTCAACTTTAGCAAGCGGTCTACATATCTCTGCATTTTCTGCAAGCAGGCCATGATGGACTCTCCATCCTTCATTTTGTTAGTGATCATCGCAACGATGATCTTGTACCTTTCTTGCCTAGCACTGGTACCTTTCCATCAAATCTTCGTGCATCTCGAATGGATAGTAGTCCTTGTAGAACTTTTGGAGTTCAACAGTTATTGTTGTGAGCATGATGCAATGAACCTTCGTAGCATCTCTCTCATGAGTTTCATATACAAAAATTTCCTAGGGAGTAGCAATGTTGGTGTCAATTTCCTTCAGCTCCTTGTCGAGAACATACTCTTTGTCCTCGTAGCGGGTGACCATGCGGATGTTGCAGATCCAATCGTTAAAATTGGACCCATCAAATATCAACCTCCCACAAAAGTTCATGAGTGAGAATAAGCCAGAAGGGGTTGAACCAGAAGCGTTGTTGTTTTGAGTAGACATCTGAAAAAGAAAAGAGACAAAGTTTAGATTAGATAAAAATCCCCAATTTAAAACCCAAATGAGAAATTAGGTCTAGGACCCAACACGATTATTTACAATTCAGAAGAAGGATGCCGTAATCTAATTGCAAATAATTTGAAGGTAGGTAAATGAAGATTTACCAATTTCCAACATGAAAAATGAAAAAGACAATTAATTTTTAAATGAATTGAAATTCCTAGATTCTATTGAGATTCATTGAAATTTTCAATGACATGTTTAAATCTCGATATGCCCTTCAAGTTTGTGACCGTGATATCGAGGATCACAAACATGTGTGAATAACCATGAAAATGTATTTGGTACTCTTGATGTCATTTACAACCTAATCAATGTGCCGGTTAACCACACACGCTCCACTGATCTATGATAAACATCGAGCTACCCTTTTCCATCATTGCTAGTCCCAAATTAGTGTGCCGGTTATCCACACACGCTCCACTAACGACTTGGCAGGGTGCAAAGTGTAATTTCATGGGATAGCTTCATTTTCACATTTTTCCTAAAGTAACTAAGATTGGGTATTTATAAAAACATTTAGTTACTTTATAGATCATTATACTTATTAATGAGGAATTAGTTACCCTATTCTACCCGTTCGGCTAACGACCCTCCACAAGTCAAGAGTGCGGTGGGTAAGAGTGGATATCTAATGACTGTCATTTTATAGGCCGCTTCCTTAAACACCCCTTATAGATCAACTTCGTGAATGAGGCCTACTAACGGTAAGACTAGCTTATCTCATACATATATATATATATATATATATATATATATATATATATATATATATATATATATATATATATATATATAATTATTAATCTTATAATATTATAATAGTATAAGGGTTGAATTTTAAACTTGTAAAATTCTAGGGTTTAGAACTTAAATGTTTCAAAATTAAAACTATTAATCAAAAATTTAAATTCCAAAACTAAGAGCAAGTTTTGAAACTTTTCAAAACCTTCTAGATCAAATTTCAAATAATTTGTGATTATCTAAATTTGACCAATTCAATTTATGGTAAGATAATTCATATTAAATAATACAAATAATCTATTTTATCATATAATGTCACACCCCGAACCAGACGTCGGAAATGTCCGGGGGCTCGTGTGACTAACAATTGAATTATCATCACAATGAATATACATGAAACATAACACATTCATCACCAACATTACATATAACAACCAACATTGTTCACATCAAGTAGATTGTTATAATTTACATAGTTTCAAAGTATTAAAAGTACGATAAGTGATGTTACACAAAATAAATCCATACATTCTTGAAAATCCCTCCCGCTTAATGATTACCTGAGAATACAAGTTATTTTGAAAACTATCAACATATATAATGTTTGTGAGTTCGTAAGTATGGTTAAATAAAAGTCTTTGTATCTTTCATAAAAACCCAGAAAATCTGATATTTTCTGTAAAATGTCTGAAAATGATGTGAAAATCAAGTATAAATGCATGTGTGAAATTTGATAGTTGTAACATATATAAATGTAGTTTAGATTCATTGTATTGTGAGTAAGCGATAATTGTATATGAATATTTTCCCCAGAAAATCCGATATTTTCTGTTTTATAACAATGTCGAGGTTTTTGTATCATTAAATAAGTCGTTTTGCATTGACACAATCGAAGGGTTAATCTTCGAAATGTTAAATTTGGTATTGAATATCTATATGAGCTGTTATAACCATGCATGATAATGACTAAGTTGCCCGTCTTGGCATTTTTCCAAATGCCGGTATTGCTCAAGATTTTGTCGCCCTAGACTGGCCTAGTCTAGCTGTAGCGAACAACTAAGGCGTGGGGGGTCACCCCGTATAGATCTATACATAAACTCTCGCTTTCCCTCCAGGAAATTCTGATTATAACTACATGTTACGATTGTACACTAAAAGGTGCCAACCGACATGTTTCATTAGATTCTCAACCTTTCCTGTTCGTTACGTTTTTCACCATGTTTAATGTTTACGTGTATGTTATAGATTTTTAATTCCAAAGGTATGTATATGAGTATACGAAGTTCATGAATTATATAGACGTATAATTACGATCTATGAACCTTGTGCATCTTAGTCCAAGCCCAATTAGCATGTAAATGGACCACAAAGGCCTAATAACATGTAAGAGGGAAATTTGGGCCTAATAGGCATGTAAATGGACCACAAAGGCCCAACAAACATGTAACCCATAACTTAGGCCCAAATTAACATGTAAATGGGTCGCAAGGCCCAATAATCATGTCATGGAAAAGGATTGGGCTCAATATACACTTGAATGGGCCCTTAAGGCCCATTGGCCATGTAAAGTGAATATTAGGCCAAGTAAAATAGTTATCGACGTATTTCATCCATTTGTTATTGTTCTGTTGTTTGTTTTAGCTCGAGGTTTACTAAATTGATGATAAAAGTCCTCTTTTTGTAAAACGCTGTTTTTGGCCAATAATCCTCAAATTTTTAATTAAGGCCCAAAGTTTTGTAAAAATAATACTTTAGTCCATAATTTATAAAAAATTGTAATTTCGTCCCAAATGTTTAGAAATTCATGGATTTAATCCAAAAATTCATATTTTAACATTTATGGCCCAGTTTTGCAGAAAATTACATTTTTAGCCTCTTGTTTGTAAAAATTGTCACTTTCGGCCCAATTTTGATAAAAGTTACATTTTTGGTCTAATTTAGAAATAAATGTTATTTTCACTCCAAAATTTGGTTTGGTTAAATTTATGATTCAAACTTTGGCCAAATACATATTTAATCCAAAAACTTCATTTTTTTCGCAAATTTGGGCCCAAAACCGTGAGGCCCCAAGGTTTGGCCCATTAAGCTCAAATTTACAATTTTGGCCCTTTGGAAAGTATTTTTATCATAAAAAAATCCCTTTTTATACAATTAGGACCTGTTTGGTCCCTATAAAAACATAAATGTCGCTTTTTGCCCTTATATTTTGTTTTCTTGACAATTTTTGGCCATTAACAAATTTTTGTTGTAAACCTTTATATCTTAAGCATATAATCACTTTTGACTTGTTAATATGACGTATAAAGTATCTTAGTTCATGGATCTTTGCTCAATGTTACTTAAAATACCGAGATTGTTAAGATTTAGCATATTTTCACAAAAATAAACTAAGGTATCACACAAGACATGCATATAACACATAGATCTACACATTTTACTTGCATTCTCCCTAAAAAATCATATGAAAACCAAAAACAAGGGGGGTATGAACTCACCTTTGCTTTGATGTTTCGGTTTTTGAAGAAGAAATGAAGGGATTTTTGGTCCTAGCAACACCTTAAAGTAGATCTCGAGCTTATGGGGGGTTTTCTAAGAGTATGATCACCAAAAATGTTTAGGAGAAGTGTTATTAATATAAGAATGAAGTTATATGACTTGGATATGTAGGAACTTACCAAAGAAAGATGATTTTTTGTGGAAATCTCCTTGAACCATCCTAGATCTTTGAAAATTTGGAGAAGAGAGGAGGATTTCTAGAGAGAGTGTTCTTGAAAGATTTTTGAAAAAGAATGAGGTGGTGAGAGTGAGGTTGGGATGAGAAGACGAAGAAGAGAGGAGAGAGGGAGTGAGGTGATGTGCATGGAGATCCTCCATGCAATAAAGAGGTGGAAAGCTCTCATAATTCCTTTAATTTCCCTTTACTTTCTTTTCTTTTCCTCAATGGGCCGAGAATTGAACTTAAGATGGATGAAATTGAATTAGTTTGGCCCACTCTTGGTTTTGCTCGATTTTGTGAAGCCCAAATAAATATGTTTCGGCCCATTTGGCCCTTAAGTGTATTCACGACCCAATTTGACATAAAAGAATGGATTTATAGCCTATTAGGGTTAATTGGATTAGTTATAGCCCAATAAGGCCCATTAGGGTTAGAATGAATCATTTTAGGCCCAAATGGCCCAAAATGTTATAGATTTATGGAAGTGGGTCCAATTAGAATCCAAATATGGTTTCCAAGCCCAAAATAGTTGAATTGAATGCTTATTGGTCCATTAGGCTCAATAAGGAAATCCTAGTCCAATATGGATTCAAATCGGGATTCTTAGGGTTTTCAGACTCTTTGTTGAACATGAAAGTTGAATTTAAATAAGCACTTAGTGATATTTACTTAGAGTATATGTTTTACAATAGTTGAATGATTACACGAGAATAGAATTTCCTAGCTAAAATGCTAGTTGTGACATATAAACAAGTAATTATCTAATTATTTAACAATTATCTTCTAATTAGATGAGGATAATCAACATAATATTGAAAAATTTGTATTTTATCAGTAAAAAACGTTTATGGTAATTATCCCAACCTAATTCTAGTCAAAATCCCGAACAATCTGCTAACAGACGAGCCGACTCATTGAGTCACAGACTGGACTCGTCGAGTAGCCCTGACTCGTTGAGTTCATCAGGTGACTCGACGAGTTCATTAGTCAAAAGCAGTTTTTTCAACTTTTTCAGCTTTGAACAAATTAGCTATGCATCAAATACAATAGAAAAACGACCTAGGCTCTAATACTACTGTTGGGTTATGAGCAAAACAACAATCCTATGGTGCACATACAAACCCTAAAGCTTTGGATCTAGGTTTTTCTAGTTGTACATGCAATAATCATCTAACGCTTGTAAACCCTAAATATAGCATACCAAAATCGAAATCAACATAAATAACAAGTAAGAATGTTACCTTTCAATTAAAGCTTGAAGATCCTTGCCTTAAGAGCTTAGTATCACAAATATAATATCTCTAATCAATCACAAACACCAAAAGCAATTGGAGAATGTTAGAGAGAGAAGTGGAGGGATGATTTCGGCTCTAGGGATCCTTCTAGAGTTTGTTGTAGCCAAAAATAAGATGCCAATGGCGTCTTTATATAGGTGCGGGATTAAGGTTTCAGTCAAATACCTAATCTGGTTGCTTAAGCTCTAAGCAACCCATAGGAACCTTCCAGCATCCTAGCCTTAGATGAAATCCTTATGGGCTCCCATAAGATTTTGTCCACCTTTTATCCAAGAGGTCCTCAGCCCGTTATTGCAATTATCACATAATTACAATATCAGTCCCCTTAATTCAATTAACCTCTTTTGACCACAAAACTAATTCTAAATTAATTCTTGACCAATATTAATTAAATAATACGATTTCTCTTTTAATATATTATTCACATAAGATATTAATAAATCACATTTATCCTCTTTCTCCATTATTTTTCCAGTCAAGTTGCTTTGGTGAAGACAACCCAAAAGGACCATGCTACAATCAGATCAAGTATATACTATATATAGTTATAGGCTTAGACACCTAATCCAACAATTGCATCTCCATATCACATTCTCTCATGATGATACATTCTTCATGTGCTCAACATATTCTCAAAGGATGGAGCACATTGATCATGCCTAGAGCTCAATCTGATGCCTCCAGTGCATTTAGCTTGGGCAAGAACACATTTGACTTGCTTCATAGGGTGGAGCGCATCTGCAAAATACTCCAACCCTAAACCAAGTGCTCCAGTGTGTCTCTAAATTTTCTATTGTCCAAATTTTGTATCTTGATTCAAAATGCTCCACCATGACTATAATTGCTTAAGTTACATTTAACAATAATCCTATAATCAAGGAGTTTGTTTAGATTCATATTGCCTATACTAATCAATAACCCTCATATGTTGAAGGTTGGTGGTTGATGATTAGAGACTAATTTATATTTTGAGAGCTTTTTGTGAGCTTTCAGAAAGAGTTCAAAGAGATCTTGTGTGTTCATAACTGAGTTTGTTCTCAGTAATCTTTTTGTAATAAGTGTTTTTAAAAGCTTACAAATAAAATAAGTTTTTATTTAGTGAATATTTGTGTTACTATTCCGCATTTCTTATCGATTCATTCACAAGTATTCGTATTTTGGGACCATGAGAGGCAAACTCGAAAATCAATCACACATAAACGAAGCATGCTATGAAACCACATGCGAATAATACGAACAACCAAGACAAATTAGAACAACTTTTTATTTCTAAAGAAACAGTTCAAGCTACAAAAAAGCTCAACAACAAAATCTCTCGAATGTACACATTAATCATAACGATTAACATTCTAAGCTTAAGAACTTAAGGAAATAAAGACACAAGCTACGGTTTGACGAAGAACGAGAGAGATGTAAGAGAAAAAATATCTCAAATGATCAAATAGAACGTTATATACCGAATTACACAAATACGGATGATACTTGAACTATATTAAGCGAAACGGGTCAATACAAGATCCGCCTGTTTTTGACGCAATGTACGTTTGCCAAGCCTCCATGTACAAGTCATGTTAGCACGAATAATCTATCCTTCCTCACTTCAGTCCTTAAGCCATTCAGTCAATTAATTCATTAAGACAAATTCGGAACACAAACATTTTAAGTTAGAAAATAATAAACCCCTAAAACCATATGCAAGTTTAGGTTGGATTTACTTAATATTCTTCAACAATCAATAAATGCATATTACATGATTCTCCTTTGTGTAACTTCTAGTTAATCAACACTGGAATAATGCATGTTTATATTGAAATGAAACAATTAGGTTTCAAATTCTAGGACACCGAATGGAAAAGCTTGAAGGTCTCAACTGATACAATGAGGCCTCGGATAGATCCAGCCGCAGCAACAAGCGATACAATCAAACATGCCAGACTCAATACCTTCATCCAAATCCATGTGAATGAATTCTTTGGAATCTTTGCTTGTGAAATGTACATCTCTATTGGGAAATACACCGTTAATGGCCAGAAGGTAGTGGCACCAATAAGGCCAAGAAAACTATTAAAAAACGGAAAGATCATGGCCACCAATGTTGCTAACACCACGTATGCTGACCTCCAAGTCAACCTGAAGATGTTAATCTTGAATTTACCTACCGAGTATTCTCGAACTATGAATTTGTTTCTAGGCCATTTTTCCTTGCTCCAACTCTCCACGAACGCAAAAAATGGTTGGACATACACCTATATTAGTAAATTACAAAGGTTAATTAAAGTAATATTATCTTGGAATAGCTTTCTTAATTCGTCGTATAGTATAAGAATTAAACTGTTCACCTGATAGGCTCCAAGAAGATGAATCACAATGCATAAGTTACCAAAGTCGATAACCCAAAAAGGTTCGTAAAATCCAAACCCTGTCAAGTAATTCCCAGGTGCATCATTACCGAAAGCTGCATATCCAAGTGTCCCACATATCAGGTAGAATAAGGTCGATGCCGAGACTCCCACAGTAGATGCCCTTTTCATAACTTTGTTTTCTGGAGGACTTGACTTCAATGTGTCCTGATTTTGAAGCAGTTTATTAATTAGCAGTCTTTATATACATATACACATATGTGCTTATGTTTGTGTGTGTTTTTATGTACATGAGAGAGAGAGAGGGGAGGGGTCGATGCATGCCTGTATCTCAAGAAGGACTGGACAAAAAGAATAGGCAAAAGCAATATCTCCAATGGCTGAAAAAGTGCTCCACATTTTCTCTACACTTGGCATGTCCTTTCCAACTGGTATTCCTGTTAAACTTGTTCTCGGGTGTCCACCTTCTTTATAAACCAAAAAAAGACGCACATGAAAGGAACAAAGTTAGCATATCGCAACATTAATTGAGCCCAAATGGGAGAGTTATATTTGCATGGTTGTCTTTTTTGAATGAAACTTAGTATATTTGTTCCAGATTCAGTCGTTTCTAGAGATGCTGACCTGCAATTTTAGCAATGGAGAGAGCAATGCCAATGGTGGCATAGGTAAAAGACATGATTGTTGCAACAATGGAAATGATCGACAACTTATGGAAGTTTGGTATTTGGCTTAAAACAATTTCAATTAATGCAAAGATTATCAAATACGAATTGTTCAACGTGTGACATCCAGTATGGTGACTGTGTTTATGGAAACAATTTGACCGTTTAATTGCCCTGTGGAGCCAAATCAAAAAGAAGTCAAAAGAGGAAAAATTTGTACGCGTGCATGCAGAAAGTTTAAAAGCATTTTATATATGTTCTTACGCCATTGAAATGGCGGAGGTGATAGTATATCCAATGGTTGCTCCGATAAGGATCCCGTACTGGGCTACTCCACAAAATTTGTATTGAAGTCCCCCTGTGGTAGTCGAAGTATGTTAAGCAAGAATTTGAAAAGAATGTAAAATGCATGAAAAATGAGGCTGATCTTTAAAAAAAGTTGGCTACTTTTACCCCCTTTTTTGGAGCATTGATCACTTGGCTTTTGGGTTTTATATTAATTGGTAAAGAAATGAGATGATGTCATGAATTATGGGACCAACTCAACTTTAGGGCCACAAAACTATTGATGGGTCACATGGGGACTGCTATCTTATTAGCGCACTACAGAACTATACAATAAACTTAGTTATTTGGTGGAAAACTTCGGAAAAAAACAATGAACATTAATTATATATATAATTCCCACTTCGGGTTACACTTACTTTTTAATTATTTTGTATAAAGTATGTAAAAGGTAAGTGTGACATAAACAACCTTAAGACCCATGTGTTTCACGAAAAGTTCCAAGAAAAAATGAATAACATAACATATATGCAAATGTATGAAACTTATTATCTTGAATGTTTGTCTTATAATAGTATAAACGAAAGAAAATATAAGTGATATACATCACATTCTTTCTTCTGTGGACATTGCGTTTTTTTATACACATCGGATATGGTTTATTAAAATGCGTGATAGTTATTAAAATCGTTACCGAAATAACCACTAGTCTTTGGTGTTGAAAAATATTAGGTACTTAGAAGTCTCATAACATAACCTTTTAAGTACATACAAAGTTAGATGAGAAATGAGATAAACAGAATCAACTTTATACGTTAAATGATATTTCTAATTTCTAAGAATATGTAATGATTCATCTTTTAAGTACTCAAAATAAATTTCTAAATCAAAATGAGGCAAGCTAGCGAGGGATCTCTTCTAATTTGTATCCCATCTTCTTCTTCAATTAACATTAGGGATTTTGTAGAAAACAGAACGATTCTTAGTTTCTTACCACACAAAAAGAAGGAAATTAAATTAAGGAATGAAATTAATTACCAAGATTAGCTTTGACAGCTTGCATGTAATTGTAGTTTCTGGTACCATTAACAGGATCAGGAGACCGGTAACAGTCTGAAAGCAAGAGGCAGGTGAACCAAGTGATGACCGCAAAAATCATAAGAGAAGCAGTCCCAGCGATCCAACCTAATTGACCAAAACACCATGCAAGTGACAACACTCCTGACCCTATAACTGCCGTTATTATATGTGCACTTGCACTCATTAACGTCCCTATAATTAAAATCCCAACAAAAGTTTTAACAGTTAGCTCTATAACACATGCATTCTCATGGAACAGCTTCTAAAATGATCTAATATATATATATATATATATATATATATATATATATATATATATATATATATATATATATATATATATATATATATATATATATATATATATATATATATATATATATATATATATATATGCATGAACAAGAAGTAAGTTAATCTACGCCAAAAGTGGATTCAGTGCGCCACCCGATATAACTTCAGGTTCTTTTTGGTGAATTCAAGTGTCGATACAGGTTGTTATCTTAATATATATAGTGTCCTTTTTTAGCAGAGATTTGAACTCGTAGACAGTTATGAATTTAGACAAAATGTGGAAGGAGTTATCCCATATTTTTTGTACGTATAGACTTGATCAGAAAGAAATTAACACCAGACATGGATATATACCTGTTCTTCTGACTCTTCCGTCGTCATCATACTGTTCATGGGCATCTCCTTTTTCCATGGAAAAGCTTATTTCTTTCTGCATTTCTTTGTGTGGATATGAATTAACAAAGAAAGGCAATGGCAAAGAATATGTGGGTGCGAAGGAAGATATTAATAGGAGACGAGGAGGAAGTGGGAGTGGCTGATGTAAACACCAACTCAACGTTTGTGTGTGTGGGTGTTCGTTAGGGTGGGGTTTGTAATAATATTATAAGCAATAACAACACACTTCCTTTGACTTGTTTTTCAAAATCTAAATATAGATGATGGAGATCCTACATAGGTTTGCACTTCGGATCCCTCCTGTAATGGTACTAAAAAGACACTTGATTTCTATAAGTTGAGATCGGTTTTGAACACGGACCAGAAAAAACAATGGTTTGAAAAATGGAAATTCATATATAAAAGGGTTATTGTCATCAAAGCTTTCAAATTTACCTAAAATGTTCCGTTATGTCCATTGTCTGTTGTCCGTTTTTTGATGTGTTAATGTCAAGGGCGGAGCCAGATGACTCGTTAAGTCGAGACCCACCCTTAAACTCTCTCTTTTCTTTTTAATTAATATATTTTTTACTAGCATAGGCGCCAAGCCCACCCTCTTTGAAACCCATTGAATTAGGCCATCTCCAATGAATTAAACCCATGGAGAATTGTATGAAATGCCAAGTAGAAAAGATAATGTATACATTCACTTTAATTCTTAGAAAAAATCATAAATTTCCATTACAATTCTATTGAACCGTTGCATGACCATTCAACCCAGCACTCTCTCCTCTATATTATATTCACATTTATTATATTAGATCCTCATACAACTCCCATTGTAGATGGTCTTAGTTGGAACTCAGAAACCCAATGTAGAAGTGTAGCACTACAAGAATAACAGACAATAGCGGCGACACCTTTAGCAGCAACAGTCACTTTTAGCAGCGACATCAAACAAACGCGTTTTTTGTCGCCGCTAAAAGTGTCCGTCGCCGCTAAAGGTGTCGCCGCTAAAGGCTTATGTTGGCGATCCGCGTCATTTCAACCCTAACCGTTGATTTAGATGATGATCCAACGACTAGGAGGACATAGAAAACCCCGCGTTATTTTCCCTCCGGTGTGTCGCCGCTAAAGGCTACCCGTCGCCGCTAAAGGCATCGCCGCTATTGCCTGTTCTGGCGATCCGCGTCATTTCAACCCCATCCGTCGATTTAAGCAAAGATCCAACGATGTAGGAAACCCCAGATAGTTTTCCCTCCGATGTGTCGCTGCTAAAGGTCGCCCGTCGCCGCTAAAGGCGTCGTCGCTAAAGAGCATCGACAATAAAATCAGCTTCGTCTTCACTTTCTTCCCTGATCTACTTCTGTGTTTTCCCTCTTCCTCTCCATTTCCCACCTTCTTGCCGGAGTATACCGCCACCACCACTGTTCATGACGAAAATTTGATATTTTAGATGTGTATTTGTATGTGTATTTTGTTTGTAGATGTGGATATGTATTTGTATTTACATTTGTATGTATATGTGTATTTTGAGTGTATTTTTATGTATGTATATGTGTTTTTGTATAATCATTTATATGTATATGTGTATTTTGTATGTAAATTATGTATATGTATGTGTTTTTGTATGTATATATGGGTATTTTGTATGTGTATTATGTATGTATGTGTATTTGTATGTATACAAATACATATAAATAGCGGCGACGTCTTTAGTGGCAACAGATAGTATTAGCAGCGACGCGTCTTTAGTGGCGACAGAAGGCAATAGCGGCGACCAAAGAAGCATTAGCGACGAAGCAATAGCAACGACCCTTTAGCGGCGACGTGTCGCCACTAAAGGTATTAGCGGCGACATTTTCGACCTTTAGCGGCGACGCCCGTCGCCGGTAATACTCTAATTTCTTGTAGTGTAGGAGCATGTGTCTGTGTTTATAACAGAGAAGAAAAATGTGGGCGCCAAATCAGAAGGTAGCTAGAATCGGAAAGTTTGATTTTTGCTTTTGTTTCTTCATCGACGTTCTAGTGCTGGAGTAATGCTGCCGAAATGATGAGATTGCTTCCTGGTGTAAATCGAAAATGAGCAATTCGGTGCCAAATCAACGTTCCTGTGATGCAAAAGCGTGCCCTTCATGGTTTTGATCTTAGCATGCAATTGAGAAACAGGCTAAAGAATCCTTAGGAATGCCTACCTTTACATGTTCAATCATAGGTTTTGGTATGATAACTGATAATTTAGGGCAAGAAAGCATTGCAGTCCTAACAATCTTACATGATTTCCATATATTGACAACTAGGTATAATATTCATGTATTACATGGGTTCATTTTAAAGAAAAAAATATGAAATTCTAAACATTTGAGAAGTCTGAATTTATAAGAAAAAAATAAAAACATGTTGAATTATTAAAATTAAATTGATTGTTTTTTTTAATTAAACAAATAATTTAGATAAATAAACAAAGAAAACTAATGTCATGTAGAAAAAAAAGTTTGAAAGGAGAAGGAAGTCAATTAATAAATATGATATGCATTTATTATTAAATTTATTGTAATTATTACGTTTAAATATGATGTGGAAATTAATAAAATGAAAAAAACCCACAAAATTTCTTGTAGAAAAAAATTAATTGAAAATAACCATAAAATGACATGTGGTCAAATTAATGAAAATATAACATGTGACAAAAAGGTCTTTATTTATTAGGGATGATTTGGAATTTGCATTGTTAATTAGAATATAAAGCCTTTTAGTTTTCCTTCTATTACAGTTTGTTAAAGCATTCACATTGGAACTTTAATGGATAAACATGCTTCCTTAATGCAATTAATGAAGGTTATTATGATTAGCTCATGCTTCTTGTGATTGACAATACAAGTTATTTTCCCTGTTCATCATGAAGTCTACTTTCCCATGTTCTTTCTACATGTTACTATGTTTATTATAAAAACCAATGCGTACTAATTACTCATCGTTATAGACATGGATAAATATTAAACAATCAGAAAAGTTTTGGATTCATCAGAGACATCTGATGTTGATTTTTTTGTAAACATAGCTATGTGAAAATCAATTTAGTAGATCTTCCCTCAGACCTTGGAATAAGGAATAGGGTTTTAGATTATGATCTAAATGTTCGAGATGAGGTTCGAAGAGCATACATGTTAAAAGGGCATTGCTAATCTAAATCCCATGAGTAGGGGTGATCATGGAAACAGGGTACCTATTTACGGAGTCAGAACCAAAACCAACTTAATCGGTTTCGGTTTCGGTTCTAAAGTTGTGAAACCGCCTTAAGCGGTTCCGGTTATTGTTCTCAATTTTTTGGAACCGCTATCCACTGGGTATCCACCGGAACCGATTTTTCTATTTCTTTGATTTCCATGATAACAACTTCTTATATCTAGTTTTTACATTCACTCCAAATGATATCTGAATTGTTCATAAACAAACTTCTGTTCCAATGCTGTGCAATAGTAGTGCTGTGCAATAGTAGGATATTTTTTTCCCACAAATTAGTTCTAAGGCATGTAAGTATGTAAGGAAGCAAATATTTAATTAATTTTATTTTATCAAAGTATACCTATTAATGCTCATGTAAACATTAATGTTGTTAAGATGAGTTATTCAAAATGCTCGTTCAAGTGAACTTAATCGAAACTATCAAAGAACTCGCGGCTACGCCACTTTTGGGGTAATATGAGAAAAATCGGCAAACTTTAAAAATATATGATGAAAGTGTAAATCAGCACAAATAGGAGAGAAATTCGACAACCCCTAAAATTAGATGTCAAAAGTGTACAACAACCAAAAGAAGGGACACTCGTGGAGAAAATCCAAAAATGTTGTGCCAATAATGTGAAAGTTGCCAAAGTTGGGGAAATATGGTGACAAAATTCTAAAAGGGGTTATTTTGTGTTTTTATGTCAAAATGTAAAAGTTTTGATTACAAGGACGAAAAATGTCAAATTCATTAAAGATATGTGACAAAAACACCAAAATATAAAACTTTTCACTGCATGGACGAAAAGTGTCATTTAATCGAAATTATGTATTGTAATCATTTTCATACTTTTATTTCATTATTTTCCGTGTAAAATATTAAAAACTATTATCTAGTTAACTAAAACCACGATAGATACAATAACTTTAATTTTATCTAAAAGAATTTGAAAAGAGAAAGTAGGTATTATAAAATTAAAGGTAGAATGTGAGGCCGTCATGAATAGGGATGAGATTTAGAACCGGAGAACCGAACCCGTTAGAACCGGAATATATAGAACCGGGTCCGGTTTCGGGTTTAAAAATTGGCTTTATCCGGGTTCCGGGTAATCCGGGTTTGAGTCCATTGGGTCCGGGTAAACCGGGTCTAAAATCCGGAACCGGTTTTTGGAACCGGAACCATTTTTAGGGTCGGAACCAGTTTTTGTGAAACGTTTACAAGATGCATATCTTATTCGTTTCAACTCCAATTGACATACGGTTTTTTCCAACATGTAGTTTAAAGTTTGTACATGATTCTAGACTATAAATGTGTCATTTTTAGTTTTATATTCATTGACTTACAGTCCTCAAAAGTTGAGATATCAAAGCTGAAAGTTTTTAGTTTTTTTGTATTCGGTGAAAGTTTTAAAACATGCATATCTAATTCGTTTGAAGTCGGATTGACATGTGGTTTTTTCCAAATTCTAGTTTACAGTTTGTACATGATTTTAGACTATAATTTTGTCATTTTTGGTTTAACATTCAATGATTTACAGTCCTCCGAAGTCGGGATATCAAAATTGAAAATTTTCAACTTTTCAGCTATTTGTTTTTGTACTTTGTATTATGTGAAAATATTAACATAAGTATATCTCATTCGTTTAAATTCGGATTGACATGCGGGTTTTTCCAGAGTGTATTTTAGAGTTTGTACATGATTTTAGACTCTAATTTTGTTAATTGTGGTTTCGTATTCAATAAGTTACAGCCCCCCAAAGTCGGGATATCAATATGAAAATTTTCAAAGTTCAACCCACTAAGTAGTAAGTAATTACCAAAAAATTCCGGTTTTTTTGGGTTTTCTGGGTCTAAACCCACTTTATCCGGTTCCAACCTACCCATTTTGATGTTTTCGGGTTTTCTGGTTCTAGACCCACTTTACCCGGAACCATACCCGGAACCGAACCGGAACCAGTTCCTATATACCGGTCCGGTTTCTGGTTCTATAAAATCCCGTTAACCGGTTCCGGGTTTTCCGGGTCTGGGTCCATCCGGTCCGGGTTTGGACCCACTTTCATCCCTAGTCATGAATTCGTTATGTAAAGTCTTAAAAAAGTCTTAAAAAATGGGAGGCTATTTTGACGAAGGCAACCCAAAAGAACACCACCTTCTACTAGCATGAATTCGTTATGTAAAGTCTTAAAAAAAGGAGGTTATTTTGACGAACGCTTAACCGGTGTCAGTTAAAGGGATCCTAGTTTTATTTTAATTCTTTTAAAGTTTAAATAATATAGTTACAAAATCTTGTTTTAAGAGTCGAGGGTGGGTATTTGGATTGGGAATCGGAAGCGGAATCGTTCGGTTCCGGTTACGGTTCCAAAATATTGACAATAATACAAAAATAAATTATGGTCACTGATTTTAAAAATATGGTTGTCATGTTTTTGGTTATTTACATCACTAAAAATCATTAATCAAATTTCAGTAGTGTTTTAGTCACATGTTAGCTATAAACAGTTACCATTGTAAATTATTTTCACACATTTTTTTCATTGATTTATATAAAAAAATATGATAAATACTAGCCAATAGCCACAGTATATCATTGTGATTATAAGTATTTTATTATGACAATTAAAAAACATATAATTATACGTGTTTTATGATAATACTTTAATTTCCTATACATGCTTAAATTAATGATTTTGAATATAACATAATAACAACATGTGATTGTAAGTATTTTATTATGACATTTTAAAAAAATAAACATGTAACTAAAAATATTTTATAGTCATGTTTTAGTATTTATGTGTGTCAAAACTAAACATAATAATAACGATAAAACAAAAAAAAAGTGTTTTATGATAATAGTTGTTAAAAAATGGAAACATGAAATATTTGTAGGGAGTTTAATTTTTCCCATGTTTACTAAAATTTGCTAAATTTTCTAACAGTTTTCCCTATTTGCTAAAACTTCAATATTTTTGGTGTTTCCCTCGTGTCTGAAAATTTGACCTAATATCCCTTCTTCTCTTGTAGCAGCTGTCTCCTAACACCAACACCACATGTTCTTGATCATTTTCTTAAACCACTCATTCATTACCATCTTCTTCTCTCTAATGCAAACACAACAACCACCATGGCTCTCACCATTGTCGAAACTCGCAGAAGCTTACAATAATCCAAAGTTATTTTAAGTCTATCTATTCTATTTCAGTGTGAAAACTCTAACTTTCTCCATTTTAGTGTTAATGCATTCACCTAATTGTCCACATTTTTTTTAGGGTTCAAACGGTGGTGGTCAAGGGTAAGAAATGACGATACCTATGTTTTATGTGCCCTCTTTGTTCTCCTGTGTTTTTATGTTTCTTTTCCCAACCGTAATCAGCCAACAAAATGGACTGAAGTTTCTATGCATCTAAATGTTGGTTTCCTTATATATGTGTGGTTATGTCTACAATATGGAAAGAAGGGGAGACCTTCAAGGTGTATTTGTTTTTCCCTAATTACGAACCGGGGCCAGAGAAAGGGGAAGAAGAATTGGAGTACCACAATCATATAAAGGGGTGTGTGATTTCTCACATTTGGTAACCGAAACTTCCTATTATACTTCAATTCGATATATTCTTGAGGTAATAAACAAACCCTAGTAAGGATTGTAGATGTATTCTATACTTGAATTTGTGTGTTGCCATATGAAGTGCCACACACATTCATTGCATTTGAGAATGTCAGTATCGATGATATTGTACATAAGGTGTATAAGGAGGTATATATACTTGTTTCTAACTGTGAATTTCATGAAACATACCATTTACTTGGAGAGACATCTAACTTTGTATGACTTTGCTTTTGGATAGGAAATTGATGTGGTAGTGGGTGATTCAACAATTTTGGCTAATAGATTCGAGTATGTTAAAATGGTTGTGTAAGTCTCAAATACCTTGTCTATCTGATTACTAAGCATGATTCCTCCATGTGGTCTAAAGTTAAGTATCATGTTTTGTCTTTCAATTTGTTGTTGCATAATCCTATTTCAGCATTTGCAATATATGATGGAAGTGATTTGTCAAAAGGATTTGATGATTGGCATTTTTACTAGTTTTTGTAGATGGAAAACATAGTATACAAGTAACTGGACATTTTTACCATTGGTGTAGTTAACTTCGGTTTTGATAAAGGTTATGTGTAGGCCCTTAGTGGTGCAGTACCCTTGCTAGTTTCACCATACACTTGATGTGCCTTTATGCTAGATATGGTATGAAATATGTGATGGTTTTCGTTGTTTTTACAACATTTATAAGTTATTACCTTTAGGATAGACCATTTGGTCCTAGTTATTACATGGTGAACTTGTTTATTCTCTTAAATAGTTACCATCATATACCCCACCCATCATTAGGCATGAATCATCATTTTTCGTATTGATAATTTGTATTTGCGTCTAGTTGAGGGAGTATGTTAATGAAACAGAAGACTACATCAACATCATGTTAGATGACATGCATAACCATCTTCTGATGAACTCGTGGTCATGGTTGGAGCCTTTGGAATGAACATTACCATTGAGCTTTTCATTTTATTTTTATTTTTTACTAGTAAATATATTTGCGGATTCAACTTGTTGATATTTCTTTGATTGATTACATTTGTGTTGTTATTTCAGGATGATGATAGCTTAAGGAGATGGAAAGAGCCGTGGCTTAGAGTTAATTAATTTCGTGTATATGTAGATCAAGATCTCTTATGATGAACGCAGTAAAAAATTTGTAATTAAACAGACATGAGTTACATACCGCTAAGTAGTTAAACGTTTATATTTAGTATATAATTGTATTAGATATTTTTAATGTATTAGACAATTTGTGTAGTATGTTTAATTACTAATTTAGGTTGTTTATCAGAATAACTTACATGATGTTAATTGATCAATATTTGGCATATAAATAATTTTAAGTTGTTCACCAATAGTCATGACCAACAAAAAGTGTGATTAAATGTCAATAATAGTCATCGTTTAATCGGTTATGTGTTACTAAAAGTCGATAATACTCATGGAAAATGAACAAAAGGTATGACTAAACGTAGTTTATGGTCATGGTTTAATATTAAGTATCACTAAATGTCAACAATAGCCATGACAAATGAAAAAACATGTGACTAATACTAGTTTATGGTCACATTTTCATATATTACGTGTCACCAAAAGTCAATAATAGTCTTGACAAACAAGAAAATATGTGACTAATACTAGTTTATGGTCACAGTTTAATACATTACGTGTCACAAGTTGTCAACAATAGTCACGACAAACGAAAAAACATGTGACTAAATGTAACGCTCATGTTTCTAGGCTAAGGATTAATATTATGATGTAATATTATGTACTAGTTATGGTCAACAATTGTAACCTATTTGACATCATAAAGAAGAATTATATTAATATCATGCGTTTCATGATTATTATGATATAATAAAATAGGAAAAATCAGTCGAATCGTCCGTACATTGTAAAAATAAGTGCGCCAAAAACACACACACACACAAACATATATATATATATATATATATATATATATATATATATATATATATATATATAAAGTACACGTCTTCCCGATCCCTGTCCACATTTCGTGAGGTGCTTTGGCAACCTTTTTAGTTGGGACTAGATTAAGGATATGGGCGGCAGTCTCTAAGGCATACCCCCAGAATGAGATAGGTAATGAAGCTCGACTCATCATGTAACAAACCAGGTCCAAGAAGGTTCGATTGCGCCTCTCAGCCACACCATTCATCTATGGTGTCCTAGGTGGCATCAATTGTGAAATAATTCCACATTCCTTAAGATAGTCGTGGAAGTCAATACTAAGATACTCACCACCTTGATCAGATCGAAGCATCTTTATCTTCTTGCCCAGCTGATTCTCCACTTCTTGTTTAAACTCCTTGAACTTTTCAAAGGTTTTTGACTTATGCTTGATTAAGTAGATATACCCATATATGCTATAATCATCGGTAAAAATCACATAGAAGCGGTTAGGATCTCTTATGGTGGATCTGAAGGGTCCACACACATGGGTGTGTATGATATCCAACAAACCGTCACCTATTTCACAAGTACCAGTGAAGGATGACTTGGTCATCTTTCCAAGCAAGCAAGATTCACAAGTATCATCTGAATTTAAGTCGAATGACTCCAAGACTCCATCCTTTTGGAGTTGGGCTATGTGCTTCTTGTTGACTAGTCCAAGACGACAATGCCACAAGCATGCCTTGTCCAAACCATTGGACGAATTAATATTCAACACATTATTTCCTAAGTTATCTACAACCATCGCAGTTTCATATATACCATTACAAGGCAATGCTTTAAAATAAAATACACCTTTATAGAAAGCATTAATAGAACCAATTTCATTCTCAAATGAAAATCTAAAACCTTCTTTATACAATCCATGAAAACAAATAATATTTCTCGCCATATCCGATGAGTAGCAACAATTATTCAAATATAATTCTAACCCACTACTAAGCAACAAAGAATAAACTCCAATCTTGGTGACAAGTGACACTTTCCTATTCCCCATGATCAGGTTCATCTTTCCGTGCTCCACATCCCTACTTCTTTTTAGACCCTGCAAATAAAAAAAATGTGAAAACTACATCCTATATCAAGGACCCAAGAATTAGCATGTGATGGTTATTAGACCGAATAGTATAAAAACCTATGAAGGTGGGTTTTATCTTCCCATCCTTGATGTCCTGCAAGTATTTGGGGTAGCTTCGTTTCTAGTGCCCTTTGTCATGACAGTAGAAGCACTCTGCTTCTTTTGGATTGGAAGAGGGAGCAGTAGAACCACCTTTGGACCCACTAGGAGAGAATCCATCATGAGACTTTCCCTTATGATTTTTTGATGGAGCTTTCCTTTTGTTCCATTTACCATGTCCAATTGCCAGGACTGGGGTAGCAATAGTAGGAGTAGGTACAATAGATTTTCCTTTAAAACTATTTTCAGCAGTTCTGAGAAGGCCATGAAGCTTGCTTAGAGTGACTTACTCCTTTTTCATATGATAAGTCAGTCTGAAATGATAATAACAAGAAGGTAAAGAGTGTATGATAATGTTGATAGCCAACTCTTCATCAAAATTGACATTCAACTTCAGCAAGCGGTCCATATATCTTTGCATCTTCTGCAAGTGGGTCGTGATGGACTCTCCATCCTTCATCTTGGTTGTTATCATGGAGGAAATGTGTAACGCCTGTGTTTCTGGGCTTGTCATTAATGTTGATATAATAGTCTAGGTTAACCTTTGTAACCCGTTTTGAAATAATAGAAGTGTATTATTTGAGTATTATGTGTTTTGTGCTTAATTGGTTAATTATGTGATTTGATTAATTAAGAATAAAATGAGCGTCAAAATTTAAGTGTAAAATAAACTTGATATCTTTGGATAATGTTATAGTAGTTGAAACGAGGTTTCCGAATATATAAAGAACGCCCAAATCTGACTTCGTGTGAGGAAGTTATGATTTTCTGAAGTTTCAACTTAGCGATATGCAGCCCGAATACTCGATTTGAGATCGAGCGGTTTTTAGCCGAAACAATCTAAACGAGAATCGAAGATCTTGTTGTTAGTAGTAAAGAGATGAAAAGTTAGGCGAGAACGGACGTCGAACGAAGAAGTTATGAATTTATAACGAAGTTTTTCTATCCCGGCCTACTAAAAATAAATTCAAAATTAGCAGACGGAGTCTAAACGAAAGTTGTAGAGCGTAGTCTCACCTACGCGTGGATATAAAGAACGTCGAAAACGGAGTTCGTATGAAGAAGATATGAATTTCTGAAGTTTATTAAATATTTAATATTTAAATTTAATTCTAAATCTTGGTATTATTCGAAGAGGAGTCATCGGACTCATCTGAAGTACGCCCAGCGTACAACGAAGCGTGACGTCCCTCGCACTTGAGTTCTTCGGATGACGCACGCAGTGACGATTTCGGACGCGTACGCCTCGCGTACGGCTGTACGCCCAGCGTACTGCGAGGCCTCAACCTCCTATAAATAGGATGCGAGGGTCCCGAGCTTATTTGCTCATTTCTCCTCCTTTTTGTGCCGAAGCTCTGCGTATAAACCCTCGAAGCCATCCCGACACCCCGGATCTCATATCCAAGTTAAGAGGAAGTTTTACGCTCCCGAAGATCCCGAGAAGTACGATTCCCGAGCCGAAGCTCTGCCCGCGAGAAGTTCGATTTTTGTGTAGATCTTCCAGATCTACTGAGGAATACTACTTCTGCAAGCCGTAGTGCTGCTCGATCATCAACTGATCAAGTGAGTGTGTAGTTATTTTCTTCTAACGCATAATTATGAAGTATTTTATACGAAATACGTGTTATGTGTATAATTTTTTTGTTATGTGCGTGAATGTATATTCACTCTCTTCTATCTCATAGATCTGATTTATTTTTTATGAAATACGTGTTATGTGGGTGTGCCTCATCTGTTATGTGGAATATGTATTGAATGAAAATGCTATACAGGTTTTAAACTATGTATAAAAATATATATTTTTATCTACTAATATATATTGTTGATCTAGTTATTCAGCGGAGTATGGATAACGACCACGGACTCTTTCTAGACAGTCCAGTGGAACGCTAGCTGGTTTATAACCTGTAGGTGTTGTGAACGATGTGTTCACCGGTGTACTCTATCCCCCTCATGGGTGCCTTTAGGACCTATATTGTTGAGGAAACCCCTTAGCAGTAATGTCCGTCCAGATGAAAATCCTAGACTAGGTCCGCTGAGATAGATGTTGTTTTAGGGACGTAAAGTGAGGATAACAAGAATGGGTAATCGGGTTGTTGTTGGTTGGAGAAATTAAATATAATTATTTATTATGGGTTGAAAACCCTATATGCTCACCAGGCTCCCAAGCCTGACCCACTCAGTTTTAATTGTATTACAGGTAGTGGCGCGAGGGCATAAGATGGTTGAATCATCAAGTTGTTTTGTTTACAAGTCTGTATATGTATATATTTGTTGAATGACTTGTAATGTTATCGTTTATGCTTTATGGTCTGTATCGGAACATGACATCCTGAGTTTTGATTATATAATGTAAATGCATCTCTTGATGAAATGCTTTGATAAATATTAATTTATCATATTTTGGTTTTGGGAACAAATTCCGCAACTCTTTTAAATCAAAAGGATTTACTCTGAAATCATTTAAAAGCATAAATGAAACCGGTCTTTTATGGCCGTGATTTTGGGGATGTCACAGTTGGTATCAGAGCATTAGTTTAAGCGAACTAGGAATTTGTAGGATTTCTAGACTTAAACTTAGAATGCTAAGTGGAGATTATAAGAAGCGTGTCTAATATATTATAGACACGAGCACTAGTTTATTTTAGGAAAGTTCCCTAAAATGCTTTTATGTGCTAAATGTTATATGTTGCCATATATGATATTATTTGTTCGGATCTATGGTCTGTTGCCGACCGGATCTAGAAACCTTATGTGTGTAGGATTCTAAACGTATGTCTACGGTGTTAGAACTAACATGTAATCGTTTCGGAGTGATAAGGATGATTTGATTATCTATCGTGAATGAGGATCTAATTTCACCTTATTCGGTGTGTAGATCAAAAATGGTGAGAACAAGGAGTGGCGTTGGAAATGCAAATGAAAACAGGAATCAACCGCCAGTAATTGAGCAAATACCTGTTGTAGTAGCAGCACCAGAACCAATAACGATGGCTGGGGTGCAAGCCATGATTCGGGCTATGTTAGCCGAACAAAGGGATGAAATGCGACATATGTTGCATGATAATAGGGATGAACCTATCATACCTATTGAGGAACCCGAATTGATTCCCGAGCAATCGGAGGAAGAGAACAATAGTCGCATGGTGAGTCATGTTGGGACTCAAGGAGAATGAAGGAACGATCCGGAAAGGAGAAACAACAAGGATGGGCGTATGTACAACAACTTCTTGGGCGCTAAGCCGCCAAGTCTTTCTGGAAGCCCAAAGCCTGTTGAGATAATGGATTAGATCTCCGAAATGGAGATGGTATTTGAAAGTTGCGACTGTAGCAACAAACAGAAGACTGTCTTTGCAGTCAGACAACTGAAGACTAGAGTCTTGAGTTGGTGGAAGTTGTTGGCAGATACTATGCCACGAGGAGAAGCCCTGAAAATGTCATGGGAGGAGTTCTTGGAACAGTTAAGGGTGCAGTATTGTTCAGAGATAGATCTGATTGATCAGAACAATGAGTTCCAAAACTTGAAGAAGGGGAGGATGAGCATAGATGACTATGCTACTGCATTTACTGAGAAAATGAAGTTATTTTCGTACCTAGTGCCAACGGAACTCTCCAAGATTGAGAGGTTTGCTAATGGACTGCCTGCCGACTTTGGTTCGACAGTCAAGATGGCAACTACTCTAAATACAGCTGTTCGTGCAGCTAAGAATGTGGAGGCCCAGCAGAAGGAAAAGGGTCTGGAAAGGATAGATGTTGGTGAAAAGAGGAAGTTCGATGGAACTTCAGGGTCCAACAAGAAAAACAAGTTCTCGAAGTCTGGTTCGAGGGGAGGTGGAGGCGAAGCGAAATGGTACGACAAATGTAAGAAGAAGCATCATGGAAAATGTGAGGTAGTGGCCACATGCTACAAATGTGGAAAGCCAGGTCACTATGCCAATGAATGTACCCTCACTAAGAAAGTTTGTTATGGTTGTGGTGAGAAGGGACACATGTCGAGGGACTGCCCGAAGAAGAAGGAGGCAGCTAGACCCAACATTCCGCCAAAGCCGAAGGCGAGAGCATTCCAGATGACACTGGAAGCTGTTAAAGATGAAGCTGATGTCGCTTCAGGTACCTTTCTCGTAAACAAATTGCCTGCCTAAATTTTATTTGATTCTAGAGCCAACTACTCCTTTGTATCGCATGAATTTGGTAGAAAGCTAGCTTTGCCTGTTGATAGACTGGATAATGCTTTGTTAGTCGAAGTAGCTAGTGGCAAGTTTGTACCTGTTAGTCATCGTATGAAAAACAACTTAATTGACTTGAATGGGAATAAGTTCCACGAGGAATTATTGCCTATAGAACTTAACGGTTTCAACATCGTTTTTGGAACGGATTGGCTTAGCGCCAATGACGCTGAAATTTTATGCAAGAAGAAAATAGTCAAAGTAAACCCGCCTTGGAAAGAGTCGTTTATGGTGTATGGAGATAAACGCATAGTAAATTCTGGAATCATTTCATTGATGAAAGCCAGAAAGTGTTTGGCTAAAGGATGTACGTCGTATCTAGCATTCGTGATCGATGCTAAAAAGGAGAAAAATGTGATGCAGAGCATTCCTGTCATGTGTGATTATCCGGAAGTATTTCCCGAAGATCTTCCCAGATTACCGCCTGATAGACAAGTGGAGTTTAGAATAGACTTGTTGCTAGGGACGACGCCAATAGCAAAAGCACCTTATCGATTAGCACCGACGGAGATGAAGGAGCTGATGATGCAACTTTAGGAGTTATTGGACAAAGGTTTCATTAGACCTAGTTCATCGCCCTGGGGAGCTCCAGTGTTATTCGTAAAGAAGAAAGATGAAAGTATGAGAATGTACATTGATTATAGAGAGTTGAACAAGGCAACAATAAAGAATAGATATCCGTTGCCAAGGATTGATGACCTGTTTGATCAATTGCAAGGTTCAAGTTATTTTTCAAAGATCAACCTAAGGTCAGGATATCATCAGCTGAAAGTAAGAGAGCAGGATATAGAGAAGACTGCATTCAGAACACAATATGGACACTACGAGTTCTTGGTTATGTCGTTTGGACTAACCAACGCTCCAGCAGCATTCATGGATTTGATGAACAGGGTTTGTAATCCGTTCTTGGATAAATCTGTGATAGTGTTCATAGAGGACATTCTGATTTATTCCAAGATCCAAGAAGAGCATGGCAGACACTTGCGAGAAGTGTTAGAAGTTTTGAAGAAGGAGAAGCTGTATGCTAAGTTCTCCAAATGTGATTTTTGGATTCGAGAAGTCCAATTCTTGGGTCACGTGGTCAACCAAGAAGGGATAATGGTTGATCCAGCAAAGATTGAAGCTGTGATGAAGTGGGAGCAACCAAAAAGTCCCACGGAGATTCAAAGCTTTTTAGGATTAGCCGGATATTACCGAAGGTTTATCCAAGGCTTTTCTTCGATCGCTAGTCCATTGACAACTTTGACCCACAAAGGAGCTACTTATGCTTGGAGTGATAAGCATAAAGAAGCATTCGAGAAGCTAAAGAAGAAACTATGTGAGGCACCGATACTTTCTCTACCCGATGGAGTTGAAGACTTCGCTGTTTATAGCGATGCGTCTGGGGTTGTATTGGGTTGTGTTTTGACCCAACGAGAATGATGATATTAAAACAACCTTTAATCTATGAAGATCGATTAGATCTTGAACAAGTATGTAAATATAAAACTGTAAGAACGCAATAATAAGAACAAGACAAGATAGAATCAAACGAGTCGAATGATTAAACAAAATCCTCAGAAGAGCTCAATTAAAGAAACCTGTTGTGCTCTAGATGAATCGCTATTTCGTTAATATCTAAAATCGTTGACCTAATATGCATGCAAGCATAAACTTATATACAAAACATAAAAGGCTCTCGGTTGGACAGGCCCAAACCAGAATACAAAATAACTTATACTATCGAGCCCAAAAGACGCAATCTTCAAAATAATCTTCAGCCCAACAATCTCCCCCTTTGCGTCAATTTGGAGCGAGACCTTCACTTGTTACTTGGGCCAGCAGCTGAAGCAGGTACCTTCTTCTTCACGGTGCTAAACAGACATTTGGTGATGGAGAGAATGGTCTGTCTAAACCGGATGTACCAATTGATCATGTCGTTGAAGTAATTGATGTCATCAGCCGAGTTCTCTTTACATCGTTTGATAATCAATAACACATGCTCCAAACAAGCTGTGGTGTAAAGGTGTTTGTCAGCTAAAGCGAAGAGACATTTCTGTCCTTCCGCTCTAGTGAACATAACTGAGTTGCGTCTCGGGTCGATCTTGCCCATTTTCATTTGGTTGAGATCACTGGCCGATCCCACAGGAGCAATCTTTGGTTTCTTCTTGAAGACTGTGGCGACCTCCTGATCCATTAGGGCAACCTCCATGATGTAGCAGGCTAACATCCTTTTGACATTGTCTATAATGGGACCATATTCGGCTTCATCAGTCAAAAGGATATTATACAGGACAATCCAGTCATGAGGATTTAGATTCGGTAGATCTGCCAGGGAGATAAGATGAGCAGTTCTTGCAGATCCCCGAATGAGCTTGAACCGAACGTTTGTGAACCTCCCTTCGGCGTAAGGCTTCAGCACCCAGACATTCACAATTTTCTGGGCGCTCCAAGTGAGGTACTGGGGACGAGCAGCCGCCAGATAGAAGTCAATGAGCTCCCTGTCAAGCTCAGCGTTCGGGTGAGGGACTTCAAATATGTTAGAGAAGGCGTGGAAGATGAACGCCTTTTGAGTCAGCGGCATGTCGAACTGCGAATCGACAGTGTTGTTGCAGTCGAACGAGATAATCGGCTCGAGCCATAATATGCTGGGAGTTTCTATGGCCTCTTTAATCATACGCTCCCTGGTCCAGGCAGGGAAGAGAGTCTTCCGGCTCTCAAGGAGATCGTGGGCTTCCTGTTGCTTGCGTTCGACTTCTTCAGCCTCTCGCGCCACACGACTGGCATCATCGTCAGTATTGCGACTGTTCTTCCGTTTTAACATGTCAGCAATGATCTCCTTGTCTTCATCTTCATCTTCTTCCTCAGCTAAGTTTTTGCCTTTGTTCTTCACACCCGAACCCGAAGCATGATCAGTTGGAGGTGGTTCGGTTGTGTGAGTAGCTTTGGAGGAAGGAGATGGTTTTGATCCAGTCTTCTCATCTCCCCCTTTTTCGGAATGGACACGAAACTCGGTAGGCCTTCGATTTTGCTGTGAAGGTCCATGGCCGGAGAGAGCTTTTCAGCGAGGGTACGCCTCACCGAATGGTTAAGAATGGGATCGTGTGCTTCCAGGATGTTGGATAATGCTGCGTGGACATCTGAAACACACGTTTTTATCACCTCCCTTTCGGATCGAAGAGCTTCCAGTTGTTGTTGGGAGTTGGAAAGTTGCGTGCTCTTGACCTTGAGGGCGGTTGTTTTGCTCGCCAGAACGTCCATCAAAGAATTCTCAGCTGCAAGATCCTCTTGTAGCTTAGCGAGGCGGGCATCGATGGAGGCACGAAGTGCCGAGTTGTCGTCACTTATATTTTGGCGTAGGGTAGCGAACGAAGTCAACTCCGTTGAGACGAACTTGGCCAATTGCTGAACAAATGGTTCCAAAGTTGTCTTGGTGGCGTCGGCACTTTCCTGCAATGACTTCAGCAGGACAGAAGCGTCGGAGAATAGTTTATCGACTTTTTCGGTCGCAGCCTCACAGGCTCTGGTGGAGGCGTCAATCGCAGCAGTTGCTGAGGCCACCGAATCATGTTGAGCCCTGGAGAAGGCGTCAACAATTTTCTGAAGGGCAGCTTCAGAGAGAGAGGACTGCTGGTTGGAAGAGGAGGCGAGAAGTAGGTCAACCTTCTCGTTAAGCTCTTTGAGATGCTTCTTCGTCACTGGAGCATCATCCTCCTCGTCACTCTAAACTTGAAACGGACTATAGTAGACCGAATCAAAGTTCATGTGTTCACCACCAAGGTAAGGGTTTTCGCCATCAGAGGCATTTTCAGGAGATGGAGGGGGTGGTGAAGTTGGGGGTGTTGTGGGTTTGGTAGGTTCAGGTTGAGTGGGTGTTGGGTTAAATTTGGGTGGTGGTTGAGTATGGGTTTCGGTTGTATGGGTTTCGGTCTGTGGTGGTTCGGTTACGGGAGGTGTTTCGGTTACTGGTGGTGTTTCGGTTGCAGTGGTGAAAATGGGTGGAGGTATAGGGAAAGATGTTGGGGGAACAGTGAGGTTTATGGTCGGAATGGAAGTAGGAATGGTTGGTGGAGGTGAAGGAACTGGGGAATTATGAAGTTCCATCTCTGGGGTAGGGGACCGAGGTGGTGTGTTGCCTCGTTGAGGAGATTCGTCTCCTTGAGAGCCGTCAGAACCCGAACTCTCACCCTCAGAGTCACTGGAAGAAGAGGGAATTACAAGCTTTCGCTTCTGTTGAGTCTTCCTCCTCTTCGGCTGAGGGGACTGTGCAGCCTTCGTTTGTTTCCTCTTTTTGGGAGAAGGTCCCTTTGGAGCTTTGGACGCTTGCTTCCCTTTTTCAGCCTTTTTGCCCCTGCTCACCGGTTTGTCTGCATCGTGAATCGACCTGAGCATATCCGGTGTCAGTTCTTTAGGACCAGTTGGCCTAAACTCCTTGATCGTCCGAATTAATCTGCTGTCAGATGGCACGTCGCCATACATTGTCTCCGGGATGGAGCCAATGAAGGAAAATTTCGATGCATCTGAGACGATGATCTTCTTGGTATGGAACGTACCAACAGAAGACATCGATGCACCGTCAGCAGTGGGAACATCAAACTTGTCCATGGCCCATCTTGTAATCAAGATCCAGAACCGGGCCAACGACACCTCAGAGTGTCGGGATGATGAAGAAAGGCTCTGGATGAGCTGTTGCCATAGGACCAACCCATAGTCCAGGTTAATCCCGTTGTAGACCCCGTACATTATTGACAGGAAGAGACGACTTGCACCGTCAGATCCTGAGCTCCTTTCCGACAAGCCCTTGAAAAGGACTGTAAATAGGCCATTCCACTGTGGCGGCAGGCAAGTTTTTTAAACTTAGCGACAGAGGTGAGAACCTCTGTGTATCCCATGTTGTAAAACATGTTATACAGATGGCCAACCGGAATCGTCTCCGGATTGATTCTTGAAGGGTCAACTGCAAACCCAAGCATGGTGCAGAAGCGTTGGCGTGAAACTGAGGTCTTGTGTTCTGCAAGCTCGAAAAACACCCGGTCTACGGCCTTGTCGTAGTATGCAGTCGCATAAACCTGCGATAGGGCCACCATTGGCACAGATTCAATTCTTGAGAGTGCTGGAGCAAGTTGGGAGTACTTCAAACATTCTATGACCGGCGACATGTAGGAGTCGTACGCCAGTGGGTTAAGATCAATAACCAGACATTGTAGTGGGCGGATAGGGAGGATCTGTGAAGTAGCATGAACGGAAGAGGATTCAGCCATTTTTGCAGGTATAAAGAAGATGATGAACAGGAAACTGTTTGGGAGTATTTGCTCTTTGGAAATTTTGGAGGTAGTAAAGAGGTAAAAGGTGGTGTAGACGGCTTTTTTTAGTGGGTGATAGGAGAGAGAAAAATCGTTTCAAATCTCTTATGGAAATACGAAACGGGTTCTTGAGTGACAGATGTATGACAGTTGAGGCGTGCGATGATCACGTAGGAGAGAGAGTGTCAGGTTCCTAGGATCACGCCGCCCAACAAGCGCCGTTTCAGAGAGAAAACCATTTCCATTTCCACACGCGCCTTTAATGCCAGAATGATGATGCTTGGATTTCGCACACGCGTCCACAAGTGTCAGTAAAAGCACGGCCGTTTCAAATTCACACGCGCCCACTTTTACTGTCGTTTGAATTTCAATCCTTTTAACTCCCGCCGAGTCAGCAACCTTTCGTCTTATCCTTTTAAACGGCATTTTTTGAATTAATTAACCACGTGGATTGTTTTTGACCACAACTTCATAATTAACCACCAAGTAATAATACAGCCTGTAAATAATTAGCAACGGAATTTGGGAAAATCAAAGATTATCGTGCAAAGAGTGTAAAAGAAAAAGAAATAAAGCAACTCTTTTCAGGATATTCTGTGATGTCAATAATGACACGAAACTAATGATCTCGGGCACGAATCTCTTCCTTCAAGGTCAAGAGAGACCTTAAAGTGTTAGTGTGGATTCCCGGTGAATTACGATCAAACACTTATTAGTAAATGTTGAAAGGCTTCTTTTAATTAGGCTTAATAGGGGTGACTTTCGCTTTGATTCATCAATTCTATGCTTGAAATAAGAAAGAAAGTGAACAAAGTACTTGTGAGACCGGTGTAGCCTGTTGAACAAGTAGGAAGGAATTCATTTTAAATTGGCTTAGAAAAATATAAAATCTCAGAAAAAAAAAAAATTAAAAACTGGATCCCAAGGGAAGAAATGTTATGGTGTATAACAATTTTATAGGAATCACACAAAAGAAAATTTGAGATTTCATTAGGGTACATTCGTCAATCCTTTAGTGAAAACTTGAGCAATTTAATTGTTCACCGTCAATTCATTAGGTGTTGAATTTTGGGTTTCACTCAGCTCGTAGTGACACGAAACGAAGATCATAAACACAGATGTTGTGTAACCATAAACCTCAGTGGTAATTTCTGAGAGTCTCAAGGGTTACGTTGATGAAACGAATGTAGTGGAGAAGAGTTATGGAGATGGTGTAAGAAGAGATAGTACCTCTGCTGCGAAAATAAGGACCAAGCAGGAAACTCTTAACTCATGTGAGAAAAGATTGAGGTAGCTCACGATTAGAATAAATGTGTTAGCCTTATTGGGAAGACAAGGTTTGTGTGTACCAGGTCATGACGGCTATTATTCAAAATCTTATGAGGCTTGGGACACATACAGCAACATGTTTCTAGGGACACTTAAGTAATTCATCAAATATATCCCCATAAGCGAACGAACACACAAGAAAATAAGAATAAAAAAATAAAATTTTGGAGTTTTTGAGATAAAAAAAAATAAAAGAAAAATAAAAAAAATAAGTAAGTAAGAAGAAAAGAAAAAGAATAAGACTTAAAAAAAACTTTGGAAAGAATAAGTAAGAAGAAAAGAAAAAAAATAAGACTTAAAAAAAAACTTTGGAAAGAATATGAAAAACCGAACCCGAACGTTCGGTTGGTTTCGGTTGGGAAAAAGTTGAAAAACCGAACCCGAGCGTTCGGTTGGTTTCGGTTCTAGAAAATTTTGAAAAACCGAACCCGAACCATCGGTTGGTTTCGGTTTAGGAAAATTTTGAAAAACCGAACCCGAACCTTCGGTAGGTTTCGGTTTTGAAAAATTTTGAGAAACCAAGGAATTTAGACATGTAGGTGAAAAATATTTTTAACACAAAGAAAAACAAAATTGTACAAGAAATATACAACAGAGAAAAACTACCTTTGAAGTAATGAGCGAGTCAGATGGTTGAACCGAACCCGAACGTTCGGTTGGTTTCGCTTCTTACGTTTGAGGTTGAGAGATAGTGTGAGGTACTGACTCTGATTCCATCATACCTAGCCCTTGCAATATTTTATTGAATGATGCGTCAGGAAGAGCTTTGGTAAAGACGTCAGCCAGTTGATCAGTGGTTCTTACGAAGTGAACTTCGACGTTTCCATCTTCCACGTGATCTTTGATGAAGTGATACCTCAGTGCTATGTGTTTGGTTTTAGAGTGTTGCACTGGGTTATGACAGATCCTAATTGCACTTTCAGAGTCACATATAGTGGGATCTTCTTCATATTGAGTCCATAGTCTCGAAGTTGACTCTGGATCCAAATCACTTGTGATGTGCAGGATGCAGCGGCAATGTATTCCGCTTCGGCAGTAGACAACGACACACACGTTTGTTTCTTGGATTGCCAGCTGACCAACTTCCCGTCAAGGAATTGACAGCCACCAGTTGTGCTTTTACGGTCGAGTCCACATCCTCCAAGGTCAGCATCAGAATAGGCTTGAACGAAGAAGCCTGAGTTGGATGGATACCGTAGACCTAAGGAGGTGGTTCGCTTGACATAGCGTAAGATGTTCTTCACTGCAAGCATGTGAGGTTCGCGTGGGTTTGCCTGAAATCGAGCACAATAACACACAGAAAACATGATATCAGGTCTGCTAGCAGTTAGATACATCAGTGAGCCTATCATTTAACGATAGAGCGTGATATCGACAGCCAGTTTGTCTAGAGATGGGGTAAGCTTGGTGCCGAATGCCATTGGGACTTTGACTTTTGAGTCTCCCATCATGCCAAACTTTGCTAAGAGAGTCTTCGTGTAAGCTTCCTGATTAATAAAGATGCCTTCGGGTCCCTGTCTTATGTTTAAACCAAGGAAAAAGTTAATAGGACCCATTGAGCTCATTTCAAACTTAGTCTCCATCAGCTTTCTGAATTCAACTGTTAAGCTGGGATTCGTGGAGCCAAAGATGATGTCATCGACATAAATTTGAACTATCATAAGGTGGTTACCTTCCTTTTTGTGAAAGAAGGTTGGGTCAACCGAACCTTGTTTAAATTTAGACATCTTTAAAAATTTTGTAAGCGTTTCATACCAAGCTCTTGGAGCTTGTTTGAGGCTGTACACAGCTTTATCCAGAATATAGCAATGATTTGGATACTTTTCGTTCACGAACCCAGGAGGTTGCTCCACATACACAGTTTCTTCGAGTTCTCCATTGAGAAATGCACACTTGACGTCCATTTGGAAAACCTCAAAGTTTTTGTGAGCAGCATAAGCCAGAAATATTCTAACAGATTCTAGCCTAGCTACTGGAGCGAAAGTCTCTTCATAGTCTATCCCTTCCTCCTAACAGTATCCCTTTACCACCAAACGAGCTTTGTTCCTTATAACATTACCTTCCTTGTCCATTTTGTTCCTAAAAACCCATTTGAGACCAACGACCGAAGCATCTGGAGGAGTTGGAATGAGGCGCCAGACTTTGTTCCTTTCAAACTCATTTAGTTCTTCTTGCATTGCTTGAACCCAATCAGAGTGATCGAGGGCAGTGTTAACTGTCTTCGGTTCAACTTTTGATACGAGTGAGTTAAACATACAAAACTCAACCTTTGAAAATAAGGATGTCTGTTTTGCCTTCAGTTGTGATCGGGTCAGAACCTTTTCAGATACATCACCAACTACTTGAGAGATAGGATGATCTCTGGTCCATTTGGTAAGAGGAGGGTAATTCGGATCAAAGGTTGGGTCTAGTTCAGCATTGATCATTTCTTCTGGCTCAGATTGGCTATCGTAATCAAGTGTCATATCATCATGCTTCCCCTCAATTGATGAGTTTTGAGAAACATGAGGTTCAGGGGTTTCTTGTGGTGCTGGACTTTCATCCGTTGAAGCACCTTCGTTTGGAGAGGCATCTTCGGTTGGAGAAGCACCTTCGGTTGGTGAAGGACCTTCGGTTGGAGAAGCACCTTCGGTTGGTGAAGGACCTTCGGTTGAAGTTGTAGAACTTGGCTCCCCCTGGACTTGTGAGCTTGGCTCCCCCTCGACATTTGAGCTTGGCTCCCCCTCGATTGAAGCATTGTTGGATGGAGAGTCATCAGTGGTCGATCCTCCTTCATGCATTCTCCTTGCAGCATCTTCGACAATCCGCTTCATATGATCAACTTTGTTGTCTGCTGCACCTGCTTCGGAGAGTGAAGCTTTCTCCGATTCGTCAAAGAGCTCCAAAAATTTCTCGTATAAATTGGCGATCGAGACTGTGACTTGGCCAGTTTGAGGAAAGATTTCCCCAGCGGTGTCTTCTTTGGCCTGTAGCTTCTTGACATAGCTATCGTCAAAGGTCACATAGTATGTCTCTTCAATCCTTCTCGAACGCTTGTTTAGGACCCTGTACGCCTTGGATGTGAGTGAGTAACCTAGAAAAATTCCCTCGTCGGCTTTGACATCAAACTTGTTGCGGTGTTCTTTAGAGTTAAAGATGAAACACCTTGAGCCGAACACATGGAAAAATTTCACATTGGGCATTCTGTTGTTTAGTATCTCATATGGTGTGAGCGTGAATCGCTTGTTGAGATAGGACCTGTTCTGTGTAAAACAAGCAGCATAAATAGCGTCAGCCCAAAAATAAAGAGGTAAGGAAGCGAAACTTAGCATAGTTCGGGCAGCTTCACACAAAGATCGGTTTCGTCTTTCGACTATTCCGTTCTGTTGTGGTGTGTAGGGAGCTGAGAAATTGTGACTAATTCCCTTTTCTGCAAGAAACTCTTCAAACTCCCTGTTCTTGAATTCAAGACCATCGTCGCTCCTGATGTTGCGAACAATCTTCTTGAGCTGTACTTCAATTTGCTTGATAAACACTTTCCGCTTTTGAGTCGCTTCAGATTTGAGCTTTAGAAAGAACACCCATGTAAATCGTGAAAAATCATCAACAATAACAAGAATATACTTGCTACCACCGATGCTTTCGATAGATGAAGGACCACACAAATCGATATGAAGTAATTCGAGTGGTTCAACAACTTTTGTGTTGATTACAGATGGGTGACTTTGACGACTCTGCTTCCCCATTTCGCATGCAGCACACAAATGCTCTCTGTCAAACTTGAGCAATGGAAGACCCCTGACATGACCTCCAGTGACAAGTCGGTTGATATCTTTAAAGTTGAGATGAGAGAGTCTTCGGTGCCACAACCAGCTTTCGTCGGATTGAGCTTTTGATAACAAGCATATAGCTGGGTTTCCTTTGATGGGTTTAAGGTTTAAGGGAAACATTTCACCCTTTCGCTCTGACTTGAGAATTACTTTCTTTGTCTTTTTCTCTATGATTTCAGAACCTTCATCATCGAATGAGACTTTGAGACCTATACCTCCAACAAGCTGAGATACACTAATGAGGTTGTGTTGGAGTCCTTCCACATAAGCCACCTTCCTTATAGTAAAGTCCCCATTTGTTATCATCCCGTATCCCTTTATGGTGCCGAAAGAATTATTTCCAAACTTGACGTTGCCACCATTTGCAAGAGATCTGTATTCCCTGAGCTCCTCTTTCCTCCTTGTCATGTGACGTGAGCAGCCACTATCGATGTACCATTCTTCGTTGAACTGCTCGTCACTTATAACCTGCAAAAATTAAGTAGATTTAGGAACCCAAAGTTTCTTGGGTCCAGGTGAGCTTTTCATGGGAACAGGAACAGTAAGAGAGATGTCAACTAGATATGTTCGTTTTATAAGAGTTGTTTCATCTTTCTTTTTAATGGTAAAAACTTTTATTTTGTTAGGATTAGGTGCGTTTGATTTGGACTCTGGTTTGGATTCATTAACCTTCTGTTTGCCCTTTTGTTCAGCTGACGAATGAGATTTTTGAGAACAAACAGAATTAGCTTTAGAGCAAGATGGAGATGAATTGGTGGAAGTAGAAGAATTAGAAGAACGAGAAGAATTAGAATGAGTGGATTTGGATTGAGAGGACTTCCTGGCTGGAGATTCTAAGTGACCCTTTTGCTTTTGATCATTGGAGGGACTAACCTTAGAGTCTTGTTCTCTTTTGACTTCAGAACCGAACCTTTGCGTTCGGTTGGAGTTGTTCTCAGAACCGAACCTTGGGATTCGGTTGAAGTCTTTTTCAGAACCGAACCTTTGCTTTCGGTTGTTGTGACTTTCAGGCTTTCCTACAGGATTGTTTTCGTACTTCAGATTCTTGTCTTGGTGTGAGAAGTATGCATTCTGGGATTGCCAGAATTGTTTCCTTTCAGAAAGGTTCTTCCTATATCTTTGGTTCCTTTCTCTCTTCCTATTCCTCATCTGCTTAGGTTGATGATGAACATTCGCTTTCGTTTTCGGAGTCTCCTTGGCTGGTTCCTTTTGAACTGTAGGAGTTTTACTTTGAGCCGAGGGAGCAGAGGGAATATCTGAAGAAGTTCCACTTTGAGCTGAGGGAGAGGGAATGTCTCCTTTTGCCGAACGATCATCCCCCTGAGGAATATCTTTTGTACCACTAGTGCTTGGCTCATCGAAATTATCCGGCTTATTCAAGGGTTCAGGTATGTATCTTCCTTTACTCATCCAGGAGGTTCTTTCAGATAAGCCGACAGTTTCGTTTGCATTATCTATTGGAGCTTCCCAGAAGTACTCATCGCAGCCATCAGCATTGTCTTCGTTTACAATAGCTGTGAGTTCAGCTGTTTGATGTTCGGTTACTCCAGTCACCTTGTATACTTGATTCGGAGTGGTCCTGACCTTTTGATACACAACTGCTTTCTCAACTAATATCGGGAACTTTTGTTGGGACAATCGAGCGAACTCCACTGAATTTTCAGAAATAAGATTCTTGTGGTTTTCAGGTTCGCTTTTAATAAATTCTGAGCAGTCAACCGTGTCCTCTACAGAAATTTCACTCATGTTTTCATCCTCGTTAAGCTCAGATGCATTTTCAACATCAATTTTGTTTTCTGAGCTTATGTTGGCGTTTAAAGAGTCAAATTTTTGCATGGTTTCGGTTCTCAGTTTAAGTCTGTCATTTTCATCCAAAAGACTTTTAAGCATGTCCTTGTGGTCCTTGGATTTAATGAAGGACTCAATTTTGTCCAGTCCATACATGTAGGTCGGATTGACATCATCAGACGATATCACACTCTCACAATTGTAGGCTTCGGCATCGATTTCATCCTCCTTAAACTCTAGGAAGGGCAAAATCATGCGATGGATCTTTTGGCCTATTTCACAATCCAAGTGAAGTTGAGTAATATTAGAATATAAACGTTTAGCAATTAAACAAAAAACATTCCGCTGTTTTAACAATTTTAAATTGTCTCTTTGCAAATAAATGTTTTCGTCTTTAACTTTAACTAATTCCGACTCCTTTAACTCGATCCACATTCTCCGCTCCTCACTCTTCGACGCCACCCTGCTTAATTGATCAGTTAGGTTAGAATTGGTGACTCGAGTTTGAGTTAAGCTACTATCTAGATGAGAAATTCTTGTATTTACATTTTTTAGTTCTTTCTCATAGGAGGATGGTGGTACTTTAGATGAAATAAAAACCGATTGTACCTTCTTTATCAGTTCATCGAGCTCATTGAACTGCTGGCTGAGTGGTTTGGCCGTAAAGCACATGTCCTCCTGCACCTTCGGTCCATCGCTTCCACCATCGGTGTTGTATCCCCTCATTTGAGATACGTCAGTCACCATGAAGCATCTTCCTCCACTGCTTTCCTCCTTGGCCACATAAGCCTTTCCATGGGTAGGCTTCCTCACTTCATCGTCTTCTGAGTCGGTAGACCAAACTTCCGTGCTACCGAACTCGTCATCATTAACCGAACCCTGCACAATAAGAGCATTAATAGAAGGGTTAGCGGTAGACTTCTTCTTTCTCAACTCATCCAATCTTTTCTGCAACACAGCTTCCTCATCATTTCCATCATCCTTTTCAGCCATCTTCTTAAGGACACAGTCCTTAGCATAGTGGTTTTTCCCACCACAATAGAAACAGCTTACTCCGGAATCACCATCCACCTTCGGTTCCTTCTTGGGCTCCTCAACCTTCGGTTCATTGTTCACCTTTTCAGAGCTGTAACACCCCTGCCAGTTTCGGTTTTTATTGCTGGGGAATCTCTTCTTTATGAACCTTTTAGGATTGGACACCATCATGGCATAATCCTCAGACGTGAGGTCATACTCCTCCAAGTTGAGGTCTTCATCCTCCATCACAGCTTTACTTTTTGATAGGAGGGCCAACGAACCAAGACTTGAAATGACGTTCTTCTCTTGCAGCACAATCTTCTCTTGGGACTTGAGAATGCCCACCAGTTTCGCCAAAGAGTATGATTTAAACTGCTCATGGGCTTTGACTGTGGAAACCACTGCTCTCCATTCAGACCTCAGTCCATTCAAGAAAGTAACCTTCTGTTCGATAAGCTTCCTTTCAATATCGTGTTTGATCATCTTGCTGAGAAGATGATTGAAGCGATCGAACGTCTGGGTCACCGTTTCTTCGGCCCCTTGCCTGAATTCTCCAAACTCAGATAAAAGCAAAGTTTGGATAGAATGTTCAAGATCCTCGTCTGTAGAATACAGTTCACGAAGTCTATCCCAAACTTCCTTTGCCGTCGTGCATGAGCTGACCAACCTGAATGTGTCGGACTGAAGGGCGAATCTGATCAACCTTAACGCCTTAATATTGCACTGGAATTTGTCCTTTTCATCTTGTGCAATATCCTTCACATCCTTTAGCAGATCATTGTACTCCTTTTGTGTCTTAATAATCCTGGACGTTGCAGAATGAGAAAACGGTCCATTGATGATGGCTTCCCATATGAGGTACCCGTTATCCTCCGATCCAATCACGTAGTCTTCAAAGTGATGCGCCCATACTTCATAGTCATGGGTGTATAAGATTGGAATCTTTGTCGTCGAACCGATGCTGTTGGAAATATTAATAGGGTTTGATTGCGTCGCGTCCATTATGATCGTAAAAACCTGTTCAAAGATCAGACTTGTAATAAAGCAGATTAGGGCAAAACAATAAATATCAAGATACGTCAATAAAGAGATGACGGCTCAATAAATATCGGTAGTTGCGGAAAAACCCTAATGGAAATCTTTTTCATAGAAAAGATGTGTATCGATTACACAGCCTCCTGCTCTGATACCAATTGATGATATTAAAACAACCTTTAATCTATGAAGATCGATTAGATCTTGAACAAGTATGTAAATATAAAACTGTAAGAACGCAATAATAAGAACAAGACAAGATAGAATCAAACGAGTCGAATGATTAAACAAAATCCTCAGAAGAGCTCGATTAAGAACATCAACTGTAGAGGATTGGTAGGTTACAAGAACGATTAAAGAAACCTGCTGTGCTCTAGATGAATCGCTATTTCGTTAATATCTAAAATCGTTGACCTAATATGCATGCAAGCATAAACTTATATACAAAACATAAAAGGCTATCGGTTGGACAGGCCCAAACCGGAATACAAAATAACTTATACTATCAAGCCCAAAAGACGGAATCTTCAAAATAATCTTCAGCCCAACAGAGAAAAGGTGATCGCATATGCGTCTCGACAATTGAAAGAGCATGAAAAGAACTACCCGACTCATGATTTGGAGTTGGCAGCGGTAGTTTTCGCTCTAAAAATATGGAGGAATTACCTCTATGGCACGAAGTGTAAACTTTTTACTGATCATAAGAGTCTCCAATATCTCTTTAATTAGAAAGAATTGAATATGAGGCAACGACGCTGACTAGAGTTACTTAAGGACTACGACTGTTAGATACTTTACCACCCCGGTAAAGCTAATGTTGTTGCTGATGCTCTCAGTCGGAAAGTCAATCTTGAAAGGAAAAGGCCAAGAGCGTTGAGAATTGAAGTTGTCTCGACAATTGTGGAAAGTATAAAGAAAGCTCAAGAGGAAGCTTCTGAGAAGAATGACCAAAAGGAGGAACGTTTGGGAAAAATGTTGGTGTTCGGTATAAACAGCCATGGACTGAAGATGTTCCAAGATCGGATTTGGATACCTAAGACAGGAGGAATCAGAGATCTTCTGATGGAAGAAGCTCACAAGACCATGTACTCGATTCATCCTGGTAGCAGTAAAATGTATAGGGACCTGAAACCCTACTACTGGTGGCCGACGATGAAGCTTGATGTTGCAAGGTATGTGGTCGAGTGTGTGACTTGTGTGAGAGTCAAGACACAACATCAGAAACCGTATGGGAGTTTAGAACCATTGCTTGTGCCTACGGGTAAGTGGGAAGACATTGCTATGGATTTTGTCACTAAACTGCCCAGAACAAAGAATGGTCACGACATGATTTGGGTGGTCGTTGATCGATTCACTAAGAGTGCGCATTTCATAGTGGCCAGGGAGAAATGGTCTATGGATAAGCTTGCGAATTCTTACATGAAGGAAATTGTGAGGCTTCACGGTGTTCCGTTAACGATTGTATCGGATCGTGATAGCCGTTTCACCTCGAGGTTTTGGAAAAGTCTGCAAGAAGAATTGGGTACCAAGTTGTGTTTAAGTACAGCTTACCATCCGCAAACTGATGGTCAGAGTGAACGGACGATACAAACACTTGAAGATATGCTGAGAGCATGTACCCTGGAATTCCTAGGTAATTGGGATGAACATTTACCTTTGGTAGAATTTTCCTACAATAATAGTTTCCACTCGAGCATAAAGATGGCACCTTATCAAGCTTTGTATGGACAGAAGTGTCGTATGCCATCTTGTTGGCTTGAGGTTGGGGAAAAGCAGTTTATGGGACCGGAGATAGTCCATCAAACTGCTGAAAAGTTGAAAATAATTAGGGAAAGAATGTTAGCAGCTCAGGACCGTCAAAAGAGCTATGCTGACAACAAGCGAAGACCAATGACTTTTGAAGTTGGAGATTCGGTTTTGCTTAAAGTCTCGCCGTGGAAGGGACTTATAAGATTTGGTAAAAGGGGAAAATTAAGTCCAAGGTTTATTGGACCGTTTAAAGTTCTTCAGAGGATTGGGAACCAAGCTTAAAAGCTCGAACTACTAGAAGAACTGAATGGAATTCATAACACTTTTCATGTGTGTTATTTGAGGAAGTTCATACGAGAAGTTCCCGACATGATTCCACTTTCGGAGTTGAGAATCGATGAAAACAAAAGGTTGATTGAAGAACTAGAGGCAATCGTTGACCGAAAGACTAAGAAGTTGCGACGCAAGATGGTCGAGTTAGTGCTTGTCCGATGGAAACACACGAATGGGCCGAATCTCACCTGGGAGACGGAGAGTGACATGATGGGTCGCTATCCGCATTTGTTTGTTGATGTGTGATTCTGGGGACGGAATCATTCTAAGGTGGAGAGAGTTGTAACGCCTGTGTTTCTGGGCTTGTCATTAATGTTGATATAATAGTCTAGGTTAACCTTTCTAACCTGTTTTGAAATAATATAAGTATATTATTTGAGCATTATGTGTTTTGTGCTTAATTGCTTAATTATGTGATTTGATTAATTAAGAATAAAATGAGCGTCAAAATTTAAGTGTAAAATAAACTTGATATCTTTGGATAATGTTGTAGTAGTTGAAACGAGGTTTCCGAAATATATAAAGAACGCCCAAATTTGACTTCGTATGAGAAAGTTATGATTTTCTGAAGTTTCGTCTTAGCGATGTGCAGCCCGAATACTCGATTTGAGATCGAGCGGTTTTTAGCCGAAACAATCTAAACGAGAATCGAAGATCTCGTTGTTAGTAGTAAAACGATGAAAAGTTAGGCGAGAACGGACGTCGGACGAAGAAGTTATGAATTTATAACGAAGTTTTTCTGTCCCGGCCTACTAAAAATAAATTCAAAATTAACCGACGGAGTCTAAACGAAAGTTGTAGAGCGTAGTCTCACCTACGCGTGGATATAAAGAACGTCGAAAACGGAGTTCGTATGAAGAAGATATGAATTTCCGAAGTTTATTAAATATTTAATATTTAAATTTAATTCTAAATCTTGGTATTATTCGAAGAGGAGTCATCGGACTCATCCGAAGTACGCCCAGCGTACAGCGAAGCGTGACATCCCTCGCACTCGAGTTCTTCGGATGATGCACGCAGTGAGGATTTCGGACGCGTACGCCCCGCGTACGGCTGTACGCCCAGCGTACTGCGAGGCCTCAGCCTCCTATAAATAGGATGCGAGGGTCCCGGGCTTATTTGCTCATTTCTCCTCCTTTTTGTGCCGAAGCTCTGCGTATAAACCCCCGAAGCCATCCCGACACCCCGGATCTCATATCCAAGTTAAGAGGAAGTTTTACGCTCCTGAAGATCCCGAGAAGTACGATTCCCGAGCCGAAGCTCTGCCCGCGAGAAGTTCGATTTTTGTGTAGATCTTCCAGATCTACTGAGGAATACTACTTCTGCAAGCCGTAGTGCTGCTCGATCATCTTCTGATCAAGTGAGTGTGTAGTTACTTTCTTCTAACGCATAATTATGAAGTATTTTTATACGAAATACATGTTATGTGTATAATTTTTTTGTTATGTGCGTGAATGTATATTCACTCTCTTCTATCTCATAGATCTGTTTTATTTTCTATGAAATACGAGTTATGTGGGTGTGCCTCATCTGTTATGTGGAATATGTATTGAATGAAAATGCTATACAGGTTTCAAACTATGTATAAAAATATATATTTTTATCTACTAATATGCTGGATAGAACATGGGTAGATACTTGGTGTGTAAATAACAGATGAGAGGCCTCGATGTTGTTGTTGTTGATCTAGTTATTCAGCGGAGTATGGATAACGACCACGGACTCTTTCTAGACAGTCCAGTGGAACGCTAGCAGGTTCATAACCTATAGGTGTTGTGAACGATGTGTTCACCGGTGTACTCTATCCCCCTCATGGTTGCCTTTAGGACATTTATTGTTGAGGAAACCCCTTAGCAGTAATGTCCGTCCCGATGAATATCCTAGATTAGGTCCCCTGAGATAGATGTTGTTTTAGGTACATAAAGTGAGGATAACGGGAATGGGTAATCGGGTTGTTCTTGGTTGGTGAAATTAAATATAATTATTTATTATGGGTTGAAAACCCTATATGCTCACCAGGCTCCCAAGCCTGACCCACTCAGTTTTAATTGTATTACAGGTAATGGCGCGAGGGCATAAGATGGTTGAATCATCAAGTTGTTTTCTATATATGTATATATTTGTTGAATGACTTGTAATGTTATCGTTTATGCTTTATGGTCTGTATCGGAACATGACATCCCGAGTTTTGATTATATAATGAAAATGCATCTCTTGATGAAATGCTTTGATAAATATTATTTTATCATATTTTGGTTTTTGGAACAAATTCCGCATCTCTTTTAAATCAAAAGGGTTTACTCTGAAATCATTTTAAAAGCATAAATGAAACCGGTCTTTTCTGGCTGTGATTTTGGGGATGTCACAAAATGACTTCATACCTTTCCTGTCGAGCACTTTGATGGTACCTTTCCATCAAGTCTTGGTGAATCTCGAAAGGCCAGAAGTCCTCCTAAGACTTCTAAAGCTCAGGAGTCATTGTGGCTATCATGATGCACAACACCTTTGTCGCGTCCTTCTCATGAGCCCTATACTCATCAATCTGTTCAGGAGTGGTAGTAGATTCATCGATCTCCTTAAGCTCTTTGTCGAGGACATACTATTTTTCTTCGTATCGAATTGCCGTTTAGATGTTTTTAATCCAATAATTGAAATTTGATCCATCAAAAATGACCCTCCCACATAAGTTCATGAGGGAGAAAGAGCCGGAAGGGTTTGAGTTTGAAGCAGTGTTTGAAGTAGACATCTGAAAAGAAAGACAAAGTTTAGATTAGATTAAGGATCATTAATATAACACCCAAATGAAATATTAAGGCTAGGACCCAACACAATATTCTACAATTTGGTAGAGGGATGCCGTAATCCAATTGCAAAATATTTGAAGGTATGTAAATGACGATTTACCAATTTCCACCATGAAAAATGAAATTTAGGATTAAGTTTAAATGAATTGAAATTCCTAGATCTTTGAGATTCATTGAACTTTTCAATGACATGTTTAAATCTCGATTATGCCCTTCAAGTTTGTGATTGGGATACCGAGGATCAAAAATAAGGTGTGAATAACCATGCAAATGTGCTTGGTACTCTTGATGTCATTTATCACCTGATCAATGTGCCGGTTAACCACACACACTCCATTAATCTATGAAAAACATCAAGCTACCCTTGTCCACCCTTGCTAGTTCAAGTTAGTGTGCCGGTTAACCACACACACTCCAATAACGACTTGGCAAGGTGCAAAGTGCAATTTCATGGAATAGCACCAATTTCACATTTTTCCTAAAGTAACTAAGATTGAGACTTTATAAAAATATTCAGTTACTTTTATAATTATCATTATACTTTTTAATGAGAATTAATGTCCTATCCTACCCATTCGGCTAACGACCCTCCACCAGAAAAGGAAGCGGTGGGTGAGAGTGGACAGCCATTCAGTCTCCATTTTATAGGAAATTTCCTTATACCCCCCCTATAGACCAACTTTGTGAATGAGGCCTACTAATGGTAAGACTGACTTGTCTTATACACACACACACACACACACACACACATATATATATATATATATATATATATATATATATATATATATATATATATATATATTAATCCTTTAATATTATAATAGTATAATGGTCGAATTTTAACCTTTTTAAAATTCTAGGGTTTAGAATTTAATGGTTCACAAATGAGACTTTCCAAATTCCAAAACTTGAGGGCAAGTTTTGAAACTCTTCAAAACCTCTTGAATTTTAGAATTGAATGTGTCATAAATGAACTTTTCAAATTCCATAACTTGAGGGCAAGTTATGAAACTCATCGAAACCTTTTGGGTTCCAAAACTTGATGACAAGTTTTGTAACTCTTCAAGACCTTTTCAATTGCAAAACTTGATGGCAAGTTTTGTAACTCTTCGAAGATATTTAGATCAAATTTTAAATAAGTAAAATAATTACATATTTTATCTCTTACTAATTTGACCTAATTCAACTCACATAGCAAGGCAATTCAAATCAAATAATATAAATAATCAACTTATTATCTTAAAATTTGATAATTGTCTTTTAATTAAATGAGGATAATCATCACCATATCAGAAAAACCACATTTTATGATACAAAATAGTTTGTGGTAATGATCCTAATCCAATTTTGTCCAAAAAAAAACTCGAAAGACTGCAAACAGGAGATCCTACACATCGAGTTCTTGACATGGACTCGACGAGTTCATCATATACGATCCCACTCATCCAGTTCACTTATGGGACTCGACGAGTACAACAGTCAGTGGCTAGAAATGACATTTTTTCAGCTTTGAAAACCAAACCATTGCATCAATATAACAGAAAACACCCTAGGCTCTGATACCACTATTGGGTTATGGCCCTATAACATCCCTATGGTGCACATACAACCCTAATGCTTTGGATCTAAGTTTTATCTAATTATACATGCAATTTCATTTTTCCAAAGCATGAAGCCTAACTAGCATACAACTTTGATAATTGAAACATAAACAAGTTAGAGGATTATCTCTTTATTGTAGCTTGTAGAACTTGGCCTGATAAGAGTTTAGCACCTCAAGTGTGATGCCTCAAATGTTTCACAAAAAACCAAGGACAAATGGAGGATTATGTGAGAGGTTTAGGAGGCACCCAAAATCGTCTATATTATTCTTAGAATACACATGTGTCCGATTTTAGGGCTTAGAGGTTACATATATAGTGTAGAATTCCAATGGTCACTTGTAAACCCTAATCCATCCACTTAGGCTTTGATCCAATAATTCATTTGGACTAATCACTTCATGGAGTCTCACATAACCTTAGTCCATCACTAATCAATCATGGATCATTAGCCCAAACTATATGTATCACTGGTTTACATAATCAACCCATGTTAATTTAATCAGTCTCTTTTGATCACTAAATTAATTCCAAATTAATTCTTGATCAATACCAATTAAATAATATGATTTCTCAATTAATATATTATTCTTATAATATATTAATAAATCACAAATAACATCTTTCTCAAATATCCTTCCTATCAAATTGTTTCGGTGAATGCAACTCAAATGGACCATGCTACAATCGGGTCAAGTACATACCAATTATAGTTATAGGCTTAGAAAACTAATCCAACATAAGAATGCTCACTGTACTGATGCAGTAATCAATTTAGTATAGATGACAATTTTGTTCTTTATTTTAGCTCTATCTTCCAAAAGGAATAATTTTGATGTAATGCAAAGCCTAATCATATTAGGTTAAGTGGGGATTAAGCAGTTCAGTTTTAAAGTACTAACTATAATCAGTGCAAAAATGGACTTGTAAACTAAATATAAGACCAAGTTGAATGGATCTTTTTGTTGTAATTAATTATTAACCAATTACCAAAGTGTATCAGTGCCACAAGTCACTGTTATTGTAATTGTTATTCGATAAATTAGTAATAAATAGTTGATACTTAATAATGAAAGTTTGATTTTTAATAAATAATTAAGAACAATGATAATTACAACAAAAAATGAACTAACTTGTAATGAAGTAACAAGTTGGTTTTGCATTTTCTAAATGTTATTTTTGGTGAATTTCGTAGGCACCAGAAAGTCAAGATTGGAATTAATGATGTAAATTTATGCTTTAGAGGAAGATGCTTTATAACCAAAACCATATACATCCATACATACATACATACACACACACACACACACACACACACATATATATATATATATATATATATATATGTATGTATTTCACACCAAATATTATTATATAAGGTCTTTAAATATTTACATTTTGAGATACATATGATATGAACAAAACAATGGAATAAAAACATACTTTTAATTTTTTTTTGCATACCAAATATTATTAGAGAAGTTCATTGAATATTTACATTTTGAGAGATATATGATATGAACAAAACAATAGAACCTATTGATAAATCTTTATATAAACGAAACAAGGCAAGAAATGTACGTAGGGTGAACTTGTTTGCCTTCAAAAAATGAGAAAGCAAAAAAAGTTTTAAAACTTATGTGAGATTTATTAAGTTTCAGGTCTATTACTTGAAATCAAAAGTATTAAATATTAATACACTTTTCGTGTTTGAATTTAATATTTATCTTACCAAAGAAGACATACATGTCACTATAGTTGAGCATTTAAGCAACTAGTAACATTAGTATTCACTTGTTCATCAAAACAAGCAGATCCACATGTTGAGTTATTAAGGGCAATGAATTAAATTTAACATTTTCGGTGGTTTTGGACAAATATACCCCTGAAAAATAGTCAAAGATGTTAAAAATTACTTTCATGTTATGCAGGATCTTCAGGTGAAATCATCTCAGCCTGTTCAACCCACACAATTGATAAGCAGGATCATCAATATCTTAAATTAATAGGTGAGGGTATGAGTAAGGTGTCTTTGGCTAAAAGAGCAACTATTGCCAATATCTCACCTGAGTATGGTGCAACCATGGGCTTCTTCTCTCTAAGATTATGTCACACTTTATCACCTTATAATATCAGGAACAAGTGATGAAACTGTATGTTATCTTTGAATATTCAGAAAGAAAACTTTCATATCCAACTAATTATGTTTTTGTCTTTATTTGGTTTTAGGTAGCTATGATTGAAGCATAATTGCTAGCAAACAAAATGTTTGTTGATTATAGTGAGGTTAGGTTATCTTATTCCCCTTCATGTTCCCCTTACATTCCTACTTTTTGTTACTCCTTTAAATAGAACATTGTTGTTATAACATATCATTAATTTCCTTAAAATTGAAAGAAAATCACACATTTTGTTGTAATTCACCATTCCATTCCCTCTATGATTACCCCATACAAAAACACTACCTTAGTGAATGACACGTGTATTTTTAAATTATCTTAGTACTTGAATTTCATTTTTTTGATGCAAATTATAGGATTTCCATTTGTTGTAGTTTTTTTTGGTCTGATGAGGCAAGAAAATGCATGAAAGCTTGATCTGGCTTGTAACATCCGGATTCCCAAGTCCATTATTTATTCATTTATTTTGGAGATTTTGGAGGGACTCGGCGAGTTGACGCTTAGACTCGCCGAGTAGGGTCGCGAATTCTATCCGGGTTAATGACTGGACTCGGCGAGTCGACTAGTGGACTCGGCGAGTCCGTGCTGTTTAATGAAACCCTAATTCCCGGGGTTTGGGACCTATTTAAAGGGGCTTATAGCCACCATTTGCGGCTACCAGACCCCCGAGTGAAACCCTAAGAGATCTAGAGCGTTTGTGAGGAAAAAAAGGCCATTTTTGATCTTTGTGCGGGTGTTTTTGCAAGAAGAAGGTGACCAAGGAAAAAGGGAACCGAAGAGGGTGCTATTGTATGGATTTCAGAGCTTAGGGACTTCATATTGAGGTATATATTCGATCATTCCTCGATTTTGGTGTTAATCTTTGAGAGTTAGGGTTTCTAGCCCCTTTAGAGTATGAATTGTGGAGCAATTGGTCCCTTATTGTGTTGAGGCTTTGGATCTGGATCCAAAGAGGTCCAGATACCTTAAGTCCTTGATCTTTATGGGTGACATTGGGAGATATGAGCTTAGGGTGACATATTAAGGCCATTTCTTCAAATAGAGCCATTAGGTCTTTGCATGGGAATCAATATCTAGACTTTACGTGTTTATCTTGCTTAAGGAGGTCAAATCAATGGGTTAGAGGAACAGATCTGACCTCAGGAGGTCAATTGAGTTTGAGCATGGCATGAACTCACCGAGTCCCAAGAACAGACTCGACGAGTAGGGTTAGGGTTTCCTGTAAATCACTCAGTTGGTAAATTGCCGAGTTGGGGGAATGAGTCGGTGAGTCAGTGGGAAATAGAGGACTGGAGTTCAAGGTGGAACTCGCCGAGTTCATAATGGGACTCGACGAGTTTTGTCGGGGTGGCCCCGCGATTCATGCCAGGTGTAACTCGTCGAGCAGGGGAAAGACTCGACGTGTTAAGCAAGACTAGAGAGATAGTGGACACGTGTAGACTCGCCGAGTCGCCCAAGGGCACTCGACGAGTCGGGTTAAAGTTTGACCGTTGACTTTTTTTGACTTTTAGGGTTTGGTCAACAATGGGGTCTTTGAGTCAAGAGAGCGGTAAAATGGTCTTTTACCCTTCTGAGGGTGCCAAGAGAGGGTTGAGTCTAGTCTCAAGAGTTATATTTATGAGAGTATTTACTTTATGTGATTAGGTGGAGGCTAGACCATACCGAGACATCTGAGGTGAGTCTTATCACTATATTTTACCTAGAGTGGTAACATAGTTATGTGACAGTGTATTTTAGAGTTATGTGCCATTGTATTTGTATGCTATTTATGTGTTGAGATTTATTGTGATATGTGATATGCATGATTTAGAGTTTTCAGAGTTAGGACCAGTGGGTCCATAGATTTAGGACCTTTGGGTTCATAGAGTTAGGGCCAGAGGGCCTACAGAGAGTTGGGACTGGAGGGTCCCACTAAGACACACTGCCCAGAGGGTCAACGAAGTTATAGCCTTGAGTGACTAATATGTGTTAGAGTGGTATTTTGGGGAACTCACTAAGCAATTATGCTTACAGTGTTATGTGTTATGTGTTTCAGGTACCAGTGATGATCGCGGAAAGGCGCCGACATGATCTGTACACACACTCGCGAAGTTTATTATGATTTGATCTTGGGATTTGTAATGAGATAATGATGATACATTGTTTTTAGAAAGTGATTATGAATGAATTTATATGGTTTAAAAAGTGAAAAATTGTTTTAATTTTTACGGTGTTACATGGCTGTTCCTTCATTGTTTTCTGCAGTGGAATTCAATCTTCGAATGCAGATTACTACTTTGTTTTATTCATGTCTAAGTACATACCCTTTTCATGCAGTTTTTATCTTCTTTTTTGTTTCAGCATTTGCTAATTAATAGCAAATAGGATCATAATCATTTTGATAATAACCACCTAGATACTCTCCCATGTGGTTGCTAGAGTGCATGTTTTCTTTCAACCAAAGTTCATCAATCTCTCTCAATATTTGTGTGTTCATCTGTTAATAGGACAAAAAGTACATGTTTTGTCCAACTTGGAAAGAGGTATTAGGTGGGCAGGGGCACTTATGTCAGCACATGATCTGTTGGCATAGAAGCTATCAGTAGAGGATGCTCTCAGGTATCTTTACTCCCTCCGTCCCAAATTGATAGTCCACTTTTGACTTTTAAAGTCTTTTTTTCTTCAACTTTGACCTTAAATATTTTTATTTGTGTTATATATTACTTGATAAAAGTAATAACAACGAAAAAAACATTTAAAATGCAATTCATTCATATATTTTGCATCAAGTATTATCTATCAAAAACAAAAATATTTATAGTCAAAGTTGAAGAAAAAAGACTTCAAAAGTCAAAAGTGGACTACCAATTTGGGACGGAGGTAGTATTATGAATATAATGCATTGCTATATATGTAAAGAAAATGTAAGTATGTTGCTATTATAGGAAAAAGCTTACTACTTTGTTGCAAACTTTTTTCAGGTCCATTTTGTGGAAATGGATCCATGGGTTGTATTCGATATTCTATGCCCTAATTTAGAATGGACTGGATTTCTTGATAATTCAGTTATACACACAGGTTATGTGGAAACTTTATTTGAGTGCATTAAAGAATCTTCAGGTAATACATATAGGGCATTTTTTTAATAAAAGAAATTTATTTTTTTATTTATGAAATATGAGTAGATGAAAAACGTATTTTGTTGGAAGGAAAAGATGGACCATTTAATTACATAAGTGCGACACCGCTGTACATGGAAGTGGATTATGTGATTTTAGTGAAGCAAATTTCAGAATCATCTGTCATTAGGGATGATTCTTTTATAGTGAATTTTATGTTTTTTTAGGGAAAATCATAAAAGAAAAAAAAACATTATATTTAGAGTGATTTTTGGTTTTAACCACTAATACTTTATATGTTCCAAAATGGTTAAACTGCAAATTTTCCCAAAGTATAACATTTTTTTCCCTGTAATTTCCCTTTTTTAAATCAAATTTTATATTCCTGTGGTATCTTATATTTAATTATCACTCCATAGGTTGTGGAGTATCCATTCAGAACCAACATGCTGGAAACATGTATGTGTCTTGTTAGAGTACTTCCTATAATTATTAATATGTACTTTATATTAAATTATAATATCTACTCCATATATATTTTAAATTTATCATATATGCATTGAATGATGGAATATAAACTTATGGTTTTATAAATAACTGCAAATTGTAGTTAGCTAATCATCATTTTGGAAGGACACACCTAGCAATATACGAGCCCACAAGGGCTCAGAAGAATAGAAGATCGTAAGCTTCAAGAACCTCTTCACATTTCAGGTTTTATAAAATTCTTAGCACGTTCAAAATATAATCCTTCCATCTTGGGTCATGTCTTCACAAATTCAACAAAATGAACTAGGGCTTTAACAACATCTCAATAAATTGTTTAGAGAGATCCAACGGCTCCTATCACTCAAAACGCCGAAGATTGAAGGTTATGTGACTCCTTACTCTCCTCATTCTCTCCTCGTTGTTTTCGTGTGCCACCCTCCCTCACTGTTTCCTTCTATCTTTTCCCTTCTACTTCTCCCATAAACATTCTTCAAAGTAACAATAAAGGTATTTGGTTTAGCATTTTGATTTTGATTCTTCATGTGAATCTATTCCTATCAAAATCCGATGCATATTTCAAATTCGATGTGGATAACCTTCTTGTAAGAGTTCTATCTTATTTGGAGTTTATATATTTTCCTCTACCAGCAGGCTCCACAAGAATGAAATCATTTCCAGGTGTACTTAGTTCATATCATTATCTCTATTTATATTCTCTCTATTTACTCTTGGTTATGAATTTCTGATGTTTGAATTTCGTTTGAGCAGAAAGTCAAAATGCATGGCTGGTGGAAATAGAACTTGTGAAATTTATGAAACAAGGCTTGGTGATGTTTTGTATTTCATTCAGTAGGTATCGACTAGTGACTAGTGAGTAAACTTTCTTTCTCTTAAGGACCATTTTGTCTTCTCAAATTATCACATTATCTATCCCTAGGACATTGTCAATTCCTGATAGGTAACTTATATTTTATATTGGAAACTTGAATCATATTCTTCTTTCTTACATAAATTCTATTGAAAACAAGTATGCAAGTTTATTGGGCCTTCAAATTTATCCATTTGTCTAGACTATGACTCCAAGCTAAATTTTAATATTATAGAGTTATGGGTTGTATTGAATTGTTGCAATGACAATTGGGAAAATGTATTTTACTATTTCACTATTTCATATAAACTTTAATAATCTACATGTGTATTAATTTTTTTATAGGTATGGGCTGTATTGAAGCCGAGATTCTTGGCAAAAGGTATTTTACTACATGTGTATTAAATTTTAATATTTTATAACATAGATTGATGATGCTTGAAGGCTTTTTGAATACTAATGTGTTGATGATGAAAACAGGTATCATGTGGAAACAGAAGCATAATAATAAGAAGTAGAAACAAGAAGGTGTCTCATAATAGCAATGTAGTATTAGGTTATATAGATAGGGAAAACCTCTTAATAACAATGTACAATTAAACCCCCTTAATACCAATGTATTACAATTTGACATGATGTTATTGGATGAAATTGATTGTTTTGGTATATATATTTGTTTCCATATTTTTTTTTATTATGCATAAATGAGTATCGTAAAGACGCGTTGTAAATGTAAATCGTAAATGGTTGCTGAAGTTTATGACACGCAAATGCAAGTCATCTTCATTTATGACAGGGGCTTTAATGATACGCAATATGTGTCCTAAATGCGCGTCATAAGGTTACGACACGCAAATGCATGTCATCTTCCTTTATGACAGGGCCTTCCTTGACACGCAATGCGTGTCGTAAATGCGCGTTGTGAATGCATGTCATAGTTGTGCGTCATAAATGCGTGTCGTAAATAGACGATGCGCAAAGGCGTGGCGTATTTCGTTATGATAGGGCTTTCCTTGACACACATTTGTGTGTCATCTGAGTGTTTTACGACACGCATTGCATGTCGTAAAAGGTTGTTTTTGTAGTAGTGAACACTCCATCCTTTTTGATTTGGGCGGTACGTTTCTTGTTAATGTATCCAAGATGACAATTCAACAAGCATGTTTTGTCTACAACATTAGACGAATCAATATGGAATACACTATTGCGTAAGTTATCAAAACAAATCACAGTTTCATACACACTATTACAAGGTAAAGCTTCAAACATAAAAACACCACTTTTTAAGCTAAAATCAAACCATTCATATCATTAAAAAATATCGAAACCCTTTTTTGAACAACGCATGGAAAGAAATAATGTTTCGCGTCATTTGTAAGGAATATCAACAATCTATCATATCTATCCTAACATCACCACCGAGCACAAGACCATAAGTTCCAATCTTGGTAATAGGAGAATATCGCCTATTCCACATGATCCTATTTATTCTTTCATGCTCTACCTCCTCACTTTCTCTTAGCCCCTATATATTAGAAGAAATGTGAAATCCTCATCCTATATCAAGGAACCAAGAACAAGTAAGTTGTGAGTTATTGACTTGAATAGTGTATATACCTGCCAACAATGGATTGATATTGCCATACTTGATTTCTTGCAAGTATTTAGGGTAGCTTCTGTTCTAATGGCCCTTTTCATTAAAGTAGTAGCAAATGGTCTCTTTGGGCTACTAACAACAAGTATGTCTGAAATGGGTTGTTCCTTCAACCCACTGCTAGACGATCCAGCTTAGGCCTTGTCCTTCCAGTTCGATTTAGGATTAGCCGTCCTCTTCTTTCCTCTGCTTAATTTCCCCAATGGAAAGGACGGGAGCACTTGTAGCAGAAGGGACTCCATTCTTGTTCATCCCTGATTCCGTTGTCTGCAACAAGTTATTGATTTGGGCCAATGTGTTCTTTGTGTTGTTCAAATGATAGACAGGGATGAACTGATCATAACAAGGTAGCATGGAGTTATGGAACATGTCAATGGCCAACTCCTCGTCAAAAGTCACATTGAGCCTTTCAAGACACTCTACATATTTATGCATTCTTTGCACATGATTACAGATAGACTCTCCCTCCTTCAACTTGCATTCCATTAACACTTTGACGACCTGATACTTTTCTTGATGCGCTATCTTGTGGAACCTTTCTGCATTATCCAAGCCCATCTCGTACGACCAATAGTCCTCATAGAACTTTTGCAGCTCAAGTACCATAGTTGCAAACATGATGGAAGCAAACTTTGTTGTATCGTCATAGTGTTTCTTGTAGGTGGCAAGATCATCTAGAGTAGCAGTTGACTCATCGACTTTGACTAGAGGTTTTTCGGGAACACATTCTTTTTCCTCGTATCGAACAGTCATTTTGAGATTCCACATCCAATCCATGTAGTTTAGACCAACTAATTTCTCCTTAGAGAGGATTGATAGTAGAGAGAAGTAGTTGTTGTTGGAAGATGGAGCAACAAAAATACACACACACACACCCCATATTTCACACATAAAGTCACCAACACACGCTGGCTGGTGGTGGCAGAAAAAGCATTAAGGGTGGTAGCCACCATGGCTGGTTTCAATGGTGGTTCTTCTCGACTTCCAACCAACCAAAATACACACACCTCACATAGTCGCAACCACATCACAAACGCACATACGTAATAAAAACACGACTGTAACCACATTTTCATTGGCAAACGATTTCTCAGGTTAGGGTTTAGGGAGAATATGAGACGAGCGGAAAAGAGCATCTCCTGTAGTAAACATCTATATAAAAGAGACACTATTGGTTAATTGATATGAATCATTTATATTTTAACTCATAATAAATTGAAGTCTAGGATCCAATATAACAATTCACAACTAAGAAGAGGAATGTCGTAATCTTATTGCAAATTTAAGAAGGTAAGTAGAACAATTCACCAATTTCAATCTATGAAATTTCTAGATCCTTTTAGATTCATTGAATCTTATCAATGACATGTTTAATCTCAGATTATTCTATTCTATTTATGAATAAGATGTGTGGATCACAAACAAGATGTGAATAATTATTCAAACATGCTTAGCAACATCGATATCAATTATCATCTCTAATTAATGTGTTGGTTAACCACATGCACTCCATTAAAAATGATAAATTTTGAGGTGCCCATCATTTCTCTTTAAAATCGCTATTAGTGTGCCAGTTAACCACACACGCTCCACTAACGGTATATTAAAGTATGTTAGGTATTTTCATGGATTAGCATACTTTTCATATTTTTCCTAAAGTTACTAGAGTGGATTTTAAAAAGAAAGTTCTACTACTTTTATATCATAATACTTTTAATGAGATTATGTCCTATCAAATCTGTTCAGCTAACGATCATCCACCATACAAAGGAGCGGTGGGTGAGAGTGGACACCCAATGACGGTCATTTTATAGGCTGCTTCGTTATACCCCCTTATAGTATGACTTCATGAATGAGGCGTAGTAATGATTTGACTGACTTGTCTTATACATATAATATATTAAACTTTTAATAGTATATTCACACACACACACACACACACACACACATATATATATATATATATATATATATATATATATATATATATATATATATATATATATATATATAAGGTGTATTTTAAAGCTTTTCTAATACCAAGGTTTAAATATTAATTATTTAAATTAAATCTTTTAATTAATTTATATTAAACCGATTATGATTTATCTTTACCTTTCAATTAAAAAATTAATTAAATTAATTAAATCCTCTATGGATTAAATAGTTATTTAAATTAAACAATTAATTAAATAATTAAAATTTAATCCTAATCCAAACCCTCTAATTTTTGAAAATAGTGTTTGGTTTTATAAGGTTTTAATTATTCAAAATTTAAGGTTTTTTAAATAATAGTTAAGGAAACAAGATAAAATCCTAAAAACGCTCTCATATTCTCGAAAATAGGGTTAGGGAGACTAAGGTTTATTAGTCGAAAACCATGGCCATTAGGGTTTAATTTCCATAAACCTTAATTTTGATATCTTCACTATTATGTACAATCAAATTGAAAACCTATGTCTCTGACTGAAAGGTTTTATAGGTTATAACTAAATCATGTGGCAGAAAAACATAACCCTTAAGGTCACATGCAACCTATTTAGACCTAAGTTTTCTCTATTGATAGCTATAATCTAAGAACATCAAAAAAACCCTAGGAAAACCCTAATATAGTCGAAATTCACAAAAGGATTAGGGTTTACATACTTTTTTGATTATTTTTTGCAAATAATCAATCAAATCCTTCTTGAACAAGCTCTAGAAAGCAAACACCAGAAATATCGTGCCTCTGATGGTTTGTACCCAAATCCTAGCACTTAGAACACCTGAGGAGATAAGGGAAGGGAGATGATTTTTGGCAATCCTTCTAAGATATCAAGTGGCCTAAAATTATAAGACTAAGGCCCCTATTTATGGCTGATAGGAAACCCTTATATAACCATAATTTGAAATAAAATAATATTATTTCAAATCTTGAATTTATCTAGTTTCCTTATTATCCATATTATCTATATGGAAAAATATAGAAACCCTAAGGAGCCTTCAAATTTTTGGCCTATCCAGGAATTTTCCAGAATCATTCTCTTGTTCAACTACTGAACAATTACAGCTTAAGTCGTTGCACTTTTTATTAATCCAATTAAATTCAATAATTTCTGAGTAATTACTAAGTAAATAATAATATTTCTAATTAATATATTAATCTCATAATATATTAATAAATTATTTATTGCTTTTTATTAATCATATAATAAACCAATAAATCAGCCTTTCTCTTCCAAAGTCATTCTAGTCAATTATTAAATTTGAGAGCAACCCACTAAGATTTTGCTTTTAATATATATATATATATATATATATATATATATATATATATATATATATATATATATATATATATATATATATATATATAGAGAGAGAGAGAGAGAGAGAGAGAGAGAGAGGAAAAATGAATATATAGGTACTAAACCTAATCAAACTATGTCATTTTATTAGTTAAAGATTACAATTAGGGGATTCATGATTAACAATTGACGTTACAGATTCAATAATGAAGCAATAATTTTGATAGGGAAACAAAAATGTTAATTATCTTTCACCTTCGTGATGGTGCAAAACAGTAATATTCACTGGCGTGAAGTAATAAACGATAATAGAGGAAAGAAAACATGGATGGTTAAACGATAATATAGGAAATAAATATAATGGAGAATTATACATTTAGCAAGTGAAAACTGAACCAGTTATATTTACTAAGATAAAACTATTTAATTTAGAAGTTTAGTACCTAATCTTAGGTGGGCTGTAATGTATATTCCCTATCCCCATCTCTCTCTCTCTCTCTCTCTCTCTCTATATATATATATATATATATATATATATATATATATATATATATATATTAGGGTACCTCATAAGGAAAAGCATCTCCCATCATACTTGGTGTCAGGTCCTTTTTTTTTCAAACACATACCTTATCTTGCTTCTTAATTCTGATTAGCAGCTATGATTCATCTCACCAATTTATATCCATATGATTTGAGTGCACTTCCACCACTCATGGCTACCACAAAGTCTTACAAAATAATTCTAGCATGTACTTGACTACCCCTTTTTCACTCATATATTTGTAGAAGCTATCATTCCTTTTCTAAACTAGAAAAAACATATGAACTAGGAGTGTTGGCGTGGTCCTTTTTTGCATGGAAATTTCTCATCCATGCTCTTATTTGTATACAATCATGCAAAGATCCTCATATCGACTTTCATATGAAAGTATTGTCATCTACATCTAAATCTTTAGATTACAAAAGTTAATTGAACCCTCACCGGAAAAATATCCATTTATTGTTTCATTCTTTGTTGTTCATTAACGTTGTATCCATCCACCTCACTCTCACTTGGATATCCAGCAGACAGGCCCGGCTGGAAATCTATCTATTTCTACCGAAGTTCCAACCACTCATTAGTGGTTGGAAAAATACCCAAAACATTCGATCACTCATCTTTAACGGAGAAAATGTGGATATCGTCCCTCTCCCACTCATTTTCTCTCTACTCTGTGACACCTTTGCATATCATCTTTAGTGTCGATCATTGATGTAGGCGCAAATACCTTTACCCGATAGTTGATATTATAAAGTTATGAAAGGTCCGTACCGTAAGGAATGAGGAAGGAATAACATTACGTCCGTTTAATTTGATTGTAAGTATTAAATCTTAATAAAAAAGGGTATCTTGTATTCCATAATCTACATAATACATCTAAATATATAGTAGACATATTTACATAAGTATTTATCTATTATTCCCCCGCAAGCTAAGGCCGGGTATAGACTGTTAGCTTGGACTTCAAGAAGAGTAAATGCTCAGAAGACAGAGGCTTTGTGAAAACATCGACGATTTGATCGTGTGTAGAAATGAACTGAACTGACAGTCTTCCCTGTGCAACTCTTTCCCGAACGAAGTGAAAATCAACTTCTACATGCTTTGTTCGTGCATGAAAGACAGGGTTAACAGAAAAATATGTGGATCCCAAGTTATCGTACAATAGATTTGGAACAGATTTTAATGAAACATGAAGTTCTCGTTACAGAGTCTCAAGCCAAGTTAATTCAGCAACCGTATCCACTAATGCTTTGTACTCCGATTCTGTAGATGAACGAGATACAGTCTTTTGTTTTCTACTAGATCACAAAACAATATTAGATCCAAGATATATTGCATATCCTCCTGTGGATTGATGGTCATCAGGGCATCCGGCCCAATCCGCATAAGAAAAGGCACTCAAGGCGTTGAATGTAACATCAGTATAGGCATGCAACACCGAGGATCATGATCGAGAGATTAAGAGACCATGACTCGTCGTACCATGTTTGTAGCGCAAGATACGTTTGACAGTAGACCAATGATTCATAGTGGTGGGTGTATGAATTTTCATACTTTATTTACCACAAAAGTAATGTCAGGGCGTGATAATGTAACATATTATAAGGCACCCACCATTTTTCTATCTTTCACTTGATCATCAAAATAATCATTGTCTCCCAAAGAGAGATTTGCGCTCGTGGTGCATGGCGACGAAATTGGTTTTGAGTGAAAGAGGTTTGCCCTTGCTAACAACTCATTTATACATTTTCGTTGAGAAATGTGACAACCCTATATTTTCCAAAAGCAATGTAACACTCAAAAGTCAAATACAACGAAAACTATTTGGAATCAATGAAATTAACCTAAAAAATAAAGTGTTCAAATATCTAAATTGGGATACATCAAATGTTAGATATCGTGCCAAGGTTTCCAAAAAGATAAAGAACATTCGAAACCGGGTTATATTGAAGAAATTATAACCACTCGAATATTTACGGCACACCTTTAAAACATTATTTAACGTAAAAAGTGAAATTACAATAAAATGCATTTTAGCCTTAAGTATCTGAACAAAAGTTGTAGAGTTCGTCAAACTGTAAACGTATATAAAAAGATCGCCAAAATTGTACCTCGTATGAAGAAGTTACGAATTTTCTAAGTTTTGTAACAGTAGTAGAGAGCTAAAAACTCGAATTGAAGATCGGTCGTTATTTAGCTATCGCAACCTAAACGAAAGTTGAAGGTTTCCACAATAGGAGTAAAATGATAAAAAGACAAACGAAAACCGACGTCGAATAAAGAAACTATGAATTTTTAACGGACTTTAACAGTCCCGGCCTATTAAAAACATATCATTAAAAATAAATTCAAAACTAGCCGACGGAGTCTAAATGAAAGTTGTAGAGCATAATCTCACCTACGCGTGGATATAAAGAACGCGAAAAACGGAGCCCGTACGTGGAAGTTATGGAATTTAGAAGACGAAAGCCAGGATTGCGCCCAGCGTAATGTAGGAGTACGCCCAGCGTACTCAGGTGCAGGGTCGAGTCCGATCGGCTGCAGCTCTACGCCTAGCTAGACTCGAGTCATAAGCCATGACACAAAGTTACGCCCAACGTAACCGAAGTACGCCCAGCGTAACGCGTGCGCCCAGCGTACTCCGGTGGTACGCCCAGCGTACTCGCCTTTCCAGCACTATAAATAGAAGGCATGAGCTACGGGTTTTGGCACACCTTCTCAAACTACCACTTACTCCCACATACTTTCAAGCACCAAAAGCTGTCCTGACACCCTTGGTTTCTGCACCCGAGCCCCTGAAGAAGATCCTACGCTACCGAGATCCCCGAAGAGCTCGAAGACGCAGCTTTCCATGGTTGAAGTTCTGCTCGACTATAGCCCCACTCTCTTCAAACCAAACAAGTGAGTTCATACCCCTACTTTTCATGTTTTAGTGGGGGAATACAAGTACGATACAAGTAAACGTATCGTTTTAGAAACATAAATGCAACATCTATCTTATTAATTGTCGATACCAACATCTTACTTTACATATAAGGGTTAGTATATCATCAAGTTATTTTCACCAAATGGAACATACTTTCTGAAAAACTATAATGGGTATAGTTAGATAGTTATTCATACATTCTTACGTATACATCTTGGAAAACGAAATGCTTTCAACAAAAACGAATTAAAGTCTTTCTTATCGTAAATCTATTTATACTAAGTGATGTGAGATATTCAAACTTCAACGTACTCTTATGTATGCATTTCAAGTCCTGTATTATATACCATAATCTATTAGAGGGAGAGCGTGATACTTGTGTATAGATCTATACGAGATTGACAACCCCGCACCTAAACCGTTAGCTACAGTTAGACCGGCAGGTCTGGGGTGACAAATGTCATAACACTACAACACCTGAAGAATGTTGTTACAGGCAGTCTGTGTCAATAGTATGGTTATAAGACTCACATGAAAGTATAAAAATAAGTTTGATTTACGAGATTCATATATGCATTCATTATTTACATTATTTTAAGCACAAAGTTTATCTTTATCATTCAAATACGAAAAATACTAACGCACTCCAACTTTGGGAACTTTTCAAACAATTTATAGAAAATATTGGATTTTCTGAAAACCTTGTTCATCGATTTTCTACCAAAAGGACATACTTTTCAATACAAAACACTTATGAACTCACCAACTTAATTGTTGACACTTTTTTTCGAAACCACTTGCATTCTCAGGGAATCAATAATACAGGTAACCACCAGCTTTTGAAGAAGTAACGCTAAGACGTTTATTATTAAACATTTAGATCATCATATTGTAATATTCTTCTAGAAATATGTATAACGCAAAAATGTAGGTTTTTATTATATATATGATGGTTGTGTTACTTTCTTTACAATATTCAATTTTTATGATACTACATGAAGTCATCCACCCCCGAATGTTTCCGCCATTCTGGTTTGGGGGTGTGATAGATTGGTATCAGAGCATTGTTTATAGTGAACTAAGTATATCGAACCACATAAGATATACAAACTATAAATGCAAAGGGGACCAAAAACCCTCTGACAAAACGTTTTCATAAACAATATATTTTCTTTTAAAAATATACATTTTTACTCGCATGCATCGGTCTCGTATCATAACAAAGTTTTCTAAAAAGTATTAAGGCAAGTTGCGACACTACGATTGGGCCTCGAGGTATGTAATCAAATCGAGAATAAATATAGCCTGATCAACTATATTTATCCTGGATTTGACCAACGTACGTCGAGGAATGGTCGTAGTGGACAACAAGCCAAAAACTTACCAAATAAGATTCTTTTAGATTCACCATTTGAAATACTATAGGATTATTGTTTTAAAATAATAGTACTATGAAAAACTTGCACACCATAAGAAATAGTTAAACATAGGATGCCGCTAAATAGAAATTTCTTTTCTTATTAAATTCTCATACCTCTATCCTAGTACAGACAAATGGCCGGATTCCATTTACCGGGAGATCCCTACTATCCAAACCAAGGCAACGGCGGATGGATAGAAGAAGACCCGGAGGAAATCGAAGAGGAAGTCGAAGAAGAATTTGAGGTCGAAGTCGGAGAGGAATTCGAAGTCGACGAGGAAGTCGAGGAAGTTACTAGTGGAACAGACTCCGAACCGGAAGTAATCGACCCTCCCATCCCTCATCCTCCCAAAATCAGACCATATCAACCCCAACCCATTCCCATATGGGGAAGCCACATCTACTACTGGAGCCGCCAACTAGGTGTACGCCCTCCTTTCGGCATGTGTTGAGATTTTTACAATGTTAGTGGGGGAGGCTCAGCTGATCGAGCACTTCCTGTTATTGTGGGCACTATAGCTACCCAGAACTACCATGCGGACAAGCAAGCAGCCAGAGTTCGCGAGATCAATGCTGCTACTCAGGGGAACGCCGCAGACATCCGTCGTCTGGAAGGACTACACGAAAATACCCAAATCTACAAAGGGACGCTTCAGAACCAAATGTTGACAGCACTAGCAGAAATAAGAGAGATGAAAAAACAACAAGCAGATCTTAAAAGGCGCCTGATAGGAGTCAAGCAGTCGGATGCCGAATCCAGCTCCAAACGTACAACACGCCGCAAGTAGAACTTGCTCAACTTTAACAATTTTGATATAGAATAGGACCTCGGATAAAGTTTTTCTCTTTTTCCTTGTACTTGTAATCGGAGACCTCTAGATAGGTCAAATTTTCCTAAACACGAAGCATAATGTAACGCACCGTATGTGTGACATATATATGAATATGAAGTACTTCTTTACATACCTCTCAAAACTTATGGGATTAACTAAATTGTTATACCTACTTTATAACCATAAACTAAAGTCAAAACAAGTTACAAGATACAACTAACCCTCTAGTACATGATTGTCAAATCATTAGAAACTTATAGTGTTCATTATTATTTCTCTACCAGAACATGCCTCCTCGCAGATCATCACGCAGAAACTCAGATCCAACACCACCTCCACTACCTCCTCCAATTATGGATGCAACTATATTCCAAGCTGCTGCTGTAACCGCAGCAATGGCTCAAATGAGCAACAACGGGTCGGGAGGAGGAACAAACAGCTTTACAAATGGCCAAAGCCAAGGCCGTTCAGGAGTATGTACTTACAAAGACTTCACCAACGGAAAACCTATTCCCTTTTATGGAACTGGGGGTGTGATGGCTCTATCCGAATGGATAGAGAAAACGGAAGCTGTATTCGAAATTTGCGCTTGCCCGGAAGAAAGCAAAGTAAAGTTTTCCGCTTTTACTTTCTCTGAACGAGCCTTGACATGGTGGAACGGCCACGTCAAGGCACTAACCCTAGTGGTGGCGAACTCCATGGGTTGGGAAAACCTGAAACGAATTCTCCTACGAGAGTACTGCCCAAGGGGCGAGATTCAGAAGCTCGAACAGGTACTGTGGGGCCTTACGATGGTAGGCTCGGACATTGCGGGCTATACCAACAGATTCAGTGACTTGATAATACTTTTCCCAGTGATGCTGATCCTAGAAAGCCAAAAGGCGGAAAGGTACATATGGGGACTATCACCCCAACTTCGAGGAAGTGTGTTAGCTTCCAAATCCATGACCTTCGACAGCGCCAAGGAACTGGCACAATCTCTCGTTGATCATGGTGTCTGTCAAGGACTCACGGCTATCGTCGCTGAACCAACCAAAGGGAACAATAACAACGATAACAATGCCAACAACAACATCAAGAAGAAATTTTGGAACAAGAGAAAGGGGCAAACCTCGCAAGAACCTTCAAAGAAACAAATGGTGGCGGTTCATGCTGCTACTGCTCCCACTACAACTCCTGCTAGCCCTGCGCCAACAAAACAATATGCGGGGAACCTGCCCAAGTGCAGCAAATACAACTACCATCACCACGGTAATTGCCGCAAGATGAACTGTAAGAACTGCCACAGGAAAGGGCACACTGCCCGTTTCTGTAAGGCACCAGCGCGACCAATCACTCAAATTCCTGGTACTGGGATAAGCCAGGCATGTTATGGGTGTGGTGAAACTGGGCACTTCAAGAGGGACTGCCCCAAGACAAGGAATGTTGGCGGTGCTGGGAGAGTGCTGGCGATAGGTGAAAATGAAGCAATAGCTGACCCAACAGTGGTTACGGGTACGTTTCTCCTCTACAACATTTATGCATGCATACTCTTTGACTGCGGTGCGGAGAGAATTTTTGTGAGTCATAAATTCAAACACCTACTTCATCAAAAACCCCAACCACTCAATAAAATATTCATTGTAGAAATGGCAAACGGTAAAACAGAAAGCACAAGCTATATGTACGTAGGGTGCACATTAAACTTAAACGAACAATTATTTCAAATCGACCTTATGCCCATTTCGATAAGAAGTTTTGATGTAATCATCAGTATGGACAGGTTAAGTCTTCACCATGTCGATATTCTTTGTCACGAAAAGGCCGTTCGTCTCAATCTGCCAAACGGCGAAACTCTTATCATATATGGAGACAAGCCTAGTTCAAATTTACAAATCATCTCCTGTGTTAAAGCACAAAAATATCTTCGCAAGGAATATCATGCCTTTCTAGCCCACGTAGTAGACCAGAAACAAGAACCAAAGAACATTAAAGACATTCCGGAAGTCTGCAACTTCCCAGACATTTTCCCAAAAGATATTCCAGGAATTCCACCAGAACGCCAAGTCGAGTGCAGAATCGACTTAATCCCCGGAGCTAATCCAGTAGCAAAGTTGCCTTAGCGACTAGCCCCTGCCGAGATGCTAGAGTTGTCCAGTCAATTAAACAAGCTGTTGAGCAAGGGCTTCATCAGACCGATCTTCTCACCATGGGGAGCACCGGTCCTATTCGTGAAGAAGAAGGACGAATCTTTTCGCATGTGCATCGATTACCGAGAGCTGAACAAACTCACGATCCAGAACCGATATCCCCTAACGCGCATAGAAGACCTGTTCGACCAACTACAAGGAGCGAGCTACTTCTCAAAGATCGATCTAAGATCTGGCTATCACCAACTGCGAGTACTGGAAGGAGACATTCCCAAAACGGCCTTCCAAACACGCTATGGTCACTACGAGTTTGTAGCAATGCCCTTCGGGTTGACAAATGCTCCAGCGGTATTCATGGACTTGATGAACCGAGTATGTCGTCCCTTCCTAGATAAATTCATGATCGTGTTTATAGATGATATACTCGTCTATTCAAGAAGCCATGAAGAACACATCCAACACCTCCACCAAGTTTTGGATACATTGAGGGCAGAGAAACTATACGCAAAATTTTCAAAGTGTGAATTTTGGATTCGGGAAGTAGATTTCCTAGGTCACGTAGTAAGCAAGGAGGGGATACACGTGGATCCTTCTAAGATCAAGGCAATAGAGAGTTGGATGACTCCAAGAACCCCTACATAAATCCGGCAATTTTTGGGACTCGTCGGGTATTACCGAAGGTTCATATAGAACTTTTCCAAGATTGCCAAGCCACTCACCACCCTAACTCAGAAGAGTGTGACCTTCGACTGGGGAGAAAAACAAGACATCGCGTTTCAGACACTAAAGCGAGCCTTATGTAGTGCGCCCATCCTAACCTTGCCAGAAGGAACAGAGGACTTCGTAGTTTATTGCGATGCATCAAACCAAGGACTCAGGTGTGTCCTGATGCAATGCGGGAAGGTCATCGCCTACACCTCAAGGCAACTAAAGACGCACGAAGTGAACTACATGACACACGATCTTGAGCTAGGAGCAGTCGTCTTCGCTCTAAAGATATGGAGGCACTATCTCTACGGCACGAAATGTACGATCTTCACCGATCATAAAAGCCTCCAGCATATCCTCAACCAGAAAGAACTCAACATGAGATAAAGACGGTGGGTAGAACTACTAAATGATTATGAATGCGGAATTCGATATCATCCCGGAAAGGCTAACGTGGTGGCCGATGCACTCAGCCGGAAGGAATACTTGGGCCGCAGAGCTAAGGCCGGGTATAGAATGTTAGCTTGGACTTCAAGAAGAGGAAATGCTCAGAAGACAGAGGCTTTGTAAAAACATCGACGATTTGATCGTGTGTAGAAATGAATTGAACTGACAGTCTTCCCTGTGCAACTCTTTCCCGAACGAAGTGAAAATCAACTTCTACATGCTTTGTTCGTGCATGAAAGACAGGGTTAACAGAAAAATATGTGGATCCCAAGTTATCGTACAATAGATTTGGAACAGATTTTAATGAAACATGAAGTTCTCGTTACAAAGTCTCAAGCCAAGTTAATTCAGCAACCGTATCCACTAATGCTTTGTACTCCGATTCTGTAGATGACCGAGATACAGTCTTTTGTTTTCTACCAGATCACAAAACAATATTAGATCCAAGATATATTGCATATCCTCCTGTGGATTGATGGTCATCAGGGCATCCGGCCCAATCCGCATAAGAAAAGGCACTCAAGGCGTTGAATGCAGCATCAGTATAGGCATGCAACACCGAGGATCATGATCGAGAGATTAAGAGACCATGACTCGTCGTACCATGTTTGTAGCGCAAGATACGTTTGACAGTAGACCAATGATTCATAGTGGTGGGTGTATGAATTGACATACTTTATTAACCACAAAAGTAATGTTAGAGGGTGATAATGTAACATATTGTAAGGCACCCACCATTTTTATATCTTTCACTTGATCATCAAAATAATCATTGTCTCCCAAAGAGAGATTTGCGCTCGTGGTGCATGGCGACGAAACTGGTTTTGAGTGAAAGAGGTTTGCCCTTGCTAACAACTGATTTATATATTTTCGTTGAGAACTGTGACAACCCTATATTTTCCAAAAGCAATGTAACACTCAAAAGTCAAATACAACGAAAACTATTTGGAATCAACGAAATTAACCTCAAAAATAAAGTGTTCAAATATCTAAATTGGGATACATCAAATGTTAGATATTGTGCCAAGGTTTCCAAAAACATAAAGAACATTCGAAACCGGGTTATATTGAAGAAATTATAACGTAAAAAGTGAAATTACAATAAAATGCATTTTAGCCTTAAGTATCTGAACAAAAGTTGTAGAGTTCGTCAAACTGTAAACATACATAAAAAGATCGCCCAAATTGGACCTCGTATGAAGAAGTTACGAATTTTCTGAGTTTCGTAATAGTAGTAGAGGGCTAAAAACTCGAATTGAAGATCGGGCGTTATTTAGCTATCGCAACCTAAACGAAAGTTGAAGGTCTCCACAATAGGAGTAAAATGATAAAAAGACAAACGAAAACCGACGTCGAATAAAGAAACTATGAAACTTTAACGGACTTTAACAGTCCCGTCCTATTAAAAACATATCATTAAAAATAAATTCAAAACTAGCCGACGAGGTCTAAATGAAAGTTGTAGAGCATAATCTCACCTACGCGTGGATATAAAGAACGCGAAAAACGGAGCTCGTACGCGGAAGTTACGGAATTTAGAAGACGAAATCCAGGATTACGCCCAACGTAATGTAGGAGTACGCCCAACGTACTCAGGTGCAGGGTCGAGTCCCATCAGTTGCAGCTCTACGCCTAGCTAGACTCGAGTCGTAAGCCATGACGCAAAGTTACGCCCAGCGTACTCCGGTGGTACGCCCAACGTACTCGCCTTTCTAGCACTATAAATATAAGGCATGAGCTATGGGTTTTGGCACACCTTCTCAAACTCCCACTTACTCCCACATACTTTCAAGCACCAGAAGCAGTCCCGACACCCTCGGTTTCCGCACCCGAGCCCCTGACGAAGATCCTACGCTACCGAGATCCACGAAGAGCTCGAAGACGCAGCTTTATGCGGTTGAAGTTCTGCTCGACTCTAGCCCCACTCTCTTCAAACCAAAAAAGTGAGTTCATACCCCTACTTTTCAAGTCTTTTCATGTTTTAGGGGGGAATACAAGTACGATACAAGTAAACGTATCGTTTTCGAAACATAAATGCAACATCTATCTTATTAATTGTCGATACCAACATCTTACTTTACATATAAGGGTTAGTATATCATCAAGTTATTTTCACCAAATGGAACATACTTTCTGAAAAACTATAATGGGTATAGTTAGCTAGTTATTCATACATTCTTACGTATACATCTTGGAAAATGAAATGCTTTCAACAAAAACGAAGTAAAGTCTTTCTTATTGTAAATCTATTTATACTAAGTGATGTGAGATATTCTAACTTCAACGTACTCTTATGTATGCATTTCAAGTCCTGTATTATATATCATAATCTCTTGGAGGGAGAGCGTGATACTTGTGTATAGATCTATACGGGATTGACAACCCCGCACCTAAACGGTTAGCTACAGTTAAACCGGCAGGTCTGGGGTGACAAATGTCATAACACTACAACACCTGAAGAATGTTGTTACAGGCAGTCTGTGTCAATAGTATGGTTATAAGACTCACATAAAACTATAAAAATAAGTTTGATTTACGAGATTCATATATGCATTCATTATTTACATTATTTTAAGCACAAAGTTTATCTTTATCATTCAAATACGAAAAATACTAACGCACTCCAACTTTGGGAACTTTTCAAACAATTTATAGAAAATATTGGATTTTTTGAAAACCCCGTTCATCGATTTTCTACTAAAAGGACATAATTTTCAATACAAAACACATATGAACTCACCAACTTAATTGTTGACACTTTTTTCGAAACCACTTGTATTTCTCAGGGAATCTGTAATACAGGTAACCACCAGCTTTTGAAGAAGGAACGCTAAGGACGTTTATTATTAAACATTTACATCATCATATTGTAATATTCTTTTGGAAATATGTATAACGCAACCATGTACGTTTTTATTATATATATGATGGTTGTGTTACTTTCTTTACAATATTCAATTGTTATGATACTACGTGAAGTCATCCACCCCCGAATGTTTCCGCCATTCTGGTTTGGGGGTGTGACAAGAAAGAATAATATCGGAAGCTTTATGGACAACCTCAATTCCCAAGAAATATGATAGAGGCCCATTTCTTGCACTGCAAACGACTAACTCAAGCTATAAACAATGTGATCAATAGCTTTATTGTTGTTTCCGGTCAAAATAATGTTGTTATACAATCATATACATAACTGTACCATGAGCCTAGTAGATAAATAATGAGGGATCGGTTTTGGAGCCCCGAAAGCCAAGAGAAGTTAAGGTTGAAGAGATTCGTTGGGACCAAGCTCTTGGTGCCGGTTTAAGACCGTACATGGACTTGTGAAAAAGACACACATGGTTCGGCTTACATGGGTAAACGAAACCTTGGGTTGTTGAAAATACACAATTTCCTTTAGACCGCCATGTAGAAATGTGTTTTGGATATCAACTTGTCATAGGGACCATTGTCTGGTAACCTCGAGTGATAGAACAACCCCAATAGTAGTAGGCTTCACCACCAAACAGAAGGTCTTTGTATAGTCAATGCCTGGTTATTGGTTAAAACCTTTAGCAATTAGGCGCGCTTTATACTGCTAGATCTCCCCATGTTGATCCTTTTTAATTTTATAGAGCCATTTGCAATTGACCACATTGGCATTAGGAACACGGGGAACCAGAGTCTAAGTACCATTGTAAATTAGCATCGAATATTCATCTTCCATGGCTTTACGGAAATTCTGATCTTTGTTGGCAATGGTAAATGTGGTGGGTTCTTGAACGAATGTATTAGTGGATGAGTGAAAAGCTGAAGGGTCATATGGTATTTTCTTTTTCGGATTTTATCAGAGGTGAGCTAGTCTCGAGTGTTGTGAGGGAGGGATAGTAGTAGAGGTAGATGAATGATGTTCGTGGTCTGATATTGAATTGGTGGGTGGTTGAGTGCTTGTATATCGATCAAAGGCGGAGGTTGTGGTATTAGATTGTGTTGTGGAGGTGCGATGAGAGTATGTATGGGCTGGTAGGGGGTTGGCTGGTTTGGTAGGAGTAGTATGAATGGTTCTGGTTGGTTTGGTAGTAGTAGTATGAATGGGAGTGTTCGGTTGAAAAAGGGGTTTGGTGAAGAAGATGGTGGTATGATAGCAGGATAAGTGGATATATTGGGGATGTAAAGAGCAGGTATTGAAGGATCTTTACGAGGTGTATAAAAGGGAAAGAGTTTTCATTGAACGTGGCGGGAAATGTGAGGGTAGTCAGGGTCAAAACACCAATATCCATGGTGTGCAGTGCTATCCAAGAAAGGTACAAGAAGTAGATCATAGATCCATCTTGTTTTGATTATATGGGCGGATATGAGGGTAGTATTGACATCCAAAACCGCGTAAAAAGGAGAAGTCGGTTTTGTGTTTAAAAAGATGTTCAAATGGAGAAATGGTGGAGTTTGTTTGTGAGGGCATTCAATTTATAAGGTAGACTATAGTTTCAAAGGCAAAGTGTCAGATACGTTGAGGGACGTGAGATTGTGCCATGAGAGTAAGCCCGGTTTCAACAACATGACGATTACGTCTCTTGACAGCACCATTTTATTCACTGGTATGCGGGGAAGAGAGATGGTGAATGATGCCAATATAGGAGAAAATTTGGGATAAGTTCTTGAATTCACCCCCCCCCCCCCCCCCCCCCCCCCCCCCCCCCAAAAAAAAAAAATTTGTTTTGAACAGTTTTAAGTTTGGTTGAAAATTATCGTTCAATCATGGTGACAAACCGTTTGAATACATCAAACACATCATATTTGTGTTTTAAAGGAAACAACGACATAAATTTTGAATAATGATCGACACATAGGAAAAATAGGTATGACCATCAAACGAAGTTATAAGTGCCGGGCCCCAAACATCACAAGAAAATAAATCTAGAATCTGAGTACTTTTATAAGTAGAAGACAATAAATTTAGTTTGGAAGATTTTCCAATAGAACAGGAATTGTAGTGAAAATCAAATGTCTTAGTTGAAATAGGTAAACGATATTTGGAAAGCATAGTCTGAAACAATTGGGAATATGGGTGTCCCAATTGTTGATGTCATGTGGTTGTGGTAACCCGGGATGCTGAGAAGGCGACTTTTGTAAGAGATTGATTTGTTGGCAGGTTGATTGAGTAGAGTCCACCGTCACTTGGACCCTTGATAAGGGTATTGTGAGTAGATTTGTTCTTAAAAAAATGAGGAGTGAAATTCAAAATAGACATGATTATCGTGACAACACTTTTGAACGGAAAGGAGATGTTTCTTAATTTCAGGAACATGAAGGATATTGTTTAGGTAAAATGTTTTGTTTGGTGAATAAAGTTTGGAAGAACCAATGTGGAGGATAGTGCGGCCTTATAGTATTCAGCTGAACTGAAACCTGTCATATCAGGTGCAACATGGTTGTTTGAGCCTGTATTCGGAAGCCAAGAATTGGATGATTATGAGCGTAAATCTACATAATTAGCAGATGGTTATTTTGTTATAAAAGTGGATGGGTCGCGGTTTGGACATTGTGATGGAACATGACCAATTCCACACCTGTTGCACGTGCCATAAATTGTGTTTTGGTTAAAGTTGTTGTTGGCATTGGTTTCGATTAAAGGTGTTGTTGGCGTTGTTACCATGACCTACATGACCATGAGAGTTTGAGCATCCTTGATTACGATTGTTGTTAGGAGGACCGGATCTGTTTGTATAAAAGGCTTGAGAAGTGGGTGATAATGATGTGTTTGAAGTTGGTTGTAGTTGGGAACCAAGGCAGAAAACAAGTTGTTGCAAGGCCTGAAGAGTATCAGTTTGAAGAGAAGAACATGTTGCTATTTTAGCTGTGAATGCTTGAACCGGGGTAACATCTTGAATAGGTTTGTGAACCAAGAACTAATGATTAGCCAATAATCCAGGGATTTCTGAAAAAAAAGTTGTGAATTGTCCAGCAAGAAGGCTCTGTTAAACCCCATTGTATTCCTCTCGAAGACCTGCAACAACCAACATAAAAATGTCTTTTTCTGACATAGGTTGCCCAATATTAGCAAGAGCATTGTCATACTCCTGTGCTTTAGTGAGATAGGCTGCAGAGGTCTCGTCTCCCTTCATTTGATTTTTTAGCAATTGAGTTTTTAATGTAAATTCTCTTGATGCATTATGAGGTGCATAGGCACGTTCAAGAGCCAACCAAAGATCGCGAACAGTAGTACCTTGAACATGTTGAAACGACACTTTTGAGATGGTTGACAAGAGCAACATACGGAAATGAGCATCGTTTGCTATCCAGATTGCATGCTTTGGGTTTGGTGTAGAGGTAGCTGCTTCACCTTCTTTTTCGGATGATGCAGTGATCAGTGCTACAGGGCAGGGGATGGTGCCATCAACGTATCCAAATAAGTTGTTTGTAGTTAGGAACGGTTGAATCATAACCTTCCAATATCCATAGTTTGTAGGGGACAATTTAAAACCGAACTTGTAAGAGTTGTGTGTAGTTTTATCGACAGAAGAAATGGCTACGAGAGGGACTGCCATTAGGGCCAACTGTTGTTGTTTGTTTGGAGGGAAAAGAAAAGAAGAAGTTGTGATTGTGAGTCATGCATGTATCAGGGCTGACAACAGATTTGAGACTTGGGTTTTCCTAGCTCTGATACCTAATTAAATCTTAATAAAAAAGGGTATCTTGTATTCCATAATCGACATAGTACATCTGAATATATAGTGGACATATTTACATAACAGACCCTCTAATAACATAAATATAAGTATTTGTCTAATAGTAAGGAGTTATAATTATATTTACAAACTTGATCGCTAAACTTAACTCCAAAATCTAAATACCAATTCTAACAATTTGAAGAATAGCATTGACTTTATTTTCACCTTAAAGAAATTTATTTAATTTATTTCAATTTATACCATTAGAATCAAAATAACTTTACAGTTACTGATATCCGAATAACGAAAAACTGACATCATTTACAAAAGAGTTTTTTGGATCGTTACACCATATTCTATTATTTAGAAGACCATAAGAGAAGGTTGTGACCCAAAAACACATAATATCCAAATGTGGAACATCCAAAGTAGATGTTGTTAGCATCTAAGCAACCAAATCACAAGATGGTGAGCTATATATATATATGTAGAACATGATTTGAAGCTCCACGAATGTATCATAGAATGCTTTTAAGAGCCATAAAGTTAGGCTCTCGTGGATCTTGCATGTATAAACATATATGTGGAATGATATATGTGATGTTTGGTTTGGTAAATGGAAGGAACTATAATACACTGGCTAGACTACGATACTAAGTAGGGTCAACAACCAGGGGCCTTATATTGTCAAATTTGTCATATAGATTAGCATGAGTCTAGTCAGTTTACAATTTGGCATGGAAGCACGTTCAAGGATATAGTGGACATATTGTTTTTTTTGAGATTAGAACATGTTGATGGGTTTTGAGCATTCTAACACTCCTATGGTGTACATGCAACCCTAGAAACCTTGGATCTATGTTTGACTAAGATACATGCAAATAATTATTTTTCCAAGGTTCTTATGCTAACTAGCATGGCATGGGGTACTTGAATCAAATAAAGCTAGTAGAATTACTTACCTTGTAGTAGTAGTTGATTGCTTGGAGTTTGAGAGCCTAGCACCAATAATGTGGATGCCTCAAATGGAAGTCACAAATCACCACAAACTTGGAAACTTGAGAGAATAGCTACAACCTTCTTGAAATCGACCCTCTTAGTTTACACACATCAACTAGTGCAATTTCAAGAACCAAAGCCTCCTTTATATAGTGTGGTGGATTAGGGTTACATCCATGCAAACCCTAATACCCATGTCTTTTCATTTCCACGAGATCCATGGGTTAAAGCTCCATGGAGTATCCATGGACTTTCCATGCAACCCTAGCCCATTCTAAATAAGCATTAGCCCACACTATATAAATACAAGAGCCCATATTTAATTAGTCATACTTTTGATCTCTAAATTAATTATAGATCAACACTAATTAAATAATATGATTTTATATTAATATATATTAAATCTTATAATATATAATAGATCATAACTTATACGATTTTCAAAAGATTATACATAAATTGTTCGGGTGAACTGCAACCCAAATGGACCATGTCGAGTCGGGTCAAGTACAAACCAGATATAGTTATGGACTTAGACACTATATCCAATAGTCTCCTACTTGGATAAGTTTAATAATTATAGTTGCAAGTATGACTTCAGGAACCGATCAGCAATCATAGCTCTTAAAACTCTGTTGAACTATGAAGCATCATTTTAGATAAGTGATCATATAATCCCCTGTTCTAGATATCATCCGAACAAATACATGGAACATGGTCTTGCTTATTGTCCAACATTTTTTCCCAATTTCCGATTTGTTTGACATAGAACTTAACTGAACACACCAATTTAGTTCTGACCGGGCCCAATACATAGGTCAAAACAAAGTCATCGAGGGGCCCAGATATCGCTTCTAATCCTAGAAGGAACATATAAACTTCGACTCCTATGTTTGTTCTACTACTTGTTGAATTACGTACAAAGGCACGTTTTATAACATTGAGTTACCAATGCGTTTTCGTACAATCAATGCATAACCAACTCATAGGCAACAAATCATATCTCTAGGTTTGAAGACTTATATGATATTATCGTCTCACGATCACTCGAGATAAATTCCATGAAGTGATTCCAGTGAGTGTGGGTTGAATCCAATACTCAGAACTTATGAGCACTCATGAGTGTTGTAGCCCCGCTTTGTGTAACATCTTAGACCTCTACAAGCCAACCCATTACAGTCTTGATTCATATCTACCTCCAACATATGACTGACTGTGGAGAGTTTGAATAATATGATATATACCATAACATAATTATTTTGGAAGTGAAAACATGAAAAAAGAAATAATAGTAAATGATTGACAAGAGATAGCAACACTTCACTCATAAATAACTTTTATTTATCATCAAATGTCAATAACACTTTACAAATTTCAAAATTAACTAACTTCTAAAAACTAACATCCTCTCTTAGACCTATGCTCCTAGCATGCTGAAGATGCTTAACCCTACTCAGTCCCTTCGTGAGGGGATCTGTCGGGTTCTCATCCGATGATACCCTCTTTACCACGAGGATTCCTTCTTCTATTCGATGTCTAATGAAGTGATATTTTCTGTCAATGTGTCTGGATCTCCCATGACCTCTTGGTTCCTTGGCTAAGGCAACTGCACTATTGTTGTCACATAAAATCTCTATTGGCTCCTTTATAGATGGTACAACTCCAAGGTCTCCAATGAAGTTCTTTAGCCATATAGCCTCCTTTGTTATCTCGCTTGCTGCTATATACACTGATTCACAAGTGGAATCAGCCACTGTATCTTGCTTGGAACTTTTCCAAGTAATTTCCCCTCCATTTAGGGTAAAGACCCAGTCCGACTGAGAACGGATGGTATCCCTATCAATTTGAAAGCTAGCATCACTATACCCTACTACTTTCAAGTCATCTCTCCCACCAAGGGTAAGGACCCAGTCTTTAGTCCTTCACAGGTACTTGAGAATGTTCTTTACCACTCTCTAGTGAGCCTTTCCAGGATTCCCCTGATATCTGGTGATCATGCTCAAAGCAAAGGCAACATCAGGACGAGTATAAGTCATAGCATACAAGATCGAGCCTACAGCGGAAGCATATGGTACTCGACTCATCTCAGCTATCTCAGCCTCTGTACTCGGACTCTGAGTTTTACTCAGTCTGGCATTACACTGGATAGGTAACTCACCTTTCTTGGAGTTGTGTTGTTTAACCTTTTCAACACTTTGTCCACATAGGTGCTTTGACTAAGTCCAGTTAATCTTTTTCTCATGTTTCTCCAAATCCTTATCCCTAGGATATAGGCAGCTTCTCCAAGGTCCTTAATAGAGAAACACTTCCTAGGCCAGGACTTGACTTCCTACAGAGTTGGGATGTCATTTCCTATGAGTAGTATGTCATCCACATACAGTACCAAAAAGCTAACTATACTCCTACTAGCCTTGACATATACACAAGATTCATCTTTGCATCTCGAAAAGCCAAACTCTTTGACTTTCTCATCGAAACAAAGATTCCATCTGCGAGGTTCTTGTTTTAATCCATAGATGGATTTCTCAAGCTTACACACTCTATTAGGGTACTCTGTACTGACAAAAACCTCTGGCTGAACCATGTAAATATCTTCAGCCAGCTTTCCATTAAGGAAAGCGGTTTTGACATCCATTTGCCATATTTCATAGTCATGAAATGCAACAAAGGCTAACAGAACCCTAATAGACTTAATATTGGCCACTGGTGAAAAGGTCTCATCATAATCAACTCCTGGAGTTTGAGAATAACTATTTGCAACCAATCGTGCCTTGTAAGTGAGTACACTACCATCCATGTCGGTCTTCTTCTTAAAGATCCATTTGCACCCAACTGTCTTACGATCAGGTACATTGTCAACCAAGTTCCGAACTTGATTGTCATACATGGACTGTATCTCGCTATCCATAGACTCTTTTCATTTAGCAGCCTCAGGGCCTACCATGGCTTCCGTGTAGCTGTTAGGCTCGTCCAGATTTACCACTGTGTTATCACTGATACGTGTATCACCTTCTGTAGTAATATGAAAACCATAATAACGCTCAGGTGCATTCCAAACTCTGGTGGAACGCCTCAGAGGTATAGATTTTTCAGTCGGCCCAACAGGAGTTTCCTCCTCAGGTTGAGGGCTAGGGGTTAAGGTTCCTTCACCACTTCACTCTTGAATTTCCTAAAGGTCAATTTGCCTCCCACTGTCTCCTTGGCTTATGGATTCTCTCTCTCGAAAGCTTCCTCTTCTTGCAACAAAGACCACATTATCATTGGGTCTGTAGAAGATGTAACCAAAGGATTTCTGTGGGTAGCCGACGAAAATACACCTCTCACTTCGAGGTTCGAGCTTATCGTGAGTCTCGCGTTTCACAAAAGCCTCACAAACCCAAATCTTGATGTGGTCAAGATTGGGAACTTTTCCAGTCCACATCTCGTGAGGTGTTTTGGCAAGCTTCTTTGTAGGGACTAGATTAAGGATATGGGAGGCAGTCTCTAAGGCATACCCCCAAAATGAGTTTGGTAGCGAAGCTCGACTCATCATGGAACGAACCATGTCCAACAAGGTCTGATTGCGCCTCTCAGCTACACCCTTCAACTGTGGTGTCATAGGAGGTGTCAATTGTGAGAAAATCCCACATTCATTAAGATAGTCAAGGAACTCAATACTAAGATACTCACCACCTCGATCGGATCGAAGCATCTTAATGTTCATGCACAACTAATTCTCCACATATTGCTTAAACTCTTTGAATTTTTCAAAGGTTTCTGACTTATGCTTGATTAAGTACGCATATCCATATCTACTAAAATCATCAATAAAAGTCACATAGAAGCGATTAGCATCTCTTATGGTGGTTCTGAAGGGTCCACACACATCTGTGTGTATGAGGTCCAACAAACCTTCACCCCTAGCACAACTTCCAGTAAAAGGTGACTTTGTCATTTTACCAAGCAAGCAAGATTCACAACTATCATCCGACTTTAGGTCAAATGACTCCAATAATCCATCCTTTTGGAGTTGGCCTATGCGTTTCTTGCTTACATGTCCAAGACGACAATGCCATAAAGATGCTTTATGTAAGCTAGTGGAAGAGTCAATACACAATACATTATTTCCTAGGTTATCTACAACATATACAATTTCATACACACCATCAGAAGGTAATCCTTTAAAATAAAGAACATTATTAAAGAAAGCATCAATACCACCATTATTATTATCAAAATAAAAGGTAAAACCTTGTTTATACAATGCATGAAAGGAAATAACATTTCTTTCCATTTCTGGCAAATAATAACATTTATTCAAATCTAATGTAAACCCGCTATTTAGCAATAAGGAATAAACTCCTATCTTGGTGACAGGTGAAGCTTTCCTATTCCCCATGATCAAGTTTATCTTTCCATGCTCCACATTCTCACTTCTTTTTAGTCCCTGCAAATCAGAACATATGAGAATACCACAACGTGTATCAAGGACCCAAGACATAGAATGAGGTGAGTTATTAGACAATATAGTGTGTATACCTGCATGGTTGGGTTTTACTTTCCCATCCTTAACATCTTGCTGGTACTTTCGGCAATTTCGCTTCCAGTGTGACTTTTCATGGCAATAGAAGCATTCAGCCTCATTAGGGTTAGCAGAAGGAGTGACAAAAGCTTTCTTGGTTTTGCTTGAAGAGGAGCCTTCAATGTTCTTACCCTTGGTACCCTTAGAAGGGTTCTTTCTCTTCTTCCCTTTGCCATGCCCGATTGCCAAGACATTGGCCGCAGTTGGAGTAGGAGGAGTAGTAACACCCGACTTGCCTTTAAGACTACTTTCTGCAGTCTTTAAAAGCCATTGAAGTTTACTAAGTGTAACTTCTTCCTTGTTCATGTATTATGTCATTCTAAATTGATCATAACATGAAGGTAAGGAGTGCAAAATGATATCTATTTCCATCTCCTCAGGAAATTCAACATTTAGTTTCTTCAAACGATCCACAAACCTTTGCATTTTCTGCATGTGGATCGTGATGGTCTCACCATCCTTCATTTGGGTAGTTATCATGGAGGAGATAATTTCATACCTTTCTTGACGAGAACTTTGATGGTATCGGTCCATCAAATCCATGTACATCTTAAAAGGGTAGTGGTCCTCATGGGACTTTTGGAGCTCAACTGTCATAGTGGCCATCATGATGCATGCTACTTTAGTAGCATCCCTTTCATGTGCCTGAAATACAGCAATATCCTCTGGAGTAGTAGTTGACTCATCAATCTCCTTTAGCTCCTTATCAAGGACATATTCTTTGTCCTCATAACGAGTGACCATCCTGATGTTTCTGATCCAATCCATCAAGTTGGATCCATCACAGATGACTCTCCTACAAAGATTCATAAGAGAGAAGGAGCCACTTGGGTTTTAGCCAAAAGCATTGTTATTGGAAGACATCTGAAAGGAAGAAAGAATAAGTTAGATTAGATATAAAGATAGTCCTTAATAAAACACCCAAATGTAATATTAAGGCTAGCACCCAACAAAATATTTTATAACTTAGAAGAGGGATGCCGTAATCTAAGCTATAAGATATTTGAAGGTAGGTGAATGACGATTCACCAATTTCCACAATGAAAAATGAAATATTTAATTAGGTTTTAATTGGTTTAGAAACTCCTAGATTCTTTGAGATTCATTGAACTTTTCAATAACATGTTTCGATCTCGAGTGTGCCCTTCAAGTTTTGTGACTGGGATGCCGAGGATCACAAAACAAAGTGTGAAGTAACCATGCAAATTACTTGGTACCCTTAATGTAATACCCCTCAATTGATGTTTCAGTTACCCACACACGCTCCATTGATACTATGATAAACATTAAGTCACCCTTTTCCTACCTTGATAAGTCCATGTTAGTGTGCCGGTTAACCACGCTCCACTAACGAGTTAATCAAAGTGCAAAGTTTAATTTCATGGATTAGTACCTTATTCACATTTTCCTAAAGTAACTAAGATTGGGAATTTAATAAAGGTTTAGTTACTTTAGTATATTCATCATACTTAAATGAGAATTATAGTCCTTGTCCTACCTTTTCGGCTAATGACCCTCCACTGATCAAGGAAACGGTGGGTGAGAATGGACACCCATTAAGTTGACATTTTATAAGCAACAACCTTATACCCCCTTATAGACTGGGTTCGTGAATAAGGCCTACTAATGGTAAGAAGACTTTGTTCTTATATATATATATATATATATATATATATATATATATATATATATATATATGTATGTATGTATGTCACACCCCAAATCCAAGAACGGCGGAAACGTTCCGGGGTGGAGGACGTCATGTATAGTATCACGACAGCGTAAAGTAGTAAACAAGCAACAACATCATCCATTGCATTATAAGTAAAGTTTTAATACATGTGTGTTCTTTCATTGTAATAAGACACCAAAATATACAATCAAAATAAAAGACGAGACTTGTATGTGCTCCGTCTTCTCAAAACTTGGCCATCGTACCTGTCTACTGGTGACCTGAGTACAAGTTATTTTGAAAGCGAGTATCAGCCTAAAGCTGGTGAATTCATAAGTATTTAAGTGTCATTTTCATGTTTTGGAAAGCTGTTATGAATGCCATGTAAATCTTTCAATAAGCAGTTGATATAAGTATGAAAAACCCTAGAAAATCACTTATTTCCTACTAGTATGAAATGTAGTCTTCCACCAAGACCTGAATGTTTTGCTATAAAAATGATAGTTTTTCCTTTTGACTATTGCAAACAATACTTAATCTAACTCATCGTTTATGTGAATGTATCACAAAATAAAGTAATAGGAAGAATGTAATAATGTAAGTGTTATCCTTTTGTATTAGGATTAACACGACATCACGGTAAGCGAAATGTATAAACTTTGAACATTTGTAGATTGTTCAATTTTCCTCTGTAGCTGCAGCAGGTGGGAGGAAGGGTTAGTCACATAAAGGTACTCACAGTATAAGTATTAACCGTAGGCATTCGTAGATGTTCATCAACCTCTATAGCAAATAGTAGGCCCAAGGAATGGTTAGTCCCGTAAAGGTACTCCTAATATAAATAATAACTGTAGGCATCCGTAGATGTTCATGAACCACTGGTGCTAACAGCTGCGATTCGGAATGGTTAATCCCGTCTAGACATCCTGTTGAACTGGGATATGCAGGACAATTTACACAGAAGGTACTAATAAATCATCCTTGTAAATCGAGATACAAGCATTCATGTAAGTGTATACAAATAATTGTATATATGTAAATGTATTCATGTAAGTGTATCGATGTAGACGTATTCATGTAACTTGTAATGTATAGTATAGACTCATGAATGAACTAACTCTGGTGTGATTCCTTGCAATAGGAATTATGTTTTGTATCTTCTAACTATCCCTATAATAGTTAACTGGAAGGTATTTGGTTGTCCAAACAGGTTTATACACCCTTGCTACACAAGAGTGTGGGAAAACTGAATGAAGGATGAAAACTATAAACATCAATACATATAACGAAACATAAGTGTATAGATCTAGTTTTGTTCAAGAAGGTAAAAATGGTTTTGTAAGACATCTAAGAGTTTTGAACAATAATTAAGAGTGACTTGATGTCATTTTAAATAAACATTTCAAAAGTAATACATTTGATAACAAAGTATTTTTAAGATAGAAAACCATTTCATGCATCACATTTTGTAGTATGTGAAATCTGCTGGATGAAAACACAGTTATAAAATACATATGACTGATTTAATAACATGTTGTTTTCTACTTGTATTCCCCCCCCCCCCCCATTAAAGCATTTAAAATCATTTAAAACATTGATTAAGGGGTATGAACTCACCTGTAGATGGTGGTTTTGATGTACTGAATGATGTAGGATGGCTAGGTGACAAGTGAAGACTTCTTCACACTCAATGATCCTAGTTAACATATAATCACACATATATGTACCCAATTAGACTTTAAACCACTAATTGACAAAGTTAAGACATCCCAAGGCATGTAAAACACCTTATATAAGTGCTACATGCCATTAGGATTGCATCTATGTGCTAAAGGACCTTGCTAATGTGTTTGGGGTTCAAGGGTAAACTCCCTTGGAGTTTACGGTTTTGATGGTCGTAACCTAGGGAGTTTACGGCAGTAAACTCTAGAGTTTACAGTCGTAAACTCTACTCCTATTGATCATGTGTTGTTTTGTGGTTTAACAAGCCTATTGAAGCATTTCTACTAAGTGATTTGGCCTTTGGAAAGGACTAGGGCATCAAAAACACTCCTTGGAGGAGTTTACGGCCTCATGGACTTTTCCCTTTGGGTTTACTACCGTAAACCGTCATGGAGAAGGGTATTGCCATGTTTTCAAGTCCTTGAAACAATTAGGTAAGTGTATAAACTAGTTTCTAAGCCTAAGGAAGGAAAATGACCAACTTAAACACACTTTAGGGTCTTTACGGTTTTGGGAGATCCCCAAACCGTGAACACCTATAAATGTTGGTTTTTGATGTTTTTCAAGGCTTAAACACAATAAGGAAAGGTTTAAACATGTCAAGGATGGTTTAAACATCCAACTAGGTCTTAGATTTGTGACTTAGCACACTTTGGTGCCTTATATGGTGTTTACGGCCCAAGAACCTTCTTGGACCGTGAACACCTTGTTCCATGTGTTCTTGGCATATTTTCTTGATGCTAACTTGTAATACTAACTCAATAGGATTCAAGGAGTGAAGTACTTACTATAAGGAAGCTTGAAGTATGCTAAAAGTCCAAGAACACTTAGTGTGTGTTCTTGGTGTTTTTGGAAATCTAATCAAAAACACAAAAGTGAATGAATGAATAGATGCACAAACACTAGATTAAGTGTTTAATCAACTTGAAATGGATAGAACACTTACAACTTAGGAGATCTTGAATTGTTTCTAGTTTGCTACTTGAGAGTGTTTCTTGAGTTTACTCTTTTGGGAGTTTACTCTTTTGGATAAATGGGGAGTAAACTCATATTAACTAGACTTAGGGAGTAAACTCATGGATAAGCATGAGTTTACGGATTTTGGTATGATTTTTCGACCCAAACGAAATAGTTTGGCCGGGAACTTCTAAGACACGAGGTGTTTGCGGTTTTCGAAAATTCAAAACCCGAGACGGCATTTTCTCACACTCGTTCGTTTAAAGAATAATATTAAAATAATCAAACGAACTCTAAATTTGTTAAAATAAGAAATGATAACATTAAATTATAATAAGAAGTGATTTACTTCTAGGGTTTGACCGAATGAAAATTCCGGGTTGTCACAATATATATATATATATATATATATATATATATATATATATATATATATATATATATATATATATATATATATATATATATATATAATTAACTTATAATGTTATAAAGTATAAGGGTTTAATTTTAATAATCAAAATTCTAAAGGTTGGAACTAAAGTTTTAATATGACTTTACTTATTCCAAAACTTGAGGGCAAGTTTTGTAAACTTTCAAAACTTTACATTTCTCATAACTTATGAGTTAATTGAGTATTAAAACGAAGAGTCTTCATTTTTATAACTCACGTGTTCTTATAATTGTTTTTAATTAAAGTGTGACATTCGGTTTTCCATAACTTGAGGACAAGTTATGGACTCCATTAAAACACATAATGATCAAGAATTAAACTACCAAGGAGGTTACAAATAATTGCTATGATCATCTAATCTCATAAGCTCAAGAACATGATTATCAATAATTCAAGAATCAAAAATAACTTATATAAAACTTGTAATTTTTGATAATATCCATTGTAAATAGATTAGCATAAAAATTACACCATCTAAAACAAGTTTTATAACACCAAAATAGTTTAGGGTAATGTTTCTAGTCCATTTCCAACAACAAAACTCGAAAATTTGGACACTACAGCCTCTACTCGTCGAGTGCATGAACAAACTCGACGAGTAGCATGCATTTCTTCATGGACTCGTCGAGTCCCCCCATGGACTCAGCGAGTTTATATGAGCAGTGAACAAAAATTTCGATTTTCAAGCTATTTGCATCAAGTATCAAGTAAACAAGCCTTGGCTTTGATACCACTGATGAGTTTTGAGCATTCTAACACTCCAATGGTGTACACGTAACCCTAGAAACCTTGGATCTATGTTTGACTAAGATACATGCACATAATTATTTTTCCAACGTTCTTATCCTAACTAGCATGGCATGGGGTACTTGAATCAAATAAAGCTAGTAGAATTACTTACCTTGTAGTAGTAGTTGATTGCTTGGAGTTTAAGAGTCTAGCACCAATAATGTGGATGCCTCAAATGGAAGTCACAAATCACCACAAACTTGGAAACTTGAGAGAATAGCTACAACCTTCTTGAAATCGGCCCTCTTAGTTTACACACATCAACTAGTGCAATTTCAAGAACCAAAGCCTCCTTTATATAGTGTGGTGGATTAGGGTTACATCCATGTAAACCCTAATACCCATGTCTTTTCATTTCCATGAGATCCATGGGTTAAATCTCCATGGAGTATCCATGCAAGGCTAGCCGATTCCAAATAAGCATTAGCCCACACTATATAAATACAAGAGCCCATATTTAATTAGTCATACATTTGATCTCTAAATTAATTCTTAATTAATTATAGATCAACACTAATTAAATAATATGATTTTATATTAATATATATTAGAACTTATAATATATTAATCAATCATAACTTATACTATTCTCAAAAGATTATCCATAAATTGTTCGGTGAAGTGCAACCCAAATGGACCATGCCGGGTCGGATCAAGTACATACCAAATATAGTTATGGACTTAGAAACTATATCCAACACATGCCATCTATGGTTCTTGTGGAAACTATACTGAGAAAGTAGTGAATATTACCAAGTTCTATCATGGAAAACTTTGAGACGAGCTAATGTAATGTGCATCAAAAGCTGACGTTGAGACCGTATAGAGATCCCTGAAGAAGATATACATGATTGAAGAATTTAAACTAGGCAAACAAAACTCAAATCCAAGTAACATCTTCAATTTGTCTTCAAGTTTAGTTTGGTTACATAGTTGAAACAACTTTCTGGTAATCGGATTTTATTCATGGTTGAAGAAGTTGAATTAGTCTTCCATGGATACCTAAATAGATTAACAAAGCATTATATTGGGATTCAAAAATTGGATCTGGCTTTAAAATGTATTGAAACAGCTGCAACAGAAGCTGAAAACACTAACTACTTTCCCCACATTGACAATATTGATGTGTTCATAGAATATTTTGAGAGAGAGAGAGATAAATGTATTGAGTGCTGAGAAGGTAACAAAGATTTTAAACAGAATGAAATGTCTTGAACATACAAAAATAACATGAAGTAGTTTCATTTCTACATGGTAAATCCTCTTATTGACAAAACGAGATGAATATCCTTTCCTAATTTAAGTTGATTTTATTTCCTTTTGTATATTAATTGTAATTGTATTTATAACATTGTAATTTTTTGTATAATGCATAACAAGATTCGGTTATACCTCTTATATGGTATCAGCCTAGCAGATCCAATTTTTTCTCTCAAACCTACCCACGCTTCCCTTCTTCTTGTTCTTCATCCTGATCTCGATTTCCATGGCTGCCGACTCAGGTATCTTTATGACCACTCTTCTTCATAATCTCACAATCAAATTATCATCTTCCAATTACATGTTATGGAAGAATCAAGTTTATCCACTCCTTTCTCATCAAAAACTTCTATCCCATATCGACGGTTATACTTCTCCCCCCTCTCACACCATCACTGTCGAAGGAAAGGAGTCTTCTAATCATGCTTATACCTCTTGGCTTGAAAAGACCAAACACTCATGCTTCTCCTTCAATCCTATTTAACAAGGAATCCATGGCCGAAGTCACAAGAGTTCAAACCTCTCAAGACTTTTGGAAAACTCTCGAGCGAGTGTACAACCATTACTCCGTCGAACGCACCCAGAATCTGTGTGATTCTTTGTGTCAACTAAATAAAGGTAACTTATTTGTATCCGATTATGCCAAGAAATTTAAATCTCTCTTTGATCATCTGCAAGCAATTGGCTATCTCGTTGACCTTATCAGCAAACTCACTGGTTCCTATGTGGTCTTGGTCTCGCTTTTGAAATATTCTCCATTGTGCAGCGTGCTGTTCACTCGTTGCCTTCCTTTATCAATCTTGTTTCTAGGGCTGAAGGGCATGATCTCTTCTTTGTTTCTGTTCATGGATCTACCCCACCTATCGTTTCCTTTAATGCTCAACAACAGTCCTCTACAGGATGTGGATCTGGTTCTAGAGGTCGACATGGTCGAGGTTTCTCCGGTGGACGAGGACGTGGTCATCGTCCTCCTTACTACCATTTAAGAAGAATCGATGGCCATTATGCATCTTCCAGGTCCTAAAATTGCCACATTTAAAAACATGCTTCCTCACAAATCGATGTTAATCTTTCCCGGGCCTTCAAATCCACCTGCAATATTTCTGATCAATCTCTCGATTGGTATGTTGAATCTAGAGCTATGGCTCATATGGCTCCCTCAACATATCATTTAGATCATGCACAACCATATACATATTATCACATGGTCGTTTTCGGTAATGGTAATGTTCTCCATATTTCTCATATTGAAACTACTCATATTTCTCCTAATATTCCTTTGAAAAATATTCTTTTGGTTCCACACCTTTCCAGGAAACTTCTTTCTATCAGTCAACTAACAAATGATTACCTAATTGATGTCTTGTTCTCTCGCAACTTATTTAATCTTTAGGACTGAATGACAAAGAAAGCACTCGGCCACGACAGACGAGCATGGGCTTTACATTCTCAGCCCAACATTTCAAGCACTTTTGACTACTACCTACAAGGTATGGACATCTTTTGAAGTATGGCATATGAGACTAGGTCATGCAAATTATGATACTATTTATATTTTGAATAAGACTGGATGTTTATTAGTCACTTCTATTTTGCCTAAACCGGGTATTTGTTCTTATTGTCAACTTTATAAATATCTCTTACCTTTTTGTGTTGAATGCAAAATGGGCTTTACATGCTTTAGATATGGTTCATTGTGATTTACGGGGACCCGCACTAGTTTTATCTAATGATGGTTATCGATATTATTTTATATTTATTAATAACTTCTCACGTTTTACTTGGTTTTATCATCTTAAAGCTAAAAGTAGTTTTTAGCAAGCTCTAAAATCCTTTTTGGCATTTGTCCAAACTCAATTTTCCATCAAACTCAAATTTTTTCAAAGGGATGGTGGTGGCGAATTTCTCAGTCATCAAGTTCAAGCTTTATTTAATGAGAATGGTACTCTTCAACAAATTTATGGTCCTTACACACCTTAGTAAAACGGTAGAGCTAAAAGAAAGCACTGACATGTTACCGAAACATGCCTTGCTATGTTATTTGGTGCTCATATTCCTGCATCTTTTTGGGTTGAGGCTTTTGCTTCTGCAACCTATGTTATTAATCGCTTACCATCTCGGGTCCTCAACAACAAATCTCCTTTTGAGCTACTTCATTGCGTTCTTCCAAACAATGATAATTTAATGGATTTTGGGTGTTGAGTCTATCCTTATTTGATAGATTATTTTGATCTTAAACTTGCACCAAGAGTATTTCGCGTGTCTTTCTTGGCTATGATACATGTTACTAAGTATATCGATGCATGGATCCTACAACTTCGTATATCTTTATTACTCGCAATGAAACTTTTAATGAGGCTTGTTTTCCTTACTCATCCATCGTTACCTCTTTGGCACTTGACCAACTTTCAACCATTATCTATACTGAAGTTTTACCATCCATGTCTTCCACTCCTCCTGTCAACTCGTCAATCTCGCAAAACGCCACTAATTCGTCATGTTCTGTTTGTGTTGACTCTCTGCTTCATCAGCCTCCATTTCTTGACCCATCATCCCAACTTGAGGAAGCCCATAACGAAGAAGCTCATTCTGATGATGAACTTCCAGTCGCACCTCAACATCAACCCGCGGAGGCCCATATCCCCGAGGCCATTATACCTGACACTAATATTTTACCTACACATTCCATTCAAACCCGTTCCAAATCTAGGAATTTTCATCCCAAATATCGTGCAAACATCTCCATACTCAATACATCTAATTTGCATCATGCTCTTTTCATAAGAAAAGAACCCAGTGGTTTTAAAACATCCTCCAAATAAATCCCTCATGGTTTCAAGGAATGCATGATGAAATTCAATCACTTCATAATCAACAAACTTGGGATCAAGTTGATGGGTTTTAGCCTTAAGAACATCCTATGTGCTCATACAAACCCTAATGCTTGGATCTAGGTTTCTTTATTGTACATGCAATTCATCCAAGACTATAAACCCTAGATCTAGTATATGATAATCAATATAGCATATAAATTAGGGTTTAGATCATACCTTGATTGTTATGTAGCAATAACAATCTCAAATCCTCCTTGTAATGACTTTAGAAAGCTTAGAGTCACAAATGTCACTCCTCTAATGGTTCACAAACACCAAGAGCAAGAGGATGAAGAAGAGAAGAGAAGGAGGCTGCCCAAAACGTGTGGAAACCCTAATCAACAAGTTCACCACGTTTTTGGGGCTTAAGGGTCTTATATATACATGTAGGCTATTAGGGTTTTAAACTAGGAAACCCTAAACTAACTGCTTAAGCCCTAAGCAGCCCATGAACCCTTCTCTAATAAGCCTTGGACGATTTCTAATGGGTTTCCCCATAGAATTCGTCCAACCTTATATTATAAGGTAATCCATAGCCCAGTTGCAATTATTTTATAATTACAATTCCAGTACCTTAAGTTTAATTAATCTCTGTTAGTCACAAAAATTAATTATCAATTAATTCTTGACTAATATTAATCAAACAATATGATTTCTCCTTTAATATATTATTCTCATAATATATTAATAAATCATATTTAATCCTTTCTCTCCATAATTCATCCTATCAAGTTGCTTTGGTGAAGGCAACCCAAAAGGACCATGCACCATCGGGTCAAGTACATACCAAAATAGTTATGGACTTAGACTCTAATCCAAATGTCTCCCACTTGGATAAGTCTAATAACTATTCTGCGTATGACTTCAGATCCTGATCTGCAACCGTAGCTTTCCAAAACCGCTGTCAACTCTGATCTTATCAGATACGCGTGTCCTTTTGATAAGGGATCATATATTCCTCCATTCTAGATATCGTATAGATATGAGACATGAATTCTAATCATTTTCTCTATACTATTTCCCGACTTCCGATTTATGACGACTGACAACAGACTACAATTGAACACATCAATTTAGTCCCGGCTTGGCCAAGCGCTTAGGTGCCATCACTAAATCATCGAGGGGCCCAAAGATATTGCTTTTATCCTACTTTGGATAAAAGGAACGGATAAACTTTGATTCAATGCTTGCTTGCACTTACTCACCGAATCACACACAACAATATGTTTTACAACACCAAGTTACTGGTGTGTTTGTAACAGCCCGGATTTCCAGGTATCTTTATTGTTTATGATTTTGGTGTTTTGAGAGGGGACTCGGCGAGTTGGAGCTCAGACTCGCCGAGTAGGGACGCGATTCTGGACGCGGGATTCGCCTGGACTCGGCGAGTCCAGGATATGGACTCGACGAGTCCGCGCTATTTAATGAAACCCTAATTTCTCGGGTTTGGGACCTATTTAAAGGGCCTTATGGCCGTTATTTGTACCCAGCAGTCCATAGAGAGAAACCCTAGAGTGCTTTAGCGATTTGAGAGAGAGAGGAAGCATTTCTTGACCTTTGTGTGTTGTTTAGCAAAGAAGAGGGAGGTTCTAGCCAAGAGGAAGTAAAGGAGGTTGCTATTCTGTGGATTTGAAGCTTAGATCATCGATCTAAAGGTATGATTTCGGCTCATCTTCTGTTTTGTGAAGTATATTTGGATTTAGGGTTTCTTGTGGCCTTTGTTGGGTTGATTTGATGGCCAAATAGTCCCTTGCTAGTGATGAGGCTTTGGATCTGGATCCATAGAGGTCCAGAGAGCTTCATTCATCAAGCTTTATGAAGAACAATGGAGGTTATGACCTTGAGTTGTGATATTTGTTGATAATTCTTCATATATGGACATATAGAGGTTGTATGTACACCAAGTTTGGGGCTTTACGTGGTGAATCAGTCTAGGAAGGCCAGATCTATTAATTGATGGAACAGATCTGACCTTAGAAGCGAGTTTGTGTGATTGCATGGCATGGACTCGCCGAGTCCGATCAGCAGACTCGGCGAGTAGCTTGAAGATTGCCTTGGATCGGCCAGTGAGTGGTCCAGTCGAGTCATGGGTTGACTCAGTGAGTCAGGGCGAGTAGGGAAGGGTGGTCAAGAGGACTGAGTCGAGCTGGGACTCGCCGAGTTGTTCTTGAGACTCGGCGAGTTGAGTCGGGGTGGCCCCGCGATTCTTCCAGGTGGAACTCGTCGAGTCAGGGGTAGTACTCGACGTGTAAGAAGGGAATCCTAGAGAGTTGGTGAAAACGTCTAGACTCGCCAAGTTGCCCTCGTGCACTCGCCGAGTCCGGTCAAAGTTGACCGTTGACCGTTGACTAGAGTTGACCTGTGTTGACTTCTTAGGGATAGTTAAACTTAGAGATAAAAAGTGTTAATTAGAGACATATGATGTTATAGGAGGATTATAGCTCGGAGGATCGGGCACGAGGGATTTCAGGATTTGTGAGTCATCGAGATACGCGAGGTGAGTCTTCTCACTATACTTTACCTTGACTAGGTAACCAGAGTTATGTGACAGAGTATTGTATGCTATATGTTGTACTGCATTATTTCTATGTGATTATGCTGTGCATGTTTACAGAGTTGGAACCGGAAGGTTCCTAGAGTTAGAACCTGAGGGTTCACAGAGTTTGGGTGTATGGACCCATAGAGTTATAGCCTCGAGTGGCTAATATGTGTTTTATGTGTGGTATTTTAGGGAACTCACTAAGCTTTGTGCTTACAGTGTTAGTGTTGTTGTTTCAGGTACTAGCGATGACCGTGGGAAGGCGCTGGCTTGATCCGTACACACGCATGGGATTTTGTTATACTTGTGATCTTGGGATTTTGTATAATGTAAATTGGGATTTAAACTTGATGATTTTATGAAAATTTAATGGGAAATGTTTTTATATATTATGAAAAATTATTTTGTAATTTACGGTGTTACAGCGTTTACATATTATCAATGTGCAACCGACTCGTAAGATACAACTCACACATCTCGGTTTCAAGAATATAAGATGTTATCGTCTCACCAATCACTTGTGATACAATTCATGAAGTGATCCAAGTGAGCGTGGGTTTAATCCAATGCTCAAATCATATTTATAAGCACTCATGAACGTTGCAGCAAACATTTGCTTATGTCTAATGCTCTTTAGACAATCCACACACCAATTCACGACAGTCTTCATTCATATCTACTTCCAACATATGAACGACTGTGGCCCGTTTGAATAATTTGACTGTTCTGAACCAATTAAATTATTCAGGAAGTCAAAACATGAAAAGTGAAACACAATAGTAATACTAATCCCATATGGCCTCAAACCTTTGAGTATAAATAAAACACCTTTTATTTATCACCATATTGATTACTCATTATTTGTTGTTTCGGGTAATCAACTTCTTACTTTACTTATTACAACGCTTGTCCCATGGTCTCGGCGTGCACACAATATTTACCTACGGTTCTTACTTTGTGAAATAGATCAAATGAACACATTTCCAATCATACTCATTTCATAATTCCCAATCCTTATTACAAGTGTAAGAATATCAAATTCTTGCCACTTATAGAATATGTTAGATTCTAACATTTTATGCAATGATCCTTTCGTAATTTCACTACACTAAAGTCACAATGACTATTGCCAATGAAATTATAAAGTCCTCTATCGGAGATTGTTACAAGACAATTCCATAGATGTGATGTCTCTCACTCAAAGTACATTCCTTTGAACATCCTTTTGCATAAAAGTTTCTAATCTAGACATTGATTCTTAATATCCAACTCCCAATATGGAAACCTTTCCATACTTACCATATGACAACTCATTCTCAATAGAATCTTATCTATTCATAATAATGTCGATATGGTCCATCCAATATTATGCTTCCAACTACTTACAAGCGACCAATCCTCGGCGAACTTTGGATTGTCCTTTGATAGTTGTTTAATGATCTTAGTCAAAACCGATTCTTGTCCTTTTCCCTCTAAATGTGCTAGACATTTGGAAAATTTTAGAATGGTCAAATAATATAGCATTTGCAATCGATACTATACCCGAAGCATATGGGACACGATGCATAATGTCTTACATAAAGATTTGATACTTTATCAATCTTTTGCCATAATATTTTATGTGCTACGTTCTAACAATTCGAACTATGAAGAGGAATGCTGTAATCATAATCGAAATTTAAGAACACACTATGTATCCTTGACTAAATTTATTAACATTCCACAACCTAAGTCTTTATATTTGAAATGAAGCATAATATTCTCTCCCTTAATTATGGAAAAAACAACTATTCCATCCTTACAACTTTACAAAGTATGACTCTTGTTTTCTATAATTAATATTGCTAACTTGTAATACTTTCCTTAATAATCATACAATCATAACATTTATGTTCCCAATATCATGATGATTATTATAAACATAACACTTATGCTCCCATTAGCTTTGACATGTATTCAGAAACAGTTTAACTTTCAGAAAAACAATACCTATTCAATTTCTTAAGTCCATGTTTCTAATACCTAATGCTTTGATAATCCTTTATCTAAGCTCATACACCTTTGCCTTAGATAGCTCTATGTGTGTCTAAACAATTCAGACTAATTGCCAAATCTCACAATTCAAATTATGGAAAGGGATACCATAACCATAATTGAATTCGAGAACCCAATTTTCACAATCACTATCTTCTTAAAATCTCTCTTAGTGGAAGCATTTCCTCACAGTCATTTTAATGAAGGAGGGAATCTTATGACACTTAGATTTTAATGGTGTATGTGTTCCTATTCATGTGAATTTGTCGAAACCGAAGTTTGCGACAAATCCAAACTCATATGGACTGAACTTCTAAATCTTGATTTCTTGCCTTATGGTAACACGGCTACCCACCATGTCTTCCAAGTAGTTAAGCAGCTCACCCTTTCCTATCAATGTACTTTTCATTGATTAAAGTCCTTGCCTTTTATGCATTCAAATGAGAACTCATAGGGCTTACATGCATAATTAACTCAATTGGAACGACACAGAAACAAGATAATGTCAACACGATAGGTTGTAAACCTCAAGTCGTGTGCTAGTGATGATCGATAAGGTTTATTCTTGATTAGTTCTTGAAACTTTTCGAGATCATTAAGACTCCCACTGACTCCTTGACATATAAGATTCTTTTGTCAATAAATATTTCTTGACAAACAAATATTCAAGAGTTAGTGTAGCTTTTATCAAAACATTTCATAAAATTGGTCCTAGCTGGTCTTTGTCTAATCCAAGACATCACAACTTTCCAATTTCAAATGTGCGAGAATAAAAGTTTTTCAATTCCACATTTGCTGAATGTTATAAACCTTCTTAAGACTTGTCACTCAATGTCACAATCTTAACTTTAAGACATGTTTTTGGAACAAAGTATGATTGACTTCTTGATTTAACCATTTCTTCAATTCTTGATTCCTCTTCTCAGACATACAATTGTACTAAGACTCACTTGGAGGATCAATTGAGATATGGTTCTTAATCATTAAGACCTATCATAAAACATGATAAAAGGTACTTTCCCTTCTTCTTAGAATAGAGAAACTTTTATCTTTCTGCCTTCTTGATTCTTCTTATTCGTTCTGTTATTGATTTAAACCTTATCCAATCAATTCAGAATTACACTTAATCTTATAAGTATAATCATATTTACTAAACCTTTAGTAAATCATGAAGAATATCTTTGTTACTCTTGTGGTGGACTTGATCAACACGTAACTTTGTGTACTCGATCTCCTAGTCCTTCACTTGACACTTTGTCAACGAATTAGTGTAATTTCCAAATATGAAATTTCTCATTCATCGTGCAACCAAGTTTCTGTCCAATTGAAACTTGGGTGATGAGAAACTCTCCCTATTTGGTGAATTCTCGACATTTCCACAAACAACATAATTAAGAATCACATCCACTCGTTGTAGAAATATATGAACATCAATTTTTCATAACGATTTCATTGCAAGGAAATAAATAAATAAATAAATGAGTCAAACTAAAATTTATTTTATTCATAAAAAACAGCGGAAAACATTTGTCCTTACAATGCAAAATCAATTGAAAAACTATGTAGTCAAAAAATTCCAAACAATTCTATCATAACTTTCTAAGCTCAAAAATCTAATCTTCAAGTCCATGCGATCGAGATCCATTTCTTTGTGATTAGACTCATCTTGCTTTTCCATCAAGCTTCATCTCTTTTCACTGATCCTGCAAAACATTCAAATGAAATCTTCTCACATCATGTATTAAGAATCAACGAATAGGAACTTAATGGAGTTAGATAGTGGATTTTACCTGAAGCACAGCCATACTCTTTGACTCTCCCATCTTCTGGACTCTTCAGGCTCTTAGGGCAGACTTGTATCCAACGCCCTTTCTCTTGGCAGCATACGCAGGTCGATTCTCCTAGAACGTCCTTGGAAGCATGGTGTGTTGACTTTCCCAACAAATATGCTCCATTGCTTTGCCAAATCATTTCTAATTCAGTAGCAATGAGCATGTAGGTTAGGTCAATGAGGTTTTCGTCATGATCCATCATATAATACTTTCTTTTGAACTCATTATATGATTCAGGGAGTGACTGCAAAACCCAGTTCACAGCCAACTTATCAGGGAATGACGCACCCAACATTATCAACCTATCGATGTGTGATTTCATTCCTAGAACGTGGGCACACACAGGTTTACCATCTTCATGTTTCATTTCCAATAGGGCTTTAGTGACATTGAACCTTTCAATTCTTCGATCTTGTTGGTTAGGGAGAATAATTGGAGGAGGTGGAGGAAGTGAAGCATGATTTCTTGTTCCTCGATCGAATCGTGGAATATCATCTTCATGTGGAATGCTTGTTCCACGGGATTTGGGAAGACCATAGTTGTCGTACTTTGACATCTACAAAACGGGAGAAAAATAAATTCAAGTTAGTTGATAGATTGTGTCCTTAATAAATCACCCAAATGAGATATTAAGACTAGGACCCAACACAATATTCCACAACTCGGGAGAGGGATGCCGTAACCCAAATTGCAGAACATTTGAAGGTAAGTGAACGACGATTTACTAATTTTCCACCATGAAAAACGAAAAACTAATTAAGTTTTAAATGTATTGAAAAATCCTAGATCCTTTGAAATTCATTGAACTTTTCAATGGCATGTTTAAATCTCGATATGCCCCTCTAGTTTGTGACTGGGATACCGAGGATCACAAAGCGGGTGTGAATAACCATGCAAACTTACATGGTGCCCCCACATGTTACAGTCACCTATTCGATGTGCCGGTAAACCACACACGCTCCACCGAACTATGACAAACATTGAGTCACCATTTGCTACCTTTGCTTAGAACCATTTAGTGTGCCGGTTAACCACACACGCTCCACTAACGTCTTCGCAAGGCTACAAAGTGTAATTTCATGGAATTGCATCAATTCACTTTTGCCTAAAGTAACTAAGATTGGGAATTTGTAAAACATTTAGTTACTTTTCTACTTCATTATACTTATAAAGGAAGGTTTCTGTCCTATCCTACCCGTTCGGCTAACGACCCTTATAGACCAGCTTTATAGGCAATTTCCTTAAACACCCCTTATAGACCAGCTTCGTGAATGAGGCCTACTAACGGTAAGACTGACCTTTACTCATACATATATATAATGTTAGACCTTTAATGTTATATATAGTATAGGGTGTATTTTACACTTTTAAAATACTAGATGGTCAAATTTAACAATTATACTTTTAATTCAATTATATTGAAAACCAAAACTTTATGGGTTTATTAAACCTCTTTTAATTATACACCTTAATTAATTAATAAAACCATAAGGTGTATAATTCCAAAACTTGAGGGCAAGTTTTGAAACATTTCAAAACATTCGGGTTTAGAATTTAAATATTTCAAAATCAAACCTTTTAATCAAAATTTAAATTCCAAAACTTGAGGGCAAGTTTTGAAACTTTTCAAAACACAAGGATCAAATAGCAAATAACTTAAATTAAACAATTAATCTAATTATTATCTAATTTGACCTAAAATCAATTTCTTGTAAAATAAGTTACCCAATTAATACAAATAATCAAACTTTAATCAAATAAGGAAGTTATTATCTAATCAATTGGTAATTATCTTTTGTTTAATCAAGGATACACTCAAAATATGATTAAAATTCGAATTTTAATGACCCATAACAGTTAAGGCAAGTATCCATGAGAAAATCAGCAAGAAATCCCGAAATCCCCTCTTTCTGACGCTCGAACTCGCCGAGTCCCCCTATGGACTCGCCGAGTAGGAGCCTAATCGCCGAGTCCACAATAGGACTCGCCGAGTTCATCAGGCAGGGAGCCCAAAACTCAATTTTACAGCTTGAACAAACATACAAGGCATCAATACAATAGAAACCAATCTAGGCTCTGATACCACTGATGGGTTTTAGCCATAAGAACATCCTATGTGCTCATACAAACCCTAATGCTTGGATCTAGGTTTCTCTATTGTACATGCAATTCATCCAAGACTATAAACCCTAGATCTAGTATATGATAATCAATATAGCATATAAATTAGGGTTTAGATCATACCTTGATTGTTATGTAGCAATAACAATCTCAAATCCTCATTGTAATGACTTTAGAAAGCTTAGAGTCACAAATCTCACTCCTCTAATTGTTCACAAACACCAAGAGCAAGAGGATGAAGAAGAGAAGAGAAGGAGGCTGCCTAAAACGTGTGGAAACCCTAATCAACAAGTTCACCACGTTTTTGGGGCTTAAGGGTCTTATATATATACATGTAGGCTATTAGGGTTTGAACTAGGAAACCCTAAACTGACTGCTTAAGCCCTAAGCAGCCCATGGACCCTTCTCTAATAAGCCTTGGACGATTTCTAATGGGTTTCCCCATAGAATTCGTCCAACCTTATATTATAAGGTAATCCATAGCCTAATTGCAATTATCTTATAATTACAATTCCAGTCCCTTAAGTTTAATTAATCTCTTTTAGTCACAAAAATTAATTATCAATTAATTCTTGACTAATATTAATCAAACAATATGATTTCTCCTTTAATATATTATTCTTATAATATATTAATAAATCATATTTAATCCTTTCTCTCCATAATTCATCCTATCAAGTTGCTTTGGTGAAGGCAACCCAAAAGGACCATGCACCATCGGATCAAGTACATACCAAAATAGTTATGGACTTAGACACTAATCCAACACAAGTCCCACGACCATCATCCTCTAATGTTGTCGGTTCAAAATGGGTTTTTCATACCAAGTATAAAGCCGATGGAACAGTTCATCGTTTAAAAGCACGTCTTGTTGCTCACGGTTTTAACCAAATATCGGGGTTTGATTTTTCTTATTAGTTTAGTCCGGTGGTAAAGCCTCCACGGTACTCATTGTCTTATATATTGCGGTTACACACAAATGGCATCTTCATCAACTTGATGTTAAAAATTCTTTCTTAAATAGGTTTGTAAATGAAACTGTCTATATGGAGAAGCCTCCGGGTTTTACAAATTCGACATATCCCAATCATGTTTGTCATCATAAAAAAGGTTTATATGGTTTATAACAAGCACCTTTTTCTTGGTTTCAAAGATTAAGAACATTTCTTCTACAACAAGGATTTCATTGCAGCCAATTTGATACATCACTTATTGTGTTTCACAAAAACTCATGTATCTCATACTTGGTTGTTTATGTAGATGATATCATTCTCACCAGTAATGATCAGTCATCTATTGGGAAATTTATTGCTCAACTACATGCCAAATTCTCCATTAAAGACATGGGTCATCTCAACTATTTTTTAGGTCTTGAAGTTTCTTATACTGAAACTAGTTTATTTCTTAACCAATCTAAGTATGTTCATGATACCCTCATACGTACTAGCTTGTTAGACTCAAAACATATAGCCACTCCATTGAGCATGAATGATGTCTTTGTTTCTACTAACACTCCTTATCTTGATCCTACTCACTATCACTCTTTAGTTGGTGCTTTCCAGTATTTAACAATTACACGTTCTCATCTTTCATATGTTGTGAATAAAGCCAATCATTTTTTGCATGCTCTAACTATTGATCATTTTCAGATAGGGAAACGTATTTTGCGTTATGTCAAGGGTACTCTTACATATGGTCTTACCTTTTCAAACGTACCCATGAGATCCTTAATTAGTTATTCAGATACGGATTGGGCTAAATGTATTGAAACTCGACATTCTACGTATGGTAATTCAATTTTTCTCGGAGGTAATCTTGTTTCATGGAGTACTAAGAAACAACCAAAGGTTTCTCGATCAAGTTGTGAATCTAAATATTGTGCTATGGCCAACACTACTGTTGAGCTCATTTGGGTCACTCATCTTCTGTGTGATTTGCATGCTTTACCATCGGGACATCCTACCTTATTATGTCATAACCTCAGTGCTGTCTTTTGAAGCCAAAACCTTGTTTCTCACAAACGAGCAAAACATATTTATATTGACTATCATTTTGTTCATGAATTAGTTTCTTCTGGAAAACTTCATACAAAATTTGTTCCTATCAAGCTCGAGGTGGCTGGCATCTTCACTAAACCGCTACCAAGACCTCTATTTCAGGAATTTCGAGATATGTTGCATGTGTCATCTCCACCGGTTCGCTTGAGGGGGTTATTGACAAAAAAGGATGAATATCCTTTTCTAATTTAAGTTGATTTTATTTCCTTTTGTATATTCATTGTGATTCTATTTATACAATTTTAATTCTTTGTATAATGCATAACAAGAATCGGTTTATACCTCTTATAGCTCCTTCATGCTAAAATCACAAAAAAAAAATATCACATCATATAGGAAAGGAGGGAGGTGGAGCTTGATCTACAAAAAAGCATCTTCCACATGGCATCTTAAGCAAGAACAAAAAATCAAGTGAAGATATCATTAAAAATTTCGGAGAGGTTAGAAGACGAGCTTGATCAATTAGTTGAGGTGTCAAATCAACTTGACATCAAGATAAAGGTAATTTTGTGATCAAGTGTCTTCTTTTTAATCTTGGTGTAAATCAAATTCACTCAATAGGGATAGTAATGGTAATCCGTTTTATATAGGGGTATTTTTGGTAATTTGTTGGATTGTTCACCCAACAAAAGCTGGTATATTTCTCTTTCTAAATCGTCATTAATCATTTAATCTAATTATGTGTGTTTCTTAAAGAAATTAAAGGGTTTTTAATTGTGGTTGAGTATGAGCATGTCTCAAAAGATGTGGGAAGAGTTGTAGGTTGAGATGGCTAAACTATTTGCAACTTAATATCATGAGACTCAATATTAGACATGGTGAATTCTCTGATGAAGAAGATAGGATTATCTATAGTTTGTATGCCAACATCGGTAGCAGGTTTGCATTCGGACCTTTTTCTTTTTACTAACTTTGTACTTGTAAATTAATGACCACTCTCACTGATATACTTAGATCTCTTCCACCCTATTGCATAGATACTCTAGAATGGCGAATCTTGTTGTTAGCAACATAGAAATCTAGTAAAGCCAAAACTAATAGAGACTAATGGTGATGAAGGACAAAATGGTCAAAAAAATATTGAAGGAATCTTCGGTCAATGATTCTTGATGATGATGGCAATGGTGTTTTTCCTTTACTAAATAGAAACTAATCATTCTACCTAAATTTCCCTCATTTCTAGATTCATAAGAATAAGAATTACCCACCAATTGTTCAATTTGTTGGCACTGTTTCACAACTTCAGAGAATATTTCATGTAAGAATTGGATTGTTACTTGGTTCTTTTTATAATCATTTAATGACATCAATTTCTTTTGGAACTCATTTAATACAAAAAAGCACAACATAATCTTCACCATTTTACTGATTTCACTACTTAAATATTTTACATGATGAATAAACTATTTGTGCTTTTTTGTATTTTTTTTTTCCCGACATCAGGTAACCAGAAAAATGTTATCAGGCAACCACATGTTGCATGTGTTCTGGAATTTTGCCTCAGGGGTTAGGAATCAATAGCAGATTGAAGATAATCGATATCCCAAAGAACGGATTCACAAATATTTTATAGAAAATACACATGGATTTGTTAAAAAATAGGATGGGTATTATGGGTGTTCTATATTTTCTTATAATTATAATTGTATTAAATTACAGAATTGATTATAAATTTATTAAAAGATGTTAAAAGTAAAATTTCGATAAATGAACTTGGGATTTTTTGGTGAATAGATTTGGATATCAGGAGGTCCACCAAATAGCAAAATACTTTCACATCTTTACGTATTATAACAACATGCTTTCATTTCTTTGACTTCTTGCTTTTTTTTTTTAAAATGGCATAGTCGTCAAATTACATAAAATTTGATTTTTTTTAGGGTTTTCAATAATAGTTGCCCTAAGGGAGACTACTAATTTGTGAAACTGGAGTATGAGCTAACCCCTAGTTTTAATTAAACGAATCATGTTAAATATTTGTATTATTTATTTTTCTTTACATCTTTATTGTCGTGTTTGTGTTTGTCAAAGTTGTTAATCTTAACACTTACATGTTACACAAACTCGCCCATATAAAAAAGATTTTTTTATATAAATAACTCTTCACAATTACTTCATGTTTTTGAGTAATCATTACTACAACATTCATGAAAACAAACACAGACAACAACTATGACACAGACCCAAGCGGCTTGAAGATTTTAAGAGAAGCAATGAGCCCTCGAGTTGATCCAGCCCCAGCTAAGAGCGATACCAATAAGCACCCTAGACTCAATAGCTGCATGAAGATCCACGTGAAGGATAACTTGCGAATCTTTGTTTGCGAAATGTACATCTCTATGGGGAAATAAACAGATAGGGGCCAGAATGTGCATGCACCAAGCAAACCCATGAACTCATTGAAGAAAGGGAATATCATGGCTATTGTTGTCATCAATGTAACGTAAGTAGATCTCAAAATCAATCTGAATAAATTAATCTTCACATTCCCCAAAGTGTAGTACTTCGTTATAAGGGCACTTTGTGGCCATCTTTTTCGGCTCCAATCTTCCAGAAGCCTGAAAATTGGTTGTGCTAAGACCTGCAGAACGAAATTATGGTGATCATTTCGTGATCGATGAACAAGATTTCTAAAATCTTGGTTTTATTTACGATTTTCTGGATGGCTGAATAATCGATATTATCCGACATCCTTGAAAGGACATTTTCTAGAGCATCCACCTCTTTTATACCAAATGCATATCATCCCCTTTGTTTTACATTAAACTTTCTACTAGAGCCCTTTTTAATTTTATATAAATATGTGCATATAGCAAATAATAAATATTTGATTTACTTAATCACACCTTTATAAAGCTAATCAGTACGATCAAAATATGTTTTGACAAAAAAATTAATATAATTTTATTTTTAATTGTATTGACAAATAAATATTCAATATGTAATATCAAAATACATAATGAAAATTAAAAAGGATATTTTTTTTGTATTATGTATTTATATTAATTTTTTTGATTAGGGAATAAAAGATTTAAAACCGACTTATTTACGTAATTCTTAAAGAGAGTAACAGACATTTTCGATTCTCATGTAATTTTGCTCTGCTTAACTATGTGAAAGAGTGGGTGTTAATGAGAATAGATTAGGAGATTTGTAGTGAGTTTTCACTTCTATTTGTTTCACATAATAAAAGTTGGTTTCACTTTTTCTGTACACCAAGGAAAATATTGTGATCATTTTGTGATCCAGGAACACATTTTCCTAATGCTAACTATTTTACAAAATCACATTAAAATAGGAAAAATATGTTTTAGATAGGTAAATTCACTTTTGTGGCTAATATGAGGTATGTGATGTTACCTGATAAGCACCTATAAGATGAATAACGAGGCATAAATTAGCTAGGTCGACAAGCCAAAAGGGATCGAAAAAGCCAAATCCAGTTAAGAAATTCCCGGGTGCATTATTTCCAAATGCCGCATATCCGAGTGCACCACACATCATGTAAAATACGGTGGATGCCAAAATTCCAACCGTTGTCGCCTTCTTCATAGATTTGTTCTCCGGAGGACTTGATTTCAATGTATCCTGCAAAAAAAATGACTCAAATTTCCATACACTCTACAACACAAAACATCACAATTGTTTCTAATTTGAGTGTCATCAATCTTTTTACTATAGGCATAGTGGAAATTTTTTGAACTTTTTTCGTTACACCAAATTTTTTGGATGTGTTGCCCCTAAAACTTACATGTTCTACCCCTTATAAGTTATAACATTTTGTTTTGGCTCTACCACTATTTACCTTTAGCTATAATACAAATTTGGAGGTGCGAAGTGCACGTTTAGATAAACTGGAAAGATATACCTAAAATCCAAGTTAATTCTTGGATTATCACAAGTCTAAATTTGTGAAACCCCAGGCAATAGAGTCGAATTACACATTCGTGAAAGTGTTTCTAACACGATCCTTAAAATTATCTAAGCCGTATTTATATAACTATATTCAATGCATGTTTTTCGAAAACAATTGCCATATATATAGCAAAATTTGTTCACAATAGAAGATCATAAACGACAAAGAGCAACCCATTTTCACATAAAATGTTTTACCTGAATCTCGAGGAGGACAAAACTGAAGGAGAAAGCAACAGCAACATCGCCGAGAGCCAAAAACATTTTCCACATTTTTTCCTCGCCGGTGAAGTCTTTGCCAACAGGTATTCCGGTCAAACTTGTCTTCGCCATCCCTTCTCTAATAAGTTTACTAATGGAAAGACCAATGCCGATGGTGCAATACATAAAGGACATGATAGCAGCGATGATGGACAACGGCGCCAGTTTCTGGAAGTTGGGCACTTGGCTTAAAATGATCTGAATAATTGCAAAAGTTACCATGAATGGATTGTTGCCAACGTGGCAATCCGCGTGGTGGCCATGCTTATGGAAACAATTTGATTTTTTTATTGCCCTGATAAACACAAGTAGCTATATAATATTATATTGGTGTTTATGAAATAGAGAATAAATGGTATAATTAAGTAGTAATTAAACTTACGCCATGCTGATAGCCGTAGTGGTCGTGTAGGCTATGGTGACTCCGATAAGAACACCATATTGAGCAATCCCACAAATCTTGTATTGAAGCATTCCTGTGTACACATAGAGATCATAAAATTTGTTACAAGAGTATGGAAAACTTGAGTGGACCAAAATCCATATTACAAAATTTTGATCAATCTTTTTTCATGGTTGTTTCCGATTACACGAAAATGAACTTGATTTATAATTAAATCTACCATATACGATATTGTTTACCTAAAAATCTTTCACTTGGTTACATTTGGACATTGTTGAAATGATTACATTTAAACTAAATTACCAAGGTTGGCTTTAACGGCGTTCATGTATGTGTAGTTTCTGGTTCCATTAACAGGATCTGGTGATCGGTAACAATCCACTAAAAGAAATGAAGTGAATAACATGATGATGCCGAAGAGTATGAGAGTGATGATCCCTGCTATCCAACCCAACTGGGCAAAACACCAAGAGAGTGATAGCACCCCTGACCCAACTATGGTCGTTATTATATGGGCAGTTGCACTCTGCCATGTTCCTTAATTCAGATGAAAAGAAACACTAGTAAATATAAGGAAATTGTAAGGAAATTGGATACATGAAAAGTAACATACCGGTCCGTTTAATTCGACCATCATCGTCAAACTTTTCATCAGGAAGAAACTCGTTTGACACGATAGAGATGCTGGATGCATTGTGCATTGGTGAGGGTTAATGGAGGTAAGGACTCAAAGGGGGTAGAGAGTGAAGATGTTAATATATATATATACACATTGTGGGTTTAAATACAAAGTTTCTAAAATTAAAATTCAAAGCGCACATGTTTCATCAAGTTTCCTTGTTTTAATTTTTTCTTAATTATTTGCACTTTTCTTGTTTTTATTTTGACAAAACTGCAAAAATGGTCCCTGTGGTTTTTTATTTTATGTAGTTATGGTCCAAACGTTTGAAAAGTTGCAGATTTGGTCCTTTTCAGCAAGTTTTGTTGTGGTTTTGGTCCCTCATCCGTTAAGTTCCTTAAAATGACAATTTTACCCCCAGGGACCATTTTCACAGTTTTGTCTTTTACTATACTATAAGGACCATTTTTGCATATATTCTTTTTTATTTTAATAAAGTATTATATATTAATAGATATTATTTTTAATATATAATATTATATATTAATAAATATTTTTTATTGAATTATTAATTTATTTTAGTTGATTTTTTTTAAAAACAAATTGTTGGAGTAATTCTTTTCTATTAAATTATTATATATCAATACATATAGTTTTTAATATATAATATTTATATCGTAATAAATATTATATTATTGGATTATTAATTTTTAGTTAATTTTTATAATTTTTAAACATTTTTCATTGTATTATTACGTTTAATTTATTATTTTCTTCATATACTAAATGTTGTTTTATTGGATTATTAATTTATTTTATCTAATTATTTTTTTTATTTTTTTTTTGTTGAAGTAATTCTTTTTTATTGAATTATTATGTATCAGTACATATAGTTTTGAATATATAATATTTATATCATAATAAATATTATATTATGGGGTTATTACATATTACGAAACAGTATTTTATTGGATTATTAATTTCTTTTACTTGACTCTTTTTATAATTTCATTTAGTTGGAGCAATTCTTTTTTATTAGATTATTATATATCAACAAATATTATTTTTAATATATAATATTTACATCATAGTAAATAATATATTATTGGATTATTAATTTTTGTAATTTTTTTGAATTATTAATTTATTGAAATATTACTTTTAATTTATTATTTTTTTAATATAGTAAATATTATCTTATTGGATTATTATTTTTTTTTGAATGTATACTATTAACTGTTTTTAAATTTATTAGTTTCACCACAAAGTCGTCGAAATACGTAAAAGTGTCGATTATCATCGTCAAAAATTATCAGGATCACCTCCAAACACCTTCATCGGAGGTTCCATAGATATTATATCTTATTCCACCCAGTGTTGTTGGTAGCCACCTACGACAACCTCTTCATAATCCAATGAAATCCTTCATATCCCACATAATGCGCAACAAACCCCAATAACATTTATAAGTGGTGGTGGTGACCGAGTGATGGTGGTGGTATTTTTTCCAATGGTTTCTCATCATAAGCTAGATGAAATGAAAGTGTTTGGCAACGATCCTAACGATTTCGATGATGAGAGACCATGATTTTGCGTATCCCATGACTTTGTGGTGGAACCAATAAAATTAACAAGAACTACTATTATAATCCGATAAAATAATATTTAGTATATGAAGAAAATAATAAATTAAAAGTAATAATCCAACAAAAATTAGTTAAAAAAAAAAGAAATTACAAAAATTAACTAGAAGATAATAATAATACAATAATATAATATTTTATATTAAAAACTATATGTATTGATATACAATAATTCAATAAAAAATAATTACGTCAATTTTTTTTAAAAGAATTAACTAAAATAAATTAATAATCCAATAAAACAATATTTAGTATATGAAGAAAATAATAAATTAAAAGAAATAAAAGAAATAATCCAATAAAAATAATTAAAAAAAGAATTAAAAATATTAACTAAAAGAAATTAATAATCCAATAATATAATATTTATTATGATATAAATTATATATATTAAAAACTATATATATTTATATATAATAACTCAATAAAAAGAATTACTCAAACAAAAAAAATTTAAAAAAAAAAATCAACTATAGTCGTTCCCCCAAAAAAAACAACTATAATAAATTAATAATCCCATAAAAAATTATTTATTAATATATAATATTATATATTAAAAATAATATTTATTAATATATAATACTTCAATAAAATAAAAAAGAACTTATGTAAAAATGGTCCTTATGGTATGGTAAAAGACAAAACTGCAAAAATGGTCCCTGAGGGTAAAATTGTCATTTTAAAAAAGTTAACAGCCAACCAGTTAAACTTAACGGATGAGGGACCAAAACCACAATAAAACTTGTTGAAAAGGACCAAATCTGCAATTTTTCAAACGTTTGGACCATAACCACATAAAATAAGAAACCACAGGGACCATTTTTGCAATTTTGTCTTTTATTTTTTCTAGACTAGATTATATTTTTGGCCCTTGTACTTATAGCAATACTAGTTTATACCCCTGAAAACCAAGATTGACAAAGAAAAACAACATTAAAATTTAAAAAAAATAAAATAATAATAATAATAATAATAATAATAATAATAATAATAATAATAAAAGAAAGAAAGAAAAACTTAATCATTCATAAAGTGGTGTAATAGATAACACCAAACATGATAAATACAAATATTTTTAAAAGTTTGGCTCAGTTGTTGTCAGATTCAAAGCAAATTGTCATGTTTACTTATCTTCCTAAAGCACGTTGCTAAATATGATTTATTAATAGAGTTTTTTCAAGTATGAAAAAGAGAAATGAGGATCATGAGTAGAAACATGAATTGCATTGGACCCTTTGGTTTATTATTATTACCTTGTTTTGTTGCCTAACCATCTTTGAACAATAAGAGCATCATGGAGAAGAATAGATCAATATCACACTTACCTAGCATAGTTAAAAGGAAATAATGGCTAAAGAAAACTAAGTTCTTGTTACCTAAACTAAAAATGGTTTTTAAGTAGTGAAAGACAATATACAAAACATTTCATATAAAAATAAGTCTAAAAATCTTAAAGTAATAGGATTAGAAGTTTTATTATACCAATTTGCAGTGAAAGGTGACAAAAATAGGATTAGAATTTTTTTCTTACACCAAAGTTTTGATCCATCAAAATCCATAAAAGGACCGAAATACCATTTAATATTTTAATTGCACCAATATTTAAAATCAGATCATTCCTTCCTATTCTTGCTACAACCATGGTCACCGTTTTTGCCACAAATATCAAAAAACTTGATAAAATCTACATATCCCCAAAAGGACCATTTTGACATTTAATCTTATTTCTGCACCAGATCATCTAATCTTGTTTTAAAATTTTCACCATAAAAAGACTTTATGCCCTTTGGTTCTCCTTTTGACTTTCTTTTTACAGCAAGAAACCCAACTAGATACAAACACCAGCAAGCATCCAATTTTACTTTTAATAAAAAGGTCTTTTTGCCCTTTATTATATTAATCACACCAGACAATGCCATCATTGATTGTTCCACATTCATTTCCTCTTCGTCTTCAATTAAATAATCAGAAGCACCGGTAAATCCTAAAAACAACAAAAATATGGAAATCTTGACAATCAATTAAAAAAATTAAACCTTCCCTTTTTCAATGGGAAATCCTCATTTTCTTTGTCAAACCCCAAAAACTCAACTTTAAGCCCAATCAACTTAAGTCAAATATCTTTAAAAATGTTTAAAATCACTTAAAACAATAAAAGTATGTCTTGTTAAAAACAATTATTTATAAGTCGGAATATGTGTTAATACATATTGTCTGATAAAATTTCATTATTTGATGTTAAATACAATTTAAAATTTTCAATTAATTAGATGAAACAAAGAATGCATAGTTCCTAATGGTATGATTGATCTGGTTTCATTAAAATCATTGTCTCGTAAATACAAGTGTCACTAAAATTACCTTGTAAGCATTCTAAATAACTAAAGATCATGGTTTCATTTTCATGACAGTCAACCGTTGATTTCCATACAGTTAGACTCTAAAGATTTTCTTGTGGTAAAAAGATTAGAACCAAAACAACAATCGCTACTAACACGATATATACAGAAACAATGTCATAAGTAAATTATAAGTACAATAAGGAAGTATAAAAGACCAATCAACAAAAATAGCAGTAGGGTTAGTTCCTAATCAATGATTTACTTCCAAAATCGCATCAGTATATTGTGAGTTCATGGGATGAAATGTTTTTTTACTTCTAATTGGACATAAACAGAAATTTACTTTATATTCTTGTTTTGATGCAAAAGCTGATGACAATAAAGTAGTATGCCAAAATCTATAACAGTAAATCAAGTTGTATGACAAAATAAAAACTTAATGGAGCTATGTGCCAAAATTGCTTGTATCATCCTGTTTCAGATCGTCTGTGATTTAGGGTTCATGGGCTACAACCCGGGCATGAGAAAGCCTTGAGGCTGCGACGAGTTACTAGAAGTGTAGGGCTTCTCGCCATCTTTCCATGGATATGAGGATTCGTTGGAAACAGACTTATAACAAAGAAACTATGATAGTTTGAAGTTTTGGAAAGTTTAGTCCTTATTGAGAAAAAGGTGGTAGCTGAGTACACATGGCGTACGCGTGTGTACGCTCAGCGTACTCATGAGCGTGATTTGGACGTAGAGGCCACCTAGTACGTTGGGCGTACCAGAGGGTATGCTGGGCGTACTAGGCTCAGAATGAAAACCCTAATTGTGGGGTGAGTCCCTATTTTAGGAACATAATGACCTCATTTCTAGCCACCATTTCTAGCCTACAACCCTCTCAAAACCATAATTTCGATCCCTTGAGCTTGAGTGACCAATTGTGATCTTCTAACTGTTCTTGTAGTATCCTTGGAGTGAAGAAGCAGCATTGAAGAGAATATATTTAGAGTCCAGGCTTTGGATCTGAGCCTTTTTGTGGTTGGATAATCATTTAAAGGTATAAAGCTCAAAGCTTTCTCATCCTTTTGATTTGTGCATAATAAGGTCTATTTTAGGGTTTTTGGCCCCAAAGCTTGAAGCTTTATGAGTTGTTGAACTCCACAGCCTACTATCTGTCCCTTTGAGTGTTTTTAATGGAGTGGATTCATAAAAATGGAGTCTTGGACGTCAAAACCACTCCATGTATGAGATATGAGCATTTTTGGGAGAAACGAGTGAGAGTTCTTGGGTTTGGGACTTTCTCAGTCACGCAAAGGCTTAAAGTCACGAACTATATGGAGTATGAGCCTTTAGGGAGACCAGATCTGAGAGTATAGCTATGGTCATAATGGGTTTAGACCAAGAGAGTTGGAAAAGCAAGTATGGACATACACCAAGTGTAATCCTAGTACGCCCCACGTACTGATCTGGTGTCCGTGATCAAGAGTCATGTGTACGCTGAGTGTACCAAGGGAGGTACGCCCTGTGTAATCTCGTCGTGAGCTTTTTGGCTAAGTCTCATATTGGGCCTTAAGTGTTGGGCCAGGATTTTTGGGCTTATTGCACTGGAGTTTTGATCAGAGGAATATATATATATATATATATATATATATATATATATATATATATATACATACATACATATATATATATATATATACATATATGTCTTGGGCCCTTGTGTTGGGCTTGCCATTTGGACTTAAGTTTATGAGTTGGGCCTTAGGAGAGCCCACTTAGTATTGGGCCTTGGTGGGCCCAATGGGCTTGGGTTATTTATGGGCCAGTTAGTGGACTATCTTTAGACCTAATGAGCGAGGGTTTTGTTAGGTCATAAATTGTGGTTTATACTTTGATTTTCATAAGCTTTTAGAGTTCTCTGTCTAGGATAGAAAACACCATGTTTTGGTGTTGTTTGGACCAAAATCACATGTGATTTTGGTTAGGCTTAATATTGTTTTGTTTGGATTTTGGGTTTGGGCTTGGTTATTAGGTCTAGGTATAAATAGTATCATTTGAACATTGTAAAGGGTGTTGGACGTTCTTGGGGGCTACCATATGCTAAGGACATGTTCTAGAGAGAAACAGAGAGAAAACAATGTGTAATCGGAATCTTATGTACCGAACGATTAATCAATATATCGTGTACATTGAAGATTCATTTTGTGTTCTTATTCATCTTATATCTTGCATTATACACTTTGACTGGGATTCTGCACCATCAAAGTGAATCCGATTGATACATAGGAGAATTTGGGACTTATAAGTGGTATCAGCGCTTGGATATCAATTGAATTAGCAAGATTTTAAGAGTTTATTGGATTTTTCTTGGATTTCTTGGTGTTTTTTTATTTATATTTTATGAATTTTTGGCCATTGTTCTTCGTGTTCTTAATATTTTCAAGTATTTGATCGAGTTTGGCATTAGAAAATTGAAAATCCTAAGTTTTTAGCAAGATTTGTGTGTTTTTGGTTAAGATTTGCGGGATCCTGGTGTCAGACATCGGATCTCGGTCAATCTAAGAAGATCTCGGTGGCCAGCAGGTTCTCGTTCAGTAGCTTCAATTCTCGGTCCGAAGTTCTCGCATCGCAGGTTCTCGTTTCGGAGTTTACAGTCTCGCAAGTCCCGGTTCGAAGTCCTTGCCTCGCTAGTTTTCGGTTCAGCTGCTTTCAGTCTTCGCTTCTCGGCCATGTAATTTCGGTTCGGATCTCGATTCAGAGATTTCGATTCGAGATTTCAGGCTCACTTCTCGGTTAAGATATTACCCCTCGCATCCTCGGCTAGAATTTCAGAATTTCCATATTTCGGCTTGTTTTCGGTCAAAAAGCCATATATTCGATCCAATAACTTCGTTTTGGGACATAAAGCTTCATAATTGATCAAAAAGGCACATTTTCGGTCAAATACTCTCATTTTTGGTCAAATACCCTCGTTTTTGGTCTAGAAATTTTCGATTTTCGTCTAGAAACCTTGGTTTTTGGTCAAGGTTATTTTTTGAATAAAAGGTTTGATTTTCATTTTTGACTTTCACCATTGACTTTCAAAGTTGACTTTTGACTTTCAAGTTTGACATTTGACCATTAACTTTGACTTTCTCGTTTAACTTTCAAGTTTTCAAAATTTGACTTTTAGGTTTGACTTTTAAGTTTGACTTTTTTAAGTTTGACTTTCGAGGTTTCAAGTCAAAGGGCATTTTTCTTGGTTTCACAATCAGTTTTATTTTTGGTAAATTACTCTTTTTGGTGAATAATGAGTTCTTCAATCACCAAGGTTAATGAAACTTCCTGTTTCTCAAGCCTGTAGTAATACAATTAAATTCTTCATGATCAAATTTATATATTATGTAGAGAAAATAAGGACCTTAAATATGAACGATATACTATCAAAAAGGACCAAAACCCTTAAAAATCAATTAGAGGCCAAAACCAAGGACTTTAGAAAACTTCAAGCAGAATACAGCGATAAATGTGAACATGATGATTATGCTCAAGTGAGGTAGTTGTGTCCATGATAGAAAAACAATTAAGATTTAAAGATAATCAGTATAAGGTTCTACGGTATCACAATGTTCCACCACCATTCAATGACAATTATACCCCGCCCCTTGAAACCAATGAGGTAGAGATACCTGCTAGTATGGCGAAACCCATGTACCATCTTCAGTTAAGACTGAACAATCTAACCCACCTGAGAATATTGACGTGAATAATACTAATGTTTCTACCTCGTATGCAGAGCAGGTCACAGTGCAAGATAGGCATGAGCAGAACATAAATAACTCTTGTTTTGCTGAAAATGATTCAAAAATTTGTGATAAGGTGAGCGATTCTAATGCTTCTACTTCTTGTGAAGATAAAGAAGCAATGCAAGATGGGAGTAAGCAAAATAAAATCAATTCTGAGTCTACTGAAAATGATTCAAAATCTTGTGATGCTGATGCTCCTACTGTGGAAAAACCCAAGCCACAAAAGTTTGTTAAACAATCTGTTAAATGTTCTTGTGCTTGTGCTTGTGGAAGTCCCTTTAAACAAAATTCTTTTGGACATGGACCAAGTCACAATCTCATCTATACGAAAAGACAGACTTACTTTAACTATGGGACTCCAGGTCAAATTGCCAGAAATTGCTCATATCGTGTATATGTTCCTTACTATGCACAAGGTTGGCAGAACGTGCCAAGAGGGAGATCTTTCAAAAGAAACCCTTCGAGGTCATGTTCAAACAATGGTGACTGGAACGCGAAAAGGGCCAAGAATCAAACTCCCAAGGACAAGAAGGGAATGCCGGCTAAGAAGCCAAATTCAAGAGATAGTCCGGTTATACCAAGATCAGTTAGGACAAAGACATCTCGGAGTTCGATTTCAAGTTCTAAATCGAGTGATAAAGCATCCATCAAATCAACCAAGAAATGGGTTAAACCCTGTTGGATAAGGTGTCTAAGTCCATAACTATTTCTGGTATGTACTTGACCCGACCCGGCATGGTCCATTTGGGTTACATGGCACCATGCAATTGGATAGACTAAATGAGAGAAATAAAACTTGTGGTTTATTAATATATTACAAGTTCTAATATATTAATAATATTATTTAATTAGTTTGATCTAGAATTAATTAAGTGATCAAAAGATAACTAATTAAATATATGGGTTGATTATGTAAATCATCCATAACTTATATAGTGGGCTAAGAGGCTCCATGGATAATCAAGTTTGGTTGAACCCATTCGATGCTCCATGGAGGCTCCATGGGAGTTACAAACCCATGGGTCATGGAAATGAAGAGTCATGACACATTAGGGTTTACATGGAGTAACCCTAAATGTGTCAACACTATATAAAGCTCATGTTTTCTCCCAAAATCGGTTAGACAAAAGAAACAATAGGGCTAGAGCCGATTTTAGTGTGTTATACTTTCTCTCCAAGTCTACTCCATAACATTTGGTGTTGTGTGAAGCATTTGAGGCATCACACTTGGGATGCTATGCTCACAAGGTCTCAAGGATCAAAACCAACATCAAGGTATGTAGTTCTATCTTTTATTCAAGTTAAAATTGTTCCCCATGTATGCTAGATAGGATCATAGTCTTGGAAATCAACTTTGCATGATAATTAGACAAACATAGATCCAAGGTTATTAGGGTTGCATGTACACTTAGGAAGTGTTAGAATGCTCAAAACCCATCAGTGGTATCAGAGCCTAGGCTTGTTTGTTTGTTATTTGTGCTAAATAGTTGAAAAAAGTCGACTTTGTGCAATCTGCCTGATGAACTCGCCGAGTCCATGGGGGGACTCGCCGAGTTCATGTGTATCTTCATCCTACTCGCCGAGTAGGTTCGTGCACTCGGCGAGTAGAAGCCTCAGAATGCAGATTTTCGACTTTAGTTGCTGGAAAAGGACTAGAAACATTACCCTAAACTGTTTTGGTACTTCAAAACTCATTTTAGATGGTGTAATGTGTTTACTAATCCATTTACAACAACAAGTTATCAAAATTACAAAGTTTTAAGTGTAAGTTTTGATTCATGAAAGTGTTCATATTCATGTTCTTGATCCTATGATGTTTAGATGATCATAGGAATTATTTGTAACCTATGTGGTAGATTAATTCATGATCATTATGTGTTTTAATGGAGTCCATAACTTGTCCTCAAGTTATGGAAAACCAAAAGTCACTTAGTTTTAAACAACCATTAAAAGATCACATGGGTTATAAAATGAAGAGTCTTCATTTTTAATACCCTAATAAACTCATAAGTTACAAGAAATGAAAAGTTTTGAAAGTTTACAAAACTTGCCCTCAAGTTTTGGAACAAGTAAAGTCTTGATTAAAACTTTAGTTACAACCCTTAGAATTTTAAAAGTTAAAATTCAACCCTTATACTTATAATATTATAAGTTAATAATAATAATAATAATATATATGTATAAGATCAAAGTCGTCTTACCGCTAGTACGCCTCATTCATGAAGCCGGTCTATAAAGTGGGTATAAGCTTGTTGCCTATAAAATGGAAACTTAATGGGTGTCCACTCTCACCCACCGCTTGCTTGACTGGTGGAGGGTCGTTAGCCGAACGGGTAAGACAAGGACTTATAACTTCTCATTAAAAGTATAATGATTATTATAAAGTAACTAAATATTTTATAAATTCCCAATCTTAGTTACTTTAGGAAAAATGTGAATAAGGTGCTAATCCATGAAATTACACTTTGCACCTTGTTTAAGTCGTTGGTGGAGCGTCTGTGGTTTACCGGCACACTAACTTGGACTTAACAAGGAAGGCAAAGGGTGACTTAAGGTTTTTCATGAGGTCGGAAGGAGCGTGTGTGGTTTACCGGCACAACGATTAAAGTGAAAAACATTAAGGGTACCAAGTAATTTGCATGGTTACTTCACACCTTGTTTTGTGATCCTCGGTATCCCAGTCACAAAACATGAAGGGCACACTCGAGATTGAAACATGCCATTGAAAAGTTCAATGAATCTCAAAGAATCTAGGAATTTCTAAAAGCCAAATAAAACCTAATAATTTATATTTCGTTTTCATGGTGGAAATTGGTGAATCGTCATTCACCTACCTTTCAAATATGTTATAACTTGGATTACGGCATCCCTCTTCTAGGTTATAATATATTGTGATTGGATCCTAGCCTTAATAATACATTTGGGTGTTTTATTAAGGACTATCCCTATATCTAAACTAAACTTACTTTCTTCTTTTCAGATGTTTTCCAACAATGCTACTCCTGGCTCAAACCCTACAAGCTCCTTCTCTCTCCTAAACCTTTGTGGGAGAGTCATCTTTGATGGATCCAACATTACTGACTGGATCAGAAACATCAGGATGGTCACTCGTTATGAGAATAAGGAATATGTTCTTGACAAGGAGCTCAAGGTGCCAGAGCCAACTGCTACTCCTGAGGAGTTTGCTGAATATGAGGCACATGAAAGAGATGCAACCAAAGTGACATGCATCATGATGGCCACCATGACAGCTGAGCTCCAAAAGTACTATGAGGACTACTATCCTTTTGAGATGCACCAGGATTTGATGGACTGCTACCATCAGAGTGCTCGTCAAGAGCGATATGAAATCATCTCCTCTATGATCACAACCCGAATGAAAGATGGCGAACCCATCACAAGCCATATGCAGAAAATGAAAAGGTATGTGGATCGATTGATGAAGTTGAATGTGAACTTCCCTGAGGAGTTAGCAATAGATATTATTTTTCACTCCTTACCTTCGTGTTATGATCAATTCCGCATGACATACGACATGAATAAGGAGGAAGTTACACTTAGCAAACTTCAGGGACTCCTAAAGACCGCAGAATCAGGTCTTAAAGGTAAGTCGGTTGTGACCACTCCTGCTACTACTCCAAACTCAGCACTTGTCCTCACAATCGGGAAAGGTAGAGGGAAGAAGAGAAAGAACCCTTCGAAGGGTACCAAGGGTAAGACCCTTAATGGCTCCTCTTCTGGCGGAACCAAGAAAGATTTCGTTACACCTTCTTCCGATCCCAAAGAGGCTGAATGCTTCTACTGCCACGAAAAGGCGCTCTGGAAGCGTAACTGCCCAAAGTACCAGCAAGATTTGAAGGATGGGAAGGTTAAACCCAACCATGCAGGTATTTACACTATCTCATCTAATAATTCACTCTATTCTACCTCTTGGGTCCTTGATACTGGTTGCAGTATTCATATTTGTTCTGAATTGCAGGGACTAAGAAGAAGTGAGAATGTGGAGCATGGAAAGATAAACTTAATCATGGGGAATAGGAAAGTTTCACTTGTCACCAAGATTGGAGTTTATACTTTGTTGCTTAGTAGTGGATTTACTTTAGATTTGAATAAATGTTGTTATTCGCCAGAAATGGCGAGAAATGTTATTTCTTTTCATGCTTTGTATAAACAAGGTTTTACCTTTTCTATTGATAATGAAACTGGTGGAATAAATGCTTTCTTTAATAATGTGTTTTATTTTAAAAGCATTACCTTGTGATGGTGTGTATGAAGCTGTGTCTATTGTAGATAACATAGGAAATAATGTATTGTGTATTGATTCTAATAATGATAATAACTTGGATAAAGCATCATTATGGCATTGTCGTCTTGGATATATAAGCAAGAAACGCATAGGCCAACTCCAAAAGGATGGAGTCTTGGAGTCATTTGACCTAAAGTCAGATGATAGTTGCGAATCATGCTTACTTGGAAAAATGACAAAGTCACCCTTCACAGGTTCTTGTGAAAAGGGGTGAAGGTTTGTTGGATCTTATACACACGGATGTGTGTGGACCCTTCAAACATGTCACAAGGGATGCTAATCGCTATTATGTGACTTTTACAGATGATTATAGTACATATGGATATGTCTACTTAATCAAGCATAAGTCAGAGACTTTTGAAAGGTTTAAAGAGTTTAAACAGGAAGTCGAGAATCAATTGGGCAGGAACATTAAGATGCTTCGATCCGATCGTGGTGGTGAGTATCTTAGTACTGAGTTCCTCGACTATCTAAGGGAATGTGGGATTATCTCACAATTGACACCTCCCAGGACACCACAGTTGAATGGTGTAGCTGAGAGGCGTAATCGAACCTTGTTGGACATGGTTCGTTCCATGATGAGTCGAGCTATGCTACCAATCTCATTTTGGGGGTATGCCTTCGAGACTGCCACCCATATCCTTAATCTGGTCCCCACAAAGAAGGTTGCCAAAACACCTCACGAGATGTGGACAGGAAAAGTTCCTAGTCTAGCCCACATCAAGGTTTGGGGTTGCGAGGCTTTCATGAGACGCGAGACTCATGACAAGCTCGAACCTCGAAGCGAGAAGTGTATTTTCATCGGCTACCCACAAAAATCCTTTGGTTACCTCTTCTACAGACCTAGTGAGAATGTGGTCTTTGTAGCAAGGAGGGCTATCTTTCGAGAGAGAGAGTTCATAAGCCAAGGAGACAGTGGGAGGCTAATTGACCTTGAAGAACTTCAAGAGTCAAGTGGTGAAGGAACCTCAAACCCTAGCAGTCAACTTGAGGAGGAACCTCCTGTTGATCCAATTATACCTCCAGTTGTACCGCTGAGGCATTCCACAAGGGTTAGGAATGTACCTGAGCATTACTATGGTTTCCATATTACTGCAGAAGGTGAGACACTTATTAGTGATGAGACACTAGTAGGTCTGGATAAACCTAACAGTTACGTGGAAGCCATGGCAGGCCCTGAGTCTGCTAAATGGAAAGAGGCAATGGATAGCGGGATACAATCCATGTATGACAAGCAGGTCTGGGACTTGGTTGACAATGTGCTAGGTCGTAAGACAGTTGGTTGCAAATGGATCTTCAAGAAGAAGACCGACATGGATGGTAATGTACAAACTTATAAGGCACGACTGGTTGCAAAGGGCTTTTCTCAAACTCCAAGAGTTGATTATGATGTGACCTTTTCACCAGTAGCCAAGATTAAGTCCATTAGGGTATTGTTAGCCATAGCTGCATTTCATGACTATGAAATATGGAAAATGGATGTCAAAACCACTTTCCTTAATGGAAAGTTGGCTGAGGATGTCTACATGAATCAGCCAGACGGTTTTGTCAGCACAGAGTACCCTAATAGAGTGTGTAAGCTTGAGAAATCCATCTATGGATTAAAGCAAGCACCTCGCAGATGGAATCTTTGCTTTGATGAGAAGGTCAAAGAGTTTGGCTTCTCTAGGAATGAAGACGAATCTTGTGTATATGTCAAGGCTAGTGGGAGTATAGTTAGCTTTTTGGTACTGTATGTGGATGACATACTACTCATAGGAAATGACATCCCAACTCTGCAGGAAATTAAGTCCTGGCTTGGTAAGTGTTTCGTTATGAAGGACCTAGGAGAAGCCGCCTATATTCTAGGAATAAGGATTGTGAGAAACCGGAGTAAAAGACTAATTGGACTTAGTCAGAGCACATACTTGGATAAAGTGCTAAAGAGATTCAACATGCAAGATTCCAAGAAAGGAGAGTTACCCATCCAGAGTAACACTAGACTGAGTAAGACTCAGAGCCCGAGTACTGAGGGTGAGATAGCAGAAATGAGTCGGATACCTTATGCTTCGGCAGTAGGCTCGATCATGTATGTTATGACCTATACTCGTCCTGAGGTAGCCTTTGCTTTAAGCATGGTTAGCAGATATCAGGGGAATCCTGGTAAGGCTCACTGGACAGCGGTAAAGAACCTTCTCAAGTACCTGCGGAGGACTAAGGACTGGGTCCTTACCCTTGGTGGGAGTGATGACTTGAGAGTTGTAGGGTTATAGTGATGCTAGCTTCCAGACTGATAGGGATAATTTCCGCTATCAGTCGGGCTGGGTCTTTACCTTAAATGTAAGAGCAATCTCTTGGAAAAGTTCCAAGTAGGAGATTTTGGCTGATTCAACTTGCGAATCAAAGTATATAGCGGCAAGCGAGGCGGCAAAAGAGGCTATGTGGCTAAAGAACTTCATTGGAGACCTTGGACTTGTGCCAGCTATATCGAAGCCTATAGAGATTTTCTGTGATAGTGAAAGTGCAGTTGCCTTAGCAAAGGAACCAAGGGATCATGGGAGATCCAGACACATCGACAGAAAATATCATTTTATCAGACATCGCATAGAAGAAGGACTTCCCATGGCAAAGAGGGTATCATCGGATGAGAACCCGACAGATCCCCTCACGAAGGGACTGGGTAGGGTTAAGCATCTCCAGCATGCTAGGAGCATAGGGCTGAAGGATGATATTAGTTTTAGTAGTTAGATAATTTTGAAATTTGTAAAATGTAGCTGACATTTGATGATGAATAAAAGGTGTGTTTATTTATGAGTAAAGTGTTTCTATCCCTTGTCAATCGTTTACTATTATTTCTTTTGCATGTTTTGACTTCCAGAATATTTATGTTGTTTTACATATTATTGAAATTATCCACAGTCAGTCATATGTTGGAAGTAGATATGAAGTAAGACTATCATGAGTTGGTTATAGAGGTCTAAGATGTTAGACATGGCTTCAACACTCATGAGTGCTCATAAGTTCTGAGTATTGGATTCAACCCACGCTCGCTGGTATCACTTCATGGAATTTATCTTGAGTGATCGCGAGACGGTAATATCATATAAGTCTTCAAACCTAGAGATATGACTTGTTAACTATGAGTTAGTTATGCATTGAACGTACGAAACCACATTGGTAACTCGATGTTATAAAACGTGCGTTTGTGTGTAATTTAACAAGTAGTAGAACAAGCATATGAGTCGAAGTTTATATGTTCCTTCTTGGATTAGAAGTTGATATCTGGGCCCCTCGATGATTTTGTTTTGACCTATGTACCGGGCCCGGTCAGAACTAAGTTGACGTGTTCAATTAAGTTCTATGTCAAACAAATCGGAAATCGGGAAACAAACTGTTGGACAATAAGCAAGACTATGTTCCATGTGGTTGTCCGGCTGATATCTAGAATAGAGGATTATATGATCCCTTATCTGAAATGGCGTACCATCATCTTCTCAGTTCCGAGAAACCTTGAAAAGAGCTACGATTGTCGATCGGTTCCTGAAGTCATACTTGCAGTTATAGTTATTAGACTTATCCAAGTGGGAGACTGTTGGATAAGGTGTCTAAGTCCATAACTATTTCTGGTATGTACTTGACCCGACCCGGCATGGTCCATTTGGGTTGCATGGCACCATGCAATTGGATAGACTAAACGAGAGAAATAACACTTGTGGTTTATTAATATATTACAAGTTCTAATATATTAATAATATTATTTAATTAGTTTGATCTAGAATTAATTAAGTGACCAATAGATAACTAATTAAATATATGGGTTGATTATGTAAATCATCCATAACTTATATAGTGGGCTAAGAGGCTCCATGGATAATCAAGTTGGGTTAAACCCATTGGATGCTCCATGGAGGCTCCATGGGAGTTACAAACCCATGGTTCATGGAAATGAAGAGTCATGACACATTAAGGTTTACATGGTGTAACCTTAAATGTGTCAACACTATATAAAGCTTATGTTTTCTCCCAAAATCGGTTTGACAAAAGAAACAATAGGGCTAGAGCCGATTTTAGTGTGTTATACTTTCTCTCCAAGTCTACTCCATAGCATTTGGTGTTGTGTGAAGCATTTGAGGCATCACACTTGGGGTGCTAGGCTTACAAGGTTTCAAGGATCAAAACCAACATCAAGGTATGTAGTTCTATCTTCTATTTAAGTTAAAACTGTTCCCCATGTATGCTAGATAGGATCATAGCCTTGGAAATCAACTTTGCATGATAATTAGACAAACATAGATCCAAGGTTATTAGGATTGCATGTATACTTAGGAAGTGTTAGAATGCTCAAAACCCATCAAACCCAACTACAGATGGGTACCAATGGTTCATACTCCCAAATCATTTAATGATTCTAACATTTCTTCATCTTTTGTGTGTGACAAACATGATATGTCATGGGAGAGAGTAAATTGTGTAGATGATAATGGTCAACCTAGCTTCAGAATGGACTTGGTTCCAAAAGCTAACTAATCTCGCACTCTGTGTCGGAGTAGCTATGGAGGAATATCATCAGACTCCGGTTTGTAAGATAGTGCTATTCCAGGCACATGATAGGAGACATCTCTCAACTACATTACATTCAGAACTTTAATTGAGAGAATGTATCCTTTGTGGGATGGAAGACAGAAAGGATCACAAATGGGGATCATGTTTATAGGCGTGTTGAAAATCTTAACTTCGTTCTGGAGTTGAAAGACAGCCGAGGCTGAACATGTTGCTACATCTACGTGTTTTTCTCAGATCATCTGGATGCAATTTCAATTTTTGAATTATGGTTTAAGTTTTCTTTTCGATACTTTTACGTTTTTTATAAAATGATTCGTTTTGAAGACAATTTTATGTTTATCATTTGGAATTGTGGCTCAATATTTCTTCGGCATATGGACTTATGTCCTTAATTCTGGTGCTGATAGGGTGATTGGGGGTTCTGATAAAGTAGGTCTGTGTGAAATTGTTTTTTTCTTATCCTCTATGTCAATAATATGTTTCCCCTTCTGCGTGATTGGAAGATCCGACCTGGGACGCAACATATGCACCTCGATTTCTATGCATTTTTATCTATGCTTCTCTCTATCTATCTATGTCAGTCATATGTGGTCCCCTCTGCGTGATTGGAAGATCCGACCTGGGGCACAACATAAACTTTTTGTCAATCTATCCCCCTGTCTATGTTAGTCATATGTTATTCCCTCTGCTTGATTGGAAGACATCCAACCTTGGATACAACATATGCATTTCAATATTTATGTTCTCTCTCAAATAATTGAACACTCACCTAAAGTAAAGAGCTCTTTGGAATTCCTTGATTGCTAGGGTATGTGGTGAAATGGGGAACACATTTTAGTGCACTTAAAATTGAATTAACTAAAGGTTGTCTGTAGATCTCGCTGCTGAATTTAAGTGGACAATGTTATCCTTGGTCGTCGTCAGCAAAATGGTCTATTTAGGAATAAGATCACACTGACTTGTCACTTATGATATGTCTAACTTGTCAATATCCTTTGTGTTTAAGTGGATCACAATATTGGATATTTACCAGAGCTAAACATGCAGGTGTGTATTGATACACGATATTGAATTGCTTGACAACTTTGATCCCAAAAGTTTTAAATTTAGTTATTATTTTTGTTAAATTTGTTCATATTTTACCTCTATGCACAAATTTTGGGGGAGAATTAAAAAATCAAACAAAAAATCATAAAATTAAAAAAATATATATATACAAAAATATGTTTATTTCTATTTTTATTTCTTTTTCAGAAAAATCAAAAATCCAAAAAATATTTTATTTTTACTTTTGAGTGTATTTTTAATTTTACTTTTATTTCTTAGTTATTTCTATCGTGTGCAAAGTTTATTTTTATTTTTATATTTTTATCTCAAAGTTTCGTTTGTCTTAAAAAGCGAATTCAAAAAGTAGAAGAGACTCATGGAGACTGTATCGGAATTTTCTGAGTAAAAAGAAGAAACCTGGAAAGGAGTTGATGCTTATTATTCTTCACTCCATTTTAACAAGGAATTGAAGGATTGAAACTGTACAAATTGTCAGTTAGGCGGTATCTTTCTAAGAACTGTCGTATTTAAGGATTTAAAGGTCTGAAACTGAATAGATGTCAGGGCACCAGGGCGATGCACGTCGCAAGGCACGATTATCGTTGAACGTCTCGCCAAGGGCCAAGTTAACTTGTTTAACTTGAAAAACTGTATTGAGATCATTGATCTAGGATATACAAGGTCTAACATCAAAAAGGTCATGAGTAGTTCTCCGATACTAAACAAATCGTAGTGTGTTCCTCCGTGTTCACACATATACTGCAAGTAGTCTCCTTCTGAGCCAAGGCTGGGTCCTTAAACAACTGTGGTGAGAAGGGTCTTTATGATTCTGTGATGGTGATCGTTAAAGAATACTTATTCAAAGGAACAAGAAGTGTAGATTACTTTTCAGTACTCAAATTTTCAACCCCAGAAGCAAGGCGAAGCTGTACTTGAAGTTATATGATAGATTGCATTGAAGCCTCCTCAATTAATTTGCTGCTATCTATGAACTTGCTGAAGTGATCCAGAAGAATCGGTATCTCTGTTATTATCTCTGCAGTATTTCAAAGCTAAAAGTGATGATTTTTAAGAGCCATAACAAGAAGCCTCTACACCCAATGTGCGTTCAAAGTCAAATTCTTAAAAGGAAGTCCAACTACTCAAGGTGAAGTCATTCATGCAGAAATTCAAATGTTCATCTTAAAGTTATGAAGATGTGACACCCGGTTCCTGGTACGTATTTTAATTAAATTCAACTCATGTTTTGCTTTGGGACTCGGTGAGTTGGAGGCCTAACTCGTCGAGTAGACTCGACTTTGGATCGGCATGATAACTGACCTACTCGATGAGTCGGGAGACCGACTCAACGAGTAGGACTGTCTGGATGAAACCCTAATATTTGGGGTTTGCACCCTATTTAAACAACTTATAATGCCCCAACCCTGCCTCCATTGTTCCTCCCAACCCAAAGAAAGCCCTAACTCGAATCCTAAGCTATTTTTAGTGTTCTTAAGCTTGTTGGTGACTTTTGTGTGCATGTGAAGTTGGAAGAGGAGAACGAAGCTTGGGAGTTCAAGTGGAAGCTAGTGGATCCAGAGGTTTTTCTTCATTCTCAGTTCATTCAAGTTAAAAACCTTGAACCTTGACCATCTATCTCTTAGATATTGTTTTGGGGCTATTTTCTACCCCTTTTATAAGTCTGTGAAGTTATATTCGGATTTTGTGAGGGAGTTACACTTAAGATCTAGAACCATTGACGGTTCCCATGGCATAAAGGTGCCATCTTTATGGCCATGTGAGACCCATGCATCATATAAACCTCTTTTTATGGCTTTTTGAGCCAAAAACCCCATGTTTGGATGTCAAGATTGGAACTTTATGTATAAAATGGACCTTAGAAGGTCAGATCTGTGATTTTGATGCATAAAGACCCATTATAATCGCCTGTATTGTTTTGAACAAAGATGGACTCGACCAGTCGTTCATGGGACATGGTGAGCCGGGAGGTATTTTCCATCAAATCCTTTCCATTGATGGACCAGACGCTACGATTGAAGGTCCCTCGGTTGTTTGGACTCATTAGGGACCTGGAAGTCATAGATATCGGCGAGTGTATGAGTCGACTCGACGAGTTCAAGGCAATGTCCCAACCACATGAAGACGGACTCGACGAGTTCTGGGAGAACTCGGCAAGTCATAGACCAAATACCTTCAACGAATGAAGATGGACTCGATGAGTTCAAGTAGGAACTCAGCGAGTAGGGACGAGGTTGTAGCTCTTACTAGACTCGACGAGTAGGGACGAGGTTGTAGCTTTTCGTGGACGAGGGGACTCGACGACTTGGTGAACCAACTTGGCGAGTCTGGTCAACCAGATGTTAACTTTGACCAAGGTTTTGACCTTGACTTTGGCTTGGACTTGAGTTGACCCTTGTAAGCGTTATGAGCATGAAATGGTAATTTGGAAACGATGTTGTGTAGGAATTGAGGAGTCGTAAAGAGTCAATTTTCACACCGAGGATAGTGCAGACACTACACGGAATTGAGGTTAGTTACCTTCCAATAGAAATGGGTCTAAGGCACCAAGGCCGACCCATTAGCAGTGGTACATACTAAAGATGATTGTCTTTGTGATAATCATCTAGCATGTTGAGTCTGTTATTATGTGCTAGGATGTTATGATATATGTGTAGTATTGATAGGGATGGGATAGTCATCGGTTACCGGTTGAAAGATACCGAAGGGGTGGAAAGTACCCATGGATGCCTAGCCGTATTGTCATGTTACATTATTATGCGATAGCAGTAGGAGATGAAATAGTCCCCGGTTACCAGTTGAAAGATACCGAGGGGGAGGTTAGCTCTCGGTTACTGGTTGAAACTCGGTTACCGATTGAAAGATATCGAAGGGGAGGTTAGTTCCCGGGTATCGGTTTAATCATACCGAGTAATAGCCACTATTATGTGGTATGTGGTATGACAAGGGAACACACCAAGATTTGTGCTTACGGTTTTCAGTTTTGGTTTCAGGTACCTCTTTGTCTAAGGGGAAGGAGCCGACGAGGTAGCATCGCATCGCACACACATGATTCCGCATTTGAGATTTCTGTTATTGTACTCTGACATTATTACTATTTGATGATATGGTTTTAAGACATGTAACTATGGTTTATGAATTCATATGATATCAGTAATTTTTTTTCTTAAACAATTTTACAAGTAATATAATTAAAAATGAAAAAAATTTGGTCTCGATTTTTGGGATATTACAAGTTGGTATCAGAGCCTTGGTTTGAGGGATTCGGACACACCTTAGGAGGTGTCTGGACCCATACATGATATGTTATGTTATATGATATGATTATGATAACTGCATGCTAGATTAGGGATAAGGATCTAGGAAGGATGCCTTAAAAGATTTTTGTATGAGTTTATTGAGCTATATGCTAGGGTTGTTTAGTCAACAGTATGATAGCCTGATTAGGTAATGCCTGATAATGGTTAATCAATGCACGAATGTTGCTTGCTTTGTGCTTATAGGGGTTCCAGCTAGTTTTAATTAACTAGTGAATGAATATGTAATAGTATTCGCAAGCTAGTTAGGGAAAGATGGTAGGGACTCCTTGTACAGCTGATGGCAGAGAGTAGGTCGGAAAGTACCCTAGGATAAGCCTAGGATGAGATTAGTTTGGAAAGCTTTACTAGTAGAAGGGACTTGGTGAATTCGAAGAAATCCTTGAGGAAAGTACGGATAGATGTGGAAGGTAGTATGGGCCCGTACTACTGGAAACAGAGGATCTGTACTAGAATCAAGGAGGGCTAAGATAGAATCAGGAAACTTGGAGAGTGTGTGAGACCTCTCGAGAATAAGTATGACCCTGACATTTATGTGTTTATTTCAGTATGGCGATTACATGACATGAAGCACGAGGTTCAGGGTCTTGATCAGGATCAGGATCAGGCTCAGGTGCGGGATCTGAGCAGGTTTATGACGGGCTACGCGAGTTCATCGCGTCTGAGATCTCGAGAGATATCCTTAAAGCGACCCTAGTCATTTTCAGGTCGACCAAGGAGGGGATTATTGAGCTGATGGAGGATCACCACCGGACATTCAAGAGTGACTTGGCATCCAGCCAGTCGGGTACAGGCATACTGTCCTTCAAGTACTTTAGGGGGAATGGTGCGCCAGACTTTCATGGAGCGAAGGATCCCATTGCTGCCAGGAGATGGATCGCAGACGTTGAGTCTGCGCAGCTGACGAGCTTCTGCCTGGAAGAGTCGAAGGTCGGCTTTTCTGCAGGTTGTTTGAGGGACAGAGCTAGGGATTGGTGGGAGTCAGTTGGTGACTCACTGGGAGCCCCAGCCATCGAGGCTATGACTTGGTCAGATATTGTGACCAGGTTCAAGACTGAGTTTGTGCCAGTTGTGGAGCTTCAGCAGTTGGCCAGGGAGTTTCTTAACATGACGTAGACTATGGAGTCAGTGGTGGAGATCACCGCAAAGTTCCGAGAGAGGGCCTTGTTGGTACCTCAGTATGCAGGGGATGAGGAGATGCAGAAGACCCGCTATCATGACATGTTGAGGGATGATATTCAGGAACATGTCAGCTACTCAGCTTGCCCGACTCTGGACTCTATGATTGCCAGGGCGAAGGCGAGGGAGATTGACTTGGAGCACATCCAGAAGAGGAAGGCAGAGGTGTGCCATCCCCATTTTCGCAGCCAGAAAAGAACGATTTGTTTATGCTTTTTCTTATAAAATTAGAGTAATCTTTTGGTTAAAAGAGTTGCGGAATTTGTTCCCAAAACAAAATATGATAAAATTTATCAAAACGTTTCTCAAAGAGAATGTATTTTCATTAAATAATAAAACCTCAGGATGTCATGTTCCGATACAGACACATAAGCATAAACAGAGCTTACATTTATTTACACTAATGATTTTCATCTCCTTAAATCTCTTAGTGAAATATGTCTTCGTATTGATACCTGTGATGCAAAGAAAACTGAGTGGGTCAAGCTTGGGAGCCTGGTGAGCATATAGGGTTTTCAACCCACAATAATACATTTATTATTCAATCATCAAACAATCAACCCAAATACCAATCCCCATAACTCCTTTATTTCTTAAGGGTCTACCCTAAGAACCAACTATCCCTCATTCATTCATTCATTCCTAAGGATTTACCTATGGAACTGGCACAAAGTCCATTTTCTACCAAGGTTTATACAACAAGCACTATGTCACATAGTCACCAGGGTTCATACAATTGACACTACGTCTCATAGTCACCAAGGTTTACACAATAGGCACTACGTCTCATAGTCACCAAGGTTTACACAATAGGAACTACGTCTCATAGTCACCAGGATTTACACAAAAGGCACGAAGTCACCTCCTCACCAAGGTTTATCAAATAGCATGAAGTCGCATTGTCAGCAACTATTCCATCTACCCATGTTCTACCAAAAAATTTTGTAGATATAAATACAAACACAGTTTAAATCATTTAACACCCGTATAAAAACCTCAATTCCAAGTCCATCTCAAATAGACAAATAATATATAACACATAGCACGTATTTCATAGCTAATACTTTATATTTATGTGTTAGAAGAAAGTAACTATACACTCACTTGATCAAAAGATGATCGGACAGTAGTACAGCCTGTAAAAGTAGTATTCTTCGGTAGATCTGGAAGATCTTCACAAAAACCGGCTTCTCGCAGGCAGAGCTTCGACTCGGAAAGTATTTTCTTCTCGGGATCTTCGGTCTTCGGGACTTGCTTCATGTCTCGGGATGATATCGGGGCTTCGGGGGTTAAAATAGGGCTTAGAGAGTGTATCAGGAGTGGGAGCGTTAGAGATGAGCAACCAAACTCGGCTGCCCCTTGAATTCTATTTTTAGGGTGAATTTTGTAGGTTCACCTCATGAGCCACACATGTTCACCTCGTTACCTACATATGCTAACCTCGTGAGCTCAATACGTCATTTTGTTCGTCATGGCCAGTTGCCCTGGAAGACGTCCATCGTCTGTTCACCTCGTGAGCTAGGCTCACCTCGTGAACTACATATGTTCACCTCGTGAGCTCTGACACAACCTTGGGGTTCACACCCCGAACTTCAGAAATTCATAACTTTCGCATACGAGCTCCGTTTTTAACGTTCTTTATATCCACACGTAGGTGAGATTATGCTCTAAAACTCTCGTATAGACTCCGTTGGCTAATTTTGACTTTATTTTTAATATATTATAAATATGTTATTTTTAGTAGGCCGGAACAGGAAAACTCTGTTATAAATTCATAACTTCTTCATCTGACGTCCGTTTTCGTCTGTCTTTTTACCGTTGCACTACCATTGAAGAGATCTTCGAGTCTTATTTAGATTGTTTTGGCTAAAAACTGCTCGATCTCAAAGTCGACCTTCCGGCTGCATACTACTAAGCTGAAACTTAGAAAAATCATAACTTCCTCATACGATGTCAGATTTTGACATTATTTTTATGTACGCTTTCGGTTTAACGTATTCTACGACTTTCGTTTAGATTGCTAAGGCTAAATATCTCTCTATCGTAAATTTACTATTTATGTCGCGCTGTGTCGTGTCAGTTCTGTCACTAAACTTCGACTGGTCATAACTTCTTCGCTACAACTCAGATTTCGTCGTTATTTATATGCATGGAAACCTTGTGACATATACTAAAACTTGGTTATGATTATTCATTCTAAACACTCTTCTATCAAAAATTCATTTTTGATGCTTATCGTCTCTAAATTTACTAACCCTAATCTACGGGCGTTACAAGAGGAGGGAACTTGGATCTATGGTGTACATGCAACTCTAGAAACCTTGACTAAGATACATGTAAATAATTATTTTTCCTATCTACTTGGCATGGGGAACTTGAATCAAATAAAGCTAGTATAATTACTTACCTTGTAGTTGTAGTTGATTGCTTGGAGTTTTAGAGCCTAGCACCAATAGTGTGGATGCCTCAAATGGAAATCACAAATCACCACAAACTTTGGAACCTTGAGAGAATAGTCACAACTATCTTGAAATCGGCCCTCTTACTTTACTCACCACAACTATTGTGATTTCAAGAACCAAAGCCTCCATCATATAGTGTGGTCGATTAGGGTTACATCCATGTAAACCCTAATACCTGTCTTTTCATTTCCATGAGATCCATGGGTTAAAGCTCCATGGAGTATACATGAACTTTCCAAGCAAGCCTAGCCCATTCCAAATAAGCATTAGCCCACACTATATAAATATAGGAGCCCATATTTAATTAGTAATACTTTTGATCTCTTAATTAATCCTAGATTAATTATAGATCAATACTAATTAAATAATGTGATTTTATATTAATATATTAGAACTTATAATATATTAATAAATCATGCCTTATACTATTCTCAAAAGATTATCCATAAATTGTTCAGGTGAAGTGCAACCCAAATGGACCATGCCGGGTCGGGTCAAGTACATACCAAATATAGTTATGAACTTAGACACTATGTCCAATATTCTCCCACTTAGATAAGTCTAATAACTATAGTTGCAAGTATGACTTCAGCAACCGATCAGCAATCATAGCTCTTTAAACTATGTTGAACTAGAACGCGCCATTTTAGATAAGTGATCATATAATCCTCTGTTGTAGATATCAGCTGGAAAAATACATGGAACATGGTCTTGCTTATTGTCCAGCATTTGTTTCCCGATTTCTAATTTGTTTGACATAGAACTTAACTGAACACATCAATTTAGTTCTGACCGGGCCCGATACATAGGTCAAAACAAAATCATCGAGGGGCCCAGATATCGCTTCTAATCCTAGAAGGAACAGATAAACTTCGACTCATATGTTTGCTCTACAACTTGTTGAATTACACACAAAGGTACGTTTTATAACATCGAGTTACCAATGCGTTTTCGTACAATCAATGCATAACCAACTCATAGGCAACAAATCATATCTCTAGGTTTGAAGACTTATATGATATTACCGTCTCACGATAATTCAAGATAAATTCCATGAAGTGATACAAGTGAGCGTGGGTTGAATCCAATACTCAGAACTTATGAGCACTCATGAGTGTTGTAGCCCTGCTTTGTCTAACATCTTAGACCTCTACTAGCCAACCCATGATAGTCTTGATTCATATCTATTTCCAACATATGACCGACTGTGGAGAGTTTGAATAATATGATATAAACCATAACATAATAATTCTGGAAGTCAAAACATGCAAAAAGAAATAATAGTAAACGATTGACAAGTGATAGCAACACTTTACTCATAAATAACAACTTTTATTTATCATCAAATGTCAATTACATTTTACAAATTTCAAGATTATCTAACTACTAAAACTAATATCATCCTTCAGCCCTATGCTCCAAGCATGTTGGAGATGCTTAGCCCAAGTCAGTCCCTTCGTAAGGGGATCTGCTGGGTTCTCATCCGATGATACCCTCTTTGCCATGAGGATTCCTTCTTCTATTCGATGTCTGATGAAGTGATATTTTCTATCAATGTGTCTGGATCTCCCATGATCTCTTGGTTCCTTGGCTAAGGCAACCGCACTATTGTTGTCACAGAAAATCTCCATTGGCTCCTTTATAGCTGGTACAACTCCAAGGTCTCCAATGAAGTTCTTTAGCCATATAGCCTACTTTGCTGCCTCGCTAGCTGCTATATACTCTGATTTACAAGTGGAATCAGCCACTGTCTCCTACTTGGAACTTTTCCAAGTAATTGCCCCTCCGTTTAGGGTAAAGACCCAGCCCGACTGAAAGCGGAAATTATCCTTGTCAGTCTGGAAGCTAGCATCACGGTACCCTACAACTCTCAAGTCATCACTCCTATCGGGGTTAAGGGCCCAATCCTTAGTCCTTCGTAGGTACTTGAGGATATTCTTTACAGAAGTCCAGTGTGCCTTGCTAGGGTTCCCCTGATACCTGCTAACCATGCTCAAAGCAAAGGCTACATCAGGTCGACTACACGTCATAGCATACATGATCAATCCTACAGCTGAAGCATAAGGTATTCAACTCATTTCTGCTATCTCAGCCTCAGTACTAGGGCTTTGTGTCTTACTCAATCTGGCGTTACTCTGGATGAGTAACTCACATTTCTTGGAGTTATGCATGTTGAACCTTTTCAACACTTTGTCCACATAGGTGCTTTGACTAAGTCCAATTAGTCTTTTACTCATGTTTCCCAAAATCCATATCCCTAGGATATAGGCAGCTTCACCAAGGTCCTTCATAGCGAAACACTTCCCAAGCCAGGACTTTACTTCTTGCAGGGTTGGGATGTCATTTCCTATGAGTAGTATGTCATCCACATACAACACCAGAAATGTAACGACCCAATTTTCACGCCCAAAAATTTCATTTTAAATAGGTGGTTTGTAAAACATTTGTAGTAAAGCATCATCCGATCATACCATTTCATAAAACATATCACGTGTCTGAAAACCCAAAACATGAAAGTAATAATAATTTCAGAGTACAATCCCAGAACATCTCATAATGAGGAAAACCAATGTGTGTGTATGATGTGCCGCTACCACGCCAGCTCCTTCCCCTTCGCTGAAGAGGTACCTGAAACCAAAACTGAAAACTGTAAGCACGAAGCTTAGTGAGTTCCCCCATCGTACCACATACCATACAATCATATCACATACATACTGCCAGGCATTTCTGGGGTGTCGACCTACCCGTACGACCATTCTGGGGTGCCGACCTACCCGTACGGCCATTCTGGGGTGCCGACCTTCCTGTGTCAAGCCATTCTGGGGCGCTAACCTACCCATATCGAGCCATTCTGGGGTGCTAACTACCCTTCGATCCTAACAATCAAACCTCGGGGACTATGTCACACCCTACTACTACTATCACATATAACCTAACACAAACATATTATCAGACATATCTGGGGTGCCTGAACTACCCTTCAATCCTAACAACCGAACTCAGGGACTGGTCCCCTCCTACTACCTCTATTGCATATAACATAACAGCCAGCATGCAAACATATCATCACATACTGTCAGACATATCTGCGGTGTCTGACTACCCTTCGGTCCTAACAACCGAACTCTACTACTATCACATACAACATATCATGCTAGCATATAACATATCAGGTAGTAGCAAGCCTAGATGATATCACAAATACAATCATCTATCATACGTCTCCTACTGGTAGGCCGGCATTGTGGCCTTAGACCCACCGCTACTGGAAGGTAACTCACCTCGTAGTAGCTGTTGAACTGTGCAGGAATCCTCTAGCTGCTGCCGCTGCTACTGCTCCGGAAATCCTCCGGCTATAATTCCCACAAAACACTTAGTCAGAAACTGACATCTACTCTTAGGGTAAAATGACCATTTTACCCCTGAGCAAGTCAAAGTCAAATTCAACTTCTAGTTGACCTGACTCGCCGAGTTGGCTCGCCAACTCGCCGATTCCCTATCCTTCCATTAGACCTCAAACCCGTCTCTACTCTGCGAGTTAGGCGATGACTCGACGAGTTTTCCTTCTAAATGAACATCGACTGAATCCTCAACCGACTCGCTGAGTTGTATGAACAACTCGTCGAGTTCATCATCAACTGATGCTCAGGTCCTGCCCTTGACCCGCCGAGTTGTATGAACAACTCGTCGAGTCCATCTTCATCCCCAAGAAGATTGCCTTGGACTTGCCGAGTCTGTTCATGCACTCGCCGAGTACCATGAATTTCCAGAACAATGGCTTAGTCCAGAACGTTGGGTCACCCCTTGGGACCCCTTAAAACCTTTCCACACTTAACTAGGTCCTTATGACCCTCAACTGATATGGGACAGAACCTTGGACTCGCTGAGTCTAAGAACAGACTCGTCGAGTTGGTCACAACCACTCATTGAATCTTAGTTTTCTGATGTACAACACTTGATCAAAATGTAGATCTATGCTTCAACAATCGATCTAGCACGTAAAGTTACAACCTTTACGTGCTTGCATGGGACTTTAAGTTCAAAAGGTCCAAAAACAAGCTCTCACAATGCATGGGGCCTTCCTTGAGTGCAAAAGCCACTCCTTTCTGCCTTATAACCCCTCAAAGGACCTAGATCTGAAACATCGCCCTCAAACCATGCTTGCAATCATGGTTGGTGACTAAAATGGCTTAGAAAAGCCCTAAAACTCCCCAAAATGGGGTCTATCAAAAGAGCAAGCAAGGTATAGACTTTATACCTTCTGAAGTCAGAAAATGATGCTCAAAACCGAATCCTTCTAGCCTCCTCTTAATCCTTCATGCTTTTCCTTCCTTCCTTGGATCACAAAAACACCAAAATCACTCCAAAGGCCTTGGATTGCTTCAAAAACGGCTAGGGTTTGCTATGGGGGTCTTCTGGGAGCAAATGGGACTAAGGAGGCCGAGTTAAGGTGTTTAAATAGGGTGAACACCCTCGGATTAGGGTTTTTGCCCAAACAGGGTCTACTCGCTGAGTCCGGGACTCGACTCGCCGAGTCCACAACTTAAACTCCATGCCTCATCCCGCTTCTACTCGGCGAGTTGGTCCTTCAACTCACCGAGTCCAAGGCTAAAAATGTAACATAAATGAAAATTTAATAGCAGAATACGTACCAAGAACCAGGTGCTACAAGAAAGCTGACTATACTCCCACTAGCCTTGACATAGACACAAGATTCATCTTCACTTCTTGAAAAGCCAAATTCTTTGACTTTCTCATCAAAGCAAAGATTTCATCTGTGAGGTGCCTGTTTCAATCCATAAATGGATTATCGAGCTTACACGCTCTATTGGGTTATTCTGTATTGACAAAACCCTCTGGTTGAACCATGTAAACATCTTTAGCCAACTTTCCATTAAGGAAAGCGGTTTTGACATCCATTTGCCATATTTCATAGTCATGAAATGCAGCAATGGCTAACAAGACCCTAATAGACTTAATCTTGGCCACTAGTGAAAAGGTCTCATCATAATCAACTCCTGGAGTTTGAGAGTAACCCTTTGCAACCAGTCGTGCCTTATAAGTGTGTACATTACCATCCATGTCGGTCTTCTTCTTGAAGATCCATTTGCACCCAACTATCTTACGATCAGGTACATTGTCAACCAAGTTTCAAAATTGATTGTCATACATGGACTGTATCTCGCTATCCATAGCCTCTTTCCATTTAGCAGCCTCAGGGCCTATCATGGGTTCTGTGTAGCTGTTAGGCTCATCCAGATTTACCACTGTGTTATCACTGATAAGTGTCTCACCTTCTGCAGTAATATGGAAACCATAGTAATGCTCAAGTGCATTCCTAACTCTGGTGGAACGCCTCAGAGGTATAGATTCTTCAGTCGTCTCAACAGGAGTTTCCTCCTCAAGTTGAGGGCTAGGGTTTGAGGTTCCTTCACCACTTGACTCTTGAATTTCCTCAAGGTCAATTTGCCTCCCACTGCCGCCTTGCCTCATGAATTCTCTCTCTCTCTCGAAAGTATCCTATTCTTGCTACAAATACCACATTATCATTGGGTCTGTAGAAGATGTAGCCAAAGGATTTTTGTGGGTAGCCGATGAAAATACACCTTTCGCTTCGGGGTTTGAGCTTATCATGAGTCTCACGTCTCACGAAAGCCTCACAACCCCAAATCTTGATGTGGTCTAGATTGGGAACTTTTCCAGTCCACATCTCGTGAGGTGTTTTGGCAACCTTCTTTATAGGGACTAGATTAAGGATATGGGTGGCAGTCTCTAAGGAATACCTCCAAAATGATATTGGTAGCGAAGCTCGACTCATCATGGAACGAACCATGTCCAACAAGGTATGATTGCGCCTCTAAGCTACACCATTCAACTGTGGTGTCCTAGGAGGTGTCAATTGTGAGACAATCCCACATTCCTTAAGATAGTCAAGGAACTTAGTACTAAGATACTCACCACCATGATCGGATCAAAGCATCTTAATGTTCCTGCCCAACTGATTCTCCACTTCTTGCTTGAACTCTTTGAATTTCTCAAAGGTTTCTGACTTATGCTTGATTAAGTAGACATATCCATATCTACTAAAATCATCAGTAAAAGTCACATAGAAGCGATTAGAATCTCTTGTGGCGGTTCTGAAGGGTCCACACACATCCATGTGTATGAGGTCTAACAAACCTTCACTCCTACACAAGTGCCAGTAAAAGGTGACTTTGTCATTTTACCAAGCAAACAAGATTCACAACTATCATCTGACTTTAGGTCAAATGACTCCAACACTCCATCTTTTTGGAGTTGGCCTATGCGTTTCTTGCTTACATGTCCAAGACGATAATGCCATAAAGATGCTTTATCTAAGCTAGTGGAAGAGTCAATACACAATACATTATTTCCAAGATTATCTACAACATACACAGTTTGATACATGCCATCACAAGGTAATGCTTTAAAATAAAGAACATTATTAAAGAAAGCATCAATACTACCATTATTATTATCAAAATAAAAGGTAAAACCTTGTTTATACAATGCATGAAAGGAAATAACATTTCTTGCCATTTCTGGAAAATAACAACACTTATTCAAATCTAATGTAAACCTACTATTTAGCACTAAGGAATAAACTCCTATCTTGGTGACAGGTAAAGCTTTCCTGTTTCCCATGATCAAGTTTGTTTTTCCCTACTCCACATTCCCACTTCTTCTTAGTCCCTACAAATCACAACATATATGAATACCACAACCTATGTCAAGGACCCAAGACTTAGAATGAGGTGAGTTATTAGACAATATAGTGTATATAGCTGCATGGTTGGGTTTTACTTTCCCATCCTTCAAATTGTGTTGGTACTTTGGGCAGTTTCGCTTCCACTGCGACTTTTCATGGCAATAGAAGCATTCAGCCTCATTAGGGTTAGCAGAAGGAGTGACAAAACCTTTCTTGGTTTTTCTTGAAGAGGAGCCTTCAAGGGTCTTACCCTTGGTACCCTTAGAAGGGTTCTTTCTCTTCTTCCCTTTGCCATGCCCGATTGCCAAAACAATTGGCTGTGATTGGAGTAGGAGTAGGAGTAGTAACAGCTGACTTACCCTTTAGACCACTTTCAGCGGTCTTCAAGAGTCCTTGAAGTTTGTTGAGGGTGACTTCTTCCTTGTTCATGTGATATGTCATGCGGAATTGATCATAACATGATGGTAAGGAGTGCAAAATGATGTCTATTTCTAACTCCTCGGGGAAGTTCACATTCAGCTTCAGTAAACGGTCCACATACCTTTGCATTTTCTGCATGTGGCCCGTGATGGGTTCACCATCTTTCATTCGGGTTGTTATCATGGAGGAGATTATTTCATATCGCTCTTGACGAGCACTTTGATGGTAGCGGTCCATCCAGTCCTGGTGCATCTCAAAAGGATAATAGTCCTCATAGTACTTTTGGAACTCGGCTGTCATGGTGGCCATCATGATGCATGCCACTTTTGTAGCATCTCTTTCATGTACCTCATATTCAGCAAGCTCTTCAGGAGTAGCAGTCGGCTCGGGTACCTTCAGCTCCTTGTCGAGAACATATTCTTTGTTCTCATACCGAGTGACCATCCTGATGTTTCTGATCCAATCTGTAAAGTTGGACCCATCAAAGATGACTCTCCCACAAAGATTCATGAAAGAGAAGGAGCTAGTAGGGTTTGAGCCAGAAGCATTGTTATTGGAAGACATCTGAAAAGAAGAGGGAATAGATTAGATTAGATTTAGATATAGTCCTTAATAAAACACCCAAATGTAGTATTAAGGCTAGGACCCAACACAATATTTTATAACTTAGAAGAGGGATGTCGTAATCTAAGTTATAAGATATCTGAAGGTAGGTGAATGACGATTCACCAATTTCCACCATGAAAACGAAATATTTAATTAGGTTTTAATTGGTTTAGAAACTCCTAGATTCTTTGAGATTCATTGAACTTTCTTCAATGGCATGTTTCAATCTCGAGTGTGTCCTTCAAGTTTTGTGACTGGGATGTCGAGGATCACAAAACAAGGTGTGACGTAACCATGCAAATTACTTGGTACCCTTAATATATTACTCCTCAATCGATGTGCCGGTTAACCACACACGCTCCATCGATACTATGATAAACATTAAGTCACCCTTTACCTACCTTGTTAAGTTCAAGTTAGTGTGTCGGTTAACCACACACGCTCCACTAACGACTTAAACAAAGTGTAAAGTGTAATTTCATGGATTAGCACCTTATTCACATTTTCCTAAAATAACTAAGATTGGGAATTCAATAAAGTTTAGTTACTTTAGTATTATCATTATACTTTTAAAGAGAATTTGTAAGTCCTTGTCCTACCCGTTCGGCTAACGACCCTCCACCGATCAAGGAAGCGGTGGGTGAGAGTGGACACCCATTAAGTTGCCATTTTATAGGCAACAACCTTATACCCCCGTTATAGACCAGCTTCGTGAATGAGGCGTACTAGCGGAACTTTTAAAATTCTAAGGGTTGGAACTAAAGTTTTAATCATGACTTTACTTGTTCCAAAACTTGAGGGAAAGTTTTGTAAACTTTCAAAACTTTTCATTTCTTATAACTTATGAATTTAATTGAGTATTAAAATGAAGAATTTTCATTTTTCTAACTCTTGTGTTCTTTTAATGGATTTTATTAAAGTGTGACCTTTGGTTTTCCATAACATGAGGAAAAGTTGTGGACTCCATTAAAACACATAATGACCATGAATTAAACTACCAAGTAGGTTACAAACAATTCCTATGATCATCTAATCTTCATAAGTTCAAGAACAAGAATATAAACATTTCAAGAATCATAAATTACTCATAAAACTTGTAATTTTTTATTATAGCCATTGTAAATGGATTAGCATAAACATTACACCATCTAAAAAAAGTTTTATAACACCAAAACAGTTTAGGGTAATGTTTCTAGTCTATTTCCAGCAGCAAAAGTCGAAAATCTGCATTCTGAGGCTTCTACTCGTCGAGTGCACGAACCTACTCGACGAGTAGGATGAATTTAGTCATGAACTCGGCGAGTCCCCTCATGGACTTGGCGAGTTCATCATGCAGACAGCAAGAAAATCGACTTTTTTTTCACAATTTTGCATCAAGTATCAAACAAACAAGCCTAGGCTCTGATACCACTGATGGGTTTTGAGCATTCTAACACTCCTATGGTGTACATGCAACCCTAGAAACCTTGGATCTATGTTTGACTAAGATACATGAAAATAATTCTTTTTCCAAGGTTCTTATCCTATCTAGCATGGCATGGGGAACTTGAATCAAATAAAGCTAGTAGAATTACTTACCTTGTAGTTGTATTTGATTGCTTGGAGTTTTAGAGCCTAACACCAATAGTGTGGATGCCTCAAATGGAAATCACAAATCACCACAAACTTTGGAACCTTGAGAGAATAGTCACAACTATCTTGAAATCGGCCCTCTTACTTTACTCACCCCAACTAGTGTGATTTCAAGAACCAAAGCCTCCTTTATATAGTGTGGTGGATTAGGGTTACATCCATGTAAACCCTAATACCCATGTCTTTTCATTTCCATGAGATCCATGGGTTAAAGCTCCATGGAGTATCCATGGACTTTCCAAGCAAGCCTAGCTCATTCCAAATAAGCAGTAGCCCACACTATATAAATATAAGAGCCCATATTTAATTAGTAATACTTTTGATCTTTAAATTAATCCTAGATTAATTATAGATCAATACTAATTAAATAATATGATTTTATATTAATATCTTAGAACTTATAATATATTAATAAATTATAACCTATACTATTCTCAAAAAATTATCCATAAATTGTTCGGGTGAAGTGCAACCCAAATGGACCATGCCGGGTCGGGTCAAGTACATACCAAATATAGTAATGGACTTAGACACTATATCCATTAAGTTTGTCGTACTAGGCTGGGAGCAGGCTGCTACAAGTGTGGCAAGACGGGGCACTTTGGCAGAGATTGTACTACCCCCACCCCCACAGTTCAGACATCAGACCTGATTTGCTTTCATTGCAATAAGAGGGGCCATAAAAAGGCTAACTGCCCTAGATTGACAGTAGCAGCAGCAGCAGCACCAGTGGCGGTGCTGACTCCAGCGAAAGCTTGGGTTACGGATGGCTAGAAGGTCAGGTCAGAGGCTCCAGTTGTAAGGAGTTGAGCTTATTAGCTGACAGCCGAGGAGGCATGAGCCGTACCCGATGTGATAACGGGTATGATTTCTTCTCTCTAACTTTTATTATATGTCGCTTGTGATATTGATGTGTTATGTCCTATGTTTGTTTAGGATCGTTTCATGTGAACGGTAACCCAGTTCAGGTGTTGTTTGATTCGGGTGCTACCCGATCATTTGTCTCTCTTGCGCTTATCAAGAGGTTCCCTGAGTCTTCGAGCATGTTAGATTGCCCTCTAGAGTTCGAGATTACGGACGACCGGTCAGTGCGAGTATCAGAGGTTTTCAAGGATTTTGTTTTGAGGTTGTTCAAAGAACGCTACTAGGTAGACTTGGTTCCCATACGATTGCGGGGGAACAAGGTTATTATAGGCATGGATTGGTTGAGCCCCAATGGGGCAGTGATCGACTACGCACAACAGTTGGTTCGGATAAGGACCCCCAAGTGGGGGAGAGCTGGTGATTCAGGGCGAGAGGCCACAACGCAGTCCAGCTTTATGTTCAGCAGTGAGGGCTAGGCACTACCTCCAGTAGTGGTGTGTAGGGTATGTCGCCTATGTCTTGGATACCTGAGAGGCGGGTAAGGCGATGGTGAGTGATGTACCGGTGGTACGAGAGTACGTGGACGTATTTCCAGAGGAGCTGCTTGGGATACCTCTGGAGAGGCAGGTAGAGTTCATGATCGACCTAGTCCCTGGTGTGGCTCCGATAGCCAAGTCACAATATCGACTAGCTCCTCTTGAGATGCAGGAGTTGTCTACACAGCTGCAGGAGCTGTTAGACAAGGGATTCATTAGACCAAGCAGTTCACCCTGGGGAGCCCCGATACTATTTGTGAAAAAGAAGGACGGGTCGCATCGGATGTGTATAGATTACCAGGAGCTCAATAAGGTAACGGTTAGGAACCGTTACCCACTCCCGAGGATTGATGATCTCTTTGACCAACTTCAGGGAGCATCTTGGTTCTCCAATATCAATCTACGTTCGGGTTATCATCAGACGAGGGTCAGAGAGGAGGATGTGCAGAAGACTTCTTTTCAAACGCGGTATGGTCACTATAAGTTCATGGTGATGCCTTTTAGGCTCACGAATGCCACAGCGGTGTTCATGGATCTCATGAACCGCGTGTGTAAACTAATTTTGGATCGGTCTGTGTTAGTTTTCATTGATGACATCTTGGTTTATTCCAAGACTCGGGAGCAGCATGAGGAGCACTTGCGAGAGGTGTTGGATACTCTTAGGATGGAGAGGTGTTGGATACTCTTAGGATGGAGGTGCAGTTTCTTGGGCACCTTGTCAACTAAAATGGGATTTCAGTCGACCCGGCCAAGGTGGAGGCCATGATGAGGTGGGAGGTTCCGAGGTCTCCATCAGAGATTCGGAGCTTCCTTGGACTGGCAGGATACTATCGGAGATTCATTCAAGGCTTCTCCAAGATAGTCGTGCCCTTGAACCAGTTAACAAGGAAAATTGTGGTCTTTCGCTAGGGGCCTGAGCAGCAGGCCGCATTTGAGACATTGAGACAGAGATTGTGCGAGGCACCAATCTTAGCCCTGTAGAGGGTGTGGAGGATTTTGTAGTGTGTTGTGATGCGTTCATCTCGGGACTGGGCGCGATATTGATGCAGAGGGGGCATGTTATCGCCTACGCATTGAGACAGCTGAAGCCTCATGAGGCAAAATATCTGACGCATGATTTAGAGCTGGGGGCAGTTGTCTTTGCCTTCAAGATTTGGCGTCATTACCTTTATGGGTCCTTTGTACCATTTACACGGACCATAAGAGTTTGAGGTACCTTGTGGATCAGCCGAATCTGAACATGAGGCAGCGTCGATGGCTTGATGTGGTACAGGATTACGATTGTGAGATCGTCTACCACCTGGGGAAGGCCAATGCCGTGGCCGATGCGCTTAGCCGCAAGGTAGCGCCTATCAAAGATATTTGCATGAGGATGATTGTGGTGACTCCGTTATTGGAGCGGATTTGAGAGGCCCAGCAAGAGGCCATGAAGGAGGAATATCGTAAGAGTGCGTATTGTGGGTCAGGTTTCCTCCTTAGATTATGACAACCATGGATTTTTGACTCTACGCTATAGGGAGTGGGTTCCATATCATGGAGGTGTGCGCTGGGTATTGATGGAAGAGGCGCACAAGTCCAGGTTTTCCATTCATCCTGGGGTGACGAAGATGTATAGAGATCTTCGTCCTGATTATTGGTGGCCCTGCATTAAGCGTGATGTAGCTTGACTGTGACATCCCCATTTTCACGGCCAGAAAAGACCGATTTTTTTTATGCTTTATAAAAATCAGAGTACCACTTTTAATAAAAATGTTGCAGAATTTGTACCCAGTAAAACATCATAAATACGTTATCAAAGCATTTCCGAAGAGAAGTATTTTTATTCATTTAAAAAATTTGGGATGTCAGCGTCAATACAGAAACATAAGCATAAACAGAACTTACATTCATTATCACTATTGATTTATATCTCCTTAATCTCTCAGTGTAATGTGACTTCATATCAACACCTGTGATATAAATAAGCTGAGTGGGTCAGGTTGGGAAACCTGGTGAGTACATAGGGTTTTCAACCCACAATAATATAATTATTATGTTTAATCATCAAACAGTTAACCCAATTACCCATCCCATTATCTTCTTTACTCTTAAGTGTCTACCCTAAGAATCAACTATTTCTCATTCATTCATTCCTAAGGATTATCCTAAGGAATAGGTATGAAGTCCGTCGTTGTCAATGATACAGTTGTCAAGCACAACTGCTAGTTATATCACTTAGGCGCAGCTTCCAGAATCGTGACATTCTATATGAGGCGCAGCTGCCAGTATCATCCTTGGAACACAGCTGCTAGGGTTATCTCATTTATTGACAATATCGTTTGCGAGAGCCCACTGGCAATACATGTCAATGAGTTTTTAGAGTACACCAGTGAACACATCGTTCACAACACCTATAGGTTGCAAGCCGGCTAGTGTTCCACTAGACTGTCTAGAATAGTCTGTGGTTGTCATCCATACTCTACTAGATGACGGGGCCAACTTTTGGGGACAAGGCTTCTCACATCATCCAACTCTCACCCTTACCTCATGGTCTATATCACCTCTCAACTCATCATCCAACTCATATTTCATCTACCCATGTTTTACCCAACATATTATGTAGATATAAATACATATACAATTTAAATCATATAAAACTTGTATAAAATTGTTCATCCAACATAGATAGCAAGTATACATATAATATGCACACATAGCACGTAGTTTATATAAAATACTTCATATCTATGTGTAAGATGAAAGGGACCATGCTCTCACAACACGTAATTTATATTAAATACTTCATATCTATTTGTAAGATGAAAGTAACTATGCACTCACTTGAAGAGGTGGTGATTCCAAACTCAGACAGCGCTTCGCTTCTTAAAAATAATTTCCTTCGACGAAACCTAGTATTATTACCACTAGAGTTTAGTCTATTATTTGCCGAGACTAATTAATAGTCTAGCTATTATTACTATTATATAAGCGTTAAAAAATACTTATATAACTCGTAATAATAGCCCAAGTACTTATTATAAGTTCCTAATAACATTACTAAAATTAAATAAAAGCTATATTAAAAAATAGCGTAGGCGTAGCTCACTTACAACGGGTTTTATTGAAAACCGGTCTTTGCTTGGAGCAGCGTTCCCAAGCCGAAAAGCTCTTCTTCTCGGAGCCGTCGAGCACTATAGGGCTTCTGCATCGTGCTAGGGAGGTTCCCTAGGCTTTTCGGGGGGTTTCGGGGCTAGAGAGAGGATCTAGAGAGAGAATAAAGAGAAGAAAGAACAGGAAAAATGTGAAGAAAATGAGGGTGGAAGGGGTTGTATTTATAGGGTGAAATATGGCTAAAATTGGTGCCACATGTCACCATCTATTGGCAAGCCTCGGGGAGAAAGCAATGGCCAAGATTGTGTCGCGTCACCTATTTTGCATCAGCACACTGCCGACTTCTAAACCCTGTAACTTTCGCATACAAGCTCCGTTTTCGATGTTCTTTATATCCACTCGCAGGTAAAAATAAGATCTACAACTTTCATTTTGACTCCGTCGGCTAATTCTCGACCAATCTTAAATTTAACAATATGATGAGATTATACTGTTAAATGTCCACGTAAAATTCATAACTTCTACATACGAACTCCGTTTTCGTATGTCTTTTTACCGTTGAGTTCCTATTAATGAGATATTAACTTCTCATTTAGGCCGCGTAGGCCAGAAACTGCTTGATCTAAAATTCGCGTTTCAGGTTGTGCATTGTTATGCCAAATCTTAGAAAATTCATAACTTCCTCATATGGAGTCACATTTAGGCGTTATTTTTTTGTATGTTCTCGGTTTAACTTACACTACAACTTTTGTTTATATTTATAAGGATAAAATGTCCTCCATCGTAAATTCATTATTTACGTCTCCTGGTGCAGTGTCGGTTTTACCGAAAAACTTCGACGGGTCATAACTTCTTCGTTATAACTCGGATTTCGGCGTGCTTTATATGTACGAAAACCTTGTAACATATAATACCACTTGGAAAAGATTAATCCTTATAAATAATCATCCATCAAAAACTCATTTTTGATGCTTATTGTCTCTAAATTGACTAGCCCGAATCTGCAGGTGTTACAGGTATGTTAAGAGATGTCTGACCTACAGGAAGGTCAAGGCCGAGCACCAGAGGCCTCATGGAAAGACCTAGCCGTTGAATATCTCGATGTGTAAATGGGAAGATATCCCAATGGATTTCATCATGAAGCTTCCCAAGACCGTGCGGGGAGTGGATTCGATTTGGGTCATAGTTGATCGATTGACCAAGAGTGCCCATTTCATTCCGATTCAGGAGAGCATTTCGGCTGAAAAGTTGGCCGACATCTACATTAGAGAGGTAGTGGCTCGACACGGGGTGTCAGTTTCGGTGATTTCCGAAAGAGATGTGTGGTTCACTTCCAGATTTTGGAAGAAGTTTCACGAAGACCTGGGTACTCATCTGCACTTTAGCACTGCTTTTCACCTGCAGACGGATGGTCAAAGTGAGCGAACTATCCACACTCTGGAGGATATGCTGCGGGTATTTGTTTTAGAATTTGGAGGTAGTTGGGATACTTGTCTTCCTTTAGTAGAGTGTTTCTATAATAACAGCTATCATGCGAGTATCGACCGTCCTCCTTTTGAGATGTTGTACGGAAGGAAGTGCAGGACCGCGATATGTTGGGTTGAGGTTAGACAGAGGGTCATGGGGAGTACCGAAGTGGTACTCAAGACTACATAGAGGATCCAAGAGGTGCGGAGCAGGCTTCAGATTGCTTAGAGTCGACAAAAAAGTTATGTCGAAAAGCGTCGTTCGGACCTGAAATTCCAGGTCGGGGATATGGTGCTCCAGAAGGTGTCCCCTTGGAAAGGTGTCATTCATTTCATGAAGCGGGGCAAGTTGGGACCCAGGTACATTGGACCTTTCAGGGTTGCGGCCCAAGTGGGCAAGGTGACATATAGGCTGGATCTGCCAGCCGAACTCAGTCAGATTCACATTACCTTTGAGTGTATTTTTATTTTTATTTCTATTTCTTAGTTATTTCTATTGTGTGCTAAGTTTATTTTTATTTTTATATTTTTATCTCAAAGTTTCGTTTGTCTTAAAAAGCGAATTCAAAAAGTAGATGAGACTCATGGAGACTGTATCGGAATTTTCTGAGTAAAAAGAAGAAACCTGGAAAGGAGTTGATGGTTATTATTCTTCACTCCATTTTAACAAGGAATTAAAGGATTGAAACTGTACAAATTGTCAATTAGGCGGTATCTTTCTAAGAACTGTCGTATTTAAGGAATTAAAGGTCTGAAACTGTACAGATGTCAGGGCACCAGGGCGATGCACCTCGCAAGGCACGGTTATCGCTGAACGTCTCGCCAAGGGCCAAGTTAACTTGTTTAACTTGAAAAACTGTATTGAGATCATTGATCTAGAATATACAAGGTCTAACATCAAAAAGGTAATGAGTAGTTATCCGATACTCAACAAATCGCAGTGCGTTCCTCCGTGTTCACACATATACTGCGAGTAGTCTCCTTCTGAGCCAAGGTTGGGTCCTTGAACAACTGTGGTGAGAAGGGTCTTTATGATTCTGTGATCCACAAGGACTTTTTAGTCATGATTACTTTTCTAGGTGAAACGGTGATCGTTAAATAATACTTATTCAAAGGAACAAGAAGTGTAGATTATTTTTCAATACTCAAATTTTCAACCCCAGAAGCAAGGTGAAGTTGTACTTGAAGTTATATGATAGATTGCATTGAAGCCTCCTCAATCAATTTGCTGCAATCTATGAACTTGCTGAAGTGATCCAAAAGAATCGGTATCTCTGTTACTATCTTTGATGTATTTCAAAGCTGAAAGTGATGATTTTTAAGAACCTTTACAAGAAGCCTCTACACCCAATGTGCGTTCAAAGTCAAATTCTTAGAAGGAATTCCAACTACTCAAGGTGAAGTCATTCATGCATAAATTCATATGTTCATCTTAAATTTGTGAAGATGTAACACCCGGTTCCTGGTACGTATTTTAATTAAAGTAAACTTAAGTTTTGCTTTGGGACTTGGTGAGTTGGAGGCCTAACTCGTCGAGTAGATTCAACTTTGGATCAGCAAGATAAGTGACCTATTCGACGAGTCGGGAGACCGACTCGACGAGTAGGACTGTCTAGATGAAACCCTAATAATTGGGATTGCACCCTATTTAAACAACTTATAATGCCCCAAACCTACCTCCATTGTTCCTCCCAACCCAAAGAAAGCCCTAACTCGAATCCTAAGCTTTCTTTTAGTGTTCTTGAGCTTGTTGGTGACTTTTGTGTGCATGTGAAGTTGGAAGAGAAGAAGGAAGCTTGGGAGTTCAAGTGGAAGCTAGTGGATCCAGAGGTTTTGCTTCATTCTTAGTTCATTCAAGGTAAAAACCTTGAACCTTGACCATCTATCTCTTAGATATTGTTTTGGGGCTATTTTCTACCCCTTTTATGAGTATGTGAAGTTATAATCGGATTTTGTGAGGGAGTTACACTTCAGATTTGGAACCATTGAGGGTTCCCAAGGCATAAAGGTGCCATCTTTATAGCCATGGGAGACCCATGCATCATATAAACCTCTTTTTATGGATTTTTTAGCCAAAAACCCCATGTATGGACGTTAAGATTGGAACTTTACATATAAAATGGACCTTAGGAGGTTAGATCTATGATTTTTATGCATAAAGACCCATTATAATTGACTATATAGTTTTGGACAAAGATGGACTTGGCGATTCGTTCATGGGACTCGGCGAGTCGGGACGTATTTTCCATCAAATCGTTTCCGTTGATGGACCAGACGCTAAGATTGAAGGTCCCTCGGTTGTTTGGACTCATTAGGGACCTGGAAGTCATAGAACTCGGCGAGTGTATAAGTCGACTCGACGACTTCAATGCAATGTCCCAAACACATGAAGATGGACTCGACGAGTTCTGGGAGAACTCAACAAGTGATAGACCAAATACCTTCAACGGATGAAGATGGGCTCGATGAGTTCAAGGAGGAAATCAGTGAGTCGATTGAAGAAGGACCAATGTGTTGTTGAAGGAGAACTCTTCGAGCTCTTGCTAGACTCGACGAGTAGGGACGAGGTTATAGCTTTTCATGGATGAGGGGACTTGACGACTTGGTGAACCAACTCGGCGAGTCTGGTCAACCAGATGTTGTCTTTGACCAAGGTTTTGACCTTGACTTTGACTTGGACTTGAGTTGGCCCTTGTAAGGGTTATGAGCTTGAAATGGTAATTTAGAAAGGATGTTGTGTAAGGATTGAGGAGTCGGGAAGAGTCGATTTTCACACCGAGGATAGTGCAGACACTAGACGACATCGAGGTGAGTTACCTTCCAATAGAAATGGGTCTAAGGCGCCAAGGTCGGCCCATTAGCAGTGGTACATACTAAAGATGATTGTCTTTGTGATAATCATATGGCATGTTGAGTCTGTTATTATGTGCTAGGATGCTATGATATATGTGTAGTGTTGATAGGGATGGGATAGTCCCCGGTTACCGGTTGAAAGATATCGAAGGGGTGGAAAGTACCCATGCATGCATAGTCGTATTGTCATGTTACATTATTATGCGATAGCGGTAGAGGATGAAATAGTCCCCGGTTACCATTTGAAAGATACCGAGGGGGAGGTTAGTTCCCGGTTATCGGTTGAAAGATACCGAATGAGAGGTTAGCTCTCGGTTACCGATTGAAAGATACCGAAGGGGAGGTTAGTTCCCGGGTATCGGTTAAAAGATACCGAGGAATAGGCACTATTATGTGGTATGTGGTATGATGGGGGAACTCACTAAGCTTTGTGCTTACGGTTTTCAGTTTTGGTTTCAGGTACCTCTTCGTCTAAGGGGAAGGAGCCGACGAGGTAGCACCGCATCACACACACATGATTCCGCATTTGGGATTTCTGGGATTATACTCTGACATTATTAGTATTGGATTATATGGTTTTGAGACATGTAACTATGGTTTTTGAATTCATATGATACCAGTAACGTTTTTCTTAAACAATTTTACATGTAATATAATTAAAAACGAAAAAAAATTGGACTCGATTTTTGGGATGTTACATCAGAAATCGAAGATTGGAGCTGAAAGTCAAAGATCAAGGAAGACTGAAGAGAAAGAAAGCAAGATACCAAGGGGGAGATTGTTAGGACTAAATTATGGTTTATTCTAAGTGAAAAGAAAGCTATAAGCAAATGGGGAGATTGTTAGGTCATAAATTGTGGTTTATACTTTGCTATTCAAAAGCTTTTAGAGTTCTCGGTCTAGGACCAAAAACACCATGTTTTGGTGTTCTTTGGACCAAAATCACATGTGATTTTGGTTAGGCTTAATATTGTTTAGTTTGGGTTTTGGGCTTGGGCTTGGTTATTAGTTCTATGTATAAATAGTGTCATTTGAGCATTGTAAAGGGTGTTGGACGTTCTTGGGGGCTACCATATGCTAAGGATATGATCTAGAGAGAAACAGAGAAAAAACAGTTTTTAATCAGAATCTTATGTACCGAACGATTAATCAATATTGAAGATTCATGTTGTGTTCATATTCATCTTATATCTTGCATTATAAACTTTGATTGGGATTCCACACCATCAAAGTGAATCTGATTGATAAGTAGGAGAGTTCAGGACTTACAGGTTTGGTCATAGATCCTAATTGGGTTAATTGTGGGTTTTGGCTCAATGTTAGTGGTCGGTATGCAGCAACAACATTTATAGGAGTTGTTCATCATCTGAGGTGATTCTTCTCACTATACTTACCTTGAGTGGTAATTTTGTGTGACCGGAGGGTCTTGTGTGCTTATATTGAGTATTTTGATATCCTGCATTATGTCTTTGTGATTTATGTTGTGTATTATTCTGAGCTTACTGAGTTAGGACCAAAGGGTCCACCCGAGCTGTGGGACCGGAGGGTTCCATTAAGACTCATTGACCAGAGGGTCTTATTCGAGATATAGTCGTGAGAGGCTAATGAGTTATATGTGGTATTTTGGGGAACTCACTAAGCTTCGTGCTTACCGTGTTATGTGATATGTGTTTCAGGTACTTCTCAGGATCACGGGAAGACGCCAGCTTGATTGTACACACGAGATGGAGTTATGTTTTTGAGGATCCTGGATATTTATTCAACAATCATGGATATGTGTTTTGATAAATTGACAGTTTAGGTTTTTGTTATATGTCTTTATGAGAATTATATAATTTTTAAAATGTAAAATTTGTTTGAAAGTTTACAGTGTTACATCGCTGCTGCGTAGAAGAAAAAAAATCATTTGTGTAGAGCCCAGATTCGCCAAAATCGCAGAGAGAATAAAGCAATATTTGATGAGAGAGATTGAAGATGGAGAGCAAGGATCAAACCAGGACTTTTGTGAAAGGAGAGTGATGCAGCAGTTGTAAGAAATCTGGAAGATTGGAAAAAAAAATATCGAATTAGGAGGGAAACACAACTAAAATGATTAGCATGGATGGAACAAACTTTGGTTTACCTGAAGTTGTCGGAGAAGATGACCATAAATTTCTGATTCCCAATTCTTCCATAGCGAGAATTGACCTTTGCAGAGAAAGAGAGAATCGATTCGGATAATATATGGAGACGACTGAAGTTTAGTAAATAACTAGGTGTGAGACCCGTATATTATACGGGTTAATTTAAAAAAAATTAAACATTAAAATACAAGCAGTAAGTATTTTTAATGTAAAACTTTAAAATAAGAAACAAAGAAAAATATTCAGTGCAATTTAAAAATTGAAACAAATCAGAAATTAACAAGTGGATAATATTATTTTTCAAAAATACCACAAAATGACAAGTGTCAAAACTCATGATGATTGACAAGTGACAAAAAAAACCTTTATTTATTAGAGAGGATGTTCAAATTTTAAAATGATTTTGCTTCTTGTTTTCTTGCTATTTGATAGTTGTTTAATTGATTTATCTACTATAATAAATGAATGTTTTTTTGTCACATGTCCTCTTCTTATTCATTTGGACACATGACATTTTGTAGAATTTTTAAATTTTCTATTTTCCACTTGTCATTTTATTGTATTTTTCATTTTATTAAATTAAAATTTCACATTTAACATGTAAGGTAATATATATATATATATATATATATATATATATATATATATATATATATATATATATATATATATATATATATATATGTAAGGTATTTATTAAAAATGATGTATATATGTAATGTATTCAATACATTAAAGCCTCATTAATTTTAATAATTCAAAATTTTTCTCATTTTTCTTACAAATTCAAACTTATAAAATTGTTAAAATTTCATATATTTTTTTTAAATAACCCATGTAATACATGGGTCTCACACCTAGTTGATAATAAAACGGAGATTATTCAAAATTTAATTTATATATTTAACCAATATAATAGAAGAAACTGTTATTAAAAAGTAGATAAATTGCGTTAATCACTTGGAATATTCAATTAAGTATAAATGAATATTGGTTATTGACTTTCCATTTTATAAAACCTTGCAGGAAATAAGAGCACAATAGCATAACGAAATTAAGTAACAAACTTGCAACATTTTCAAGTAATTAAGTAACAAACTTGCAACATTTTCAAATTCAACCGAAATTGATGAAAAAATGGAATGCAATAACAATTTGGGGAATTCAGATTCATCATATGAGCGGGAAATTTCGATTGGGGGTAGGGGGTCTTAGAGAATGTCACGTGGCAATATATGTACTTATTTATTAGGATGAAAAATTAGGTGTATGTATGTGGCGGTTTGGTTCGGTTATTGGACAAACCGATCCATAACCATTATTAATGGTTAATGCATTTTGTATCCATTAGGTATGGTTAATATTAGTTATGGTTATTGTTTTTGTTGGTTATGGTTATGGTTTTGGTTTTGGTTAATGGTTAGTAATGGTTAACCGAGATGTTCAAAAATTATATAAAGAGTGAAGATTGAATTGATTCATAATAACATTTAGGAACCGTAGAATTAGCCTATTTGAAATTAGCCTATTTGGAATTACCGAATTAATCAATTGTTTAAGTCCAATGCATGATTGGATGAATGGTTGTATCTGTGTGATTAAGCTCTAGTGGTTGATAAGAGGATTTATGGATTATTTTTTAAAGTTTTATGTTTTTTAATTTTGAAAAATCAAAAATTGGTCTTTGATAAGTTGTATTATATTATTTTATATACAACATATATTTTTTATATAGGTAAATATAAAGTTAGCGATTCGGTTAATAATGGTTGTGTTAACCTGTAAAACCATAACCAAACAATTAGTTACTGATTATTAAAAAATAGAAAACGAACCACCGGTTTTTAAAATGGTTTGGTTATTCTGGATCGGTTATATTGGTTAATTCGGTTTTGGTTCGGTTTTTTGTTTATTATGTTCACCCCTAAGCAATATCAGGTACTGGATCATCTTAAATTAGTTTTGGTGATATAATACATATGGTCTAAATTTGTTTTGAATCGAGTCATTCCACATTGACATTGCTTAATTTCTCCTATGAAGTTGAACCATGTGCCAGCGACAAGACGACATTGTTGTCATTTCACGATATCGTCACTTTATTTCCTTAAATGAATGATTGAAGGAATCCCGTCTTAATCCGTCAATAGCATGATGGATCTATGATGATTCAATGGTTGATTGAACCCATTGAATTTTAATTGTTTGTTGTGCTTCTTTATTTAGGTTCATATTTAAGCACATATGATCTAATGTTCATACATTATTCATATGTGCAATTATGAATATGTGTATACTATCATGTTCAAAATGAAAATATTCATATGATTATCAACGTGTTTACATTTATCTTATATATGATTAGGACCGCACATTTGTATATGTTACATTCTGAACACAAATATATATATATATATATATATATATATATATATATATATATATATATATATATATATATATATATATATTCAACACTATACAAACATATATATTCATTCATTTATGAACATTCATTTATGTTCAAGACTAACCATATAAAATAACTTATTTTCAAAATTGCATATAATTGAACATACACATGTTTATATATAAACACGAGTTTGGTTTTGAAAATGTGTTTGACCATTTCTATCTACACATAAACGTTTTTTGAATTTTTGATATATATTTTAGGGTTTGATTTGATTTATATTTTAGGATTTTATTTGTATTAATTGGCTATCATTTTGATAATTTTAGATTAATATTAACTAAGTGTGAAACTCATGTATTACACGGATTTTAAAAAAAATCTAACCTGATAAATCAAAATGATTCTGGCCACATGTCATGTTCTCCCTGCATTTATCACATGTAATTTTTTAGATATTATGGATTTCTTATTTTCCAAATGTCATTTTCTGATATATTTTTTTCACTTTTCGTAAATTAAAATTTTTTGAATTGAATACATAGTTTATATATGTAAGGTATTTAATTATATTAAACTTTCAAAATAATTGCTAAAAAAACCTTAATTTCCTTCCTTTTTATATGAATATAATATTCATATGTTAGCCAATTTCAATGTTAAATTCTATTAACAATTCCAAAATTATATAATATTGAAGGAAATGATTCCATAGGATCCTTATACAAATTTCAATATTTCTGATATGCTAAAAAAATACATATTTTTATTATTTTTTGGAATTGTTAATAGAGCTTAGTTGTGAAATTGACTAACATGTGCATATTATGAGGGAATTAAAAAAATGAAGGAAATTGAGGTTTGTATAGCAATTATTATGAGAGTTTAATATAATTAAATACCTTACATATATCAACTATGTGCTCAATTCCAAAAAATTTAATTTAAGAAAAGTGAAAAAAGTAAAAAAATGATATTTGGAAAATAAGAAATCTATAATATCTAACAAAATTACATGTGCAAATGCATGGAGAACATAACATGTGGCAGAAATCATTTTCATTTTATGAGGTTAGAGATTAGATGGTAAGAATTCATATTTTCATGGATCTCGACGTAATAAGTAATATTATTTCTTTTTCAGTTCAATATCAAGGTGCTCCATGGTTCGTAGCATGTTGCTCAAGTATTTTCATGGTATTGGAAAATGAATCAATCAAGAATTTTAATCTAATTCTATATGATGTTTGTTTGACAGGTAATGGAATTAGAATTAATTCTAGATTATGTTTGGTTGACATGAAATGAAATTGGAATTAATGTAAAATGATAGAATTACTTTTTTTACATATTTTGCTTAATATTATCTTGTTTTCTAATTTATATGTAAAGATACATTATATAAAAATAGTAAAATTTCGGCAATGGTGGGTGGCGACGGGGGTGGTGATGGTGGCGGTGGTGTTGATTGTGGTGGCGGTGATGAAGGCAGTGGCGACGACAACAATGATGGTGTTAGTAGTGGAAATTGTAGCTAGTTGCGGCGCTGGTGGTGACAACATTAGTGGTGGTTGTGAGTGATAGTAGTGGCAACGTCGGTAGTAGTGACAATGGCGGTGGTGGTGGTGGTAGTGGTTATGGGTGATGGTAGTGGTGGTGGTAGTAGTGTTGTTGTTGTTGTTGGTGGTGGTGGTGGTGGTGATGACGGCAGTGATGGTGGGTACGGTTGCGATGGTTGTGGCAACGTTGGTTGTGGTGATGGTGGCGATGTTGATAATGGTAATGGGCGATAACAGAGGTGGTGGTGGCAGCGTTGGTAGTGGTGGTGGTTGATGGTATTAGTAATGGTGGCGGCAACTGTGACGGTAGTGGTGGCGGTGGCGATGGTGGTGGTCGGTGGTAGTGGCAGTGGTGGTGGTCAGTGGTAGTGGTGGCGGTATTAGTAGTGGTAGTGCTGGCAGTGGCAGCGACGGTGGTTGGTGGTGGCAGCGGCAATGGCGGGTGGTGGGTTACAACAACGATGGTAGTGGTGGTAGCGGTGGCGTTAGTTGTGGGTGATGGTAGAGGTGGTGGTGGTAGTGGTGGTGGGTTTTCTAATAAGTACAATGGGTTTTTTTTGTAATCTGCTACTTTTCTTGATGAGAAATAATATTTTCTATCCAACTTTATAAGGAATCCACTTTTCTCCATATTGTGAAAAGTTTATTTCATTATGAATCATTTCCCCCCTCTAAGTCCAACTAAATGCTTGAATTTGAGGGAACTCGAATTCTTTCCCCTCAAATTCCGTTCATTTACTACCAACCAAACACACACTAACTATTTTTTACCAACATACCCTTAGTAAAGATAATCGAATCTACCTGTTAAGATGATGCTTTTATGGTATTATACAGTGTCATGTTAACCCCATTATATATATATATATATATATATATATATATATATATAGGAAAAATGAATATCGCAAAAGATGTATATTTAGGTATTCAAACTCACCATATTACGTCGTTTTGTATCATATATGCATTATAGTCTTCCAAAGTTCTTAAAATTCAACTCCTAACTTGATTTACTTCCAAAAATTTTATAAATTTCACCATTATCTTCATTTTCCATATTTTCATTTTCACCTATAATATATATAGCCTACAAGGTATTCGACATAAAGATGTGATGCACGAGGAAGATAATAATGAAATATTGAAAGTAAATCAAGTTAGGGTTGAAGTTTAAGATGTTATAACGCATATATGATACAAAAAAACGTATTATTGTGGGTTTGGGTACCTAAGCTTATATACATTTTAAGATATATTCACTATTCGCTCTCTCTCTCTCTCTCTCGCTCTCTCTCTCTCTCTCTCTCTCTATATATATATATATATATATATATATATATATATATATATATATATATATATATATGCACCTAGGTTCAAATGTTTCTAGCAACTATTGTGTGCATGTATGCACTAATAAGAATTTAAGAAAATTTTAAATCATTAATTAAATAAATAAGGGTAATATAGTAAATTGGTAAATCACATTAGGAAACTAGTAATTGTTCTTTATTCACATCCATTATTTAAAACAGAAAGAATTATTTAAGGCAAACCCTAAATCACATCTACCAATCCTCCTGCAAAAGAACATAACTGATTATTCTTCACATTCATAGGTTACAGCTCGCCGTCTTCGAAGCACGCACAACCAATATTCTATCCTTCTCTGTATGTGATCCTTTTCAGACATCTATAAATTGTTATTCAAGCTTGCGATTTGTTGATTTTATTGTTATTGTTTGTAGAGGGATATTTAGAAAAAGAAGCGAAGATGAGTCAAGAAGGGAGGTACTGGAGCGAAGGGGGGAAAGAAGAAGTCAGCAACTTTTGTGAATGATTGTGGGAAGCCTGTCGAGGATAAGATCATGGAGATAGCCTCACTCGAGAAGTTCCTTCAAGAGAGAATCAAAGTCGGTGGTAAAGCTGGTAATCTCGGTGATTCGGTTACGATTTCTCGTAAGAAGAACAAGATCTTCGTCACATCAGACAGCAACTTCTCCAAAAGGTACTCAACATTCCTTAAACTGGTTCAGTTAATTTTCTCCACTTTCATGTTATTTTCCTTAAAATGACTCGGGGAGGCAACAGAGCAGGACATCAAGACTTTGTACTGGTTGTTTTCAATTTAATTGACTTTGTTTTTTAGATTTTTGGGTTGTAATCAAGATTTGGTTTCATTTGATAGGAACTGGTGGCTTATTCAGGTGCAAGACAATTGAGGAGTACAATATTGCTGCTTCTGAAAGAATTAGCCCTTTTCCCTTTTTTCCCTTTTCCCCTTTCTGTAAATCTAATTGTTTATTTCATGATTATTTTTGTATGTGATTAATTTAGATGAATTTGATTAGTATGTTAGTATGTTTGGTTGTACTTTATCTTATTGCATGTAAGGTATTTGTGAAAATGTCTAAAAGAGAACTTGATATAATATATACAATTTGTTTGATCAATGGGTTTGGATGTGCATTATCTCATGATTGATTTTGTATATGTTTGATTTTAGGTGAATCTGATTAGTGTGTTAGTGTGTTTAGTTTGTTAGTGTGTTCGGTTGTACTTTATCTTATTACATGTTAGGTTTATTCTAGCATAATGTATTCTGCTACTTGTATTTCACTAGACAAGATCTGATGTGTATATACATGCTTGTATGTGTTCAATAGGTCTTTGATGGATATAACCAAAGAACAAAACATAAACAATAGAATGAGAAAACACAATATTCTTTTAGAATAAGGTTAGTAACACTCATCAAGTTGATGTTTATTATTCTGACAAAATTAGATTTCAATCTCCTTATTTGTCAAGATAGCAAACGTAAAAAAAAAAAAAAATTGTGATGTATTTTTTGTCATATAGAAGAAAATAATATGATTTAAATGTATTCTGTGATGTATTCTGTGATGTATTCTGTCAGAATTTATTCGTTCAGACAAAATTTATTTGTATAAATGCATGTGATATGAAGCTATGTCCCCCAACAATCATTCCATCACACATGGGGGATCATGCGAGTCGCAAATTTTTATATTTAATGAAAACCTTATTAATATTCACAAAATCTTTAAAATATTTGTAACCTTATTTATGGCTTATCAATTAACAGGGAACGTAAATTTTGATTCAAAATTTTATAATTTAACATCATTTCTCTGTTTAGTTCCAAACAAATGAAAATATAACTTCAGATTGATGTGTCATCCAACTTATATAAAATTGTTTTATGTGTCGTCCAATTTGTATAAATCTACTTGCATTGCATAGGTTATTTCGTTACTTTACTCCTATTAGTTGAAGGTTATCAATTTATCATGCATTTTATATAATTTTATACATGTCATGTTTACCGTACTTCAAATAGTTCATATTGCGTTGGTGGGGATATTTTATTTGTTTTTTGTGAGAATTGTGCTTATTTTATTTATAGCATTTGTGATTGAAGAATGGAAAAAAAGGACCACGATTTACACGATTTAATGGAGGGAACCAAAACCCAAAATATTTGTTTAGTTGAAGAATAAAAGAAGCCCATATTAAAGGAAAACGATTCTCCAAGCCATACAATAAATATAATAAAACCATTTGATTGCTCCTAATTGAGTTAGAATTTTTGACTCAAATCATATTATTTTGTTATATATTAGGTGTGAGACTCGTGTACTATACAGGTTTATTAAAAATAAAAATTTTATATAAAAGTGTAAACATTAAATATTTTTGCAAGGTAACAATTGTTTTTGGCGTGTCACGGTTAACTGATAAGCCAATTTATTTTTAGAGTTTTTTAAGTTGTAATGTTTTGTAAGTCAAAAAATAATTTACAAGCTAACATTTTAAAAAAATATTTAATGGGCACCTTCTTTTTTCAGTAACTCATCATTAAGCTGTTTGAAGAAGCTCTGAAACGTTTCCAATTTCCGTTGTGGCTTTTCCTATTTCCATTGTTTGTGTATGTTGTTGTAAGCAAGTGTGTATTGAAGCACCTTCCATGCAATAGTACCCCCTTGACCAATACTAGTATCAGAACATAAAGCATCTTTCTGTACAAAAAACAATAGTCAGTCAACAAAGAGTCAACATTCTTTAAAATACTATACGAACCTTCTCAAGTGATGCACATGGACCAAGAATACCCTGAATTACAATTTAAAATTTACAACAAAAGCAAGAACTGATTGACTCAACATTAACATATGACATATCAATGTGTTAAGGATTGAAGAGATTAAATCAAACCTTATTTTGATGATAAGATTTTTCTTCTGAAGAATTCTATCAAATTAAGGTATACATACATTTGGAAATGATACTTGTATGGGTTTCTAATATGGCAGCTTATCCCTCTGGATTTCTGACTTCAAAATATATCAAAGTTGGGAACAATATAAGCATCAAAGAATTAAAAGCCGATCAGATCTATCTTTTAAATTCTAGAGTAGTATACTAATTTCCATCACTTACAGTTCGTACTTAATCTAGATAGCATTAGGAATTAATTTGTTTTTATCATGTAATATTTAAAAAATATTTCAGAAAAAGACTACATACTAGGAAAAACTTAAGGAAAAGATACACAAGGACAAATTTTTCAAAAGTTAGGACTTAATAAGGAAAGCCTCATAACCTTGATTTCTTTTTTCTCCACTAAGTCTTGTATGTGTAAAATGACCATTTTACCCTTACATTGAGAAATTCTCTTACCTGATTTCATGGCAATTTGTGTGCCCTTAATTTTTGGAACATTTAAGAAGCCAGCTCCACATCTAACAACTGCTCCCCCAGGGAACACTGGATATGGAATAGACTGAAAATTAACTAGAATTATCAATTATATATTATTCACTTTATCATATAATAATTAACAATATAACAAAAGAAAAAATATAAGTTTTAAAGTAAAATCATGATATGCACTTGAAAACCACCTTCATTCAAAGTCCAGGCCCCATATTGAACAACTGTCCCATTTTCAGGAAGAGGTCTGATTGCAGGATGATTTTTAAGTTTCTATAACAAGAAAAAGTGTTACAAAAAATTATAATAATAAAAAATAAAAGTATAAGAATAAGTTGTGACTTTTAATTTTTAAAGTTACATGGAATTCATCATAAGGACTGGAATACAGGTTGTGGTAATTTAAAGCACACACTAATCCAATGGAAACCTGCATACAGATGGAAAGGAATGGAATTAACAATTCCATTCCTTTTGTCAATTCCATCATAATACCAAATGGTGGAAAGAGATTTTATTATTATAATTATTTACTTGATTATCATGCATATGATATAAAAAAAGATCCTCCATAGGTTTTGTGATCCAAAGGCCAACCTAAACTATGAACAATAGCACCAGGTTAATTTGGTTTTATAATGTAATGGTAAAATGAACATTTATTTTCATTTAGACAGTTTATTCAATCTAGAAAACAAGACCTTATGTATACAAGACTTACCACTTTCAACTTTTTGTGTATATCTAAACCAACACCTGTTTTGCATTCAGGTTAGAGGCAGAAAAAATAAAAAAATAAAAAAAAACTTCATTTGTACTTCCTGTTAACCTATTATTGTTGTTATTGTTGTTGTTGCTCTCTTTTGGTATTCCTAAACCCGTGTATCCAAGTGCATTTCTCACTTCATTTTCCAATTCTATCACCATGTCATCTTCATGACCTAAGTATATACAAACCATATATTAGATATGCTTCAAGGAGATAAGCAAGAATCTAATGGGGCAAAAACAAAAGCTGACACAGGGCAATTAAGTAATTTAGATATACAAAAGCAAGAATATACAAACCATAATTTAGATATGCTTCAAGGTGAAGAGTAGTTTGAATCACGGACCTCTCAGAAGTCCGCTGCTGCTTCTGTTCTCTGTTCTGATAAGTTGGCATGGGGATGGGGGGAGGTCTACCTATGGAACCACCAAATCAAAGCTAGGCAATACCATTTCTTGGTCCCCCTGATTTACAGATTTATTGGATGAAGTTGAAGCAGCAATACAGTGACGAAGTAGGGTAGAAGAGGTAGAAGAACGATTGTAAAACCACAAGGATCAAGATTAAAGACCTAAAACAATCTAAAATTGAGTTTTAAAATAGATATGATTTCAAAAGACAGAAGAGAAGGGATGGACTGAGGGTCGTAGGCATCGAGAAGCACTTCGAAACAAAAAAAAAACAAAAATACCTTAAATCTATAATTGTCTTACCCAGGTGTAAGAAGTCGGAGGGGTGACTCAGCGGACCGGTGTCACCCTTCTTTGCATCATCATCACACCATGAGCAGCCTTAGAAAACCAAAATAATACTAAATTAGCAAACTAAGAAAAAATAACCTCAGCAATTGTTGTACCTGGGCTTCAAAAATACAAACCCAATGTTTCGTTCTTTAATATTGTGGCATGTTGTGCTGGTGGTATAATGGGGCTTTATTGGTGGCGGTGGTGAACCGGAGAGAAGACGCTGGGTGGTGAGTGACTGGGTAGTTTTCGAACAGTATTACCTGCATCAAATCGAAATTAAGGGAATGTTGATTTCATACGATGACTTTGAAATCACAATATGTATATGGATGTCCACATATTTGTTGCTAAAACCCGGAAAATCGACCTAGGTTTTCCCTGACTTTTGTTCGAAAAACCATTTGTGGTGGGTAATGGAAGAGAGAGAGAGAGAGAGAGAGAGAGAGAGAGAGGTTTGTTATACATAGGGCGGGGGGGGGGGGGCAGCGAACGAGATGTTTGATGATACTGATAAGAAGGAGATCGAGCAGTGATTAGATGAAAAGATTAACAAGTAGCAGAGAAGCGGATCGGAGACGAGAGAGGACGGAGAGGGGAGAAAAGAACAGGCGGGTTTTCAAAAATTTGGGGATTTCATTTTCCCCTGTCTACTAAACGAGCGTTCATTAAAATTACAAAGCGACAATTACAGAGGACGCACATATAAGATAAAGTGCCTTTCGTGTTTTTAATATTTTTTTAATTACAACACCAATTTAAGGGCACGCAATAATGCGTGACCTAAATCGTTAAATTTTTTGAAGAGATGACACTTTTTTAAGGTTACTCTCTTTTGCGTAACATAAATCAACGAGTGTCGTGGTTCGTGCGTCGTAAAATGTTGTTTTTCTAGTAGTGTATTGATATGTGTATTTATATATATATTTTTATGCACTTTATCTTAATATTTTGGCCTTATTTATTCTCTTTTAGAACTAAAAAGTACTTATAATGCTTTGAATTATGTTTTGCAGCTATTCGTTGGCGATAAAGCACAAAAGAAAAGACTGAAGCGGAAACTGGACTTAGAAGCTAAAAGAAATTAAAATGCTGGATTAGACGGTTACGCCCCGCATAGCACACCTGTACGCGCCGCGTAACGAACAATTTGACTTACGCCCCGCGTAACTTAAGGGTACGCGCCGCGTACTGGTTGGCCTCGGATATGATTAATCGCGTAGTGATCCTTAGTACGCCCCGCGTAATCCGACTTATGCCCAGCGTACATAAGTCGGCTACAAAGGTTATAAAAGTCGATTTTCAGCTAACCAGGAGGGGGAATTCGACTTCCAACTTAGTTTAGTCGATATTTAACTTCTGTTAAGCTGTTTTGAGGGTTTAGAAGGCGGCCGGAAGGCCATTAAGCTAACGGGAGCGGAGAGCGGATACATGTCGGTAATCATATGGATTGTTAACGTGACCATGTTTAGCATTCTATTGTGGTACTTTTCTGTTTTTAGTTTCTGATTTAGGTGTAAAAACCTTTTACTTTGTGTTTATGATTGAATGAAGCTTTGATTATTAGACTAATTGCTATATTGAATTGTTTATTTATGTTTAATTTATCATGCCAAGCTTGTTAAAAGACCCTTATGTGTTAATGATGATTATTTTCTGTTAATTGTTAAGTGAATTAAGTTGCATGAACATCTGCTTGATTTGCTTGTCTCTTATGATTTTTGATGACCATCGAGATTATAAGTCTAGAAATAACGAATGTGAAACTAAGAATAACTTGAGAATAAGTAAGTTAATGTGTGAGCCTTGTTTGATGACCATCAACAAGAGGTTAAATTGAATTAATAATTCGATTAACTATATTTACAAGTCTTGCTTGATACGAATTGAACACTAGAAAGCATGTTAGTTTAACCAACTGATCACTGTTTGAATTGACGTGTTTGCTAAAGGATTAGTTATAGTGAACACAAATCTAATCATTTTAGGAATCGGTGAACATGAATAAATGAATTTGTGTATGCCATTGTCTATGTTTTTAAGGTGTAATTTATCTAAACCAAAGTACCTGAAGAGATGTGCTTTCCTGTTAGTTTATCGAGAGTTGTTAATTGTTAGTTTGAGATTTATTAAACCATTTTCTTTATTATTTTCGTGTGACCTGTAACCTATAATTAAATATATTAAATTAATCAACCGTTCCCTGTGATCGACACCCGACTTACCTAAGCTATACTGTAATCTGACTAGGTACACTGCCTATAAGTGCATAGTTAGTCTAAGTTTGTTAGGTTATAAATATTAAAATTAGTGGGTACTTTCATGCACATCAAGTTTTTGGCGCCGTTGCCGGGGAATGGTTTTCAATTAATTTAGTTTATTTGATTATTCGTTATTTGTTTTTAGTTAGTTTTTATTTTTAGTTTGATTTTCGTTGATATCATTTCACTTGTCGGGATGGTCCTTGTTTTTATTTGCAGGAATTTGGGATTGTACACATTGCTTAACTTTACTTTTTGCATGGGTTTCGAGGATGAAAGCGATTAGGGAATTCTTGACCTGCTTAGTCTACTACTTTGTTGATTTGTCCAACTCAATCCATAAGGCGTAGTATAGCAAGGCGTATTGTGGTGGTTAAGTGGAAGACCGAGCTCTTGTTGTTCTTGACTAGTTAGGTCGCTTCTTGTTCCGCTTTTAGTTAAAGGTGCAAGGAAAACAAGGGAAATATTCTAACGGGTCCCGAAAGTGGGTGTTTTCGCAAACCAATTCTTGCATGCAAAGGTTTTTTATCAACCATTGTTGTTTGATCTTGACAAAGATAAGTGATTATGACATCTCAGTTTTTTTTTATCACTCATCGTGAAGTCATCATTAGCTAAAGAAATTAAAAAGAAAAAAAAAATTAAGTTTTAAGTTCCTTAATTAAATAATTATAAGAAAAGGAAATTAAATTAAAGGAAAAAGGAAAAGTTTCATTTAAACTTACGCCCTGTGTAAGTTTACTTACGCTAAGCATAATGAACCCCGGATCGCGTATGAATTTTCAAGGGGATGGGGTTACGCCCCGCGTAACTTCGTGTTACGCCTAGCGTAATACGACGACCAGATTATGGCCCAAAGGATGCAAAGGACCAACCCACCCGAGGATGTGACCAATCATCGTTTTTTTACAATTTCCGCAAACGTTGAATGATGCAACCCGAGCACGTTATGTTACCAACTTGAGCTTGCTTCTCACCAAGGAGATTGATATAGCACCATCATTCGACTGGGAGTTGGCCACCAGGACTGGACTTGCTGCATTGATCCAAGAATTTTTGCAATACACACACTCGGACGCGAGTGGTGTGGATTTGTTCGTGTGTCAAGGATGGGCACGTTTGTTCAGGATCCAAGAGCCTGTTTATCGGGAGTTTTTGCTGGAGTTCTACGCTACAGTTTCCTATGATCCTAGGAAGGCACTAGATGACTGTACAACCTTTTCTTTCAGACTGGGAGGAGTGAGCCGGGAATGCAGCGTGATAGAGCTTGCGATTCGGGTGGGTATTTACACAGCCGATGAGACGAGGAGTGCCCACTTCCCGGCATTCCTTGCTGATTGTCTCACGGACCGGCCAGAAGACTATAATGAGAACACTTTTTGGGCCGAGATTATGGGAGGAGTTTATACACCATCTACCACACGAGGGGGGATGATTCGGTCTACTACATACCGAATGTTGCACCGGTTGATTTCTATGTCTCTCACGCATCACAAGAATAGTAAGAGAGTGCCTTTGACGAACTTGTATTTCCTATGGGCACTGGTTACTCCAGGGAGGCACCTGAACCTTCCAGTTGTGTTAGATGCATATTTGGGACGGAGGGCCAGGGGACTTCGGGGGGATAGCCCGATATACGGAGGGCATTTTATCACGCGGTTAGCTCGATCATATCAGTTGCTGACACATGAGATCACGAGATCGATGGTGTTTCACGACATGAGGCCGATGAGTCTTCAGCTGTTAGAGTCGATGCGTGTATTAGAGCGGGGTGGAGATGGTGTCTTGAGGGTTCGAGCAGATGATGTGGCGGATGAGGAGGGTGTCGCCGAGCCACAGCCGAGACGGGTCCAGCGGCGTAGACCTGTTCCTCGGGGAGCGCAGCAGGGACCTGAGCCGGAGATTGATATGCGCTACCTAGCTCAGGGCATTGACCGTCTTAGTGAGTATGTTGCACATGTAGACAGGCAACAGCGGTGGTACGGGGATGCGTTGAACGCATTCTTTGCCCACCAGGGGTTTCAGTATTCGGTTCCCTACCCACCACCATTCCAGCCACGACATGATGGGGCCGGTACTTCTGGGACACAGCCACATGATGATGGAGATGATGAGTGATCCTTTTTATTTATTTTGTGTTATTTTTAGTTTAGTTTTTTTTAGTATTTAGTATTTGGTATGTAATTAAACTTGGATTTAGTTTGTTTTACATTTGTTTTCCATCTTGATGCTCTTTGGTTGTTTAGATTTCTGCAGAATTTTTGCCCTTAGAAAGCTGGTAGTAAGTTCAGCAGCTAGGTCCGACTGTTGCTAGAGAAAGCGGTTTGAGAGTTGAAGATTATAGTCAAGACCCACAATTTGTCATAAGTGTGGGGTGCATATTTATTTATTGAGCGATCGTTTTGAAGATTGACATTTTTACGATGTTTTGACTCTTATGATATGGATGAGCAGTTCCCACACCATAGAGTTTTATTTTGATGCGAGGAAGACGTATCATCCCGGCTGCCATGACATGGTTGACATTTTCATATGTTGTGGGGGATTTTTCATCGCAAGAAGAGGATGTCATTCTTGACAAGACGACGTGGTCGACACTTTCCCACGTCATGACTATTACACATTGCATTTGTTTGCAATCTTTTGCACCACATTTTTGAAGATGGCGGTCTTGATTTTATTTTTTGGCAAATTCAGAAGCAGCAGTTCCAGTTTTCAGTCTTTCAGTAATATTTGGAGCAACTTGTAGCAGCCTCATTCGATCTCGCCACAACTACCTAGGGGAGTCTGTTCCTTTTTCTCCCTTTTTATGTTCTTAATTTGTTTTAGCATACAATGAGGGCATTGTATGAAATAAGTGTGGGGTAGGGGGTCGGTAAAAGTAAATTAAATTTAAAAATTTAAAATTTAAAAAAAAAAACTTGAAATAATAGTTTAATTTAGAAAAATATAGTGATAATTTAAATTTTGCTAATATTGTATGAAATGATCCAATGAGAACTCAAATGTTTAGTTGAGCCAATATACGTTATAGTGCGTTTGTGGCTTCCCTTATTTTAGTGAAATCATGGAACAAAAACATAACCCCGCTTGGTTTGAGGGATGCAATATGTTTAGCAGCCTAAACCTGAAATGTATCCAGGAAAATTATTATCATTAACCAATAAAGGTTGAGGTTGAGCGCCTCTGCTTAAGCATGTAAGTTTTGAGGGAAAAAAGTGAGGTACATGTAATATAAAAAAAAGAATTACGAAAAAAGTTTGAAGAATTTTGGAGCAAATAAAGTGAAGATCAAAAGATCAAAATTCCAAGAAATCCAAAAAGTTGAAGATACCAGAAATCAAATAAATAAAGGTAGTGAATTCAAAGAGATCAAAGATCAAATGTCAAAGAATTGAAGAATTCCAAAAGAGCTCCATAGTGGTATCGAAAAGTTGTAATTCTAGATTATGTATGCTTAGGTTGCTCAACTAAAAATACCTTGAGGTTAGGAGGTTTTCTGCGGATGGATTCGGAGGGTTGCATAAAATGAGCATTGTTCGGAAAAAGTGGGCGAATGTTTATGAAGATTGTGAGTATTTAAAATATGGGGGGGGGGGGGGGGGGGTACTTTAGGAAAATTTTAGACACAAAAGCATGCGTTGAGTTCTTGGCATAATGGCTGAGTTTTAAATGGATTGTTTAATGCGATATTGGTAAAAATTAAAAGTAAATTTGCTTGAGGGCAAGCAAAGGCTAAGTGTGGGGTATTTTGATATGTGTATTTATATATATATATATATATATATATATATATATATATATATATATATATATATATATATATTTATGCACTTTATCTTAATATTTTGGCCTTATTTATTCTCTTTTAGAACTAAAAAGTACTTATAATGCTTTGAATTATGTTTTGCAGCTATTCGTTGGCGATAAAGCACAAAAGAAAAGACTGAAGCGGAAACCGGACTTAGAAGCTAAAAGAAATTAAAATGCTGGATTAGACGGTTACGCCCCGCGTAGCACACCTGTACGCGCCACGTAACGACCAATTTGACTTACGCTTCGCGTAACTTAAGGGTACGCGCCGCGTACTGGTTGGCCTCAGATATGTTCAATCGCGTAGTGATCCTTAGTACGCCCCGCGTAATCCGACTTACGCCCAGCATACGTAAGTCGGCTACAAAGGTTATAAAAGTCGATTTTCAGCTAACCAGGAGGGGGAATTCGACTTCCAACTTAGTTTAGTTGATATTTAACTTCTGTTAACCGTTTTGAGGGTTTAGAAGGCGGCCGGAAGGCCATTAAGCTAACGGGAGCGGAGAGCGGATTATTTTTGCCCTTAGATTTATATATATATATATATATATATATATATATATATATATATATATATTTATGCACTTTATCTTAATATTTTGGCCTTATTTATTCTCTTTTAGAACTAAAAAGTACTTATAATGCTTTGAATTATGTTTTGCAGCTATTCGTTGGCGATAAAGCACAAAAGAAAAGACTGAAGCGGAAACCGGACTTAGAAGCTAAAAGAAATTAAAATGCTGGATTAGACGGTTACGCCCCGCGTAGCACACCTGTACGCGCCACGTAACGACCAATTTGACTTACGCTTCGCGTAACTTAAGGGTACGCGCCGCGTACTGGTTGGCCTCAGATATGTTCAATCGCGTAGTGATCCTTAGTACGCCCCGCGTAATCCGACTTACGCCCAGCATACGTAAGTCGGCTACAAAGGTTATAAAAGTCGATTTTCAGCTAACTAGGAGGGGGAATTCGACTTCCAACTTAGTTTAGTTGATATTTAACTTCTGTTAAGCCGTTTTGAGGGTTTAGAAGGCGGCCGGAAGGCCATTAAGCTAACGGGAGCGGAGAGCGGATACATGTCGGTAATCATATGGATTGTTAACGTGACCATGTTTAGCATTCCATTGTGGTACTTTTCTGTATTTAGTTTCTGATTTAGGTGTAAAAACCTTTTACTTTGTGTTTATGATTGAATGAAGCTTTGATTATTAGACTAATTGCTATATTGAATTGTTTATTTATGTTTAATTTATCTTGCCAAGCTTGTTAAAAGAACCTTATGTGTTAATGATGATTATTTTCTGTTAATTGTTAAGTGAATTAAGTTGCATGAACATCTGCTTGATTTGCTTGTCTCTTATGATTTTTGATGACCATCGAGATTATAAGTCTAGAAATAACGAATGTGAAACTAGGATTAACTTGAGAATAAGTAAGTTAATGTGTGAGCCTTGTTTGATGACCATCAACAAGAGGTTAAATTGAATTAATAATTCGATTAACTATATTTACAAGTCTTGCTTGATACGAATTGAACACTAGAAAGCATGTTAGTTTAACCAACTGATCACTGTTTGAATTGACGTGTTTGCTAAAGGATTAGTTATAGTGAACACAAATCTAATCATTTTAGGAATCGGTGAACATGAATAAATGAATTTGTGTATGCAATTGTCTATGTTTTTAAGGTGTAATTTATCTAAACCAAAGTACCTGAAGAGATGTGCTTTCCTGTTAGTTTATCGAGAGTTGTTAATTGTTAGTTTGAGATTTATTAAACCATTTTCTTTATTATTTTCGTGTGACCTGTAACCTATAATTAAATATATTAAATTAATCAACCGTTCCCTGTGATCGACACCCGACTTACCTAAGCTATACTGTAATCTGACTAGGTACACTGCCTATAAGTGCATAGTTATTCTAAGTTTGTTAGGTTATAAATATTAAAATTAGTGGGTACTTTCGTGCACATCATGTATATAGATTGTATTTAATTTATGTGTTATAGAATAACTTTAACTTAATTTGGAAACTTCTAAAAAAATAAAAACTCACTACATTGTCATTCCTTATACCTAAGTTATTTGGTTGTTACACCCACAAGCTTAAACACGCTACATACAACAAATCAACAATGTCACATGCTACCTTCATTAATATATAAATGATATCTTAACGATTGTAGTTATATATAATTTAATTGCTACACTGGTTATAAAAAACACATGTTAAGAATGATATATATATATATATATATATATATATATATATATATATATATATATATATATATATATGTATGTATGTATAGGCTTAACTTGTGTTTTTATAACCAGCGTAGCTCTTAAATTATATATAATAGCTACAATGATTAAGATATTATTTATATCCTAATAAAGGTAGCATGTGAAATTGTTGATTTGTCGTATGTAGCATGTTTCATGTGTTGGATGTAAAAACATGTGATATAGATAGTATCTTAATAATTATAGTTATCATATATAATTTAAAATGACTTTATTGATTTTTCATATGTAGCATGTTTATAGACTATATGCTACATTTATTGTTGATTATTCAGGTCTTGGGTGTAAAATGAAGTGCCTCGGGTGTAAAGAATGGCAATTTAGTGGGTTTTTAGTTTTTTTAGAAGTGACCAAATTAAATTAAATTTCTTTTATAACACATAAATTAAATGTAATCTATATATAATATAGATATTATCTTTATGGTTGTAGTTATCACATATAATTTAAGAGGACTGTATGTAGCATTGTTCTATAACATAAAAAAATCAAATATGAATTTTCTTGAAATTAATTTAGTATATATATAAAACGAAATTTTTTCAAAAATGTCCTTAAACTTTAACCTTATTAACGAAAAAGCCCTTGAAATTTTTAGGAAAATCCCTAGAAACCGGCATTAGCCGGAAACAATGGTTTTTTTTGGGTTAAATTGCAAAAAAAATAATAAAATAATAAAATAAATAAATAAAAATCAAAGATGGTTTTTGCGTCAATAGAGCCAAACTTCACAGACTTTAATGCGGATTTCCCGTTGGAAGGTAAGAAATGCATCATTTGCATGTTCTTTGGTCAACCATCGAAGTTAATCATTAGATGACACAAAAATAATATGATTCATATATATTTTTGAAAATAGCATTAATAATTTATTTATTTACTGAATCAAGTTTTGATACATTTTTCGGACAACTTTAGCGAACAAGCGTAAAAATAAATCATCGAAGCATTCTTTGGATTTTTCTTTTGCAATTCGTAATATTTTTGTATTATGTAATGATTCATTTTGTTGAATAGCCAAAAATCATACAAACATGCACTTCTTACCCATCCTACCAATGTTTACTTATTACTGGATCTATATCCTATATATGCAAATGACACACTTTTTACCTTTCCTAAGCTAATATATTTCAATTTAAACAATATACATGTTCTATTCATCCATATTGGGAGGTTTAATAAGAGCATCTTAATGAATTAAGTGCTTGGAAAATATCAACATATAACTCAACCTTCTTCACTAAATGTTCTTTAGAAGGGATCTATAGGTTTCGTATTAATCCAAACTCATTAAGTATTTAATATCCACTAAAAAGAGCTAGAAATGGAACGACATTTAATCACCATAAAGTGGTGATGATATGTGAAATATCTATATGCCCAAAAATCTTTGTAGAATGATATTCGCTAATGACATATGATCCTATAAAGTCACACCTATAAACAAGTTATCGTTAATTGATTATTTATTTAGGGATTTGATTATCAATAATTAATTGGAAAAATATTATGTTTATGAAAACAATATTTTCTAAAGAGAATAAAAGTTAGAAACTCATATAGTATGATTTATATGTCGTGTACATCTTTTTGGACCTATTGAAATCCATTTATATAAAGCTAGTTTATATAATAAAGAGATATACATGCTAGTTAAAGAGATGGAGTAAAAGACACTCTTCTTTGCCCTTTTTGGAGTCAAAACTGTTAGTTGTCCTCCATGGAAGAGAGGTTGAGCCTCTTCCATCTTCTTAAACTCTCATTCTTGTTATATATGTCATGCTTTCATTTAATACAAGTATGGTGCATTGTATTTAAGTGTTAGTATATAAAGGAGTGAATAACTAGTCGTTTTGGTTGATTCTTATCTTCCCTTTTTTCTCTCTAAAACCCAAGAACACTAGGTGTTCTTTCCTCTCCGTCTCTTGCAAGTTACTATTTAGATTTGGTTGCCTAATGTGCTTCTCCTTTTAAGGCTTATTTGGTATAAGTTCTTTATGGCTAAGGAAGTATATTATACAAGTGAATACTAGCATATTGAAATGACTTATTCTTGCTTAGTGAATAATTGTAGAGAGCCTCTACTTTGAGTCTTTTACCTCACTTCATTAACTTCCAATCTCTTATGATAATCAAAGTCTTAAAATGTTGTAATCTTTTCTTTTTATGCTTGATTTTAATCTTTCCATGATTACAAAATGATCCTTAGTGGGTATAAAATGGTTTTATTATTATTCAAATTTTAATGTTTCCATTGCTAAACTTGTAGTTTATTATAGATTATTTTTTTAACAAAACCCAACAATTAGTATCAAATCCGTTTTTGCAAGCTTGGTTAGATTATAAGATTATTTGGTATAATCTTTGGTTTTGGAAAACATGCATTCTTTTCGTTTATAAGAAAATTTAATACATATTTTCAATGACAACTTTAAACATTTATAATTGTTATTTTTATGACTATAATGTTACATTCATATTTTTAGTCATAAAGACTATCTTATACAAACAAAGTGTCGTTTTATATATTTTATACATATATATATATATATATATATATATATATATATATATATATATATATATATATATATGTGTGTGTGTGTGTGTGTGTATGATATGCCCAAACTAGCCATGGACAATTTATGTTGTTATTTGTGTTGATTTGTTAAAATGGTTGTAATATGTATTTATTCATATGGTATGTCATAAGTGTAAAATCCCAAAAATACGGACCAAAAATTTCATTTTTGATATAGCAATTCATAAAACAATTTATAGAAAGCATCATCAAGTTAATTCATTTCATCAAAAGCCATAAATCATAAGTCTCGAAAATATGTCATAACATAGTAACAATGTTAGAGAACAATCCCAAGAATCACATATGTAGAAATCGTGTGTGTGATGTGCTGCTATTGCGTCGACTCCTTTCCCTTCCCAAGAATCCATCAAAATTTACTGCACTCTACCCCAATACGAAACTCCGCCCATGGCTGTCATAGTCAAACGATGCCACCTGACCTAAGATCCGCTCGCACTTCCGGTGCTCCTCCTTCATACCCTCAACCCGTGCTTCTCGGATCCACTCCAAAAGTGGAGTCACCTCTGTCATCCTCAAGTAAATGTCTTTAATCGGGGCTGCCTTACGGTTAAGCGCATTAGCCATAACTTTGGCCTTCCCCATGTGGTAAAGGATCTCAGAGTCGTAATCCTTCACCACATCTAGCCACCGACGCTACCTCATGTTTAGATTCGGATGATCCATGAGGTACCTCAAGCTCTGATGGTATGTGTAAATGGTATAACGAACCCTATAAAGGTAATGTCGCCAAATCTTGAGGGCAAAAACAACCATCCCCAACTCCAGATCATGCCTCGGGTAGTTCGCCTCATGAGGCTTCAATTGCCTCGAGGCGTAAGCAATGATGTGCCCCTCTGCATCAACATTGCATCCAAACCTAAGATGGACACATCACAATATACTACAAAATCCTCCATGCCCTCTGGCAAGGCTAAGATTAGCGCATCACACAATCTCAATCTCAATGTTTCGAATGTTGACTGCTGCTCAGGCCCCCAACGAAATACCACGACCTTCTTCGCCAATCGGGTCAAGGGTACGACTATCTTTGTGACAACCTGAAAAATCCAAAAGCAAACTAGATCTAAACTTCACCCATGTATCAGTAGATTCACATTGTAACCTTGTTACAATAGAACATAGAAAGCCGAGAGACCATGCTTTTACAAGTTCATATGTATATCCACTTTTGAAAGCCAAGTTGTAATGAACCTTTGGAAGACAAATGAAGTCAACAAGCCATCAAGGACTCAAAGGAGTCAACACAAGTTCAAGTAATATGTCTATGAGCATGCTATAGTATAATACTTAAGGATTTCAAGTTTTAGAACCTTGGAACACCCTTGGACCGAAATCGATTACTTTAAAGATGTTAGGACCGAAAACTACTTCATGGGCTCACATAGGACTGAAAACACAATGCATGTAGTCCATTAAGGCCAAAAACCTAAACATATGGGACCGAAATCTCTTCTTTTAGGTCCATAAGGACCGAAATAACTCTTTTGTGAGTGATTTAGGATGATTTCGGCCATGGTGGACAACAAACATTTCCTTTTGGCCGCAAACACCCTTAAAAATCATGGTATCTTATCCTATTTAGCTTCCCAATGTGATATGATACAGTTACCAACGTATACTTCACATCAACCTCTTTTTCCTTTCTTCATACTTAAGATACTAAAAGCGATCACAATTCCAAATTCATTCACAGTGAAACAAAATACTCACAAACTCTCTCAAAACCATTTCTTGTTTTCTCTCTGAAGTTCAAGTCCTTCACAAACATCTTCAAAGGAAGATTATTAATTCATATTACTCCTAAGTATTTTAGTAAGTCTCTTATAGAATTCTAGTGTTTTCACAACCATCTTATCACTATTGTCATATTAATCACATATTATTATGTGTTTAAAACCATTAGGATTACGATATCCTTCCTGTATTCTAGCTCGAAATCAGTGTTTATATCTCGTTATCAAACCACAACTACACATAAGGTGAGTTCATACCCCTACGCTTTTCTATAATTTTTATATGTTTTAGAGGGGGGGGGGGGGGCGAGGAATACAAGTATAACACAAGGAAACTTGTGTAAATTTACAAACTATTAATTACATTTTCATACCTCTTATATGCATTTTACGTAAAAATTTCTAATATGCAAAAAAAATATAACCTCCAAACAGTGCAAATATTTACATGTAAATTACGTTAATACGCAACGGTTTTTAATTCAGCAAAACATACACTTTAAATTATAATAGGTATAGTTTGGGAAACATTGACATTATCTTACCCTTTTCGGAACAAAAAAATGATTATATAAAAATAAGTTTATTTTTATCTTTTTATAACCATAATGAAAGGATAATACTCACTTTTACAACAAAAAGGATTTTACAGTTAAGATGTAACTCGTTGGAAATTTGTGAGACCTTGTCTTCGTCGTGCCTACCAAGGTACCCATGGAAGTCCTGTTTTATAACCCTAGTCTCCTAACGGAGAGCGTGATACTTGTGTATAGATCTATACGAGACTAAGGATCCCACACCCTGGCTAATAGCAACAGCCCGACCGCCAAGTTATGGGTGACAAATGTCATATCTTTCGACGCTTGAAGAACGTCGAGGAAGGCAATTCATTAACAGCACGATTATGAAAACTCGCATGATAAACGACTATATGTGGATTTTTACGTAAAAACACGTCTCTTCAAATGGCTTTATATACAAATAAAACTAGTTATAACTATTTTAAGTATTGATAATAGTTGTACTTTTAGGTCTTGGATCATATTAGACTACAACTCAACTTATGGAAAATATAGGATTTTCCAGGATAAACACAATTACTTTACAAGCAAACAGCTCACAGTTCAATTTTATGGATTTTCCGGGATAAACACAATTACTTTACAAGCAAAACAACTCACAATTCAGTTTTATGGAAAAATATAGGATTTTCTGGATAAACTCACTTGAGTTTTTAAGGAACAAAGATCATACTTTTACATACCAAATGCTTATGAACTCACCAACTTAAATGTTGACACTTTTTCAAAACCACTTGTATTCTCAGGAAAATAGTAGACAGGTACACGCACAGTGTCCGAGAAGATGGAGCACAGTAGCTTCAAGTCTTTTTTTTTGCTATTTAATTTTGGAGTCAATCAAGTTGTGATTCGAATATAATGTAAACACTATTTTATTAATATAATGGTTGTTATTACTTTGATTAATATTAGACATTCGTTGTGATACTGTACATGATGTCCTCTGCCCCCAAACGTTTCAGTTGTTCCGGTTTAGGGGTGTGATAGATTGGTATCATAACGCCTGATATGCTAGGCAAGGTTACCGGTCGACAGGACCGAAGGGGTAGGCCAGCTGTAACGCCTCGAACCTAGCAGGTATATTTCGAAGCCCGCCTTATTTTGATTATTGTCTTTAATAGCCCTCGGAGAAGTTATGTTGAGTCCCGGGGAGTTTAAGGGCTAAAGTTGAAACTTTGGGCCAAAAACGGAGTACGCTAAGCGTACATAAGAGTACGTTGGGCGTACTAGGCGCGCCCTAGTACGCTGGGCGTAAGCTTATGTACGTTGGGCGTAATCGCGTCAGCTAAAAACCCTAATGTTCGAGGTTGGGACTATATAAACACCCTTATGACTCATCCTTTACCCTTACCTCAGCCTCCATACCTCAGAGAACGCCCTAAAACCCTAGTTTGTGTGTGAAGAGTGAGTTAGTATGCATCTTGAGCTTTGGAGAGTAGGGTTATTGCACCAAGAAGCTAGAGGAGGAAAGCAAGGCCTTAGATCTGAAGTTGGGTTATACCATTAGAGCTCCAGCAGATAAAAATATTGAACCTTTATGCTTATTTACTTTAGATCTAGACATTTTAGCTTTATGAAGGTCTTTTGGTCCCTAGATTTCCCAAGTTGATGCACGTGAAGTTCTAGACGAAATAAGTTGTCCTTTCAGAAGTTTTGAGAGGCCTTAAGTGATAAAGATCGGTTCTTTTAGCTAAACTTGATCCATGCATGTGATAAGAAGGTCTTAATGGATTAAGACTATGAGTTAAGGACTTTTTGGACATCCAAAGTGATAAAGTCCGAAACTTTATGATTCTATGGCATATTTGGTCGATGGATCTGGATTATGGGTTCAAGAGCTCAACCCATTAAGCACTTATCAAGATCATGGTAAAGCCTGCGTATGCCCTGCGTAAGATCTTAAGCCCAACGTACGTGGTCAGCGGTCTTGATGATGGTAAACAAAGAACTACCCTACACCCAGCGTAACTGGGAGGTACGCCCCGCCTACGCTCCCTGTTGGACTTTTAGCTTGTGGGCTTTATGCCTTGGGCCAGTTATGGGTCAATTGGGTTTAATCCCTTAATGGGCTATGGATATAGAATTTTTTGGGCCAGGTTGGACTTGTAGGTTTCGTGTAGGCCCAATAGAGTGATGGGCCCAATTTATAAATTGGGCCAAGAATAGAATTGGACACTTTGGGTCTTGTTGATTAATTCGTATTCTTTATCTCTCAGTCGAGGGTGTCGGGCATAGCAGTTGAGGACTCTCAGTTCAGTTCTGCACTATTGCTAGATGAGTTCTCCTCACAATACCAACAGGGTCTACGACACTAGGTCGGTCCATTGGGATTTTATCCCATAGTTACCATGTGTTTCATATTCATGATCAGTTGGATTGGTACCTTGATAGATAGAATGGAGCTATGTTTAGCAGTTAGTATGATCTGTGCTTATTGTGTGACTTTGTGCTATTTACTATGTCGACATACATGGATGGGTTGGGTTGAGGCGGTGTCTTGCTTTGTGCGGTTGAGGCCAACATACCCAGGGCGGTCCAGATAAACTGTAGCCCCGTAGGAGGTGGTTCGGCCATGCCGAAGGCCCGGTGAGCGGTTCGGATAGGCTGTAGGCCCGTAGGAGGCGGTCCAGTCATGCCAAAGGCTCGGGAGCGGTCCAGATAGGCTATAGGCCCGTAGGAGGCGGTCTAGTCATGCTGAAGGCTCATTATGCATGTTGTTTGTTATTATTTTCATTACCTTTATTATTGGTTGCTAGAGGTTGGTATTTTCGGGGTAACTCACTAAGCCTTCGAGCTTACATTTTATTGATTATTGTTTCAGGTACCTCAACTGACCAGGGCAAGGCGAAGGCGTGACGTACACATCCCCGTATTTATGATTTTGGACTTCTGGGAACTCTGATATAAAAACATTTTGAAAGTGATTAGAACTTATTGATGTTTGAATAACTTTTATTTGTGTAAAAATGGTTTTTGGAAAGTTTAAATTTCTTTGAAAATATTTGGGTTGTTACAATTTGGTATCAGAGCCTTGGTTTGAGTGAATTGGAGGAACATTTGTGTGAATCCAATCTCAAATCAAGGAAATATTTTTTCAAAATAAAAAAAAATAATTTAAATGAAGGGGATGAGATGTGTACCGTCAGTCGGAGCCAGTAAGTAGACCCCAAAATACCATATTGTTATTTGATGTTATGATGTGTTAGAACCGCATGCTAAAAATAGGCTAGGGATCTTCAGGAATTGGATGATAGAATTGCTTGATTATATGATGCCTGCTAGCCTAGGGTTTTTCTAATAAGAAATTGACATCATTCCTGCAGTCAATTGGTGTATGCATCACGGTTATGCACAATTAAGATCTTATAGCCTGAGAATACTTGATTTGGCCCTATGTTCTATTCTTGTCTGATTGTGGGCTTGGGGTTGAGTCGAATATTCGAAAGTCTATAGGGTCCAGCCTTATGCATGGCTAGCATACACTAGTGTTGCAGGGGTTGGTGGAAGTTTCATGAGTAGTTTGCATGAGGTCGGTTATGGGGTGATGGTTCTTCTCAAGGGTCGAGAGTGGAAAGATTATCATATATGTGTATACTAGGGTATTATGATGATACTTGAGACGAATATGGGTTGGTGTGGAAGGTAGTATGGGCCCGTACTACTGAAAGCACAGGACCCATGCGCATGTCAAGGAATTCGTAATGCTTAAGGTTAGTTGAGGGTTGATTCCCATTTCTTGGGATTAACTGATGTATTTATTGGTATGTTTTCAGTATAGTTATGACGAGGTGCTTTGGAGCCACATCCGGATCGGGATCAGGGATAGGAGTTGACGGGCAGGGGGAACCAATACAACCCGAGGATATTGTTTAGATGGGGATAGATGAGTTGGATGCCAGGATTCGGGAGATCCTGCATAATGAGGTTGCCATTCTTTCTTGGGCACAGTTACCAGAGATGTTCAGGTCTATTAAGACCGCCATGGTGGATTACTTTGACAAGCATTATGCGACTTTGGCTTAGACGGCCGTTGTTGCATCTACATCGGCTGTAACAGCAGCGAGAGGAGGAGTTGTTCGAGCCTTTCAGTATCGGGACATCAACAACACGAAGCCCCCTACTTTTGACGGGATTGAAGATCCGATTATTGCTATGAGATGGTTGTCTGATGTGGAGGGATGTTTCTTCACGTGTTCGTGCCCTGATGATCAGAGGGTGAGGTGTGCTCTGAACCTATTGCGGTCCGGGGCAAAAGATTGGTGGAGATTGGTTACTAGATCATACAATGAGGAGCAGCGAGCTGCGATTTCTTGGGATCAGTTTAGAGACATGTTCAGTGCCCGTTATGTTCCGCGGGTGGAGAGGGAGAGACTGGCATAGGAGTTCTTAGACCTGCGACAGGACAAGGAGTCGGTGTCAGAGATTACGAGACTGTTTACTGAGAGGGCGATGTTTTGCCCGGAGTTCGCGTCAGAGCAGGCGTAGATGACTCGTTATCTGGGTATGCTCAAGAAGAATATCAGAGAGTTTGTCGCGATGCAGACGTGTAGTACATTGTTGGAGCTCCAGAAGGCCGCAAGGAGGAGCGAGTTGGAGATTGAGTTGCAGATACGTGAGGCGAGGCAGGCCCCAGGTAAGGCGCAGCCGGCGTCGAAGCGGTTCAAGGCCGCAGATTCTAGGTCGGGAGGGCAGCAAGCCTGTACTTGTGGGAAGTGCTGGAAGGTTCATTTGGGAGTATGTCGACTGAGTACTGGATGCCACAAATGTGGCAAGGAGGAACATTACGCACGGGAGTACCGCCAGCATGCCCCTACTTCTGATATGAGGATTTGCTATCATTGTCACCAGGTGAGTCATGTGAAGACCCACTGTCTGCAGTTAGCTGCTAGACGGGTGCAGGCTCCAGCGCCGGCTACTTTGAGGATCACGGATGGGAAACAGGGTGGTGAAGAGCCTCCGAAGGCTCAGGGACGCACTTTTCAGCTCACCGCCGAGGAGGCCAGAGCAGCACCGGATGTGGTGACTGCTATGTTTCTATGCTCTTTCTAGCTATATATATGACTGTTTATTGTAAATTATTGTGGGTACCTGTATTAGGTACGTTTTTAGTGAATTCCTTGCCTGCCTTGGTATTGTTCGACTCGGGTGCGAGTCGGACGTTCGTTTCCCCGACTCTCGGTAGCAGACTCGGTCTACCTTTAGGAGAGCTCGAGTGTTCGTTATTAGTCTCTATTGCCAGTAAGCTTGGGGTTTCTGCTTCTTCAGTTTATCGGGACTGGACATTGGAGATATTTGGGATACCTTTTTCGATTGACCTGATTCCTATCCCCATGAGGGATGTCGGCATGATTGTGGGGATGGATTGGTTGAGTCGGTTCAGTGCTATGATCGACTGCGAAGGTCATCGGCTTACAGTTCGAACCCTAAGTGGGGGAGAACTGGTGGTTTATGGTGAGGATACCAGATCGGGTTTCCGATTTTGTTTAGCTGCTAGGGCTCGACAGTATATTCAGCACGGGTGTGCGGGTTATCTTGCATACATAGAGGATACGTGGGTTAGCCGCCCCTCTCCAGTTTCAGATGTCCCAGTAGTCAGGGAGTTTGCCGACGTGTTTCTGGAGGAGTTACCCGGAATACCTCCGGAGAGGCAGGTCGAGTTTAGGATCGACCGAGTGCCAGGTGTGGCCTCTGTGGCTAAGGCCCCGTACCGACTGGCACCACCAGAGATGCAAGAGCTGTCGTCACAGCTGCAAAAGCTGCTAGGGAAGCAGTTCATTTGTCCGAGCAGTTCTCCATGGGGAGCCCCGATACTCTTCGTAAAGAAGAAGGATGGATCTCATCAGATGTGCATAGACTATAAGGAGTTGAACAAGTTAACGGTGAAGAACCGTTACAATTTTCATGGACCTGATGAATCGGGTCTATAGACCGATGCTTGATCGCTCAGTCATAGTGTTCATTGATGATATCTTGGTATATTCCAAGACCCGAGAGCAACACGAGGAGCGTCTATGAGAATTATTGGGGATTCTGAGGAGGGAACGACTTTATGCTAAGTTCTCGAAGTGCGAGTTTTGGTTACGAGAGGTTCAGTTCCTAGGGCATCTCGTTAACCAGGATGGGATTTTGGTCGATCCGGCCAAGATCGAGGCCGTTATGCGAAGGGAGATCCTGAGGTCCCCCTCCGACATCAGGAGCTTTTTGGGTTTGGCAGGGTATTACCGGAGATTCATTCAGGACTTCTCCAATATTGCAGTACCTCTCACTTGTCTGACGAGGAAGGGGGTGGATTTCCAGTGGGGCACTAACCAGCAAAAGCCGTTTGAGACTCTCAGGCAACGGTTGTGTGAAGATCCAATCTTGACCCTCCTTAAAGGGGTGGATGATTTTGTGGTGTATTGTGATGCATCCATCACAGGTTTGGGAGCAGTTCTCATGCAGAGGGGTAGCGTTATCGCTTACGCATCACGGCAGCTGAAGTCGCATGAGTTGAGATACCCCACACATGAACTGGAATTGGGAGCGGTGGTATACGCTCTCAAGATTTGGAGACACTACCTCTATGGGGTCCACTGTACCATCTACATAGACCACAAGAGCTTGAGGTATATTATGGATCAGCCGAACCTGAATATGCAGCAGCGCAGGTGGTTGGACGTAGTCAAGGATTACGACTGTTAGATCCTTTACCACCCTGGTAAAGAGAATATGGTTGCAGACGCCTTAAGCTGCAAGGCGGCCGGACCATCTGTCCCAGTATCATGCATGAGGATATCAGTGGATTCCACACTCGTGAGCTTACTCAAGGGAGCTTAGTCGGAGGGTATGCGTAGAGATAACTGGAAACTAGAGAAGATAAAGGGTGAAAACACCCGGTTCGAGCAGGATAGCCGAGGATTGATGACCCATTATGGTCGGGTCTGTGCTCGAATGATTGGTGGAGTCAGGCAGATTATATTGGAGGAAACCCATAAGTCTCATTTCTCCATTCACCCGGGGGCAACCAAGATGTACCGGGACTTATGTTTGAGCTATTGGTGGTCGTGCATGAAGCGAGAAATCGCAGAGTACGTGCATAGATGTCTGACCTGTAGAATGGTCAAGGCTGAGCATCAGGGACCACACGGGATGTTGCAGCCTCTTGAGGTTCCTATGTGGAAATGGGAGCAGATCGCGATGGATTTCATCACTAAGCTGTCGAGGATGGCAAGGGGTTTCGACACTATATGGGTCATCGTAGACCGATTAACCAAGAGTGCTCACTTTCTCGCCATTCGGGAGGGATTCTCAGCCGAGAAGTTAGCTGAGATATACGTCCACAAGATTGTCGTGTGACATGGAGTTCCGGTCTCTATTGTCTCGGATCGTGATGTTCGCTTCACCTCTCGATTTTGGCATAAGTTCCATGAGGAACTGGGCACACAACTGCATCTCAGCACATCTTATCATCCGCAGACAGATGGCCAGAGTGAGCGGACCATACAGACACTTGAGGACATGCTGAGGTCCTGTGTTATTGATTTTGGTGGGAGTTGAGACTCCTACCTACCTCTCGCGGAATTCTCATACAATAATAGCTTTCATTCCAATATAGGTGCCCCACCTTATGAGCTCTTGTATGAAAGGAGATGTCGCACCCCGGTCTGTTGGGGTGAAGTGGGTCATAAGGTTATGGGTCGTACCGAGGTAGTTCTGAAAACTACCAAGAGGATTCAACAGATCAGACAGAGAGTTCAGATAGCTTAGAGTCGGCAAAAGAGTTACGCTGACCGACGCCGATCGGAGCTGGAGTTCCAGTTCGGAGACATGGTGCTCCTGAAGGTCTCACCCTGGAAGGGTGTGATCCATTTCAGGAAGAGGGGAAAATTGGGTCCCCAGTTTATTGGACCCTTTTGAGTGATAGCCAGAGTTGGCAAAGTAGCCTATAGATTGGATCTTCCGGAAGAGCTCAGTCAGATACACAACACTTTTCACGTTTCCCAGTTGCGGAAGTGCATTTTGGATGAGGATGCAGTGGTATCTCTGGATGATGTTCAGGTTGACGAGCTCCTGAACTACGTGGAGCAGCCAGTGGCTATTTTGGAAAGGAAAATGAAAAGTTTTTGTAGCAAGGAAATACCGCTGGTCAAGGTGCAGTGGCGGTACCGTAAGGGATCCGAGTGAACTTGGGAGCCAGAGTCCGAAACGAGGGAGCACTACCCAGATCTTTTCTCAACATCCGACTTCGGGGAAGAAGTCTAGATCAAGTGGGGGAGACTTGTAACGCCCCGAACCTAGCAGGTATATTTTGAAACCCACCTTATTTTGATTATTGTCTTTAATAGCCCTCGGAGAAGTTATGTTGAGTCTCGGGGAGTTTAGGGACTAAAGTTGAAACTTTGGGCAAAAAAGGGAGTATGCTAAGCGTACATAAGACTAAGTTGGGCAAACTAGGTGCGCCCTAGTACGTTGGGCGTAAGTTTATGTACGTTGGGTGTACTCGCGTCAGCTAAAAACTCTAATATTCGAGGTTGGGACTATATAAACACCCTTATGGCTCATCCTTTACCCTTACCTCAACCTCCATACCTCAGAGAATTCCCCAAAACCCTGGTTTGTGTCTGAAGAGTGAATTAGTGTGCATCTTGATCTTTGGAGAGTGGAGTTATTGCACCAAGAAGCTAGAGGAGGAAAGCAAGGCCTTTGATCTGAAGTTGAGTTATAACATTAGAGCTCCAACAGGTAAAAAGATTGAACCTTTATGCTTATTTACCTTAGATCTAGATATTTTAGCTTTATGAAGGTCTTATGGTCCCTAGATTTCCCAAGTTCATGCATGTGAAGTTCTAGACGAAATAAGTTGTCCTTTCAGACATTTTGAGAGGCCTGAAGTGATAAAAATCGGTTCTTTTTAGCTAAACTTGATCCATGCATGTGATAAGAAGGTCTTAATGGATTAAGACTATAAGTTAAGGACTTTTTGGACGTCCAAAGTGATAAAGTCCGAAACTTTATGATTCTATGGCATATTTGGTTGATAGATCTGTAATATGGGTTCAAGAGCTCAACCCATTAAACACTTATCAAGATCTTTGAAAAGCCCGCGTATGCCCCACGTAAGATCTTACGCCCAGCGTACGTTGTCAGTGGTCCCGATGATGGTCGACGAAGAACTACGCTACGCACAGCGTAACTGGGAGGTACACACCACGTACGCTCCCTGTTGGACTTTTAGCTTGTGGGCTTTATGCATTGGGCCGGTTATGGGTCAATTGGGTTTAATCTCTTAATGGGCTATGGATATAGAATTGTTTGGGCCAGGTTGGACTTGTAGGTTTTGTGTAGGCCCAATAGAGTGATGGGCCTAATCTATAAATTGGGCCAATAATAGAATTGGACAATTTGGATCTTGTTGATTAATTTGTATTCTTTATCTCTCAGTCGAGGGTGTCGGGCGTAGCAGTTGAGGAATCTGAGTTCAGTTATGCACTATTGCTAGGTGAATTCTCCTCACAATACCAATAGGTTTTACGACACTAGGTCAGTCCCTTTGGATTTTATCCCAGAGTTAGCATGTGTTTCATATTCATGATCAGTTGGATTGGTACCTTGATAGATAGAATGGAGCTATTTTTAGCAGTTAGTATGATCTGTGCTTATTGTGTGACTTTGTGCATTTTACTATGTTGACATACATGGATGGGTTGGGTTGAGGCGGTGTCCTGCTTTATGCGGTTGATTCCAACATACCTGGGGCGGTCCGGATAGGCTGTAGGCCCATAGGAGGCGGTCCAGTCATGCCAAAGGCCTGGTGAGCAGTCCGGATAGGCTGTAGGCCCATAGGAGGTGGTCCAGTCATGCTGAAGGCTCGGGAGCGGTCCATATAGGCTGTAGGCCCGTAGGAGGCGGTCCAGTCATGCTGATGGCTCATTATGCATGATGCTTGTTATTATTGTCATTACCTTTATTATTGGTTTCTAGAGGTTGGTATTTTGGGGGTAACTCACTAAGCTTTCGAGCTTACATTTTATTGATTATTGTTTCAGGTACATCAGCTGCCAGGGCAAGGCGAAGGCGTGACGTACACATCCCCGTATTTATGATTTTGTACTTCTGGGAACTCTGATATGAAAACATTTTGAATGTGATTAGAACTTGTTGATGTTTTAATAAATTTTGTTTGTGTAAAAATGGTTTTTGTAAAGTTTAAATTTCTTTGAAAATTTTTGGGTTGTTACACCAGCCCACTATACAAGTATGGATGATTTACACAATCAACCCATATATTTAATTCGTCTTCTTTTGATCACATAATTAATTCTAAATTAATTCTCGATCAATACTAATTAAATATTATTATTCTTATTATTAATATACTAGAACTTATAATATATTAATAACCATAAGTGTCATATTTCTCTCATTTAGTCTATCCAAGTGCATGATGCCATGCAACCCAAATGGATCATGTCGGGTCAGGTCAAGTCTTACCAATTATAGTTATGGACTTAGACATTAATCCAACAACAACATCATAGGGGTGTTGGTCGAAACATTGAGAATTGTACATCAAAACGGGAAATTTATATGTATATATAAATAGATGGAGTACAACTAGCAACGACCATAATTATTTACAAACTCGTTTCTCACCATGTAACAGAATCATGCCTTCACAAGGAAGTAATCATCCTACCAACGCAAAATCATTCCTACAAATGGACACCGTCACTTTTCGAGTTTTGGTCACAACCATCATGGCACAACTCAACGTTAACAACACTTACGGACATGGAAACAGCGTTGACAATTTCAATCACAGTGATAACCTAGGACACCAAAGAGTGTCTGCCTGCAAGAACAGCCCAACCCACAAACCTAAGAACATGAAACGAAGACCCTGGAACAAGAGAAGGGACAACTCGACTCAAGGACCCGCCAAAAGAAGAATGACAATGGCAGTCCATACCCCCACTAACCCTTCTACCTCAGCACCAACAAAACAATATGTTGGAAACCTCCCAAACTGCAACAAGTGCAACTACCATCATAAGGGAGTCTTCCGAGTGTTGCATTGCAAAAAGTGCAACAATAAGGGGCACACCGTCTACTTTTGTAGGACTCTGGCTCAACACATCACTTCAACCACCAATTCTGGTATAAGTCAAGTATGCCATACTTGTGGTGAAATAGGACATTTCAAGAGAGATTGTTTAACAGAGAGAAATGATGGAGGAGAGGGAGGAGGTTAACAAAAAGACATGAAGAAGCAACAAGGAGCCCTACTAGGATTTTTGGTACATTTCCAAACAATAATATTTAAATACCGAACTTTCACTAGAACTAGTGCCAATTAAATCATAATCATAAACTACTCCCTTATCTGAACAAATCACATTATTCATATAAAAACTAAGGATCCTAGCAGGTGAGCTATGATGGCTTAGTGTATACATTAGGGTCATTTATAATTAAAAAGATTTTAAGGCTTAGAGTGCATGATTCCACCTTATTTCCTGCTCCTTTTCTGGTTGTGGATTTAGGTCAAAGTCACTCAGTCGACTGTCTTCTCAGTCTTGATTATACATGACTTGTATACACCAAGCGATTATAGAGGGGCCTAGTAGGGATTATATTATGAAATTTCATCATTGTTAATTAGTGGAGCGCTCGTACTGCTAGTACTCACTTAACGCAGTATGAAATTTTAACAGTAGTAGTAACAAAGATAAAACTGAAAGCACTGAAAATATACACATGGAATGCACTATCGCTCTAACAAACACTTTTTCCAAGTCGACTTAAAAAATGTTTCAATAAGAAGTTCCAACGTCGTCAATCGACATGGATTGGCTTGGTCTACACCATACTAATTTCATGTGCTACAAAAAGACCCTTCGCCATTAACCGATCGACTAACGAAACTCTTTCAACCTATCACGACAAACCCAAAACAAACATCTGAATCGTCTCTCGCTTCAAAACTCAGTAGTACCCAAGCGAGGGGTACCACACCTTCCTAGCTCACTCCGTAGACAAGAAACAGGAAACAAAAAACACCAAGGATGTTCCGGAAGTCTGTAACCTTCCCGAAGTATCCCCAGCAGACCTCCCAGGAATACTACTCATACAACAATGTCAGTTCAAGAATAGAGACTAAGGACTCATACAACTAGCATATCACTACTAAGTGTATATGTGAGGGTGGTATATACTTAGGATTTTACGGACTTAGGATGTGTGTTTCCGCCCTATATCATGTTCCTTGTCTGGTTGTGGACTTAGGGCAGAGTCACGTACCCATCCGACCGTCATATCAATATTAATTATATACGACTTGTATACACAAGGAATTGACATATGAACCCGGTATAAGTCGTACCACAAATCCCAAGACTACTCGGGGTTGCGGGTGGACACACTACCATTTGAGTGATGAACCAAACCCACACACTTCCTACCGATCAAAATAACAGATAAAGTAGAAAAACTGACAGGAACATACCACAAGGAAGCAGTAAGACTGCACAGTATACCGCTAACAATTATTACGGATAAGGGACAATCGATTCGCCTCACACTTTTAACAATAATTATAGAAGTCTTTGAAAACCCAACTCTTCTTGAATATAGCTTACCATCCCTAAAAAAATAGTCAGAGTGAGTGAAACATTCAAACATTAAAAGTTATGGTTCACGTCTGTGTGGTAGACTTTGGCAAAACATGGGACGCTCACCTATCACTGGTTGAGTCCTCTTACAAATAGTACCTACCCCCGACACCAATATGACCCCGAATGAAGAACTATACGGACACAAGCGTAAATCACCATTAGGTTGTAATGAAGTTAGGAACTCCCAATAGGCAAAGGGGCCAAGTGACCAAAAACACCCACACCGACCCAGAAATCATAAAAGAAGTAACAACAAAGACCATTCGAATCTGTGAGCAACTGGAGACATTGCGGGATTGGCCCGTTAATATATAAACCCCAACTACCATAGGAACTCAGCAACATACACCCCATTTCCCACGCCCAATCTGAAACAATATCCAGCCAATGAAACTCTAGTAATCCCACTCGATAAATTCGAGGTAAATAAGAGTCCACACTTCATAAAAGAACCAGTAAGAGAACATAGACAGGGAGAATCAAGAGAGCGAAACAAAGCCGCACACCAATAGTGAAAGTCCATTGGAATCCCAAGCGAGGACATGAAAGAGAAGATCAAATGACACAAAAGTACCCACATGTTTTCCCCAACACTCGAAGTCCCACTTAAAGTTCAAATTTTGGGATGAAATTTCCTCTAAGGGGGGGGGGGGATGATTTGACAACCTGAAAAATCCTAAAGCAAACTAGATCTAAACTTCATCCATGTATTAGTAGATTCATATTATAACCTTGTTACAATAACACAAAAAGCCAAAAGAGCGTGATTTTAGATGTTCATATGTATATACACTGTTAAAAGCCAAGTTGTAATGAACCTTTGGAAGAAAAATGAAGTCAACAAGCCATCAAGGACTCAAAGGAGTCAACACAAGTTCAAGTAATATGTCTATGCACATGCTATAGTATAATACTTAAGGATTTCAAGTTTTAGAACCTTGGAACACCCTTGGACCAAAATCATTTACTTTAAAGATGTTAGGACTGAAAACTACTTCATGGAATCACATAGGAATGAAAACACAATGCCTATAGTCCATTAAGGTCGAAAACCTAAACATTTGGGACTGTAATCTCATCTTTTCAGTTCATTAGGACCGAAATCACTCTTTTGTGAGTAATTTAGGACGATTGCGGTCATGGTAGACAGTAAACATTTCCTTTTAGCCGCAAACACCCTTAAAAATCTTGATATGTTATCCTATTTAGCTTCCCAATGTGATATGATACAGTAACCAACGTAAACTTCAAATCAACCTCTTATCCTTTTTTCATACTTAAGATACTGAAAGGGATCACAATTCCAAATTCATTCATAGTGTAACAAAATACTCACAAACTCTCTCAAAACTATTTCTTGTTTTCTCTTTGAAGTTCAAGTCCTTTACAAACATCTTCACAGGAAGATTATTAATTTGTATTACTCCTAAGTATTTTGGTAAGTCTCTTATAGAATTCTAGTGTTTTCACAACCATCTTATGATTATTGTCATTTTAATCACATATTATTATGTGTTTAAAACCATTAGGATTACGATATCCTTCCTGTATTGTAGCTCGAAGTCACCATTTATATTTCGTTATCAAACCACAACTACACATAAGGTAAGTTCATACCCCTGTGCTTTTCAACATGTAAATTACGTTAAAATGCAACGGTTTTTATTTCGGCAAAATATACACTTTAAACTATAATAGGTATAGTTTGTGAAACATTTACATTATCTTACCATTTTCGACACAAAGAAAGATTATATAAAAATAAGTTTATATTTATATTTTATAAACATAATGGAAGGATAATACTCACTTTTACAACAAAAAGGATTTTACAATTCGTTACAAAAACTCGTAACTCATTGGAAATTTGTGAGACCTTGTTTTCGTCGTGCCAACCAAGGTACCCATGGAAGTCCTGTTTTATAACCCAAGTCTCCTAACGGAAAGCGTGATACTTGTGTATAGATCTATACGGGACTGATGATCCTGCACCCTGGCTAATAGCTACAACCCAGCCGACAGGTTATGGGTGACAAATGTCATATCTTTCAACGCTTGAAGAACGTCAAGGCAAACAATTCATTAATAGCACGGTTATGAAAAACTCACATGATAAACGACTATACGTGGATTTTTACGTAAAAACACATCCCTTCAAATGGTTTTATATACAAATAAAACTAGTTATAATTATTTAAGTATTGATAATACTTGTACTTTTCGGTCTTGGATCATATTAGACTACAACACAAATTATAGAAAATATAGGATTTTCCGGGATAAACACAATTACTTTACAAGCACACAACTCACAGTTTAATTTTATGGATTTTCCGGGATAAACACAAATACTTTACACGCGAAACAGCTCACAATTCAGTTTTATGGAAAAGTATAGGATTTTATGGATAAAATCACTTACATTTTTAAGGAACAAAGAACATACTTTTACATACCAAATGCTAATGAACTCACCAACTTAAATGTTGAAACTTTTTCAAAACCCCTTGTATTCTCAGAAAAATAGTAGACATGTACATGCACAGGGTCCGAGAAGATGGAGCATAGTAGCTTCAAGTCTTTGTTTTTCTATTTACTTTTGGAGTCAATCAAGATGTGATTCGAATATAATGTAAACAATATTTTATTAATACAATGGTTGTTCTTACTTTGATTACTATTATATAATTGTAGAGATACTGTACATAACGTCCTCCGCCCCCGAACGTTTTCGCCATTCCGGTTTGGGGGTGTGAAAATCTTGGACATGTCCTGTATGAACCTCTAGTAATAACCTGCTAATCCAAGGAAACCTCGAATCTAAGATGGAGAGTTCGAAACCTCCCATCTCATCACGACCTCTACTTTGTCCGGGTCAACCAAAATACCGTTCTGGTTGACAAGGCGCCCAAGAAACTGCACCTCGCGCAACCAGAACTCACACCTGGAGAACTTGGCGTATACGCTCTCCCTCCCCAGGGTATCCAACACCTCCCGAAAGTGATCCTCCTGCTACTCCTACATCTTGGAGTAAACCAAAAGTACATCTATAAAAACTATCACAGACCAATCCAGAATCGGTTTCATACACGGTTCATGAGGTCCATGAACGTGGCAGGAGCATTCATGAGCCCGAAAGGCATCACTACGAACTCGTAATGATCGTAGCGAGTCCGTAAAGCAGTCTTCTGTACATCCTCGTCTCTGACTCGCATCTTGTGGTAGCCTGAACGTAGATGTATCTTGGAAAACCAAGATGCCCCCTGCAGCAGGTCGAAGAGATCATCAATCCTCAGGAGTGGGTAACGGTTCTTCACCATTACGTTGTTCAGCTACTGGTAGTCTATACACATCCGATGCGACCCATCCTTTTTCTTCACAAATAGGATCGGGGCTCCCCATGGTGAACTGCTCGGTCTAATGAAACCTTTTTCTAACAGCTCCTGCAACTGTGTAGATAAATCCTACATCTCAGGAGGAGCCAACCAATATGGTGACTTGGCTATCAGAGCTGCACGTGAGACTAGGTCGATTCGGAACTCCACCTGTCTCTCCTGAGGTATCCCAGGCAATTCCTCTAGAAATACATGCGAGTACTCTCACACCACTGGTACATCACTCACAACCACCTTACCCGCCTCCCGGGTATCCATAACATAGGTGACATATCATGCGCAACCCTGCTGAAGATAACGCCTAGCCCTCGCTGCCGAACACATAGCTAATCCACGCTATGGCCTCTCACCCTGAATCACCAGCTCTTCCCCACTTGGGGTCCTGACATGTACCAACTGTTGCGCACAGTCGATCATCGCCCCATTAAGGCTCAACCAATCCATGCTGTGACAACCCGAAATTTTCAATTGTATAATTCCTTCCGTCAAACACTTCAAATAATAGTTAAAAACATTTTCGTACATTTTTGGCCACATTTAAGCCCGCTTGGTAATTTATTTTATTTTTCGTCAAACGATTTAATAAAATAAAGTGTCGTTATTAGTAAGGTGTAACAAACAGAACGACCAAAACATTATCTAGGAGTTTACGGCCAAACAATTGGTGTTTGGGCTATAAACACCCCTTTCCAAGGGACTCATGCATATAGCATAAGTTTACACCTTTTTGCTCACTTTCCATTTTCCACCTCACGAACACAAGACTTTTCTCTCAAGTATCATAAGTCCATTCTTCCAAATCCGCCAAAAACGTAAGTTTTCTTGCCTAGATTCTTTCCTACAACACTTAATCTAGTGTTTATACATCTTTTCATCCATGAATTCTTGATTTTTACATAGATCTTCAAGCATTATTCAAAACACCAAGAACACACACTAGTGTTTTTGGGCCCTAAACACTCCTATAAGCTTCCTAGAAGTAAGTATACTCTTCCTATCTAGTTGTTTACTTAGTGTTCTTAGAAAACCATGGATTAAACACCAAAATCATCCAAGAACAAGTGTTTACGGTTTGGGGAACTCCCAAAACCATAAACACCCCTAAAGGGTGTTTTGATGCCTCAAATTCCCTTTCTAGCATGACTTATGGACTAGGGTCTTGCATGAACGAACTAGGAACCATAAAACATGCAAAGGGTGAAGCATACTTGGTTTTATGGCCATAAACCCCTAGTGTTTATGACCATAAACTACTCAAGGTTGGTCCATAAACCGTAAACACCGAAAAGTATGCCATTTCGAGCCCTAACCACTTCCTAAGCCCTTGAATCAACCCTAGGACACTTCTTTGTGAAACATGAGACTTTAAAACACACAAACACACCATTCCCATGAGTTTAAGGGCGTAAACTAATGGGGGAAATGGTCCTCCAACCGTAAACACCCTTAGGGGTGACCATTTGAAGTATAAACTCCATAGTGAGACCATACACTCTTAGATACAACCATTAGCACTTCTAGCACATGAATCAAGGTGTTTTCATGCATTAGAGGGTCTTTACTTACTTAATTGGTGATTAAATGACTAATTAGACACCATTATGTGTCACTACATGTTTCATAGGATCTGTGTTTGTGTTCAAGTCCTCACTTGACACCTAGCGTCCTACCCGGCATTTCCATCCAATCCACTCGCTACAGGTGAGTTCATACCCCTTAATTAACCTTTTAAATGCTTTTAAATTCTTTTATGGGGGAAATACAAGTTGAATCGTGCTAGTTATCATATCAATCACATGTGATTAATAACCCGCATGCAAAAGGATTTATTACACTTTCATCTGTTTTACCAAATATATTACTTCATATGGTTTTCCAAAACGTTTTTACTTGTTTAGATCTTTTTCTCAAATTGTCTTTCGTGCTGTATGTTTTCTTTCAGAACCGGTTACAGCAGTGTTTCAAACAAAGGTTTTCTTCACTTAAATTGTCTTGTCAAACCGTTATCAAATCATTTTAATAACTGACATCAAGTCATCTTTTCTTAGTTCTTAAACATTTCAAAGGTTTTACATTAACTTCTTTTTTAATTTTATATTGTTATATGCATGACTGTATATGTTTAGTTATATAAGTAATGTTTAAAGGACTTAGGAAGGCTAACCCGTTGAAATTCCTTTTCCTCGTTGGGATGTGGTTTAAGGTTTCGGTTATCCGTACGAAGGTCATTTAACTATTAGTTATATATATCATGTATACATATATAGTCATAAAATTCCCCTTAGTCAGTTTAGTACCTTTAGGTAGCAAAGGTATACTTCCGATTATACTCGTACATTACTAGTAACTATAATAGGTATAATTAGGAGATACTACTTACCATTCCTAGTACAAGGGATCACACTAGAGTCAATTCATTCATCAGTTTGTACGAATACATGTTGTTTGTAGAGATACTATTACATGGATACCTTTACCTAGGTACGATTACCTATATGCTGTATATATAAATACTATTATGATGTATGTAGAGATACTATTACATGGATACTTATACATAGATACGATTACATAGATTCTATATGCTTAGATACTACTATATATTGTATGGGTAGTCACTATTATATACACTACGGGACTTACCATTCCGCCCCAAAGTTGTTAACTACAGTAGGGAAAAGGCACATCGGCAGATGGCTACGGTTGTACTGTTCGGCGAGTTCCACACAGTGAATATCCTAGTACCCAAGGATACCATCACCCTTACTATGTGTCACATTCACTTAGTTACAGGTGTACTGTTCGGCGAGTTTCCACGCCGTGAATATCCTGATGCAAAAGGATACACTATCTGTTACTATATTATTTTTCTTTATTACCTTTACTGTGTGTCACTTTCACATAATCAATGAGGTAGATTAGATTTGAATAATAATAGTTGTACTATGTAAACTTTCACTTAAGTAGAGGTTCATGTTTTCAAAACACTCGAGTTTTGGTAGAAGACTACTTTTTACACTAGTATGACATATGGGATTTTCTAGGGTTTTTCACACTTATACAAAACGGCTTTCTCAAACTTTACGAATCTTTCATAACAACTTTTCACAAGAAATGACACTAAAATACTTATGAATTCACCAGCTTTATTGCTGATACTCGCTTTCAAAATAACTTGTATTCTCAGGTCACAAATAGACAGGTACCGATGCAAGGTTTAGAGAAGACGAAGCAGTCAAGACTCGTCTTCTATTTTAAGTATTCATTATGTTGTTTATGCTATGAAAGAACACACTTGTAATAAAAATTATACTATTAATGCAATGGATGATGTTGTTGCTTGTTTACTACTTTACATTGTTGTGATACTTCACATGACGTCCTCCACCTCAGAACATATACCGCCGTTCTCGGTTTTGGGGTGTGACAGATTGGTATCAGAGAATTGTTTATAGTGAATTAAGTATATCAACCCATAAAAGATATACTAACTACAATTACAATGGGATTAAAATACTTTGACCAAGAGTTAATACTTTTAAATAATAAAATATTTAATAAAGTATATGTTCCTGCATTCATACTAAAATCACTGTCACAACGACAAGAACAAAAGTATTACGATTGTTGAATATCACAAGTAAGCTTGGGGATGTATGGTCATTCCTGGGAGTGGCATAGCCTGATCAACTATGCTGGTCCAGCGAGTGATTAGCATATGCCCATGAATGGTTGTGATGTGGCAACAAGTTTAAAAACTTACTAACACTACCACAATGAAATACCATAAGGGTATTTGGTGCTACTGTAATTACTTATCTGAGAACTAAATCGATCTTTATCAATAAGTCAATAGTTGCTTAGTGGATACATTAAAATTATCTTTATCTAAGACGTCATAGACTCAAAATCTGTGGATCTTTGCTTTACTTCCTGTTCCTCGTTGGGTTGTGGACTTAGAGTTAGGGTCGCTTATTCAAAGGCCTATCCTGTCCCAAATACATATGACTAGTATGCACTAAACAAGTAGTGAAGTTTCTGATAAAGATCATCTTATATTCATTTAATTAGTAAGTCTATTAGTTATTCTCTTATATCCACCCGTCTCACATAGATATTCATAATTGGATCCCATCCCCACGACGACCCGTACTACCCTAACCACGGCAATGTTGGATGGCTCGGAGAGGAGCCAGAGAATGATCACCCAATCCCTATGGATGGTCACCAAGCTGAAGGCTTTGTTGATGGCTCTGACTCCGAACCTGAAGTGCAGAACCTACCCCCAATGGCCCTTGTTCCAAATCCTAACCCTCGCCCGGCTTTTCAAGGCCTGACGCCTCTGTAGGTGGAAAGCTTGGATACATGGAGCCAAGTGCCGGATCAGCCCATGCCATTTAATGGAGACCGAAGCTTTTATGACCTAAGCAAAGGGGGCTCAGCAGACAGAGTCTTGCCAATCCTGGTCCGCAGAGTGGCTTGAAATGAGATTTAAGGCAGGACAACCCTCCATCAAGACACAGAAGTTGTCGCCAATGCGAGAGTCCATACGATCTCCACGCCATTCGCCTAGAAGATGCTCGTGAGAAATCTAAGAGAGACCATGAAACCCTGCTGCAAGCGCTGGCTGAATCACGGGCCGAAGTCATAGAACTCCAAGTACGCTAGAGAGTGTACGAAAGACACCTGCTTAATATGGAACGTCAACCAGCTAGACTAAGGATTCACATTAGAGGTGACCATCACCAGTAGGAGATGCCTTACTTTCCTTCCTTGTCTCAAAGAATCGTTTTTCCTGCCTATGTCCTGTGTGGCATTTTCTATGTAACTATGTTGTACTGTAGGTACTTTTAGTTAGGCTTTATACGGCCAAAACCCTTCTACTCCGAATATGATGTAAGACCTTCTACAAGGTCAATTTTCCCAATCATATTACACTATAAATATCAGTGATGTTGATAGTCGGCTAATTTATGTGTCGCACTTTGTTCAAATACTTTCATCATACTATCGTAGGAATCTATCTGAAAACCACTCTAGTCAAGTTATTGGACTAGAGTAATTTAGCTCTGGGATCATTTCTAATTCCCTTTCAAAGGTTGGATCATGTTATTCACCAACCGATGGTACCCCGTTTCGAACAAAAAATGTAATGAGACCATTCTACGAACTTACTTCTACTCCGTACTAGGACTGCATCATAGGGATGTAGGTCAAACCTTCGAGAACATACTTCTACTCTATAGGTGAACGACCGAAATACATCTAGGTCCAATGATAGCCTTTACTAGAAATCCTAGTTCAAATAAGAAGGATTAGTAAGAAGGTTATTAGTATGATTTCCTCTCTCATACATTCCCAAGTTATATATAACGAATACCTGGTGGACAGTAGAATGTGAGATTTCTGACTTAGTTTCATTTCCTCTTTGGGATGTGAAACTAAAGTAGAATCACACATTTTACTATCCGCCCAGTCTTGATTATATCATAACGTGTATAAGCTGAATTTTCATGTATAATAACTCATCTCTTAGTCAGAATCAAAATAATTTAGGGTCAGCCTTAGTCACTCACGAACTCCTTGTCTTTAGTGTTGCAGAATCATGTCGTCATCAGGAAATAGTCAGCCGAACAATGAAGCCCCTATCCTTCATATCTACGCCGCCATATTCCAAGCCGCGGCAACAACTGCAGTGGCAGCTGCCCTTGCAAACCTCAACACTAGCAATGCAATCACGACTGGCAAAGGGATTGAAAATTTCGATCGTTGTATCGATCCAGGAAGCCAACGAATGGCAACAGTCACGAACGTGCAAATTTGTAAAGCCGAGAGGAGGAAACGAAATCGCCGAGCTCGAAAGGAGCGCCAACGACTCCAAAGACTTGCCGTGCAACAGCAGCAAGTGGCAACTCATGCCCCTTCAGCACCGGCACGACCCATTTCTCAAGTCCCTGGCATCAAGACCAACCCTGCACACAAAGGTGGTAGTAAAACCGGACCCTATAAAAGGAAATTTTCAAAGTGGATGAATGAGGAGGGCACCCGTGTCCACGTAACTCTTACTAAACATCTCACTCCCACCACCAATACTAGTACAAACCAGACATGTCACCAATGCGGCGAGATGGGACACCTCAAAAAGGACTGTCTAATAATAAAGAACTCCGGCGCAGACGGGAAGATACTAAGGATCACTGCCGCGGGAGAAACTACGATGGACCCTCGTTAAAGTATCTAAGGCATTCGTTGTAATAGACTCGTAAACTGTTTAAAACTAGTGCAACTAGAGTCTCATCTTTTTCAAGGTCCCATCAGTAAAGGGACCCTCATGCTGCGTATACTTGCCTTTTGTAGTATACCTAGTTCACAGCATTAATCTTGTAGTAAAAGTAGTATTGTAGCTCTGTTAAAAGTTGCACTGTTGTGTTTTGTATGTAACGCCTTTATGATCAAATCTAGTGCCTTTATTTCCAAGTGATTCTGATCTCATCATACGACTAGAGTCCATTCGATCCTCACAATACCAGTTTCGTGCGTAGATCTTTTCCCCCGAAATCATCTTTCTAGCGAAGCAATCACTTCAGAACTCCGTAGTACTCATGCGTAGCATACCTCATGTTTCTTATCCTTCTGAAGAAACCTCAACAAACCTCCCGGAAGTACCACTCGTACAGTACGTCAAAGTTCAATCCAAAGGCCCATATGGTTGATCTTTCGCTGGAGAATGTATACACAATGTGGTATATAATCAAGGTTCTACTGGTTTAAAATTTATGATTCCCCATTAACTTCTTTTCCTCATTGAGATGTGAGCTTAAAGAAGAATCATTTATTCAACTACCTTTCTAATCTTAATTATATACGACACATATACACGAGACTGGGATTGATGAATCAAATATGATTTTTAATATGAACTTTAGGAAGGAGACTGGCCAAGACTACGAGTAATAGCATCGTCATGCGAACGAACTTAGAACCCAGTACGACTCCCGTAACTAGATCGCTCTACAGTCTAAACCCCCGAGCTACAAGAACTGTCAAGTTGAACCTAACGAACTACTCAGCGATAGAATTGAAGGACCAAGCTCCTCACCATGGAGAGCTCCAGTCTTTTTCTTCAAGGAGAAAGACAAACTATTCGTAGGTCCATCAACTTCAGAGGCCCCGACAATATCTCTAGTAGAAATCATTACTGTATGCCTCACATAGATGAATAGGCCGACCAACCGCAAGGAACGATATACCCTCTAGAAATGGACCTGAGATCTGAATATCACCAGTTACGAGTATTAGAGAAGGATGTCCCGATGACAGTCTTCCAAACTCGATGTGGATGCCGCGAGACCGTAGTGATACCCCTCGGATAGGACCAATACGCCCGCTGTATTCATGAACTTAATGGATAGGGTACATCATTCTTACTTGGATCAGTTCGTTATTGTCCCTGCAAATGACTTACCTATCTACCCTCATAGTAAGAAGGAAACCATAAAGAGCAGCTGCAGTAAACCATGGAAACAATACGATAAGAGAAGCCTTACCCGAAGTTCTCTGGATACGAGTTGAAATTGAAGAGATTGTAGACTAGACACCAGTCAAGGTGTTAGTCGATGGGTTATACAAGAACGCGCGCTTCCCATGAACTGGAAAGAGCCGACACCTTAGAGAATGAGGCATGTCTTAGAGATTCGTTGGACTACTAGGTGTCCAAGAATACTATATCAACAGAAATAGTAGAGCCACCTCCCGAGATAGTCCAACACTTCAGAAAATCTCTAAGGGCTAAGTTAGCCTTGAACAGAGACTGCTATATATGAAACAGCAAAGCAAGTAAGAGCATGATTCTTTCCAGTTAGGAATCATATTGTGGAATCGTCAATTAGACGATGATGAAAAATTTAAAACTTTCTAAGCAATCGTCTGGTAAAACCCTACATCACCGACTTTGAGAGTTTCTGTTAGGAATACCTCAAAGGTTAGAAGTGCAGGTCCATTTTTGCACTAGATCGAGATAGATGCCACGTAACCAATAAATGCCAGGGTATAGCCAATACATCTAATGATCCAGAAAACCTCCGAGAGCCAATCAGTAGGAAATACGAATCCGAGGATAACCAGGGCCTTCTAAGAACCAACCCGGAGAGCTACACCCCCGGTATGAGAAAACTTTTGGAACTTCAAAATGGCGATCACGCCAGTGATGATCCCACCATAGAAGTACGTTATGTTCAAAGTACTGAAAAGCTCTACCTTTCCAAAGAGCTTAGGACCATCCGAGATTCCTTGCAAGAATCGATCCAGTTTCCGTCAAACCTCGACTACTTTTGGAATTCCATAAATTCCACCCAAATAGATCCACGTCTTAGACTTGAAAAAGTGCTTACCCGACGTAACTCTCGAAATCCCACTTATCAAGATCGAAAACAATGGGAACCTGACTTTGCGTAGAAGAACCAGTAGGAAATCGCAAACCGAGAGATCAAGCGAGCGTAACGAATCCGCAACCCGTTAAGTGAAGGTTCGCTGGAACGCCAAGTGAAGACCAGAGTTCACTTGGGAGCGCGAGGACCAACCAAATAGGAAGTACCCTCATCTCTTTAATCGATTGTTCATGCCTACTCCTTTGCCTAAATTCTAATTTCGGGACAAAATTCCCTCTAACGGGGGAATGATGTGACAACCCGAAATTTTTAATTGTATAATTCCTTCCATCAAACACTTCAAATAATAGTCAAAAACATTTTCGTACATTTTTGGCCGGATTTAAGCCCGCTTGGTAATTTATTTTATTTTTCGTCAAACGATTTAATAAAATAAAGTGTCGTTATTAGTAAGGCGTAACAACCCGAGCGACCAAAACATTATCTAGCATGACTTATGGACTAGGATCTTGCATGAACGAACTAGGAACCACAAAACACGAAAAGGGTGAAGCATACTTGGGTTTATGGCCATAAACCCTAGTGTTTACGACCGTAAACTACTCAAGGTTGGTCCATAAACCGTAAACACCAAAAAGTATGCCATTTCGAGCCCTAACCACTTCCTAAGCCCTTGAATCAACCCTAGGACACTTCTTTGTGAAACATGAGACTTTAAAACACACAAACACACCATGCCCATGAGTTTACGGCCGTAAACTCATGGGGGAAATGGTCCTCCAACCGTAAACACCCTTAGGGGTCACCATTTTAAGTATAAACTCCATAGTGAAACCATACCCTCCTTAGATACAACCGCTAGCACTTCTAGCACTTGAATCAAGGTGTTTTCATGCATTAGAGGGTCTTTACTTACTTAATTGGCGATTAAATGACTAATTAGACACCATTATGTGTCACTACATGTTTCATAGGATTCGTGTGTGTGTTCAACTCCCCACTTGACACCTAGCGTCCTACCCGACATTTCCATCCAATCCACTCGCTACAGGTGAGCTCATACCCTTTAATTAACGTTTTAAATGTTTTAAAATGCTTTTATGGGCGGGGGCGGGGGGGGGGGGGGGGGGGGGAGGGGGAATACAAGTTGAATGTGATTAATAACCCGCATGCAAAAGGAATTATTACACTTTCATCTGTTTTACCAAATATATTACTTCATATGGTTTTCCAAAACATTTTTACTTGTTTAGATCTTTTTTCTCAAACTATCTTTCGTGTTGTATGTTTTCCTTCAGAACCGGTTACAACAGTGTTTCAAACAGAGGTTTTCTTCACTTAAACTGTCTTGTCAAACCAATTTCAAATCATTTTATAAATTGACATCAAGTCATATTTTCTTAGTTCTTAAACTTTTCAAAGGTTTTACAAAAACTTCTTTTTTTACTTTTATATTGTTATATGCATGACTGTATATGTTTAGTTATATAAGTAATGTTTAAAGGACCTAGAAAGGCTAACCCACTAAAATTCCTTTTCCTCGTTGGGATGTGGTTTAAGGTTTCGGTTATCCGTCTGAAGGTCGTTTAACTATTAGTTATATATCATGTATACATATATAGTCATAAAAGTCCCCTCGGTCAGTTCAGTACCTTTGGGTAGCAAAGGTATACTTCCGATTATACTCGTACATTACTAGTAACTATAATAGGTATAGTTAGGAGATACTACTTGCCATTCCTAGTACAAGGGATCACACTAGATTCAGTTCATTCATCAGTCTATACGAATACATGTTGTTTGTAGAGATACTATTACATAGATACCTTTACCTAGATACGATTACCTATATGTTGTATATAGAAATACTATTATGTTGTATGTAGAGATACTATTACATGGATACTTGTACATAGATACGATTACATAGATTCTATATGCTTGGATACTACTATATATTGTATGGGTAGTCACTATTATATACACTACGGGACTTACCATTCCGCCCCGAAGTTGTTAACTACAGTAGGGAAAAGGCACATCGGCAGATGGCTATGGTTGTACTGTTCGGCGAGTTCCATGTCGTGAATATTATAGTACCCAAGGATACCATTACCCTTACTGTGTGTCACAATCACATAGTTACAGGTGTACTATTCGGCGAGTTTCCACGCCATGAATATCCTGATGCAAAAGGATACACTATCTGTTATTATATTATTTTTCTTTATTACCTTTACTGTGTGTCACTTTCACATAATCAATGAGGTGGATTAGATTTGAATAATAATAGTTGTACAATGTAAACTTTCATGTAAGTAGAGGTTCATGTTTTCAAAACACTCGAGTCTTGGTAGAAGACTACTTTTTACACTAGTAGGACATATGGGATTTTCTAGGGTTTTCCACACTTATACAAAATGGCTTTCTCAAACTTTACGAATCTTTCATAACAACTTTTCACAAGAAATGACACTAAAATACTTATGAATTCACCAGCTTTATTATTGATACTCGCTTTCAAAATAACTTGTATTCTCAAGTCACAAATAGACATGTACTGATGCAAGGTTTAGAGAAGACGAAGCAGTCAAGTCTCGTCTTTTATTTTAAGTATTCATTATGTTGTTTATGCTATGAAAGAACACACTTGTAATAAAAATTATACTATTAATGCAATGGATGATGTTGTTGCTTGTTTACTACTTTACATTGTTGTGATACTTGACATGACGTCCTCCACCTCAGAACGTATTCCGTCGTTCTCGGTTTTGGGGTGTGACACATGCTGATGATAACCTTGTTCCTACACAATGGAATGGGAACCAAATCCATGAGGTAACACTCCTTATACAACCTCAAAATGCAATCTCTGAAAACCTCTGATGTCCGGACAGATCGGTCATCAGCAATCTCATCCTCTAAAGTGCAATCCAACTTGCCTGAAGTCTTAGAAAACCTCTTACTAAGAGTAAGAGAAACAAATGGTTGGGTATCCCCCGAGTCAAATAACACCTGTACTTGGATGTCATTCACAAGTAATGATCCTAAACAAAACACATAAAACATAAACATAACTAACATAACCAAAATGTAATGTTTCAAATAAAATCAAAACATTTATTTTTTATTTTTTATTAAACGTCGTATAGAAAACCAAAACCACGTCAATCCATGTTATTGACCAAACCAACCAAACATACGAAGGTAGAATCCTGACAGTGATTTTATCAATAAATACCTCATTAAAACCAGTTCTGGGTTTTTTCTTAATATCATCGGTGTTAGTTTCATCATCATCTCATCGATGACTTTTATCATCCAAATCTGACATTGTTGTTGCTCCTCGTTCTTCCTAGCATATAATCTTCCGATCGAGCAAAAGGAGTGACATAGTATATTGAACCATTTCTTTTTTATCTAGGTTATCTATCGAAGATTCAGAAGGACCTTATTCGGGTGTTAGAGTTTGTTTTTTCCCATTTTGTTCTATTGATGCATCACGACATACGAGGCTATCATGTTATTACCATACTTGTATAATATGCATAAATAATTGTACCTCTTAACTTTAAGATATAGTGTTTTATTTGTTGTACCTTGTGCTTCATGTATTGTATTTAAGACATTTAGTATGTTTGCTTTATAATATAGTAAGATAATATATATATATATATATATATATATATATATATATATATTGTTGGATTAATGTCTAAGTCCATAACTATAATTGGTAAGACTTGACCCGACCCGACCCGACATGGTCCATTTGGGTTGCATGACATCATGCATTTGGATAGACTAAAATGAGAGAAATAACACTTAAGGTTTATTAATATATTATAAGTTATAATATATTAATAAGATTATTTAATTAGTATTGATCAAGAATTAATCTAGAATTAATTAAGTGATCAAAAGAAGACTAATTAAATATATGGGTTGATTTTCTAAATCATCCATACTTGTATAGTGGGCTAAGACTCCATGGATTATCAAGTTGGGCTAAAACCCATAGGATGCTCCATGGTGTATTTGAACCTATGGATCCAAGGAAATGGAAAACCATGACAATTAGGGTTTACCCTAATTGTGTCACACTATATAAACATATCATTCTTGTCAAAATCAGCCACTAAGTCTATGTGTAGAGGGCAAGCCGATTTTTGAACTGTTTTATTTTCTCTCTAAGTTATTCCAAATGCATTTGATGTTGTGTGAACCATTTTAGGTGTCACACTTGGGGCACTAGGCTCTCAAGCTAAATGGAATCAAGCACCAACAAAGAGGTATGTCATTCTACTAGATTTTATATTATTTGTACTTCATAATATGCTAGTTAGGATAAGTACCTTGGAATATTCATATTTGCATGTATAATAGAGAAAACATAGATCCAAGGTATTTAGGGTTGCATGTACACTTAGGAGTGTTAGAATGCTCAAAACCCAACAGTGTTATCAGAGCCTAGGCTTGTTTTCTTGTTATACTTGCTTATACTGCTTGAAAATCAAAGTTTTGTGCTGCCTGGACAGGGGACTCGACGAGTCCATGAAGGGACTTGATGAGTCCAAGGTAAAATGCATCCAACTCGCCGAGTAGGTTCATGCACTCGACGAGTTGGACCCCTAAACAGCATATCTTCGAGTTTTGGTGTTGGAATTGGTCTAGAATACTTACCTTTGACTGTTTTGGACTTATAAAACCTATTTTTTTTAATGTGGTAATGATTATGCAAAACCAATTTCAATGCTATAATCAAAGTTTCAAGTTTTATATGTGTTTATGTAATTCTTGAAAAATTGTTGGTTATGAATGTTCATGCTTATGAGTTTTCTTAGATCATAGAAATTATGTGCAAATTGTTTGTTACTATAATTCATGATCTTGATGAAATTGTATGGACTCCATAACTTGTCCTCAAGTTATGGATTACCAAAAGTTTTTTTTGTGTTGCATTATTTTATGAGTAATTTAGATTGATGAAAAATATTACTTGTTAGTTGTTTTCAATCCATATTAATCTAAAAGAAGTTCATAAAAGGTGTTTTGTAACTTGTCATCAAAGTTACATAAAAGGTCACATTTATGAATCTTAAAGCTCATAAAAGTTCCATATGTTACACAAAAAATGAAGAGTCTTGTCATTAAATTGTTTTGATGACTCCATAACTTGTCCTCAAGTTATGGATGTTTAAGAGTCACTTCTTTAAAAGTGTTATTAAAGAATAAGAGGTTACATAAAAATGAAGAGTTTTCATTTTAATGAACCATTAAACTCATAAGTTATGAAATGAAAGGTTTTGAATAGTTTCAAAACTTGCCCTCAAGTTTTGGAATTTGTAAAGTCTCACACACATTAATGCTTTAATTCCAAAATCTACAATCTTAAGAGTTAAAATTCAAACTTTATGGACTTCATTAAATTAATTAAAGTGTTTAATTAAAAGAGTTAATAATTCCATAAAGACATGGTTTAAGTTTAATTAAATTAAGAGTATAGTTTAATTAATAGATTAAACCACCAAGTATTTTAAATGTTTACAATACAACCTTATATTATTATTATAATTTTAATTATATAGATATGTATAAGATAAAGTCAATCTTACCATTAGTAGGCCTCATTCACGAAGTTGGTCTATAAGGGGGGGGGGGGGTATAAGGTTACTGCCTATAAATTGGTAGTTTAATGGGTGTCCACTCTCACCCACCGCTTCCTTGACTGGTGGAGGGTCATTAGCCGAACGGGTAGGAAAGAACTATAATTCTCCCTTCATTAAAAGTATAATGATAAATACTAAGTAACTAAACACTTATAAATTCCCAATCTTAGTTACTTAGGAAAATGTGAAATAGGTGTGATGAGTTATAAAATAACTCTTTGATCGATTAGATCTTTGTAACAGGTAAGTAATGAACGTAAAGATAGTAAAAACGAAACACAAGTATGAATCAGAATGTGTCGAATGATTAGGTTACTCGATCCTCAGCAGAGCTCGACTAAGAACTTCCACTGTAGAGGATTCTAGGGTTACAAAATAAGAACGATGAATATGCTGAACAATACTTCTCTTAATCATTTCTAATCCTCTTGTTCTAGGATGCATGCAAGCATCTATTTATACTAAACCCTACAAAACTCACGGATGGACAGGCCCATACCAGAGATAAACATGGACTGGCTAACGAGCCCAATAGACGCAACACAATACTGAACCTAACAATCTCCCCCTTTGTGTCAATTTGGAGCGAGACTATCGTTTCTTCTTGCTTGGACCAGCAGTGGGAGCCTTCTTTATTGTATCAAACAGACGTGTGATAAGTGCAAGGATTGTCTGTCTGAAGCGAATGTACCATTGAATCATATCATCAAAGTACTTGATATCATCCGTTGTGTTCTGCTTGCATCGATGGATGATCCCTAAGACGTGTTCCAAACAGGGAGTGGTGTAGAGATGTTTGTCTGCCAAGGCGAAAAGACATTTATGTCCTTCGTTCCTGGTAAACATGACGGAGTTTCTCTTTGGGTCAATCTTCCCCATCTGCATCATGTTGAGATCACTAGCAGAGCCAACAGGAGATATGGTAGGCTTTTTCTTGAATACGCTCGCTATCTCCTGATCCATCAGAGCAACTTCCATGACATAGCATACAAGCATCCTCTTAAAGTGGTCGATGATCGGACCATATTCAGCTTCGTTTGTAAGAAGGATGTTGTGCAAAATAATCCAGTCATGGGGATTAAGGTTGGGAAGATCTGCAAGTGAGATGGCATGTTTGGTCTTGGCAGATCCCCGTAGTACCTTGAACCGAACGTTGGTGAAGTTGCCTTCCCTGAACGGCTTTAGGACCCGAACATTGACGATTTTCTGAGCGCTCCAAGTTTGGTATTGTGGTTGAGCTGCCCTCAGATAAAATTCGACTAAGTCCCGATCAACCTGTGGATGAGGATGGGGGAACTCAGCAATGTTGTCAAAGGCATGAAAAACAAACGCCTTCTGGGTCAGTGGCATATCGAACTGAGAGTCGATAGTGTTAGAACGATCTAAAGAGATCACAGGTTCTAGCCACAACATACTTGGTGTTTCGATGGCTTCTTTAATCAGCTTCTCAAGAGTCCAAGGAGGAAAAAGAGTTTTCCTGCTCTCAAGAAGGTCGTGGGCTTCTTTCTATCTTCTTTCGGCTTCTTCAGCCTCTCTAGCCACACGAGCACTGATGTCAGCCTCTTTATCTCGACCCTGTCGCTTCAAAAGGTTGGCAATTGTCTCCTTATCATCTTCATCACTCTCCTCAGCAATTTTCTTGCCTTTGTCTTTTACACCGGAACCTGAGGCTTGGCCTACTGGAGGAGGTTCGGTTGTGTGAGTTGCTGAAGTAGGAGGTGGTTGAGACACTTGTTCTTTTTCTCCCCCCTTGTTTCGGAATGGACACGAAATCAAGGAGCCCTTCAATTTTGCTCAGGAGAGAGAGGGCGGGAGCAAGCTTCTCTGCAAGTTCACGCCTCACAGAATAATTGAGGATCAGGTCATGTGCTTCAAGGATGTTTGAGATAGCTGAGTGGACATTCGAAACACAATTTCCTGTTGAGAGTTGGAGAGTTGAGTACTCTTGACCTTCAGAGCGGTAGTCTTCCTTGCGAGAGCATCCATGAGAGAGTTCTCAGCAGCTAAGTCTTCTTGAAGCTTGGAGAGACGCTCCTCAATGGTTGTTCTGAAAGCTGAGTTGTCGTCGGAAATTGTTTGACGAAGTGAAGCGAACGACTTCAGCTCTGATGCGACTGAGTTAGCTAGCTGGTTGACAATGGGTTCCAGCTTTGTCGTGGTGGCTTCAGCATTTTCCTGTAAAGATTTCAACAAGGAAGAAGCATCAGTGAATAGTTTATCGACTTTTTCGGTCGCTGCCTCACAAGCTTTGGTTGAGGCGTCAATGGCTGTAGTGGCGGAATCAAGAGAAACTTGATGAGCTTTGGAAAAAGCATCAACAATTTTCTGAATGGCAGCTTCAGATATTGAGGACTGTGATGTAGAAGATGAGGCGATGAGCGAATCAATTTTATCATGTAGCTCCTTGAGATGCCTCTTAGTGACAGGAGCATCGTCATCATCGTTACTTTGAACTTGAAACGGACTGTAATAGACCGGATCAAAGGTCATGTCCTCCCCGCCAAGGAGTGGTTCTTCACCCTCTGATGCATGAGCAGGAGAAGATGGTGGTGGTGAAGCTTGAGGCTCGGTAGTAGTAGTACTAGTAGGTTCGGGTTGGGTGGTGTGTTCGGTTGTTGGTGTGGGTTCGGGTGCTGAGGTGGATTTGGGTGCGTCAGTATGAACCCCCGTATCAGATACGTTGGTTCTTACATCTGCAGTGGTGGTGGTTGTTGCTTCGGTAAATATAGGTGGTGGTACTGGGATGGAGGTGGATGGTATTTGAGTGGTGGAGGTTATGGGGGAATGGAAAAAGGAATTGTAACTGGTGGAGAGGAAATAGGAGAAGTGGAAATGTGAATCTCTGGTGTAGGCGAACGTGGTGGAGTGTTACCACATTGAGATCCATCAGAATCAGAACCCTCTTCCTCAGATTCGCTTGAGGACGAAGCGATGATTAGCTTTCGCCTTGGTTGGGTTTTTCGCTTCTTCATAGGAGGGGATTAGGCGGCTTTGGTGGGTTTCCTCTTCTTGGGAGATGGGCCTTTTGCTCCCTTTGCAACCTGCTTGCCCTTATCAGCCTTCTTTCCTCTGGGGGCAGGCTTGTCAGCATCATGAATCGATTTGAGCATCTCTGGATTAAGGTCTCTCGGACCAGAACGTCGGAACTCCTTGTATGTTTTAATAATCCGGCTTTCGGCAGGAACACCATCATACATTGTTTCAGGGATAGAACCGTTGAAGGGAAATTTTGATGCGTTAGAAACAATGATCTTCGTGGTATGGAAAGTACCAATCGAAGACATTGGAGCACCAGCGACAATGGGGACGTGGTACTTGTCCATCACTCATTTAGTGACAACTGTCCAGAACCGGGCATATGAAATCTCTGAATGTCGATAAGTGGAAGAAAGACTCTGAATGATTTGTTGCCATAGGACCGACCCGTATTCCATGTTGTTACCATTGTAGATCCCGTACATGATTGATAGGAACAGATGACTTGCCCCGTCGGATCCAGCACTTCTTTCAGACAAGCCCTTGAAAAGCACAGTAAACATCCCATTCCACTGAGGGGGCAGGCACGATTTCTTGAATTTCGTGACCGTTGTGAGCACCTCAGTGTACCCCATGTTGTAGAACATGTTGAACAGATGACCCATCGGAATGGTTTTAGGATTAACCCTCGACGAATCAAGTTCAAACCCTAACAGCGTACAAAACCTCTGCTTGGAAATCGACGCCTTGTGCTCAAAGACATCAAAGAAAATCCTGTCGACGACCTTGTCGTAGTGAGCTGTGGCAAAAATCTGTGACAGGAACTCCATGGGAACAACTTCAACCCTGGTAAGAGCAGGAGCGATTGGCGAGTATTTCAGGCATTCGATGATGGGAAACATGAAAGCGTCGTATGCCTAAGGAGTAAGATCAATGATCAAACTCTGTTGGGGACGAATAGGTAAGATGTGAGAAGTTGCGTGAACTGATGAAGAATCCGCCATTGTTGTGATGAAGATGGGAGAGATGATGAACAGTAGAGGTTGGAGGATTTTCTTGCTCTCTGGAAATATAGGTGCAGTAATGAGGTAAACGGTTGTTTACATTGCCTTTTATACTGTGGGTAAAGGAGAGAGAAGAATCTTTCCCAAATCTTCGATTGAAAAACAAAGAGTTTTTCGGAGGCGATTGACGCGTGACAGTTGGTGTTGCCGATGATTACGCAGGAGAGAGAGTGTCAGTCCCTAATTACACGCCTTCCCATCAGGCACTGTTTGGAGATGAAACGGTTCCAATTCGCACGCTTTGCCTTCTTGCGCTGTTTGAAATCAAATCGATTGGACTCCCTCCTGAGTCATCATTTTGTCATCTTATCCCTTTAGAGTTTAACGGCATCTTTAAAATAGAATCGCCCACGTGGATCAATGTCAACCACAACCTTTTTATAACAACCAATCCGATTAAAATGTCTTGAAATTAATGAAACCAGAATTTTGAAAAATCAAAAAGATTTTCGTGCTGAGTGTCTAAAAGGAAAAGAAATAAAGCAACACTTTTGAGGGATTAGGTGATGTCAATAAAGACACGAAACAATTGATCCTGGGCACGAATCTCTTCCTTCAAACTCAAGAGAGACCTTAAAGTGTTTGTGTGGTTTCTCGTTGAATAACGATCACACACTTATTAAGAAGTGTTGAAAGGCTTCTTTTAATTAGGCTTATGAGGGTGGCTTTCGCTTCGATTCATAATTCCTGGTCTTGATATAAGATAGAAATCGAACGAAGTACTTGTGAGACCAATGTAGTCCGTTGAACAAGTAGGTTGGAGATAATTTAAGTGGCAAGGTAAACGAATGTATGCGAAATCTCAAAAAAAAATTAAAACTGGATCCCAAGGGAAGAAATGTTATTGGATTTAACAATTTCATAAGAATCACTCAAAAGAAAATAGAGATTTCATGTTGTATCCCCATGGATAAGTCCGTCAATTCATTAGTGAAAGCTAGAGCAAGTTAATTGTTCACCGTCAATGCATAGTAGGTATTGAATTGTGGGTTTCACTTAGCACGTAGTGACACGAAGCTAAGATCATGAACATAGAAATTGTGCAACCATAAACCTCAGTGGTAATGTCTGAGAGTCTCAAGGGTTACGTTTGTGAAGCGAATGAGATGGAGAAAAAGTAATGTAGATGGTGTAAAGAGACCAAAGTACCTCTGCTGTGAAAAATAAAGACTAAGCAGAAAACTCTTATCTCATGTGAGAAGAGAGTTAAGTAGCTCATGATTAGAATAAATATGAGAGCCTAATTGGGAAGACAAGGTTTGTTTGTACCAAGTCAGTAAGGCTTTTATACAGAATCAGGTGAGGCTTTGGACACATACAACAACATGCTTCTAGGGACAGTTAGCTAGTGAAATGATTTACCCACAAAGAGACATACAAAAAGATAAGAGCCAAAATTAAAATAAAATAATGAAAGAGAAAAATAAATAATAATAAAAAAATTATTTTTGGATTTTTTGAATTTAAAAAAAATATTTTTGGAATTTTTGATAAAAAGGAAAATAAGACACAAAAAAAATGAATACAAAAAAATGTTGGAACCGAACCCGAGCGTTCTGTTTATTTCGGTTGACAAAATTTTGGAACCGAACCCGAGTGTTCGGTTTATTTCGGGTGAGAAAAATTTTGGAACCGAACCCGAACGTTCGGGCTATTTCGGTTGCCAAAAAAAAATAAGTTTGAAAAAGAAAAGAACTTTGACAATAAGATAAATGAATTTGGAAAAATAATACAAAAGATTTACAACCAAAGAAACTACATTTGAGTGATAAGCGAAGATCAGATGATACAACCGAACCCGAGCGTTCGGTTCATTTCGGTACAACAGAACAAGACCCGAACCCGAGCGTTCGGTTCATTTCGGCATACATGAGACCCGAACCCGAACGTTCGGTCTATTTCGCTTCTTACTTTTGATGTTGAGAGGTAATTTTTGGTACTGACTCCGATTCCATCATTCCTAGCCCTTGTAGAATTTTGTTGAAAGAAGCTTCAGGAAGAGCTTTGGTGAAGATGTCAGCCAGTTGATCAGTGGTTCGAACAAAATGAATTTCGATGTTCCCATCTTCCACATGATCCTTAATGAAGTGATACCTTAGTGCTATGTGCTTAGTCTTGGAGTGTTGCACTGGGTTATGATAGATCCTAATTGCACTTTCTGAGTCGCAATATAGTGGGATCTTTTTCATATTGAGTCCATAATCCCGGAGCTAGCTTTGGATCCAAATCACTTGAGATGTACAGGAGGCAGCTGCGATGTATTCTGCTTCAGCTATAGACAGAGATACACAAGTCTGTTTCTTTGATTGCCAGCTAACCAACTTCCCGTCAAGGAATTGGCAGCCTCCAGTGGTGCTTTTCCTATCTAGTCCACAACCTCCAAGGTCTGCATCTGAGTAGGCTTGAACGAAGAAACCTGAGTTTGATGGATACCATAGGCCGAGAGAGGTAGTTCGTTTTAGATACCAGAGTATGTTCTTCACTGCAAGCATATGAGGTTCACGAGGATTCGCCTGAAATCTAGCACAGTAACAAACAGAAAACATTATATCAGGCCTGCTAGCAGTAAGGTACATTAAAGAACCGATCATCTGGCGATATAGCGTAATATCGACTGCTGGCTTATCCAAGGATGGAGTGAGCTTGGTGTCGAACACCATTGGAACTTTAACCTTTGAGTCTCCCATCATGCCGAATTTAGCAAGGAGAGTCTTGGTGTAGGCTTCCTGGTTAATAAAGATGCCTTCGGGTCCCTGTCTAATATTTAAACCAAGGAAAAAATTAATCGGACCCATTGAGCTCATTTCAAATTTAGTCTCTATCATCTTTCTGAATTCAGCTGTTAAGCTAGGATTCGTTGAGCCAAAGATGATATCATCGACATAGATTTGAACAATCATAAGGTGGTTACCTTCCTTCTTACGAAAGAAGGTTGGGTCAACCGAACCTTGTTTGAATTTGGACATCTTTAAAAACTTGGTTAGCGTTTCATATCAGGCCCTAGGTGCTTGTTTCAGCCCATAAACCATTTTGGCCAGAATATAGCAGTGATTGGGGTACTTTTCATTGATGAATCCCGGAGGTTGCTCCACGTACAGCGTTTCTTCAAGTTCTCCATTTAGAAATGTGCACTTTACGTCCATTTGGTAGACCTCAAAGTTCTTGTGTGCAGCATAGGCAAGAAATATTCTTACAGATTCCAGCCTAGCTACAGGGGCAAAAGTTTCCTCATAATCGATTCCTTCCTCCTGGCAGTATCCATTCACCACTAGACGAACTTTTTTTCTTATCACATTGCCTTCCTTGTCCATTTTATTTCTGAAGACCCATTTGAGACCAACAACTGAGGCATCTTTAGGAGTTGGAATGAGGCGCCAAACCTTATTTCATTCGAACTCATTAAGTTCATCTTGCATAGCTTGAACCCAGTCAGAGTGATCAAGAGCAGTATTTACTGTCTTGGGTTCAACTTTTGAGACGAAAGAGTTAAACATGTAGAACTCTACTTTTGAGAATAGAGATGTTTGCTTTGCCTTCATTTGAGATCGGGTCAAGACCTTTTCAGAGACATTTCCCATAACCTGTGAAACAGGATGATCTCTGGTCCATTTGACAAGAGGAGGGTAATTTGGATCATAGGATGGATCCAATTCAGCATTTACCATTTCTATAATTCAGATTCACTATCATCGTCATAAAACATATCGGCATTTTCCCCCTCGACTGATGAGCTTTCAGGTGTAGCTTGACAATCCGGTGCTACATGACTATCGGGTGCAATTGAGCTTTCGCGAGCTACAGTACCTTCGGGTGCAGTAGAGCTTTCGGGAGCTACAGTACCTTCGGGTGCAGTAGAGCTTTCGGAAGCTACAGTACCTTCGGGTGTAGCTGGAGAAGAGTTCTCCCCCTCAACTTGTGAACTCGGCTGTTTTGAAGAAGATGGATTCTCCCCCTCAACTGAAGCACCATGCTGAGGAGGTTCATTTGGAACTGATACTCCTTCATCCATTCGTTTGGTAGTGTCTTTGACGATTTGCTTCAGATGGTCAACTTTGTTGTCTACTGCATTGGCTTCTGAGAGAGTAGCCTTCTCCGGTTCATCGAATAACTCCACAAACTGCTCAAATAAATTTGCGATTGAGGTCGTGACTTGGCCTGTTTGAGAGAAAATTTCTCCAACTATTTCTTCAGTGGCCTTTAGCTTCTTGACGTAGCTGTCATCGAAAGTCACATAATATGTTTCTTCAATCTTCCACGAACGCTTGTTTAAAACCCGGTATGCTTTTGAAGTAAGAGAATATCCCATAAATATTCCTTCATCGGCTTTAACGTCGAACTTGTTACGATGTTCTTTAGAATTGAAGATAAAGCATCGTGAGCCGAATACATGGAAGAATTTAACGTTCGGCTTCCTGTTGTTGATGATCTCATAAGGAGTAAGAGTGAAATGCTTATTGAGATAGGACCTGTTCTGCGTAAAACATGCTGCAGCAATAGCATCAGCCCAGAAATATAAAGGTAGAGAAGCGAAACTTAGCATGGTTCGGGCCACCTCACACAAAGATCGGTTTCGTCTTTCGACAATCCCGTTTTGTTGAGGGGTGTAGGGGGCTGAGAAGTTGTGACTGGTTCCTTTTTCTACCAAAAAGTCTTCAAATTCTTTATTTTTGAACTCCAGCCCATTGTCGCTTCTGATGTTACGAACGACTTTCCTCAGTTGCACTTCAACCTGCTTAATAAACATCTTTAGCTTGAGAGTTGCCTCAGATTTGTGCTTCAGAAAGAACACCCATGTAAAACGTGAAAAGTCATCGACAATAACAAGAATATACTTGCTACCGCCAATGCTTTCGATAGATGATGGACCACACAAGTCAATGTGAATTAACTCAAGTGGTTCAACGACTTTAGTGTTTATAATGGATGGGTGACTTTGACGAATCTGCTTCCCCATTTCACACGCAGCACACAAATGTTCTCGATCAAACTTGAGCAATGGAAGACCCCGAACATGACCTCCTGTGACAAGTTTGTTGATATCCTTGAAATTGAGATGGGAGAGCCTTCGGTGCCACAGCCAGCTTTCGTCAGAATGTGCTTTGGATAACAGACAGATAGCTGGATTTCCTTTGATAGGTTTGAGATTGAGAGGAAACATTTCGCCTTTGCGCTCTGATTTGAGAATCACTCTTTTTGTTTTCTTCTCAATTATTTCCGAACCCTCATCGTCAAATGAAACTTTAAGACTGGTACCTCTAACAAGCTGAGATACACTAATGAGGTTATGCTGTAGTCCTTCAACGTATGCAACCTTTCTAATCATGAAGTCTCCATTTGTTATCATCCCATAACCTTTTATCATGCCATATGAGTTGTTCCCGAACTTGACATTCCCACCGTTTGGAAGAGATCGAAATTCCCTCAGCTCTTCCTTCCTTCCTGTCATGTGACGTGAGCAGCCACTGTCAATATACCATTCTTCGTCGAACTGCTCGTCACTGATAACCTGCAAAAATCAGCAGATTTAGGAACCCAGAGTTTCTTGGGTCCACGTGAGCCTTTCACAGGAATAGGAATAGTAAGAGAAATGTCAACAAGATATGTTCTTTTTATTAAAGTTGTTTCATCTTTCTTCTTAATAATGAAAACTTTAATTTTGTTAGGATTTGTTACAGTCGGTTTGGATTCAGGTTCAGGCGTTTGGGCCTTGGAATGCTTTTGATCATTCTTGACTAAGGAAACCTTCGATTTTCCTTTCAAATCTGTTGAAGATTTTGGATTTTGAGTGTGAACAAAATTGGATTTAGAATGGGGTTGAGAAGAATTAGAATGAGAGAATTTAGACTGAGATGTTTTCTTGACTTGAGGTTCTAAGTAACCCTTTAGGTTTTGGTCATTAGCGGGACCGAACCTTGAACCTCGATAGCTTTTGCTCTCGGAACCGAACCTATGCTTTCGGTAGTTGGTGTTCTCTGAACCGAACCTTTCCCTTCAGTTGTTATTCCTTTTAGAATCGAACCTGTCCTTTCGGTTGTTATTACTTTCTTGCGGCCTGACAGTACTTTTCTCTGACTTTGAATTTTTGTCATGATAAGAGAAATGGGCGTTTTGAGATTGCCAAAACTGTTTTCGCTCTGAGAGATTCTTTTTGTATCTCAGATTCCTTTGTTGCTTTTGATCCTTCACTTGCTTTGCCTTTTGGTGGATGTTGGCTTTTTGCTTTTGCTTCCAGTCAGCCGGTTCACTTTTAACAGATGATGTTTCGCTTGTAGGAGTGACTTCTTCTACAGGAACTTCTTTTGTACCACTAGTACTTGGCACATCGAAGTTGTCAGGCTTGTTTAGTGGCTCTGGCACATATCTGCCTTTGGTTTTCCAGGACGTTCGCTCTGACAGACCAACGGTTTCGTCAACATTATCTATAGGAGCAGACCAGAAAAACTCATCACAACCATCTGCATTATCTTTATTTACTATGGCGGTGAGTTCGGCTGTTTGATTTTCGGTTACTCCTGTGACCTTATACACCTGATTTGGTCTTGTACTCACTTTTTGGTACACAACGGCCTTTTCTTCAAGAATCGGGGACTTATTTTGGGACAAACGAGCAAACTCCACAGAACTTTCAGAAATAAGATTTTTGTGGTTTTCGGGTTCGCTCTTGACAAACTCAGAACAGTCAACTTCATCCTCTACAGAAATTACGCTCATATCATCATCCTCATTAAGCTCAGACGCGTTTTCAACATCAATTTTATTTTCTGAGCTCAAGTTGGCATTCAATGAGTCAAATTTTTGTATTGTTTCGGTCCTTAATTTCAGTTTATCGTTTTCATCCAAAAGGTTTTTCAGCATGTCCTTATGGTTCTTGGACATTATAAAAGATTCGATTTTGTCCAGACCATACATATAAGTCGGATTCACATCATCAGACGAAACTACACTTTCGCAATTATATGCTTCAGCATCGATTTCATCCTCCTTAAAATCAAGGAAGGGCAAAATCATGCGATGAATTTTCTGCCCTATTTCACAGTTCAAATGAAGTTGAGTGATGTTAGCATAAAGACGTTTAGCAATTAAACAAAAAACATTTCTCTGTTTCAGAAGTTTTAAATTGTCTCTTTGTAAATAAATGTTTTTGTCCTTAGATTTAATCAGCTCCGACTCCTTCAGCTCTATCCACATCCTCCGTTCCTCACTCTTGGATGACACCCTGCTTATTTGGTCAGTTAGGTTAGAATTGGTGACCCGTGTTTGAGTTAAACTGCTATCTAGATTTGAGATTCTTGAATTTAAGTTTTTTAATTCTTTTTCATATGAATTTTGTGGGACTTTGAATGAAACAAAAACGGATTGTACCTTCTTGATCAATTCATCAAGCTCATTGATCTGCACACTGAGAGGTTTTGCTATGAAGCATAAGTCCTCTTGCTCCTTGGTGTCCTCTTTCCCACCGTCTGTATTGTATCCCCTTATTTGAGATACATCTGTCACCATCAAACACTTCCCACTGCTTTCATCACCTCTTGCAACATACGCCTTTCCATGAGATGGCTTCCTGACTTCATCATCCTCTGAGTCGGTTGACCAGACCTGCACGCCACCGAACTCATCATCCGCTACCGAACCCTGCACAATTAAAGCATTCATCGAAGGGTTAGTAGCAGCTTTCTTTCTCTTGATCTCTTCCATCTTTTTCATCAACACAGCCTCTTCTTCTTTTTCTTCATCCTTCTCTGTCATTTTCTTTAGGACACAGTCTTTGGCATAGTGGTTCTTTCCTCCACGGTAGTAGCAGTTCACACCAGAATCTCCTTCAACTTTCACCTCTTTCTTTGGTTCTTCTGTCTTCGGTTCCTCCTTAACCTTTTCAGAACTGTAGCTTCCCTTCCAATTTCGGTTCTTATTGGTAGGGAACCTTTTCTTAATGAACCTCTTTGGATTCGACACCATCATTGCATAGTCTTCAAAAGTAAGATCATAGTCTTCTAAGTTGAGATCTTCATCTTCTACCACACTTTTTCTTTTAGACAGGAGTTCAAAGGATCCCAAACTTGAGACCACATTTTTCTCTTGCAAGACAATCTTTTCTTGGGATTTCAGAATCCCCACCAGCTTTGCCAATGAATAAGATTTAAATTGCTCATGAGCTTTAATAGGACACAACCGCTCTCCACTCGGATCTAAGGCCATTCAAAAATGTTACTTTTTGTTCATTCAGCTTCCTTTCTAAATCGTGTTTGATCATCTTGCTAAGAAGATGATTGAAGCGATCAAACGTCTGAGTAACAGTTTCATCAGAATTCTGTTTAAATTCACCAAACTCAGACAAAAGCAAGGTCTGAATAGAATGCTCCAAATCTTCATCTGTGGAATATAGCTCTCGCAGCCTATCCCAGATTTCTTTAGCGGTGCTGCATGAACTCACCAGCCTGAATGTATCTGATTGAAGAGCGAATCGAATCAGTCTCAATGCTTTAATGTTGCACTGAAACTTTTCCTTTTCATCTTGAGAAACATCCTTTACGTCCTTTAACAGATCATTATACTCTTTCTGAGTTTTAATGATTTTTGATGTTCCTGAGTGAGCAAATGGTCCAGATACGATTGCTTCCCAAATAAGGTATCCATTGTCTTCAGATCCGATGACGTAATCTTCAAAATGATGCGCCCAGACTTCATAATCCTGGGTGTAAAGAATAGGAATATTCGTCGTTGATCCAATGCTGTTTGAGATGTTGATGGGATTAGATTGTGACTCGTCCATGCTTGATCGTTTAACCTGTTTGAAAGATCAGACTTGTAATATGTAATATTAGGGCAAAACAAATAAATGCTGAGTTACGTCAATTATGGAATGACGGCTCAATAAATATTAGTTAATGCGGAATAACCCTAATCGCAAACTCTTTCACAGAAAAGATGTGTATGAATTACACAGCCTCCTGCTCTGATACAAATTGATGAGTTATAAAATAACTCTTTGATCGATTAGATCTTTGTAATAGGTAAGTAATGAACGTAAAGATAGTAAAAACGAAACACAAGTATGAATCATAATGTGTCGAATGATTAGATTACTCGATCCTCAGCAGAGCTCGACTAATAACTTCCACTGTAGAGGATTCTAGGGTTACAAAATAAGAACGATGAATATGCTGAACAATACTTCTCTTAATCGTTTCTAATCCTCTTGTTCTAGGATGCATGCAAGCATCTATTTATACTAAACCCTACAAAACTCACGGATGGACAGGCCCATACCGGAGATAAACATGGACTAGCTAACGAGCCCAATAGACGCAACACAATACTGAACCTAACAAGGTGCTAACCCATGAAATTACACTTTGTATCTTACCAATTCGTTAGTGGAGTGTGTGTGGTTAACCGACACACTAGTAAGGACTAGTAAGAGTAGAAAAGGGTAACTTGACTTTATTATAGATTTGTGGAGCGTGTGTGGTTAACCGGCACATCAATTAGGTGATAAAGTTAAGGGTGCCAAGTCAATTTTCATGGTTATTAACACCTTGCTTGTGATCCTCGGCATCCCAGTCACGAACTTAAGAGGGCACAATCGAGATTCAAACATGCCATTGAAAGTTCAATGTATCTCAAAAGATCTAGGAGTTTCAAATCCAATTAAAACTTAATTATATTTCGTTTTTCAAGGTGTAAATTGGTAAATCGTCATTTACCTATCTTCAACTATTTTATAACTCGAATTACGGCATCCCTCTTCCAGTTATAAATAGGTTGTTGGGTCCTAGCCTTAATATTTCATATTAGGTGTTATATTAAGGATTTTAAATCAACTAACTTGAATTTCTCCCTTATAGATGTCTAGTTTAGACAACTATGGTCTTCCTAAATATTTGAGAACAAGCTTCCTAATGAAGATGATATCCCAAAAGGCAATCAAGGTGAAAGACTAATCCCTTTATTGAGCACTAATGGGACTGGAAATCATACTTCATTTCCTCCACCTCCTTCAATAAATCTCCCTATCCCACAAGTTTCAAGACTTGAATAGTTCTAAGTCACTCAATCCCTATTGGCAATAAAAGTCTATATGTGCTTACATCTTGGAGATTACATCCTTTAAGGACACCTTAGTTCATTTGTTTGGCTAAGGAGAGGAATCATGAACTGTTGAAATGGTTAAATCAAAAGCTAAATCATACTTCGTTCCAAAATCAAATCTTAGAGTTATACTCCAAGATTGAGTCTTGAGTAACATAATATTTAGAAAGTTTATAACACTTGTCAAATGTAGAGTAAGATGTTTCTTATTCTTGTACATTTGAGATTGGTAAGTTGTGATGTTTTGGATAAGACAAAGACCAACTAAGACCAATTGTGAGAAGTGTTTAACTTGATAAGAATCCGCACTAACTCTTGAATATTTGTTTTGTCAAGGAATAGTTCTTGACAAAGAGAGTCTTATATGTCAAGAGGACAGTGGGAGTTTAAAAGATCCTGAAATAGTTTCAAGAACTAATCAAGAGTATCGTTAATCACTAGCCCACGACATGAGGTTTGTAACCTATCTTGTTGACATATTCTTATTTTTGTGTCTATTCCAGTAAAAGTTGACTATGCTTGTGAGTTCTATGAGTTCTCAATTGTTTACATAACAACCCGGAAGCAATGGTGGGTATTGTGCTACCAGGTGGCAAGAAATTAAGATTGAACAAGTTCAGTCCATATGTGTTTGGATTTGCCACTAACCTTGTCTTGTGATTATGGTTATGAAAAATTCTCATGGATAGGAACACTTACACCATAAAATCTAAGTGTCATAAGGTTTCTCTTTGATTCATGAAAATCATGGTGAGGAAACTCTTTCACTAGGTAGATTTTAAGTAAAGGTGTATGTTTTTGATAAAGTCTTATCAAAGCAATTGCATATTAGAAATCTAAACTTTGGTAAAAAGTCAATAAAGTAATTATTTCTAAAAGTCCAGCTGATCTCTGGATACATGTCAAAGCTAGTGGGAGCATAAGTGTTATGCTAGTAAGATAATAATCATTATGCTAGTGGGAGCATGATTATTATGTTAAGTGTTGCAAGTTAGCAATATTAATTATATAAAACAAAAGTTTCAATTTGCCTTGAAAAAGTTGTTTTGCTATAATTAAGGGAGAGGATTTTATACTTCATTCTAGTTCTACAAGCTTAGATTGAGATTTTAATCAACTTTAGTCAAGAATATATTTGAATGTTATGTTGGAATGGTTCAACATAAGGAAATTCTATATATGTTGCGTTCTCAAAATTCGATTATGATTACGGCATCCCTCTTCATAGTTCGAATTATGAGAACATGATAAAAAAAAATTATAGCATGAATCGTGTCCCATATGCTTTGGATATAGGATCGATTACATGTGCTATAATATTTATCCGTTTTAAATTTTCCAAATGCCTAGGGCATTAAGATGGAAAAAGGAATAGAACTGGAAATGACTAAAATGATTAAGCAAATTGTCGAGGGCAATCTGAGGTTTACCAAAGATTGGTTTCTCATGGACAATTGGAAGTATAGAGTAAGGACCATATTGACATATCCTAAAAAGAGGCAACTCTTGTTTAGAAGTGATAGTCAAAGTGGCAATATGGAAATGTCTCCATAGGTGGAAGTTATTCTTTAGATTTGTGTAAGATTAAAGAACTTAATGCAAAGAAGGATGTTCAAAGGAATGTACTTTGAAACTTCATTTCCATGGAATTGCATTCCATTGGAATACTTTGTAATATAACAAGATTACGGTGAATGACAAGAATTTGGTGTTCTTACATTTATTGTAAAGGATTTGGGATTGTGAAATGAGCATCATTGAAATATTATCAATCGATCTGTTTCACAAGGAGGGGACCATATGTAAACATAGTGTGCGTACTTGGAGTATGGCATAGCTGTTGTTTGGAAAAACATAGTGTGCATGCTTGGAGCATGGCATGGCTATTGTTTTAATTCAATTATTAAGTTGATTAATCGAAATATGAATAATGAGTAATCAATATGGTGCTCAGATAAAAGGATTTTTATTTACACTCAAAGTGTTGGGGCTATATAGGATTAGTATTATTCTTGTGTTTCACTTTGCATGTTTTGACTTCCAAAATAACTAGGTCGTTCTTCCTGAATGACTAAGTTATTCAAACCATCCATAGTCGGTCATATGTTGGAAGTAGATATGAATCAAGACTGTCATGAATCTGGCTTGTAAGATTTGTCTAAGGTGCATTAGACATAGCAAGAGTTGCTACAACATTCATGAGTGCTCATAAGTTCTGAGTATTGGATTCAACCCACGCTCATTTGAATCACTTCATGGATTTTATCACGAGTGAATCATGAGACGATAATATCTTATATTCTTCAAACCTAGAGATATGAGTTGTTGACTACGAGGCTGTTATACATTGATTGCACGAAAACGCATTGGTAACTCGATGTTATAAAACGTGCATGTGTATGATTCAACAAGTAGTCAGTACAAGCATATGAGTCGAAGTTTATCCATTCCTTTTACCCTTAAAGGGATAAAAGCGATATCTGTGTGCCCCTCAATCATTTAGTGATGACAAAATGTAAGTGCTCGGCCGGTCCTAGACTGATTTGATTTGTTCAATTAATCAGTCGTCATAAATTGGAAATCGGGAAACAACGAATGGATAGACAGAATGATTATAATCCACGCACTACAAACAAAATTACATTTAGTGGCACAGAAAAAGTGCCACTAAAAACCAAAAATGTGCCACTAAAGACCCCTCGGCAATCAGCGGCACAAAAAAATAGTGTCACTAAAGGCGCTGCCACTAAAGACCTTTAGTGGCACTTTTTGGTTGTGCCGTTGCAGCCTAATTGGGTTTTAGTGGCACTTTTCAATTATGCCACTAAAGCACTTATAGATTTTAGTGGCACTATTTTTATGTCACTATTTAACTACAAAAATAGTTATTATTTTCATGCTTTTAGTGGCACATTTTTAACTAAAAATTTATATTAATAAATTAAATCTTATTTTTTATTTTACATGAAATATAAAATAATAATATGACAATTAAGATAAAACAAAAACAAAATATCATTACATCAATTCAAACTTGTCTAAAAACAATAATTTCAATACATTTAAAACATAATTGTCTTCAAAAAAGTTTAATATGTCTAAATGTTGTGCAAGTACTCAAAACATAATAATATTGAACTAAATAACTATTGGGAAGAAACATGAAACTTCATTGACCTCGAACTTGGTATAATTGCTTCTCTCATTCACTTAGTTATGATTGCTTTCAGATGAGGCTCGTCGATTTCCTAAAGGCGAGATATTAGGAACCATAGAAAGATTATCAGGAACCTGAAATAAATGGAGAGTAATATTGTCATTAATATATAGTGTAATACTAAAATAATTATTAATTTATATTTAGCTACCTCTAAGTTCGAATTGTTAAGCATTCCAGATAAGTTTGCATTTGGAATATGATCCTTGACAAGGTTGAAGAGAACGTTCAATGCATGTTGTGTACGAGCTAAACCATCCTTTAGTTGTTCAACAGTTTGCGGATCAGTAGAACATGAAGCATTGTTATCTTTTACAGCCGGCATCCTTCCTACACATCGAATGTACCCATGTTTCTTCGGACCCTTAACTTTAGAGTATTCATCATTTGAATAATCATCTTCAGTCTGTTGTGTGTTTGTAGAGTCACTTGAAACAACTTGAGTAAACAAACTTATTAATGTTGATAAAATACATTACCATAATTTGAGCAACATTATCATTAACAATAACTCCATCTTTACGTGTACGAGTTATTTTGTATATCTTTCCTCGTGATGGGTATACACCATCATTTTTCGCTGCCTACAACAAGCATTAATTGCATTTCATGACCACTAAAATTTTGGATAAAAACAAATCATACATATATTATGGAATATCTAGAATAATACTTCTTCATGAGCTAGCCGGGCAAATGATTTTGTCCCTGTGATATGAGGCTCTTGCATTTTCAAGCGGCTCATTCTTTTTACATCACATGTCATCTATGTAATTATAAATTTTAAGAAATTAGATTTAATTTTTTGTGTTTTACTTTTACCAATATACATTAGTTCAAAAAATAACTACCTTATATTTTGGAGTGCACCAACGAGTTACAAGTTCTTTAAATTGTTCTGGGTTCACACGACTTTCATTCTTTATTTCCTTTGCCACAATTTCATCAACAGTAAGGCTTGGATCATGTGTCCGTGCTTTTAATGAACCTTTCCAATGCCTCCATTTTTTTCCCATGTTAAAAAATATCCATTTTTATAGAAGTTGTTTCGGTTGGATGAATGACAAATTTTGACTACAAATGAAACTTAAATAAGTTAACAAATACTTATAGATTAATAAGAGATCTTCCAATAAAGTACTTTGAATTTACCTTAACAATGGATGTCGTATTTTTCCATCGTCAACACGTTCCAAATGATGCCACTGCATAAGGCTAGCTGTCTTTGATGAAATGAACAATCTCTGAAGTCTAGGCTTTAACAGAAACCAACGTAATATTTTTGATGTCTTTTTCTTTGTTGGACCTATTTCATAATTTGAATTGTCTTCAAGAACTTTCCATCTACAAGATCCACAAATAGAACAACTTTCATCTTTCTCTTTTTCCGCCCAAAACAACATGCAATCATTAGGACATGAATGGATATTTTGATATCCAAGCCCCAGTTTTGTCAACATTTTTTTCACTTGTTGAGTTATTTTTGGCAACATGTTTCCTTCAGGTAACAAATCTGTTAAAAACTCTAGCAACATAGAAAAAGATTTGTTACTCCACCCATTAAGGCACTTTAGATGGTATAAATGCACAACACATGATAATTTGTTGTATTTGGAAGTTGGATACACCTTTTCTTCAGCTTCCTTAAATATATCATCAAAAGTACTTCTTATGTTCTTCGTCTCTTAACCATTATTCACGTTATCCTCACTTGGTCCTACTTGGTTATCGCCAACAAGATCATTCAACAATCCATGCATGTCATGTTGAAAAATCACTTCTTCCTCCATCGGCCTCGTATTTGAAGATGTAGTAGTTGAGCCTTCCCCATGATATACCCATTTAGTGTATTCTGGCCGAAAGCCCCAACATATAAGATGATCAACAATATCTCTTCTTGTTGAATAACACATATTCAAACAATGTGAACATGGGCATAATATCTTCCCATCAACACTTGATTTCTTAAATGCAAAATTCAAAAAAAATTACACCCCATTTATGAAAGAGTCACTAGATCTAGGTGAAAGATACATCCAAGATCTATCTATAATTAATCCTAAAGGATAATAGCAAATGCATAGTTTAGTATCCTTATTTTCAAATAAAGCATTATATAAGTAAAAAACCAATACTAACAATTGAGCAAAACAACTTTCAAGAAAAATTGCACTTATTACCACATAAGATATCACTAACCCATTATTCATTTGCCTACTAACATAAAAATACCACATAAGATATCATGATTTGTGTTATGGTATGATATTTAAAGCTCAAATGCACCAAAACAATTCACAAGAAGAATTACTTATTATTTTAGCAGAAAATTTTCATGCAGGAAAATATAAACTTACAAGTATTTTTGAATTGTAGTTTCAGCAAGCCTTTATTTAGTGAATATTAAGGTCTCTGCAATCAACCCCAAGTAGGACCTAGTGAGGATAACATGATTTTTTTCAGATAAAGTGAATTAGATAAAAATCAGATGAGTTGAATTAGATAAAAATCAGATAAGTTGAATTAGATAAAAATCGGTGAAGTATATAACCTTCTGTTCACGATATCTAAATGGGTACCTCTAATCGAGTTTAAGTTTGATTTTTCTATAATGGTTTTAGCGATACATAAGAAAAATTAGTAGGAAAATGAAAGAGATGAAAGCAACTTACAACAATTAAACCGGAAGTTGACTTAGGGCAGAAGGGGACGGACCAATGAGGAGGAACTGTGAACTGAGGACAAGGGAAGAGGGTATCGCAGTTAGGTTGGACGATACATAAGAAAAATTAGAAGGAAAATGAAAAAGATGAAAGAAACTTACACTAATTAAACTGGAAGGTGACCTAGGGTAGAAGGGGACGGAGCACTGAGGATAAGCTATGAACGGAGGAGGACGACAAGGGAAGCTGGGTCACGAACAAGTGTATCGCAGTCACAGACGAAGCTAGGTCGATCGGCGAAATCCTAAGGTGGAGCGGACCATTGCATTTCCCACGAAGAAGAAAGGCACGAGCAGCAGCGAAGCACGATCTAAGGCTAAGGCACGAACACAATGAAAAGTTTTTAATTTTTTTTAGTTTTAGTGAAAATTATTTGTTTCCCGCAATGTAAAAATGGAGCGGTAATGAAAAGTTTTGAATTTTTTTCAATTAAAATTTTATTTTGGGGTTCTAAAGATTTTATCAATTATTTTAGTAAAATATATGCTTTTATTGGCATTTTAATTTATAATGCCACTAATAGATATGAAAATTAGTGTCATAAGAAAAATATGCCACTAAATCTATTAAAAGTTATAGTGGCATAAACAAAAGTGCCACTAAAAGTATGCTATAGTGGCACAAACACAAAATGCCACTAAAACTTTGTGCCACTAAATGTAAATTTATTTGTAGTGATGTCTTTGTCCATATGATATCTAGAATGGAGGAATATATGATCACTTATCTAATGGACACGTCGTTGATTTATTCAGAGTTTGACGGCGGCTTTTGAGAGCTACGATTGCTAGTTGGGTTATGAAGTCGTACTTGCAATAATAGTTTTAGACTTCTCCAAGTGGGAGACTGTTGGATTAATGTCTAAGTCCATAACTATAATTCATAAGACTTGACCCGACCCGACATGGTCCATTTGGGTTGCATGGCATCATGCATTTAGATAGACTAAAATGAGAGAAATAACACTTAAGGTTTATTAATATATTATAAGTTCTAATATATTAACAAGATTATTTAATTAGTATTGATCAAGAATTAATCTAGAATTAATTAAGTGATCAAAAGAAGACTAATTAAATATATGGATTGATTTTGTAAATCATCCATACTTGTATAGTGGGCTAAGACTCCATAGATTATCAAGTTGGGCTAAAACCCATGGGAGGCTCTATGGATGCTCCATAGTGTATTTGAACCCATGGATCCAAGGAAATAGAAAGCCATGACAATTAGGGTTTACCCTAATTGTGTCACACTATATAACCATGTCATTCTTGTCAAAATCGGCCACTAAGTCTATGTGTGGAGGGCAAGCCGATTTTTGAACTGTTCTATTTTCTCTCTAAGTTATTCCAAATGCATTTGATGTTGTGTGAACCATTTGAGGTGTCACACTTGGGGCACTAGGCTCTCAAGCTACATGTAATCAAGCACCAACAAAGAGGTATGTCATGTTGGATTAGTGTCTAAGTCCATAACTATTTTGGTATGTACTTGACCCGATTGTGCATGGTCCTTTTGGGTTGCCTTCACACTGGTGACTAGACAGGATGATTGTTGAGGAGAGAGGCTGGTTTATTGTTAAGAATAATAAATTAGGATATAAATATGATTTTTTTTAATATATTATATGAATAATATATTAATTTGGAATCATATTATTAATTAGTATTTAATCATAAATTAATTTTGGGATTAAAGGAACTGACTGAAAGTGCAGGGGCTATTTTGTAATTATTCAATAGTTGAGGCTTTGGGCCATTGGATCACCTTTATTAAGGCTTGAACGAAAATCCTAGAAGGATCTAGGAGTTTTCGTCCAAGGGCTTAAGGAAAGGAGTCCATGGACTTGCTTAGGCCCTAAGCTAAGGGATTAGGGTTTACACCTTGAAACCCTAGTTAGCCTTAAGTATAAATAGCACCCTAAGGTACTAAGATTTTGTCCAAGCTTTGGGAAACCCTAAAAGGGACGAAATCTAGGGCAAGATACCCTTCTCTCCTCTCTCCTATATTCATCCTTTCACCTAGTGTGTTTGTGAGCCATTAGAGGTACTACACTTGTGGTACTTGCTTTCAAGAGCTAAGGAAATTCAAGGAACTAGTTGTTATTGCTATATAACAACAAAAGGTATGTATTCTATTTTTATATATGAATTTCGAAAATAATAGTAGCATGCCAGGTTTCTTTTTGTGTTCACAAAGTTGTATAACTAATAGTGAAAACATATATCCAACTCTAGGGTTGCATGCACACATAGGATTGTTTGTTTAAAAACCATCAGTGGTATCAGAGACATTGGTTTTTGTTTTCAATTAGTTTTATTCAAATGTATGAACTTGACATATTAGGGTTTATGGCTAATAAACCCTGGAGGCTTGATTTTCGAAATTAGGGTTTCTAAACCTTAGATTTCGAAATTTTTTGTAAGATTTCCTAAACCTTTTTCTTTGGCCTCAAGATTTCGATTTTAGGGTTGTCTAACCCTAGAATTTCGAAATTGCCTCTTTCCCCATGATTAGATCCTAAATTTTAGGGATTTGGATATTTCCATATCTTGTAATTATCCTTTAAATGTTTAAATTTGGTAATTAAAGATTTTGAATATCCCATCCAATAATTTCGAATTCTAGGGGATTTAAGGGATTAGGTTAAATTAATTGTTTAATTTAAAAGATATCCTTACAAAGATAAAATATAATTGTCAAATTAATTAGATAATCATTTCCTTATGTGATAAACTTGATTTATTTGAATTATTTGATAGATTATCTTGCAAGAAATTGAATTAGGTCATGTTTAGATAATTACTAATTAATTGGTTAATTATTATTATTTGTAATTTGATCTAGAATGTTCTTGCTTATGTTTTGAAAAGGTTCAAAACTTGCCCTCAAGTTTTGGAATTTAAATTGTTTGATTAAAAGGTTTAATTTTGAAAAAAGTCTAAATTCTAAAACCCTAATTTTGAAAAGTTCAAATTACACCCTTATGGTTTTATTAAATTAATTAAGTGTATAATTAAAAGAGAGTTAATAAATCCATAATGATATGGTTTATATTTAATTAAATTAAAAGTGTAATTAAAAAAAATAAACCACCTAGTATTTTAAAAGTGTAAAATACACCCTTATACTATGTATAACATTAAAAGTCTAATATTATATATGTATAACTTAAATGCTAGTCTTACCGTTAGTAGGCCTCATTCACGAAGCCGATCTATAAGGGGGGTATAAGGTTATGGCCTATAAAATGGCCATTTAATGGGTGTCCACTCTCACCCTCCGCTTCCTTGATTGGTGGAGGGTCGTTAGCCGAACGGGTAGGATAGGGCAAACCCTTTCCATTAAAACTATAATGAAGTATAAAGTAACTAAATGTTTTTACAAAATTCCCAATCTTAGTTACTTTAGGCAAAAGTGAATTGATGCAATTCCATGAAATTACACCTTGTGCCCTTGCGAAGACATTAGTGGAGCGCGTGTGGTTAACCGGCACACTAAATGGTTCTAAGCAAAGGTAGCAAAGGGTGACTCAATGTTTGTCATAGTTTGGTGGAGCGTGTGTGGTTAACCGGCACATTGAATAGGTGGCTGTAACATTGGGGGCACCATGTAAGTTTGCATGGTTATTCACACCGTGTTTTGTGATCCTCGGCATCCCAGTCACAAATCGAGGGGCATGTCGAGATTTAAACATGCCATTGAAAAGTTCAATGAATCTCAAAAGATCTAGGAGTTTTCAATACATTTAAAACTTAAGTTTCCTTTTCGTTTTTTTCATGGTGGAAATTGATAAATCGTCATTTACCTACCTTCAAATATTCTGCAACTAGATTACAGCATCCCTCTTCTGGGTTGTAGAGTATTGTGTTGGATCCTAGCCTTGATGTTTTATTTGGGTGTCACATCAAGGATTCTAATCAACTTAACTTGAATTTTCTCCCTTTTTATAGATGTCAAAGTACGACAACTATGGTCTTCCCAAATCCCGTGGAACAAGCTTTCCAAAGGAAGATGATATTCCACGATTCGATCGAGGAACAAGAGATCATGCTTCACTTCCTCCACCTCCTCCAATTGTTCTCCCTACCCCACAAGTTCAAAGGCTTGAAAAGTACAAGCTCACTCAATCCCTATTGGAAATTAAGCACGAAGATGGGAAACCTGTGTGTGCACACGTCTTAGAGATGAAGTCACACATTGATAGGTTAAGGATGTTGGGTGTCGAGATTTTAGGTGAGTTGGCTGTTGACTGGGTTCTTCGGTCGTTTCTTGAATCATATAGTGAGTTCGTTAGAGAGTACTATATGATGGATCACAACGTAACCCTCATTGATCTCACATATTTGCTTATAATTGCTAAATCAGCACTGATTTGGCGTGCTTGTCAAGAAAATTTGTATGGTGAAACAAACTCCCAAACTGTAATGGATACTGGCAACATCGGAAGTCTAGAAAGAACTAAGTCTATGATTGTCCAATGTGTTTTTCCAAAGGAGTCCATTTGCTTTTATTGCCAAGAGAATGGGCAGTGGAGACGAAGCTGCCCTAACTACCTGAGAGATCTAAGAGATGGGAGAGTCAAGACGTATGGCTCTACTTCAGGTAAAATCCATTAACTAACTCTTTTAAGTTCCTATTCTATATTCTTAATACATGATGTAATAAGATTACATTTTGATGTTTTATAGGATCGAAGAAAATAGAGGAAGCTTAAGGGAAGAATTGAGTTGAATCTAATCGTGAAGAAATGGATTTCGATCGCATTGCTTGAAGATTAGAATTTTGAGCTACTATTGTGAGTTAGAATAGATTGCTATGAAATATGTATTAACATAGTTTTCAATTGAATTGCATTGTAAGAACAAATTTTTCCGCAATAAAATAAATTTTGATTTATATTATTTATTTATCCTTGTAATGGCGTGTATGAAAAATTGATGTTTGAATGTTTCAGTTATTAGCAATAATGGATTATGTTATTTGTGGAAATGTCAAGAATTTACCAAATAGGGAGAGTTTCTCATCACCCAAGTTTCAATTGAACAGAGACTTGGTATCATGCAACTTGGTTGCAAGATGAATGAGAAATTTTATATTTGGAAATTAGACTAATTCGTTGAAAAAATGTCAAGTGAAGGACTAGGAGATCGAGTACACAAAGTTGTGTGTTGATCAAGTCCACCACAAGAATGAAAAAGATATTCGTCATGCTTTACTAAAGGTTTAGTAAATATGATTATACTTATATGATTAAGTGTAATTCTGAGTTGATTGAAAGAGTTTCAATCAATAGCAGAACGGATAAGAAGAATCAAGTAGGCAGAAAGATAAAAGTTTCTCTATTCTAAGAAGAAGGGAGAGTACCTTTTATTATTTTTTATGATAGGTCTTAATGATTAAGAACCATATCTCAATTGATCCTCTAAATGAGTCTTAGTACAATTGTATGTCTGAGAAGAGGAATCAAGAATTGAAGAAATGGTTAAATCAAGAAGTCAATCATACTTTGTTCCAAAAACAAGTCTTAGAGTTAAGATTGTGACATTGAGTGACAAGTCTTAAGAAGGTTTATAACATTCATAAAATGTGGAAAGTTGTGATGTCTTCGATAAGACAAAGACCAACTAGGACCAATTTTGTGAAGTGTTTTGTCTTGATAAAAGCTACACTAACACTTGAATATTTGTTTGTCAAGAAATGTTTATTGACAAGAGAATCTTATATGTCAAGGAGTCAATAGGAGTCTTAATGGTCTTGAAAAGTTCAAGAACTAATCAAGAATAAACCTTATCGATCATCACTAGCACACGACTTAAGTTTCAAACCCTATCGTGTTGACACTATCTTGTTTCTGTGCCATTCCAATTGATTTAATTATGCATCTGAGTTCTATGAACTCTTATTTGAACGCATAAAAGGCAAGCACCTTAATCAATGAAAAGTACATTGATAGGAAAGGATGAGCTGCTTAGCTACTTGGAAGACATGGTGGGCACTCGTGTTACCATAAGGCAAGAAATCAAGATTGAGAAAGTTCGGTCCATATGAGTTTGGATTTGTCGCAAACTTTGGTTTTGACAAATTCGCATGGATAGGAACACATACACGATTAAAATCTAAGTGTCATAAGATTCCCTCCTTCATGAAAATGACTGTGAGGAAATGCTTTCACCAAGAGAGATTTTAAGAAGATAGTGATTGTGAAAATTGTATTCTCGAATTCGATTATGGTTACGGTATCCCTTTCCATGATTTGAATTGTGAGATTTGGCAATTAGTCTGAATTGTTTAGACACACATATGAGCTATCTAAGGAAAAGGTGTATAAGTTTGAGAAGCTTAGATAAAGGATTATCAAAAAATTAGGTATTAGAAATATGAACTTAAGAAATTCAATAGGTATTGTTTTCTGGAAGTTAAGTTGTTTTCTTAATACATGTCAAAGCTAGTGGGAGCATAAGTGTTATGCTTATATGATAATAATCATCATGATAGTGGGAGCATAAATGTTATGCTTGTATGATTATTATGGCAAGTATTGCAAGTTAGCAATATTAATTATAGAAAACAAGAGTTATACTTTGCAAAGTCGTAAGGGTTGAAAAATTGTTTTGCTATAATTAAGGGAGAGAATATTATGCTTCATTTCAAATCTAAAGGCTTAGCTTGTGGAATGTTAACAAATTTAGTCAAGGATACATAGTGCGTTCTCAAAATTTCGATTATGATTATGGCATCCCTCTTCATAATTCGAATTATAAGAACGTGACACATAAGATATTATGGCAGAAGATTGATAAAGTATCGTATCTTTATGTAAGACATTATGCATCGTGTCCCATACGCTTCGGGTATAGGATCGATTGCAAATGCTATAATATATGACCATTCTAAAATTTTCCAAATGTCTAGCGCATTAAAAGGGAAAAAGGACAAGAATCGGTTTTGACTAAGATAATTAAACAACTATCAAAGGACGATCCAAAGCTCGCTGAGGATTGGTCGCTTGTGAGTAGTTGGAAGTATGGTATTGGATGGACCATATCGACATTATTATGAATAGATAAGATTCTATTAAGAATGAGTTGTCATATGGCAAATATGGAAATGTTTCCATATTAGGAGCTGATTATTGAGAATCTATGTCTATATTAGAAACTTTTATGCAAAAAGGATGTTCAAATGAATGTACTTTGAGTGAAAGACATCATATCTATAGAATTGTTTCTGATAGAGATTGGCCAAGTCTTGATGATTTTGAGCTATGACTTTACGAAAGGATCATTGCATAAAATGTTAGAATCTAGCATATTCTATAAGTGGCAAGAATTTGATATTCTTACACTTGTGATAAGGATTGGGAGTTGTGAAATGAGTATGATTGGAAATGTGTTCATTTGATCTGTTTCACAAAGTAAGGACCATAAGTAAACATTGTGTGCATGCTAAGAGCATGGGACAATTGTAGTAATAATTCAAGTAATAAGTTAATTAACCGAAACAACAAATAATGAGTAATCGATATGGTGATAAATAAAAGGTGTTTTATTTATACTCAAAAGGTTTGGGACCATATAGGATTAGTATTATTCTTGTGTTTCACTTTGCATGTTTTGACTTCCAGAATAATTAATTATTTCAGAATAATCAAATTATTCGAATGGTCCACAATCGTTCATATGTTGGAAGTAGGTATGAATGAAGACTGTCATGAATTGGTTTGTAGATTGTCTAAAGTGTATTAGACATAGCAAAGGTTTGCTGCAACGTTCGTGAGTGCTTATGCATATGATTTTAAGCATTGGATTAAACCCACGCTCACTTGGATCACTTCATGGATTTTATCACGAGTGATTGGTGAGACGATAATATCTTATATTCTTGAAACTGAGATGTGTGAGTTGTATCTTGCGAGTCGGTTACACATTGATAATATGTAAACGCACCAGTAACTTGGTGTCATAAAACATACTGTTGTGTGTGATTCGGTGAGTGAGTGCAAGCAAGCATTGAATCAAAGTTTATCCGTTCCTTTTATCTAGAGTAGGATGAAAGCGATATATGTGGGCCCCTCGATGATTTAGTGATGGCACATAAGCGCTTGGCCAAGCCGAGACTAATTTGATGTGTTCAATTGTAGTCTGTTGTCAGTCGTCATAAATCGTAAATCGGGAAACAAAACATAGACTGAGAGAATGATCAAAATCCATGTCTCAAGTCTATACGATATCAAGAATGGAGGAATATATGATCCCTTATCTAAAGGACACGCTTCTGATAAGATCAGAGTTGACAACGGCTTTTGAAAGCTACGACTTCTAATCAGGATCTAAGGTTATACGCAGAATAGTTATTAGACTTATCCAAGTGGGAGATTTTTGGATTAGTGTCTAAGTCCATAACTATTTTGGTATGTACTTGACCCAATTGTGCATGGTCCTTTTGGGTTGCCTTCACACTGGTGACTAGACAGGATGATTGTTGAGGAGAGAGGCTGGTTTATTGTTAAGAATTATAAATTAGGATATAAATATGATTGGTTAATATATTATATGAATAATATATTAATTTGGAATCATATTATTAATTAGTATTTAATCAGAAATTAATTTAGAATTAATTTTGGGATTAAAGGAACTGACTGAAAGTGCAGGGGCTATTTTGTAATTATTCAATAGTTGAGGCTTTGGGCAATTGGATCACCTTTATTAGGGCTTGAACGAAAATCCTAGAAGGATCTAGGAGTTTTCGTCCAAGGGCTTAAGGAAAGGATTCCATGGACTTGCTTAGGCCCTAAGCTAAGGGATTAGGGTTTACACCTTGAAACCCTAGTTAGCCTTAAGTATAAATAGCACCCTAAGGCACTAAGATTTCGTCCAAGCCTTGGGAAACCCTAAAAGGGACGAAATCTAGGGCAAGATACCCTTCTCTCCTCTCTCCTATATTCATCCTTTCACCTAGTGTGTTTGTGAGCCATTAGAGGTACTACATTTGTGTTACTTGCTTTCAAGAGCTAAGGAAATTCAAGGAACTAGTTTTTATTGCTATATAACAACAAAAGTTATGTATTCTATTTTTATATATGAATTTCAAAAATAATAGTAGCATGCCAGGTTTCTTTTTGTGTTCATAAAGTTGTATAACTAATAGTGAAAACATAGATCCAACTCTAGGGTTGCATGCACACATAGGATTGTTTGTTTAAAACTCATCATGTCATTCTACCATATTTATATTATTTGTACTTCATAATATGCTAGTTAGGATAAGTACCTTGGAATATTCATATTTGCATGTATAATAGAGGAAACATAGATCCAAGGTATTTAGGGTTGCATGTACACTTAGGAGTGTTAGAATGCTCAAAATCCAACATATATATATATATATATATATATATATATATATATATATATATATATATATATATATATATTACTAATAAAAGAGTAGCTATTTTGCCATGTGTCACCATATTAGATCTTTTAATTAATGTGTTGTCACTTGTCAATCTATTAGTTCTCCATTTAAAATTTATTAGACCTCCTCATTAATGTCATGCTATTTGTCAATATATTTATTCTCTATTTTAAATTCTAAATTTTATATTATTGTTTTCATTAATTCACAAATAAAAAATGTCTAATATATAATAAAAATTAATTTTACATATTTTTTTTGAATTAACGATTATAATTTCATATTACTAATAAAAATATCTCTTAATTAGTAATTTATTTAAAATAAATGATTAATAATTTTGAGTTTTTACTATAAAAGTCTAATTAATTTTATAACCGTGGTTCTCAAGGGTTATAAACTAATATATATATATATATATATATATATATATATATATATATATATATATATATATATATATATATATATATATATATATATATGTGTGTGTGTGTATGTGTGTGTGTGGGTGGGGGGGGGGGGGGAGGGGTTGTATGTATATTAATACGTTTGTCATGTTTTCTTAGGGTGCCGGTGATTCTAATTGGGTTAAAAAAATTTCTTCTCAAAACCTTATGTAGTCATAAGATCATTTTTACTTTAAGGTTGGCAAATTCAATTTGTCGCAAAACTACGTATGTCGTTTTACTGTAACTAAATACTACAATGATTATAAACATATTGATAAGGGATATAAGATTTCTTCCACGAATCAGAACAATACGGTGGTTATAAAAAATGATGAAGATTATTATATAGTCAAAGATGAATATGAAAGTTTGTCTAAAATCCATTAGTATGAATAGGATCTCTTAGACCAAGTATTATGGTGACCATGTATTGATTTGATACCAGCAACAATCTCAACAATGGTAATTATTATTTCATATTGTGGTATGTTATGTAAAAGATATAGTTTATATGTATTAACCTTGATTTGTCTTAATATACATAGGATGCTTGTGATACTAAAGAAAATAATGGTCTTTAAAAATGTATATCTTATGTCAATGATGCAGAAGAAGACAGAAATGAGATTGTATTGGTTACTTTATATTATTTATATAAAGTTAGATTATGTTTTTTGGTATGTTTCTTATTACTATGATCGTTATTTACACTTAGGTTACTCATAATAATATTAAAGCTCATATTTGTAACATGCCTATCTCTATCTTTACTTTGCAAGATGGTGAAGAGATTCAACTAAGTTACAACATATTTTTTAAGTTTTCTATTTTTCTAACCATATGGGAATAATTTTACCCCTAACTTTTATTGTTAGGCATTCTGTTACAACAAGTTATTTCTCATGATTCGTATTGTTGTGTTAGTATGTTTACAATTAGGCGATAATGATATACCTAATTGATTTTAAAGTAATTAAAATAGATTTCACTTTTGTTTTTAACTTAATTTCATTTAATTGTGTGTTAATTGATTGCTATTCTTTTTGTTTTATTGTCTTTTAATGTAGTTTTCAACCATATTATTTATTTGATAAATTTGTCATTATATAGTGCATGGTTACAAATTACATAACGATGATACAAAACAAAGTAAAATATTAGTAGAATAATAATTATTTTTATTAAATCGATCAACCGTCCACCGGAGGGGTATTAAACTAGTTATTAATGATGTTTGCTAATCATTAATTAATTATTAAAAATATCTTTTTGATAAAGATGGTCAAAAATAATGATTGGATTGTCTATTTAGCGTATGAATGTCTTTTTAGCCAACCTCTTATATATAGGAGTTGGCTAAAAGGACACCCCATTTTACCATATAGACACCCTAATTAAAATTTGGGATATTTTTATAGGTTGAAATTGCATTGTTTTTCGAAAAAGCTGATTATAAGTAGTTAATTATCGGTACTTTTTATAAGTGATCAATGGGGTGTCTAAGGGGTCTCTTATTAGCATCACCCTATATATAACATAGAAGGCTTCATTTATTCTTATCTCATCTCCACTTATCTTTACCCTCTAATCATTTTTTCAATCATTGTTTGTACTAATCATATAACTTTTTTTACTAATCATTACAACTTTTAATTATTTTAATAATTAAATTATGATTACATAGTTATTATTAATAGTTTTTTAATATATAATTAGATAATATTTATAAACCTATTTATTAAAATATTATTTTTTTTATTTGGTTTAATTATAGATAACTTATTTATATTTTTTTTCTTTAAAGATACATTAATATTTATAAATCTATTTACTAAAATATCTTTTTATATATTTAATTCTATAAAGTATTATATATATATATATATATATATATATATATATATATATATATATATATATATATATATATATATATATAAAAGCTATTAAATTAAGATATTTTATTTTTGTAACGATCTAAATTTTCATTTTTAAATAATCAAAACATTTACAATAAACCACAAAATATTTAGAACAATTTTTTTCAAATTCATATAATCAACATTTTTATTTCAAATATCATAGTGTCCCATAAAAGCGTCTAAGAGAGTGCATGTCGCTCCATTAAGCCTTGCCCTTGCCCTTAGGCTCAGAAGTACCTGAAACAAATCAATAAAATGTAAGCTAATGATTAGTGAGTTCTCTAGAGTATACCCCTTACAATCCATATAATCATATAATCCATATTAGCTATAAAAGCTACATAAACCACAAAAGCCATGCATACACATATAAGGATGTCGTTGGCTCCTCCTAGGGTCTTACTCCAAGATGTCATGGACTCCCCACACGGTCTTGCACCTAAGTGGCATCCCTCCCCCCCCCCCCCCGATGGTCTTTATCTGAAAAGCCATAAGCTCCCCCCGCATAGTCTTACATCCAAGTGTCACGGGCTCCCCCATGGTCTTCCCTGCAAGTATCACATTTATAACTAGCATACCACTTAGCATATGACTAACTAACATACCACATATCACTACATCAACTAGTGTACCACATATCAAAAGAATGGGCTGACCTTAGTGCCTTCGACCCATTGGTATGTTGAGTAGACTCACCTCTTGAGAATTTTGAACTTATATGATAAGATCAGATAAGTCTCAACGTACAGATCGAACTCAACTGCCTATAACCATCATGTGATTAACTTGTCAAAATCTCGAAATACCATAAATACCCTCAAAGTCAACCATGGTTACAGTCAAGGTCAATAGTCCATGTCAACCCCAACTCGTCGAGTGCATCTAGCAACTCGTCGAGTTCCTTCAGAGTCCATAAAACTGAAATTCCGAGTCGACTCGCCGAGTTACCCGAGTAACTCGTCAAGTTCTTCAATGTCCAAGGGCCGAAAACTCTAAACCGAAATATCTAGAACGAAACCCTTAATCAGCTCACCGAGATCACCAAAGATCCCGAAAACTAGTGAACCTTAACCGAATCGTCGAGTTGGCTAAGCAACTCGTCGAGTCCCTTCAGTCCTTTTCATTTTCAATCCTTTCCAGGGTTTCTCTAGGCTGTAAGGACGATGATAGAGGCTGCAATGAGCCATAAGTTCTTTAAATATGATACAAATCCCAGAAAATTAGGGTTTCTCCTTACAGCGTCTACTCGTCGAGTTTAGCCTTCCAACTCGTCGAGTAGATCCTAAGTCTCGCGTCCAAAAAAATGATTACTCGACGAGTTGGAGCTCCCCAGCTCGTCGAGTTCCAGTTTAAAACCCTAAAATAACTTACAAAAATCAAATGATACATGGAACAGGCGTTACAGTTTTATTGATTTTTATTTGTAAGATAATATTAATAAAATATTATTTATAGTTAACAAACAATTGTAAATATATATATATATATATATATATATATATATATATATATATATATATATATATATATATTTATATTACTCGTACTTTTGTATATTTAGGTATACATCTACATGCTTTTTTAACTAACCTCCATATAATTAGAGTTAATGGCAGTTATATATTTTGTATCCATTATAATCGTGTGACCTAATATCACAGTTTTTAATATTATTTATAAAATTGTTTCTGGGGTAAATTGTATTATCCTTATGTTTGGTGGTGGTGGAGGATGGTGGTGGTGACGGGTGGTGGTTTTTGTAGGTGTAGGTGGGGGTGCTGGGCATGGGTGGTGGAGGCGAGGTGGTGATGATGGTGTGTGGTGATGGGCAGTGGTGGTGGTAGGTGGTTGCAAGTAGTGGTGATAGTGATGGGTGGTGGTTTAGGTGGGTGGTTGCGAGTGGAATAGAATCAAATGTCATGGTTTGGGGGTCTACGATGTTACAATAGGGTAACATGTACCATATAATCACACAAATTTCAGCAGAAGGGCATTTTAGTCAATTAACCTATATTAAAAAAGGAAATTTTCAGAATTTTAAGGATAATTAATTCCTTTATTTTTAAAAATCTGAATATTTTAAATTAATTCAAATTTAAAAATCCGATTTTATTTTGTCAGAATGACATAATGCCAACCATAAACTAGTAAATATATTTTCGATTTTATTCTTGCAGAATATATTTCCAATGCAAGTATTTTTGATAATTAACCCGATTTAAGAATTCTAGATTATTATTCATGTACATTCAAGTTGGGTCTATGATTTTATTCTTAATACACATCCGAAATAAAATACAACTTCATACATATTCTTACAAACTAATATCCTTATACATTTTAATATATTTATACATATTCTAACAGAATATCATCAAAAATGAATAAAATTCTTAAAAAATAGCATTCTTGAATATACAATTATTGAACAAATACACTCCATCTTCATTAGTGGTCCATATAATCCACTTGATCTTCACATATATACTTGTTGTTGAACTCGATTCTAAATATTTCTCTTGTATGATCAATATTGAATTCATTCTCCATTCAATTCTTAAAGAATAAGATACATTACTCGTTAGTATTACCAGTTAAACAAAAATAATTGTTGTTAACAAACATTCTCGAAAGACATTCTAACATAATGCATATGTATATATATATATATATATATATATATATATATATATATATATATATATATATATATATATAGGGTAAAATGAATATACCTAACAACCTTATATAAGCTTAGGTACCTAACCATATCATACTACGTAATTTTGTATCATATTTGCATTGTAATCACCCAAACTTCTTAAAATTCAACTTCGTCACTTGATTGCTTCCAAAATATTTAGACTTTTACCATTATCTTCCTTCAAATGACGTCTTTCTATCGGAGACCCCTTGGTGGGCTTTATATACTACCGTTACAAATCAAATGATGTAGGAGGAATATAATGGTGAATGTCTGAAAATCTTGGAAGTAAATTAAGTTAATGGTTCAAGTTTAAGAACCTTAGATGATTGCAATGAAAATATAATGCAAAACAATGTAGTATAATGTGGTTAGGTACCTAAGCTTATATAAGGTTGTTAGGTATATTCACTTTACCCTATATTATATATATATATATATATATATATATATATATATATATATATATATATATATATATATATATAGGGAAATCTTCAGAAAAGTCCCAATATTTACAGAAAAGTTACACTTTAGTCCCAAGATTTTTTTTTTTGAACAAAAAAGTCCTGAAAACCGGCAAAAAATTTCAGTTTGACCCTTTTTGACTGGTTGAAACCGGTACCAAATTAATTTGGGACTATTTCGTAAACTAATCCAAAATATTGTGACTTTTATGTAAACAAAAAATATTATGACTTTTCTGTAAACAAAAATATTAGGACTTTTCTACAAAGCATGTATTAGTAGCAACACATGTTTTATACATGCTTTGTAGAAAAGTCCTAATATTTATACATGTTTTAGAATGTCTATCCAAAATATTGGGACTTTTATTTATTCTGTCAGAATTAGTAGCAACACATGTTTTATATAATATTTATATTCTCATAGAATGAACATGTATTTGCATTCTAATATGAAAAAAAAATCCCCAACTTAACCTTTTTCATGCAAATTCTGACAGAATGTCAGCTTAACCCTTTTCATCAAAGACTAATGACATTTACCACTACAGTTAGAGCAATTCTTAAACAGTGCAATTGACACATTCTTTTTTGAACAATATAACCAAGTTCTTAAAGAATGGTGAACAAGATTTTTTTACAAGTTGGATTATTCTATTTTGAAAGTAAACATTCAAAACACATAATAATACATGTTTCCACTGATATTGTTGATATTTCCAACAAAACAAATTCTAAAGTACCAAATTCAAAAGAACTACTGACATTAAAAAAACATCATTGTTCATATTAATAAGAACACCATACCAGGATAGAGATATCGGGATAGAGTATTTACATGAAGAAGGTCATATGAGGAGAGGGGATTTATCTTAAGAAATGACATGTTATGTACTCTTATAGATATAATATGTTTCTTTATTCAAAAACTAAAAAAGAAGAGTTCATTAAGGCATTTCATTGAACGGTGTATGAGCATACAAAACATAAAAATTTAGTAAGAACAAAAATTATCGTTGTTTTTTCTAACTTTGAAATTTCAGGGGGACTTTGCCCTACATTGAATTCAAAGTTTTCCACTAAAACAAGTTGGAATATAACATCATCAAAAATTCAAAAGAAATTATGTAAATAAATACTAATAAGGATTAAAGGAAATATGCAAATGAGTTCACAGTTGTCGACTAGCAAATGGATTCAACTTTTTACCTAAGAAAAATGGTTGCTTTTAAAGGATTTTTCAACACCACATTAAGTCATCGACAAATGCAACAAAAAAAATTCGGTTACGCATCATAACAAGAGAATAGAGATCAGATAGAGAGAAGAGAGACATTTACCTGAGTTGGAGGCGTCATCGGGAGACATTGGCGGTGATGGGAAGCGTGGGCGTCCATACCATGCAGGTGTCGATTGGAGAAAGGATGCAAAGAGGAAAACACGCCCTAGGTTAAATTAAACATTGTGGTTGTTATCCCTTGAAATTGGAGGATTCAAGTTGGTTTAAGTGTTCACTCAATTTAAGTAAGTTGATCTCGGGGATGACCTAATTTGCCAATAGTGGGATTAAATTGAAATTAGGGATGGGAGGAGAGGAAATCGGCTTACTGTTCACAACATCGACATCCTTCCCCCTTGGGCTGCAACGCCATAATCGTTGGTGAATGGGACCAACTCCGATACTGCTTCTCCCTCATGCATCATCTACTTTGCTTCTCCCGTTCCTTTTAGACTTTTCGGTTCTCGGCTTCAATTTCACGAGCCCATTTCTAGACTTCAATTACAGAGGTGGTGCAAGAATGCAAGATGAAACTGATGGTCAGCTGGTAGAGGAGCAGCAATGAAGTTGTCGATTGAGGTAAGGCTACAAAATTTTGAGGTCAATCGTTTGAAGATAAAGTGAGGAGAAAACTAGGTTTTAGGAAGTTAATGAATTACCATAATTAAATATGCAAAGATTACTATAATACCCTTACATGATTTATTTAATGTTTTATTATTTTCTTAATTCTTATTGGTGCATACATGCATACAATAGTTGATAGAACAAATTTGAACATATCTCGCTTTCTCTCTCTCTCTGTCTCTCTCTCTCTCTCTCTCTCTCTCTCTCTCTCTCTCTCTATATATATATATATATATATATATATATATATATATATATATATATATATATATATATATATATATATATATATATATATTGAAGATTGTACTCCAAGTAAAAGGGGCAAAATAAAAATAAGTGATTTTGATGGGGCTTAACTCTTGAGCGTCAGTCAAAAACAATCATAAGACGCATTTAAGTGATAATAATATTATTTTATTGATTTTAAAGTAATACACCAACTGATTTGTGTATATAAGAATATTCAATTAAGAAGAAATAATGAATGATAAAGAGAAAATACACTGAAAACAATAGAACATTTTTATTACATACCAAATATATAATGATCAAAGGGGTATGGTCATTAAAAATGGGGTATGTATAATAGTCTCCAACATAGAAATAGTATAGCCTAGTTTTAAAGCTTAACAAAATCATTATGTTTCCCCTGTTAGGAGTAGGGATGAGCATCGGAACCGGATACCCGCTTTTGGAACCGGAACCGCCTCGGAATTGCCTGTTTTGGAACTGGAACCGCCTTAAGCGGTTCCGGTTCCGGTTCTCGTTTTTTCGAAACTGCTACCCGCTGCCGGAACCGGTTTATATATATATATATATATATATATATATATATATATATATATATATATATATATATATATATGTGTGTGTGTGTGTGTGTGTGTGTGTGTGTGTGTGTGTGTGTGTTACTTAGACCGATTTAGAATATATTGGTCCGATTTTGTCCGTCTTTGGTCCAAATTGATTTGATTTGGATTGAACTAAATTGCGGTTTTATTGAAAAAACTTAACAAAATTAATGCGACCGGGTTATCCGCTCCCAGAACCGGAACCGTCGATTCCGGAACTGGTTCCAAACATTTAAGAACTGCCTAGAGCGGTTCCGGTTCCGGTTCTAACTTTCTATGAACCGCCGGTTCCGGTTCCGGTTCCGGTTCTTGCCAAATGAGACGGATACCCGCCTATGCTCATCCCTAGTTAGGAGAAGAGAATATAATAATCAAATCAAGAATTAGACGAACATAATCACTTTTAGTTAGACGTATAGTCAAAGACATGGTCTACATAACACGTTTTTTATTCAAGGTGGCCATTAATCAACTATTAATGTTGAAAGATATTTAAGACTCATACTATTAGCCCTTAAACAAATATAATGAGATACCTACAAATAATTAGGTATAACTATTAGCATAGCCAATGCAATCCAATATAATAGTAATAATAAATTAAATAACCTCTCTCTCTCTCTTCTCACCTGGGTGAGAATGGCAGTGCAATTGCTACTATCAGAAAATCAAGACATAAAGATAAACTATGCACTAACTAAAATAAAAGTTTCAAAAATAAAATAAGTAATCTTAAAAATATTACGTATCAAACATGATAAGTTTCTTAAGGAAAAGCTATATCCGATAAAATAGTTTTCAACCCCAGACCTAAGTTGAAAACCCATGTAAAATCAAAATCAATGGCATGTTTACACATTCTAAAAGTAAAAAACACTCAAAATATGACTTACCAAGTACATAAGTGAACTATCCTAAACACCAACTTCAGTTTTCAAGGTCCTTTAATCATTCTATGAATATAATTTTTAGGTAATTGAATAAAATGTCAAACAAATTAAAATGCAACTTAACTTAATTTGTTGTTGGTTGTTGAAAAAAGAAAAGTTCATCTTGAAAATCAGAAATCAGCTTCCTTATTCAGCCCTATAATAAGCATCATTCATCCAGAAATCATAATTAACCAAAAACTTATACTGTTAAAACAGAAAATTCAGAAATCAGAAATAAGCAAAACAGCAAAAACTTACACAGTAACATTCTTGATTCAGCCGGTTAACTTATCCAGATTGAGATGCCATGATTGAGATTTGAGACTAACTTATAAGAGCGTTGATATCCACGATTGAGATGCCAAAAACTTTTATTATTGCTTTTATGAACGGTTTAAACAGTTTTGAGGAGAATATCTTCTGGTAAATAAGATATGTGTCATTCTTAAGGCCAATAACATGAAGTAAGTTATAAAAGAGAAATATGCTAAGCCTTCATCGATTGAGATGCTTGAAACTTTTATCTCATTCCTATTTGAGTAACAAAATATATTATTTCGATGTTTTGAATCTTTTGAAACATTAAAGCAATGACATGCACACTACGATGCCCCTCATGACAACGATTGTATGCATAACCCCAAAATAGTCAATGTAGTTTTTGAGGAGAAGAAAGACACCACTACACCAGGATATCCTATAAATTGCATAACAAAGAACACAAGCGATTAGTTAATCATTAAAATTGGGACAAAAACTAAATTAAGGGTAAAATAGTCCAAAAGCCTAATTCCAAACAGAGTGAGAGATAGAGAACGACATCAGACGTATTCCATGTGAAAATATATTTCTTTGAGGCATTGCGAACAACATTTATGCATTATAACATCAGCAAATTTTGAATACATAAACTGAGTAAATAAAATATAATTAGATGGGTTAAAGTAAAAATCAATCAGTAAAGCAAAATGTTTTTGCTAACCTTACAAAGATGGTATCGTATTCGACAGTGATGATGCAAATGTGAGGATTGTACTTATACATAATTTGCAAAAACAATTTTGGAAATGATATCATTAAATCAATATTGTGATCGATATCTTATTATTTTGAATTCATTGATTTGAAATTCTTATGAAATCTTATACAATATTAGCTGTGAATCAATCAAATCAAAATAATTTATAAAACGTAAATTAGATGAAAAAAGGAACGAGTGATAGTTTTGTTTGATAATTATGCTAATGTTTATTTGAATCGAATATATTTCATTTAAAAAGTTACGTGAGTTACTCAACTTTTGAATTCCAGTCAACTTAAATTATTTTTATATTAACTAGAAAGTGCAAAAGTTTTAATTATTTTTATATTAACTAGAAAGACTAAACTGCACAAATGGTTCCTGTGGTTTACTGAAAATTGCCACTTTGGTCCAAAAAGGTTTGGACTAGCACCAGAAGGCCAAAGTTTTCATTTTATTGCTTGTTTGGTCCAATTAGTTATGATTTTTCTCAAAATGACGGATTTGCCCCTGTTAATATGATTTTCTTTTTTTTCTTATTTGTTTTTCTGATTTTCAGATTTAAAAAAATAAAAAATAAAAATAAATCTCTCTCTCTCTCTCTCTCTCTCTCTCTCTCTCTCTCTCTCTCTCTCTCTCTCTCTCTCTCTCTCTCTCTCACCATTCATCACCTTCACCAAACTTCAACTTCAACCTCACCTGAACCTTTCATCATCTATTACCACCCAACGCACTCTTCTCTGTCTCCATTCCCAGCACCGTGACCACCATTCCACCTTATACTACCACCAGACACAACCCAAAAACCTAATTTATCTATCACAGCTGACACTACCCACCATTAGCTACCACTGACCATATAACCCATCATTTTCTCCATCAGATCATCACACCACCATTAAAATACCATCGACTGTAATCAACACATAATGACATCCAAACCACCAACAAGGCCAGATCTGCCAAAAAATATGAAAAAGAAATTAACCAGCAGATCTGTTCGTCACCTTATTTCTCTTTTTCTCATCGGATCTGGAAAGACAAAGGTAAGGGGGTCGTTCAACACATACCAGCAGTAGGTTTTGGTGATGAAGATAACAGAGCTAGGGTTTTCGGTGGATGATAACGGCGCTGAAACAAAAATAACCGATTAGGGTTTTCTGAAAACCCTAACTCGTCGCCGCCCTTCGTCTTCTCTGGAACGTCGTCACTAAATCGCTAGGGTTTGCTGATGAAGAAAGCGGAGAAAGATGGAGATAGACGAGGCTTACCGGAAGAACGATGTTTTACAGATCTAGAGCTTCGTCGAGTTGCAGCGGAGTTTTTCAAATCGCCGGAAAAATGAATTTTTACAAAAATAGAAGATGGCGACGAGATCGAAGTAAGGGTTTACAGATGGATGGTGGGTGGTGGAGACGATAGGGGATAAAGGCGGTGGTGGTTGATGGCGATGACGGGTGGTGGAGTCGACGACGAGGGGTTTCTTGAGAACCAGGAAGAACAAATAAGAGAAGGAAGGAGAAATAGTGTGGAGAGAGAGAGAGAGAGAGAGAGAGAGAGGGAGAGAGAGAGAGAGAGAGAGAAAGAGAGATTTATTTGTATTTACTTTTATTTTTTATTTTTTTAAATATGAAAATCAGAAAAATCAATTAAAAAAGGAGAAAATAATATTAATAGGGGCAAATCCGTCATTTTGAGAAAAATCATAATAGATTGGACTAAACAAGCAACAAAATGAAAACTTTGGACCTCTAGTGCTAGTCCAAACTTTTTTGGACCAAAGTGGCAATTTTAAGCAAACCACATGGACCATTTGTGCGGTTTAGTCAACTAGAAATTGCAAAACTTTTCAATATTGTTTCCGAATCGATAAATATGATAGACTTAAAAAGTGCAATGATGAAAAGTACGGACTTTGCCCCGGATCGTTTTTTTCATGTTTTTATGAAAAAAATGTAAAAATTTTGACTGCAAAGATCAGAAGTTTCAAAACGGTTAAAGAATTAAAGGGGTAGAAATTAACAAATTTTTAGAAAATTGATCAAAGTTGTCAAACCGTTAAAGTTTTGAGGCCAAACTTTAAATATTAAAATTTAAAAAGTTCCTAAAAAGTATAAAAATATTGATTGCAATGACCAAAAATGTCAAAAATAGGTAGAGAATGATGAGAAAAATGCGTAGAAAATTTCTGCCAAAAAAATGTCAAGTTTACTATTTCTAAACTTCATATCTTTAAAAAAAATTTAAAAAAAAAAATAATAAAAAAAAATAAAAAAATCAGAATTTGCCGAATGAATTAAAAAGAAAATAGAAAAAACAAAACAAAAAAAAAAAAAAAAAAAAAAAAAAAAAAAAAAAAAAATACATGTCTCATATTTAATAAGAAGACAACAAACGCTCAAATTATTTTTGTTTATTAAGGTAAGATTTATTTCGCGCAGTCCGACAATACTTCAATGAAAATTACATAATCATCATACCATATAACACAACTAAGTGTATTAATTAATTTATTCCAAGTTTTTTCTGCAACTCCAAGCCAAACTCGTAAACCTTGTGAGGATCAGGAAGAGTCTTGGAAACACTCTCTCTTTCCATGCACCTTTTAGCCCATGCAACCAGCTTTGGACACTCTTTCTCTATACTTATATTCCCAAACTTCTCCCAAGCATAAAACCAGCAGTAGAAAGGCACCAGTGCAATATCCACATACCCGAAGCTCTCCCCCATAAAATATGGCTTCTCCCCAAGCTGCCCTTCCAACACCTTCATGCAATCCATGAATTCCTTCTTCGCTTTTTCTTGCTCTTCTCCTAATTTTGTACTCCATATCTTCCTCCCAGCATCATATATCTATAGGTTTTTTAGTTCAAAAAAAAGCTATGTACGTATCAGAATTTCAGAAAGAAAAGAAAATTGGAGATGTTTAAGTAGAGGCATGAATAAAGGTACCTTCTTATCGATGTAGTCAGCCCAGAACCTAGCCTGAGCTCTGAGATAAGGATCAGAGGGCAACAATGGTGGAGACTTGTTCTGCCATGTCTCATCGATGTACTGAACAATGATGTTGGATTCACAGATGGGTTTTCCATGGTGGATGAGAACAGGGATTTTCTTGTGAACCGGGTTCATCTGAAGGAGCAATGGGCTTTTGTTGATCAAGTCTTCTTCTCTGCGCTCATAGTGGACACCCTTTTCCATAAAAGCAATTCTGACCCGCATACCAAACACGCTAACCCAGGTGTCTAACAGCACAACCTCGGAACCCGCCATTTCAAGAACTAAAAGAAAAGAAAACAGTGGAACAATAGGCTTGTATGTGTACGTGTATGTCTGTGTTGAGGAGGCAGTGATCTGTGAATTGAGGTCGTGGTAGTAGTGCGTATTTATAGAGTGGGGAATATAAAAAGGTCGTATTTGAAAGAAGATTGAAGATGGTTCTCATGGCTTCCACACCATACATAGTGATCTCACCTCTTACGTCACCGGAGTGTGCTAGAAGAACAAAACGGGTAAAGGTAGGTCAAACCGTTTCAAATATGACAAATTTTTCTCACTTAATCACACAAATAACCAAAAATAAGTATAGCCGATAATCATTCTTTTGACTATTTAAACAAGATGGTCACATAATCATTACATGCTCCGGTATGTTTTTGGAATAGTCCTTGTCACATAAAAGGTTTAAAAGAAATCCAATATTTTTCAAAAAGAAAATGAAAGAAAAACCCTATATTATTTAAAATTAAGTTGTCGATTTAGTTTTTAAAGTTATTTTGTTGTTTTATGGGGATATAAAGTTGATTTTGTCGGTCTAAATGATCCATTTGGTCAAATTGAAGGTACCTCTTTTGAAATGGATGAACAAAAAAAACACTCCAACCAATACTATGTTCACCTTTGTTCTTCCTCCCATCGATTTTCTTCTAAGGTATTGAACATAAATTGATGATAGTGAGGTTAAACTCATGTTTCTTCATCCTCTATCATCTCCATGATTCCACGACTCCAACAGTCCAACATTAACAACTTATCCAACCAGAAGGGTCCATCTTCACATTAAATAAATCTAATGAGTATTCTACGTTGCTTTTGCTATCATTGTAAAATAAGAAGTCGATCACTCACATGTCTATCTCTTTTTTGTTGGTGAATTATTTCAATAATTGTATTTAAGTGTAATGGGTTGACTTGTTGACCAAAATCAATCTTTATGAATATTAAACGAGTAAGAAAGGTGTGGAGTGCACACTTGTTTAAGTTTATTCAAGATTCAAAGTAGACAATCATTTAGGGGCGCAGCCCCTAAATGAATAAGGGTCCGGGGGCAGCACCCCTAGGAGAAGAGTTAAGGGGTCGAAATCCGAATTATTGAAAATGAACCTGGTTTTTTACTTTGTTTTGACTCTTATTAAAATGCTCGTTTTTGTGACGGTTTATGACTATTGGAGATGGTTTCGGACAGTTTTGAGACAGAAAATTGTTTTGTGACAGTTTTTAGACAAAGATGATATATAACCAATTTTGGTCATAATATTGGTAATTACGAATTTCATAACAATCCACTTCTCTATTCTATTTTTCTCTTCTGAGTCTTATACAATTAAAGATTAAGGAGTATCAACCAAACACTTCAATTTGAAAGTGACAATCACGATTCTCATAATTCCAAGTGCTATTATACCCCAAATTTTTAACATTTGTTACATCTGGATCTTCCTCCCACACCTATATACAAATGGATGGTTGGTTGATCACGTTCTTTCTTTTGGTTTCTGTGAGTTATAAGGGGTAATGAATGAAAACATTGTTCTTATTTCAGGTTTGAAGAAGATTCATACTTGTACTGTGACATCCCTATTTTCATGGTCAGAAAGACTGATTTGTTTATGCTCATTTAAACATCAGAGTATTCTTTTTGAAGAATAATATTGCGGAATTTGTTTCCAGAAAACTTGATAATTATAGTATCAAATCATTTCCGAAGAAATATATTTTATTTATGCTAAAACATTGAGATGTCATCGTCAATACAAAAACATAAGCATAACGAAATATTACAAACCTTACAGTAATTAAACTAGTGGCCTAATACTCCTTGAATCTCTCAGCATTATGTATCTTTCATATAGCCACCTGTGATACAATAAACTGAGTGGGTCATATTGGGAAAACCTGGTGAGTACATAGGGATTTCAATCCCACAATGTGATAATAGTGTATATCTCAAACCTGCAAATCCAACTATTATCATTAACATAGATATATCATATCTCTAAAAAAAAATTTATCCCATCCCATCGATTCCCACATACAGATCCTATACAACGATCTGACAAGATCTAGCCTAAAGGATCAATATCAGCAACAAACCGACGACGTTGTTTCGGAAATTCCCGACAGAAAACGAGGATCAATAAATACATTAAATGAGGGGAATGGAATAAGTTTCACCACGAACCTCCGTTCGTAAAAACAACAAGATAATTAAGTCAGTGGTGGTTATCTAGATAACTGTTCCTAGTTGTGGTCTAAAACCGTGAGGTATTTTACCCCTAGACTCACCATATCCGGCAATACAACATCACATATACCTAGTAGTGGTCTATTACTGACACACTCTATTAGGCAGTCTACAAAGATCCCTCAATTACTTCGTGAAAGGAATCACTGACACACAAAGCTTAACAAAAGAAAAAGTATGGGGAAATGCTAATAAATTACTCTCGTACGTTCCTGTACTCCAACACATAATAGTTTCAAAAGGACTTTGTACATGATAGTACTTCTGGCACATTATAGTAACCTGATATGAATAGGATTCATACCCCGGAACATAATAATACCCCGACACAAGCAGCAACTGAGATACAGAGCTTTGGAAAACACTTTGTGCATAGAAAGTACTATTGTACGTACGACATACTCCATTGATCATCGATCTCCTCGAACAGAGTTTATACTCTCTACTCCGATCACACACGTACCCTTAATAAGATACTACCCAATATCCAAACTTAAATGAACTAAGCATCTCTTTTAAGTCTTATTTCATCACTAGGCTAGACTCAATGCTTATAATCAACTTTCAATACTAACTCTGTTTTGGAAACACTATCCTAATTTAGTGTAATATTTTATACAGAGTATTAAGTATTAACATACATTTATCTTCTCATTTATAATACTTCTATTATTATTATCATGTAAATACATCTTAACATATATAGAACCATGTCTGGTTTGCATAGCATATATCTCAAATATACATATAACACATATTTCCAAATAATAAGCATATAACTCACATATAAACTTTCAACATATATTTAATACCTGTATTAAAATCATCTTCATAAAATGGATAATTCACTTACTTGTTAAAGTGACGACTTGAAATTTGGGCAACGCCTCGCTTCTAGCAACTGTTGTTTCCTTTGACGTAACCTAGCATTGTTATCGCTAAGTTTTAGTCTAATATTTATTGTGACTAATTATTAGTCTAGATTCATCATTAACTCAAAGTCTACTTCAAGATCTATCAAGTAAGGAACAACCAAGTAGGACCATATCAGAGATAGGGTCTGTTTGGTATATGAAGTATACTGTTTGAAAATCCTACCTTAAACACCTCACTAAATCACAGCCTAGACATTATCCCCACAAGTAGATCAGCGAGGAACTGAACTCTGCATGGGCAAAACTTCTGAGTCGAAAGCTCTTCTTCTCGGAGCCTTTTGTCACTTCGGGACTTTCTTCTAACACCTAGGAGGTGCTAGTGAAAAACTTAGAGGGTTTGGGGTTGTTTGGGAGACAAAGGTTGAGAAAGGTGTGAGAAAAATAAGTGAAAACGAGCTCTATTTATAGGCTGAGATTTCGAGTTACGCTGGGCGTAATTTAGATGTATTTGGGGCGTACTATTGTATGATGGGTGTACGCATGCCACGTGTGTAAAATTCCGTTTGAAATTAAATTAAATAAGTAAATAAATAATAAACCCTTAACCCCGAGATGTAAATCATATTATTATTATTGTAACCCAAAACCCTTAATAATTTTGCAGGGCGTTGAGTTCGGGAGTTAAATGTCATAATTTTTGGAATTTTGGGGGTTAAGTGTAATTTTTGGAGTGATATTGTAAAGATTTCTGAAGGCACGGGTGTTTAGTAAGTTTGGGAGTTAATTTGAAAAAGATCTTGTAGAGAGGGACTAAAAATTGGAATATGAATAAATGTTTGAAAGGAACACAGGAATTAAACACGGTACCCTACACCCCCCCCCCTCATTCCTTAATGCAAACCCTAAACCTAAATCCTTCATACATCCGCCACCTTATTCCTTCCCTCCAGCCGCCACCACCCCCTCCGCTGTCAATGTCACGAACCACCAAGCCAATGTCACCGCAGTTTCTGCCAACGAAGCTAGTGACTGATGAAGGCCGATGTCATGACTATGTTGTTGTCATTCTCGGAAGCGCGTCCTACCTTCTCTTGTTTCGTCGTCATTCATGTCACCCGTACCGCCAATGAGTTACGTCGTCGCAGCTAACGTCGACCGTTAGCGCTGTTGTTGCCTGTCGTTTCCTGTCGCTGCCATTTTTCACTCTTCTGGCCGTCATACGCCACCAGGTGGGTGGTTGTGTTCATATTTCGAGCAATGACGTGTGTGTATGCGTCTGTTGCTAGTGTGCATGTCGTGTGTATGTGTGTTTTGTTTGGCCGAATATCATAAGAAACCCACCAGCATAAGATGGTGGTTGTCATCTCCGACCACCGCTTATCTACGTGATGGTGGCTGTGGGTGTGTTTGTGTAGAGTTATTTCGTGTTGTGAGATGTGTATGTGTGGGTTCTTTGGCCAGAAATCGTCGAAAAACCACCATGGCAGCCAACCATTGTGGCTGTCACCTTGCTACCGCCACCAGCCGCCGTGTTGGGTTATTGTATGCATGAGTTAATGTTTGTGTGTGTGTGTGTGCTTTTTCGGTATAAATAATGTATTGGGTTTTTGTTGCCGGATTTTTTACTCGAAAATCACCACCAACTCCGCGAGGTGGTAGCTTCCGTCATCGACCACCACCTCCCGAGGTGGCAGTGGGTGGTGTTCGGCCTAGTGAAACCCTAATCAGCCTAAAACATAACCATTAGACTAATTGGCATGTGATTAGGATGGAAACCCTAATTAGGGTTTAGAAAACCCTAATTTTAGAGATGTTGGTTTTGGATTTGTCGAGACCCGCATTTTGGTCCGTTGGATTGGAATTATGAATTAAGCCTGACCATATTGTATGATTGACCTAGTAGAGTGATGGACTTAATGGATTAAGTGAAAACCCTAATTTTTTTTGGGCTTCGGGTTGGGCCTTTCTTTTAGGCTTAGGTGGTTGGGTTCCTATTGGGTCATTTGAGAACAAGCATATGGACTAGGAATATAATGGATGGGCTTTAGATTAAGGCCCATGCAATAGGTTTGGGTCCAATTTGGAAAATTGGGCCATATGTTAGGCCTTAGTTGATTGTTTGCCTTTTGGGCCTTCAGAGTGTAAGTTTGGGCCTTGGGCTTGGATAATGCTAGGTTGGGGTAAAATGGTCTTTTTACCCCAAGTATGGATTTATGGTTATGCATTGGAACCCAATTATTAATTGGGTGTTGTTTTGATGTAAACAGTTTAGGGATCTGTCAGCCAACAGCTAGATTTTTATTCGTGGGAATTCAGCAGTGTGAGGTGAGTTTCCTCACTAGGTTTAGCGAGTCGAAGGCACCAATGTTGGCTCATTTTTATGCTATGTTAGTTTCCTAGTTGTCTTCATGACTCTTTCATATGTATGTGTTGATATGCTTTTCGGGCTAAGGTCCGATGTCGGACGGGGCCCGATGACTGTTTGTATGTTATGTATCTATGTTACATGTGTGTTTGTTTATTTGATATATGTTACATGCATGTCGGGCAGGGTTCGATGACCGGGCAGGGCCCGATTTACTACCGAGCTCAGCTCGATGACCGGGTGGGCCCATTATATGTCTCGTTATGTACGGTATGTAGTATCATGAGGAACTCACTAAGCTTTGTGCTTATGGTTTTCAATTTATGTTTCAAGTACCTCGGTTTTCAAAAGGTAGAGCTCGGGTTGACTGCATGACACGTACACTTATTGTTCTGCATTTGACTTGTTCTATGATTTATACTCTGATTATAATGTATCATTTTTCTTTATTTAAACAAGTAATTGATGATCGTTCTTCTATAAAACGAAATTTTATGTCAATATTTTTGTGACGTTTCAAGTTGGTATCATAGACTTGGTTTGAGGAATTCGGGCACACTCTTGGTGTGTGTCTGAACTCAAACTGATGATTTGGTAAAGTTTTTTTTCAAAAATATATATATCTACTTAAGGAAAGAGTTTTCTAAAATAAGAAAAGGTTGTGGTGCATGCAACCAGCCGATCTCAAGTAGCTTTTCCCAAATTACCCATACATGTTATCTTTTATGCTTTGATTTGTGGATTTGTGGAATCGCATGCTAGTTAGGGCTAAGGATCTACTTAGTTTTTTCATGTTAAATGCTAGGAGAGATGCCTTTACATGTCTGTTGTATGAGCTTGTAGACTTACATGCTAGTTCTGATTAGCCAGAGATAGGATGGCCTGATATATGATGCCTAGTAGTCCAGGAAGCATGGGATGCTGGGATGGGTTGGTTTGTATGCGTGAGGCAATCAATAGAGGAAGTGGGAGATCCTAGTATGTATTGTAGTAAGTTGGATTAGAGTTATACTGCACAAATGTTTCTTGCTTTATGCTTTGTGGAAGTCCTAGGTGATGGGAATCAGTTATTAAGTGAATATGTCAAGTCGCATGTGACAAAGGTTGGATAATCTCAGAGTGACAGATTTGACTCTATTGCGCAACTCTTGTTTGATTCCAACCACTTTAGGGATGAGTCTATTACTAGAAGGATTATCTGAGCTTTGTTGAATGTGATTGTATTCATGAGGTGGGTGACTGGCATTATGGGGAGTTCTTTAGCAACTGATGGCAGGGTGAGGTCGGGAATCTAGGGAAGCCTAGGGATTTCTTCAGTGGATTTTGTTGTACTGGTTAGCGAGTGTTGATGTATGGATTTGAAAAGGTGACTTAGAGGATTCAGGAGGATTCTTGAGGAAAGTATGGATAGGTTTGGAAGGCAGTATTGGGCCCGTACTACTGAAAGCACAGGATCAATACTCGAATCAGAGCTCCGGTTAACTGCATGGCACGCACACTTATTGTTCCGCATTTGACTTGTTCTGTGATTTATACTCTAATTATATTGTATCATTTTTCTTTATTTAAACAACTAGTTGATGATCCTTCTACTATAAAACAAAATTTTATGTTAATATTTTTGGGACGTTTCAACATGTCGCAATCTTGTTCCAAGCAGTGGGGAAGAAGTTGTGGGTGAGATTGTGCCACCTGTCACTCTGGGTTTTTAATCCAAAACTAATTATCTTCTAAAATCCATAAATTTCACATACAATTTCACTTTTTGATGTTCTTTATATCCATGCATAGGTAGTAACGTGATCTTTAACTTTCGTTTAGACTCCGTCGGCTAATTTTGAATTTGTTTTTAAAGTTATATTTTAGCAGGCTCAGACAGTTAAAGTTCGTCAAAAATTCATAACTTTGTCATCCGACGTCCGTTTTCGGACGTCTTTATATTGTTCACCTCCTATTAACGAGATCTTCGATTCTCTTTTTGGTTGTGTCAGCTAAAAATCGATCGATCTAAAATTCGATTTATGGGATGAGTACTGCTACGCTAATCTTAGAAAATTCATAACTTCCTCAAATGAAGTCAGATTTGGACGTTATCTATATCTATGCTCTTGGTTTAACGTATACTACAACTTTTATTTAGATTTCTAAGGCTAAAAAGTATTTCATCAAAAATTCACTTTTTACGTTACGTAGAGTCGTGTTGGTTTAGTCACAAAACTTTGACGGGTCATAACTTCTTCGTTATAAGTCAGATTTCATTGTTCTTTATATGTACGAAATCCTTGTGACATATACTATAACTTCGGTTTAGATTATTTAATCGAAATAATCTTCTATCAAAAAGTTGTTTTTAACACTTATTATCTCTAAACTGACTAGCTGAATCAACAAAATAGGAATTGTATAATGTTTCCATATGTTATCTTTTCATCATAGGTAATAACCATAACTCTTATGTCTTTTCACTTGAGTATCTAACTCTTGGACTTCTTGACTACTGACAGTGCTCAATCTTGCATCTGCTCTTCGTACTATGTTAGACTTTCAATTGCTACTTTCGAGTTACAAGCTCGATCCTTATTGGAAGGACCTGCTCCTTCTTAAATAGACTTAACTTAAGATAAGTTCTGTAACTTGATTATCATAACAAACTGATGGGTTATATTCTAATGACCTCAAGTCGTATGATGCAATTCTTAGACTTATGGTCTTTTGAGTCAAATTCCAGAATGGAATATACCTTTCTTCATGTTCTAATGTGATACAATTACATTCTAGCATGTAGCACTTCTAGCTACTAGCTTCTTTACTTTAACGGCGCTCGCGATACTTCTATTGATCGCTTTGATTATCTTTCACTTCAATCTTCTGGCTTAAGTCAGATGTTACATCGAACTTGGTTCTTCGAACATGTAACATACTTATCTTAGTCGGACTCAATTTGATATGACCACTAGGGTCGCAATATCAATCATCTTCTTATTCATTGCTGAAACGATGATAACGACAGACATGAACAAAACAGAATCAATTACTAGTGCCTTGTTAACCTTGTGACTTTCCCTGATTCAAGTGCGAGTCATGTACTTCCAGTAGTATAGGTATCTACTACCTTTCGCACCTACTCATACTCATCCCAAGTATTTCCTCTCAATTTAACAAGTCACTATACAAGAATTTCACATAGTCATTTAACACATTGGATAACATAACTAAGGTTTTATATTATTTCTTGAAATGATTACATAGATGTTCAAGATCACCCTACATTATGCCTCTTATATTAGGCTACACCACATGATACTATCTACATGGATACTTTATATCTTGATCTTTGAATATATAGATCCTTACTCCTGGTCCCTTTCATCCTCGCTTGCTTGATTAAGGATCATCTGAAATTCTCTTGCCTTTGGCTTTGGCGATACGTTTGGCTTGGTAGCTCCTTCCCTCTTTGGGTAGTCTTGCTTGAAGTGTCCTTCTTCACCACACTTAAATAAAACTTCTCTCTTGGTCATGCATTCATTGGCATACTGACCAATCTTCCCATATTTTAAGCAGGTCACCTCTTTAGAGCATCTCCCAATGTGCTTCCTTCTGCACTTTTCACACCATTTTTCTTTATTGCTATCCGCTTACCTGTTGTTGTTGGGGTTAGACTTCGGGAACGTATTTTTCTTCTAGGATCTTAAAGACTCCTCAAACTTCATCTTCTCGCGAACTTCAACCTTATTGGTGGTTCTGACTTTGATCATTTCTTCAACAGATTTAGTAGCCCAGATGGCCGCCTCAAGAGTAGGTTCCTAGGATACTGGCACAGTGTACTCCCATGGTAGTCCTTTTATATACTTATTGATTAGGTACGATGAGCAAAGCAAACTCCATCTTGTCTGTGAAGGCATTGGTATATTCATCAATTGACATGTTGTCCTTTTTCAATGTCAGAAACTGGTTCTCCAACTCTAGCAAGTTTTGGGCTGAGCAGAACTTGCGTTTAAAGTGTACCAAGAATTCTACCCATGTCAATTGTAGTGGCTCATTGGGGCTTATGATCTTTCCCAAAGTGTTCCACCAACAAACAGCCCCACCCCTAAACTAACGCACACCATAAGTAGTTTGTAGCTTGCCCTTGCAATCACATGTTATGAAAGCTAGCTACATCTCAAAGATCCAGTCCATAACTTCGATTGGATCTTCCTTCCCAGTAAAAGTTTATGGTTTGCAAGTCGTAAAGTCTTTATACTTGCATCCGTTCCTTTCAATTCCTTCATCCTGGTTATTTCTCCTAACCACTTGTGGTTCGGCTTGACTAACGGTTCTACTATAATTTCCTTCTTTTGATTGTTCAATGTTCAGTTCAGGTTATATAATGGGTATAGTAGGTTCATCCCTATTAAGCAACATTAGTCTCATCTCTTCCCTTTGTTCGTCCATCATAGCCCGAATCATTGCTTGGACTCCTGCCATGGTGACTGGATCGGGTGTAGCTGCTACCTCTGGTACACGCTCAATTACTCGTAGCTCCGACTGCAAGTTTCCATTAGCGTTTCCTAATCCGTTGCGATTTCTAACCATGTCGATCTATTCACCAAATCAGACGTTCGGTATCTAGTGACGAGAATTAAGATAGGAAAAGCTTTATTCACGACATACGTATAAATCTCTGTATCACTCCGAAAAGTTATATGTCAGTTCTAATACCATAATTAAACGTTTAGAAATCTGAACACATGAAATTTACATATCCGGTCGGCGGTAGACCATAGATTCGATCAAACGATAGCATCATAAAGCATATATCATTTAGCACATAAGAGAAGTTTACCCATATTCCCTAAATAAGCTAGTGCTCATGTCTATTCAGAAATACTTCCTAAAATATAATAGACACACTCCTCACAATCATCGCTTAGCATTCTAAGTTTAAGTCTAGAAATAAATCCTTACTCCTAGTTCGCTTAAACTAATGCTCTAAAACCAACTGTCACATCCTCATTTTCACGGCCAAAAAAGACTGATTTGTTTATGCTCATTTAAAAATCATAGTATCATTTTTGAAGAATAATATTGCTGAATTTGTTCCTAGAAAACATGATAATGATATTATCAAAGCATTTCAAAAGAAATATATTTTATTTATGTTAAAACATTGGGATGTGTAACGACCCGTTTCCGGTATGTTAATTAATTTGTTTTGGGCTAAGTTTTCAAGAGGGACTCGGCGAGTTCTAGCCTGACTCGCCGAGTCGGGTCGCGCATCTTGGGCACGCGGGAGCCGGCGACTCGACGAGTCCATATCCTGGACTCGGCGAGTCCATCCGTCTGGGTGAAACCCTAACTCCCCGGGTTTGCTCACTATTTAAACCCCATTATAGCCTCCATCTCGTCACTTTCCCCCTGAGAGCACTGTGAGAAACCCTAAACCTTCCTCTTGTGAGCTTATAAGTGATCTTATTCCATTTTGGTGAAGGGGTGAAGAAGGAGAAGAAGAAGGAAGCAAGGAAACGAGTTCTAGTGCCAAGATCCAAGTTCAAGTGTGAACTTATTCAGGTATTTTCGGAGTCCCCTTCTGGTTTCATGCTTAAACTTCCATTAGAGCTCTTTTAAGGGCTATTTGATGCTTGTTCCAAGCTTTATGCTTGCTTGATTGTATTATTATGCCGAAATACCTTTGGATCTGAGTGTTGGGGTGTTGAAGAGTCCAGATCCACTGTCTTTTTGGGGTTACATTGCTTATTAGCCATGGATCTACCCTTATTGTGCATATTTGAGTCTTATTTCCCTCATTCATGTAGTTGTGCACGTAAAGTTGGAAACTTTACGTGGTAAAACAGCTTAATGGACCTAGATCTATCTTTTGCATGTGTTGGATTCAAGAGAAATCGAGTAAAAATATGTTGCATGGCGGCGACTCGGCGAGTCGGAAGAACGACTCGACGAGTCACGTCGCGGGTCTCGAGTTCTCCAGTTTCTTCAGTGTCGAGTGGACTAGGTGAGTTAGGGAGTGGACTCAGCGAGTTATGAGTAGACTCAGTAATGGAGGGACTCGGCGAGTTGTTCATACAACTCGGCGAGTCCAAGGCAATCTCCTTAAGGATTAAGAACAACTCGTCGAGTCTGTTCATCTGACTCGGCGAGTCGGATGAAGATCATCTGAGTTCTTGGATCCAGAGGGTACTCGTCGAGTCGATGCCACACTCGACGAGTAACAGCATGTAAGAGTTGAACGGAGAATCTAGGACTCGGCGAGTCGGGTATCCCGACTCGGCGAGTCAGACCTGAGTAAGTCAACTTTGACCAAGGGTAAAAGGGTCATTTTACCCTGAGTATAGTGCTAGTGATTGATTGAGTGTGTTTATGGATTTGTAGCCGAGGAGATTCAGGAGCAGCAGCCGTTAGCTTTCCGAGCCACACACTCATCCGCTAGCTTACGAGGTGAGTCTCCTTTCTGTAGGGACGGGTCTAAGGCCACAATGCCGGCCCGTCCAGTTAATAGTAGTTTCCGGACTTCGGCCCGATGTAGTAGTTCGTATGTTTGATGCCTTCGTGGTTCAGACACGTTTTATGTGCTATGTGTATGTGTTGGTGTTCCGGGCCACGGCCCGATGCAGTATGCTATATAAATGGTTATGATATGTTATGCTATGTGCAGTCAGTCCCGGACCTCGGTCCGATGCAGGGGACACGGTCCCAGCCAGTTCCGGACTTCGGTCCGAAGCAGTCAGTTCCGGACTTCGGTCCGATGCAGTTAGTTCCGGACTTCGGTCCGATGCAGGGGACAAGGTCCCAGTCAGTTCCGGACTTTGGTCCGATGCAGTTTCCAGGCTTCGGCCCGATGCAGTGGGCAAGGCCCAATATGTGTTTATGTGTTATTGTATGGTATGTGGTAGTTTGGGGGAGCTCACTAAGCTTCGTGCTTATAGTTTCAGTTTTGGTTTCAGGTACTTCCGCAAGCAAAGGGAAGAGCTCTGGATGACGGCATCGCACACACCACCGCCTCAGCTTTAGCCTGGGATTGATTTAGATGTTTGATCTGATGTAGCATGATTCAGTTGTTCCGCACAGTATTTTACTATGTTTTGGAATACATCACGTATGGCTTTATTATATGATGCTCTGATTGCAGTTTTTGATTATATTAAAAACAAAAATTTTTGGGTCGTATTTTTGGGTTGTTTCAAGTTGGTATCAGAGCCCTGGTTTGAGGGATTTGGATACACTCTCGGGTGTATCTGAACTCAAACTAAGGGGAAATAAAAGATTTTTAATAAAATGTTTTTACAAAAGAATTTTGGAAAACACTTAGGAGGAAAAAGAATTGTTTTAAGATAGAGGTGTGTGCATGCGGTCAACCGAGCTCAAGTAAGTACTCCCAAATTACCCATACAAGTTATTTGTTCAATTTCAGTTTAGTAGAACAGCATGCTAGAATAGGACTAAGGGTGTAGAAGGATGCCTGATGTGCCTGCTTATGTGTTACAGCTCTATGAATATTGCATGCTAGAATTGAGTAGACAGCAGTAGGATAGCCTGTTTAGGTTATGCCTGATAGTGTGAGCTTAGGATCCTATGATAGTGCAATTTCTTGTTATAAGAATAGCTTGCGTGAGTCTGTTTCCCTTGTCCGAATGCTGCTTGCTTTGTGCTTATTGGGATTCGAGTAATGGGAGTTAGCCATTAGGTGGACACGTCACACCACATGTAATCAGGTTTGAATAATCCCAGAGTGCTGGAACTGGCCCTACTGCGCAGCTCTTCTTTGAGTCCAACCGTTGTAGGGACGGATCTTTTACTTGAAGGATTATCCGATCCTCATCACATGTGATGGTGTTCAGGTGATGGCTAACTGGCAGTGCAAGGAGACCTACAGCAGCTGAGGACCAGTCGTATTGAGCTCGAGTTTTCTCTAGGGCAAGCCTAGGGTGAGGGTAGCAGAAAATAGCAGCGGTAGAAGTAACTTGGGGAAGTCGAGGCAGTTCTTGAGGAAAGTACGGATAGATGTGGAAGGTAGTAGGGGCCCATACTACTGGAAACAGAGGATCCGTATTCGAATCAAGGAAGGCCAAGATTAGACCAGGAAGCTAGTAGTCGTATCATGATCCCTTGAAATATTTCAATGTTCTGATGTTGTTATGATATGTTTCAGAATGGTAGTTTTGCGTCCGAGGCCAGCAGCCGGCAGTTCAGATGCCGAAGGAGGATCAGGATCGGGATCCGACCCGGAGGTCGGACAGATGGATGAGCAGACCAGAGAGTTCCTTTCTTCTGAGATTACTCGCATCATACTTGAGCAGACTCCTGTGATCTTCGGTTCGATCAAGGAGGGCATTTTGGAGATGATGGATGAGAGACTGAGTACCTTCCGTACTGAGATGGCGGCCATGATGGGGTCGCGCACACTCACTTTCAGGGAGTTCAGGGCGTGCGGGGCTCCTGACTACCACGGGGCACGGGACCCCATAGCGAGTACCAGGTGGTTGGCGGATGTGGCCAACGCATTCCGCACTAGCAGATGTCCCGAGGGGGACAAGGTCAGATTGGCGTCCTGTCTCCTGAAGGACAGGGCACGTGACTGGTGGGAGGAGGTAGGACATACCATCGGGGATGATGCGGCATTGGATGCCATGACCTGGGCTGATTTTTCTACCAGGTTCAGAGCGGAGTTCGCACCGGTCATTGAGGTGCAACAGTTAGCCAGGGAGTTCCAGGATCTTACCCAGACTACCGAGACAGTGGCGGAGATCACCGCCAAGTTCAGGGAGCGGGCCCTTCTTGTTCCTCAGTATGCAGCAGACGAGGAGATGAAGAAGGCCCGTTATCACGAGATGTTGCGGAGCGACATTCGTATGTTTGTGAGCCGGTCCAGTTGCAAAACACTGGACGACATGATTGCTAGAGCCAGAGAGAGGGAGATTGATCTCGAGATGGAGAGGAAGAGGAAACCGGAGGCGGTTTCGGGTGCAGGCAGTGTGGGCAAAAAGCCCAAGGTTTCAGATCACAGACCTAGGAGTCAGCAGAGCCACGGTCGATGTGGCAAGTGTGGGAGATTGCACGAGGGAGCGTGCAAGGCAGGGAGTTCCGGCTGCTACAAGTGCGGTCGGATTGGGCATTTGAGTAGGGATTGTACGGCCCCTGCCACTACGGTTACAGCATCGGATCTGATTTGCTTTCAGTGCAATCAGAGGGGACACAAAAGGTCCCAGTGTCCCAGTTTAGCTGCAGCAGGGAAGGTGCATGCACCCGCCCCTGCTACCTTGAGGATCACGGATGGCCGTCAGGGCCGAGCTGATGCGCCGGTGGCGAAGAGCAGGGCATTTCAGATGACAGCAGAGGAGGCGCGAGCGACTCCTGATGTGGTGACGGGTATGTATCTTCCCTTTTATCTCTTTATTATTATTGATTAAATGTTGCTTATGGTTGTATGTTTTATTCAGGGTCGTTCTCTGTGAACGGCATTTCTGCTTTGGTATTATTCGATTCGGGGGCTACCCGATCATTCGTATCTCTTGCGCTTAGCAAGAGGTTCAGTAGAGCTCCAGGGAAACTGGATTGCCCGTTAGAGGTGGAGATAGCAGATGATAGGACCGTGAGGGTCGACAAAGTATATAGAGGGTGTTCCCTTCAGATATTTGAGGAGCAGTTTTCAGTGGATTTGGTTCCGATTCCCCTGCGCGGGAATAAAGTTATTGTGGGAATGGATTGGCTAAGCCCCAACGGGGCGATGATTGACTGTGAGCTTCAGCTTGTGAGGGTTCGCACTCCCAGTGGGGGAGAGATAGTGGTTCAGGGCGAGAGGCCCCAGCGAGGATTGACTTTCTGCTCGGCCGCTAGGGCGAGGCGCTACGTTCAGCAGGGTTGCGCCGGTTATGTAGCCTACGTCTTGGATGCCCGGGATAAGGGCAAGACGACGATCGATGATGTTCCTATTGTTCGAGATTACCCGGATGTGTTTCCCGAGGATTTGCCGGGGATACCTCCTGAGAGGCAGGTTGAGTTCAGGATCGACCTGGTTCCTGGTGCGGCTCTGATAGCCAAAGCACCATATCGACTTGCTCCCCCTGAGATGCAGGAGTTGTCTACACAGCTTCAGGAGCTGTTAGACAAGGGTTTCATTCGACCGAGCAGTTCGCCTTGGGGAGCGCCGATCTTATTTGTGAGGAAGAAAGACGGGTCGCATCGGATGTGTATTGACTACCGGGAGTTGAACAAGGTAACGGTGAAGAACCGTTACCCACTTCCGAGGATAGATGACTTGTTCGATCAGCTCCAGGGAGCGTCTTGGTTCTCCAAGATCGACCTACGCTCCGGTTACCACCAGATGAGGGTCAGGGATGAGGATGTACAGAAGACTGCTTTCAGGACCCGGTATGGTCATTATGAGTTTGTGGTGATGCCATTTGGGCTCACCAATGCCCCAGCCGCGTTCATGGATCTCATGAACCGCGTGTGTAGACCGATGCTGGATCGGTCAGTGATAGTGTTCATCGATGACATCTTGGTGTATTCCAAGACGCAGGAACAGCACGAGGAGCACCTGCGGGAGGTGTTGGAGACTTTGAGGAGGGAGAGACTGTTCGCTAAGTTCTCCAAGTGCGAGTTCTGGTTACGCGAGGTGCAGTTTCTTGGGCATCTCGTTAATCAGAAGGGTATTTTGGTTGACCCGGCCAAGATTGAGGCCGTGATGCAGTGGGAGGTCCCGAGGTCTCCATCTGAGATTCGGAGCTTCCTAGGATTGGCAGGGTATTATCGGAGGTTTATTCAGGATTTCTCCAAGATAGCAGTGCCGCTCACCCGACTAACCAAGAAGTCAGTAGTTTTTCGTTGGGGGCCTGAGCAGCAGGCGGCGTTCGAGACTCTCTGGCAGAGATTGTGCGAGGCTCCGATCCTTACCTTGCCAGAGGGTGTTGAGGATTTCGTGGTCTATTGTGATGCTTCGATCACCGGTATGGGAGCAGTGTTGATGCAGCGAGGCCATGTGGTGGCTTATGCTTCGAGACAGTTGAAGCCTCACGAGGCTAATTATCCTACCCATGATTTGGAGCTGGGAGCAGTTGTATTTGCCCTCAAGATATGGAGGCACTACCTGTATGGGGTCCGCTGTACTATCTACACGGACCACAAGAGTTTACGATACCTTATGGATCAGCCGAGTTTGAATATGAGACAGAGGAGATGGTTGGACGTGCTGAAGGACTATGACTGTGAGATCCTGTATCATCCAGGGAAGGCCAACGTGGTGGCCGATGCCCTGAGCCGCAAGGTGTCGGCGGCCCCTATCAGGGATTTGTGTATGAGGATGACGGTAATCACTCCTCTGTTGGAGCGGATCAAGGAGGCTCAGATGGAAGGTCTCAAGGAGGAAAGGCAGAAGTGCGAGAGAATAGTGGGTCGAGTAGCTTCGTTCGACTACGACAGCCGGGGTTTGATGACGCTTCATGGTAGGGTGTGGGTACCGTACTGGGGTGGGGTACGGCAGATATTGATGGACGAGGCTCATAAGTCTCGATTTTCTATCCATCCAGGGGCGACGAAGATGTATCGAGATCTTCGACCTGATTATTGGTGGCCCTGCATGAAGCGGGACGTCGCTTGGTACGTTGAGAGGTGCTTGACCTGCCGGAAGGTCAAGGCGGAGCACCAGAGACCTCACGGCAAGATGCAGCCGTTGGATATTCCCGTGTGGAAATGGGAGGACATCACCATGGATTTTATCACCAAACTTCCCAGGACCGCACGTGGAGTAGATTCGATATGGGTAGTGGTGGATCGGTTGACGAAGAGTGCCCATTTTATTCCGATCCAGGAGAGTATATCGGCGGAAAGGTTAGCCGATATCTATGTGCGAGAGATTGTGGCACGTCATGGAGTGCCGGTATCGGTAGTGTCGGACCGAGATGTTCGCTTCACGTCCCGATTTTGGAAGCGGTTTCACGACGAGATGGGTACTCGTCTCCATTTCAGCACCGCTTTCCATCCTCAGACTGACGAGCAGAGTGAGAGGACGATTCAGACTCTCGAGGACATGCTTAGGGCATGTGTTCTGGATTTTGGGGGCTGCTGGGATACGTATCTTCCCTTAGCGGAATTCTCGTATAACAACAGCTATCATGCGAGCATTGATCGACCTCCTTTTGAGATGTTATATGGCAGGAAGTGCAGGACCCCGATTTGTTGGGGCGAGGTCGGTCAGCGGGTCATGGGGAGCACCGAAGTGGTGCTCAAGACGACGGAGCTGATCCAGCAGGTCCGTAGTAGACTGCAGACTGCGCAGAGTCGGCAGAAGAGCTACGCCGACAGGAGGCGTTCAGACTTGGAGTTCCAGGTGGGAGACATGGTTCTCCTGAAAGTCTCACCTTGGAAAGGTGTCATCAGGTTCCGGAAGAGGGGCAAATTGGGCCCCAGATTTATTGGTCCTTTCAGGGTTTTGGCCCGGGTGGGTCGGGTTGCTTATCGGTTAGATCTTCCGGAGGAGCTCAGTTTGATACACAACACCTTCCACGTGTCGCAGTTGAGGAAGTGTTTAGTGGACGAGACAGCGGTCGTTCCCATGGAGGATATCCAGGTCGATAGCGGCCTGAATTATATCGAGAAACCGACAGCAATTTTGGAACGAAAGACCAAGACCTTGAGGAACAAGGTAATTCAGCTGGTAAAGGTGCAGTGGCAGCATCGGAAGGGGTCTGAATGGACATGGGAGGCTGAAGAAGAAATGAGAACGCACTACCCGGAGTTATTCGCAGATCCAGCCGTAGCAGACTTCGAGGACGAAGTCTGAAACAAGTTGGGGAGAATTGTAACGACCCGTTTCCGGTATGTTAATTAATTTGTTTTGGGCTAAGTTTTCAAGAGGGACTCGGCGAGTTCTAGCCTGACTCGCCGAGTCGGGTCGCGCATCTTGGGCACGCGGGAGCCGGCGACTCGACGAGTCCATATCCTGGACTCGGCGAGTCCATCCGTCTGGGTGAAACCCTAACTCCCCGGGTTTGCTCACTATTTAAACCCCATTATAGCCTCCATCTCGTCACTTTCCCCCTGAGAGCACTGTGAGAAACCCTAAACCTTCCTCTTGTGAGCTTATAAGTGATCTTATTCCATTTTGGTGAAGGGGTGAAGAAGGAGAAGAAGAAGGAAGCAAGGAAACGAGTTCTAGTGCCAAGATCCAAGTTCAAGTGTGAACTTATTCAGGTATTTTCGGAGTCCCCTTCTGGTTTCATGCTTAAACTTCCATTAGAGCTCTTTTAAGGGCTATTTGATGCTTGTTCCAAGCTTTATGCTTGCTTGATTGTATTATTATGCCGAAATACCTTTGGATCTGAGTGTTGGGGTGTTGAAGAGTCCAGATCCACTGTCTTTTTGGGGTTACATTGCTTATTAGCCATGGATCTACCCTTATTGTGCATATTTGAGTCTTATTTCCCTCATTCATGTAGTTGTGCACGTAAAGTTGGAAACTTTACGTGGTAAAACAGCTTAATGGACCTAGATCTATCTTTTGCATGTGTTGGATTCAAGAGAAATCGAGTAAAAATATGTTGCATGGCGGCGACTCGGCGAGTCGGAAGAACGACTCGACGAGTCACGTCGCGGGTCCCGAGTTCTCCAGTTTCTTCAGTGTCGAGTGGACTAGGTGAGTTAGGGAGTGGACTCAGCGAGTTATGAGTAGACTCAGTAATGGAGGGACTCGGCGAGTTGTTCATACAACTCGGCGAGTCCAAGGCAATCTCCTTAAGGATTAAGAACAACTCGTCGAGTCTGTTCATCTGACTCGGCGAGTCGGATGAAGATCATCTGAGTTCTTGGATCCAGAGGGTACTCGTCGAGTCGATGCCACACTCGACGAGTAACAGCATGTAAGAGTTGAACGGAGAATCTAGGACTCGGCGAGTCGGGTATCCCGACTCGGCGAGTCAGACCTGAGTAAGTCAACTTTGACCAAGGGTAAAAGGGTCATTTTACCCTGAGTATAGTGCTAGTGATTGATTGAGTGTGTTTATGGATTTGTAGCCGAGGAGATTCAGGAGCAGCAGCCGTTAGCTTTCCGAGCCACACACTCATCCGCTAGCTTACGAGGTGAGTCTCCTTTCTGTAGGGACGGGTCTAAGGCCACAATGCCGGCCCGTCCAGTTAATAGTAGTTTCCGGACTTCGGCCCGATGTAGTAGTTCGTATGTTTGATGCCTTCGTGGTTCAGACACGTTTTATGTGCTATGTGTATGTGTTGGTGTTCCGGGCCACGGCCCGATGCAGTATGCTATATAAATGGTTATGATATGTTATGCTATGTGCAGTCAGTCCCGGACCTCGGTCCGATGCAGGGGACACGGTCCCAGCCAGTTCCGGACTTCGGTCCGAAGCAATCAGTTTCGGACTTCGGTCCGATGCAGTTAGTTCCGGACTTCGGTCCGATGCAGGGGACAAGGTCCCAGTCAGTTCCGGACTTTGGTCCGATGCAGTTTCCGGGCTTCGGCCCGATGCAGTGGGCAAGGCCCAATATGTGTTTATGTGTTATTGTATGGTATGTGGTAGTTTGGGGGAGCTCACTAAGCTTCGTGCTTATAGTTTCAGTTTTGGTTTCAGGTACTTCCGCAAGCAAAGGGAAGAGCTCTGGATGACGGCATCGCACACACCACCGCCTCAGCTTTAGCCTGGGATTGATTTAGATGTTTGATCTGATGTAGCATGATTCAGTTGTTCCGCACAGTATTTTACTATGTTTTGGAATACATCACGTATGGCTTTATTATATGATGCTCTGATTGCAGTTTTTGATTATATTAAAAACAAAAATTTTTGGGTCGTATTTTTGGGTTGTTTCAGGATGTCATCGACAAAACAGAAGCATAAGCATAACTTACAGTAATTAAACAAGTGGCCTAATACTCCTTGAATCTCTCAGCATAATGTATCTTTCATATAGCCACCTGTGATACAATAAACTGAGTGGATCAGGTTGAGAAAACTGGTGAGTACATAGGGATTTCAATCTCACAATGTGATAATAATGTATATCTCAAACCTGCAAATCCAACTATTATCATTAATATAGATATATCATATCTCTAAAATAATTTATCCCATCCCATCGATTCCCACGTACAGATCCTATACAACGATCTTACAAAATCTAGCCTAAAGGATCAATATGAACAACAAACTGACGACATTGCTTTGGATATTCCCTGGCAGCAAACAAGGATCAATAAATACATCAAATGAGGGGAATGGAATAAGTTTTACCACGAACCTCCATTCGTATAAACAACAAGACAATTAAGTCAGTGGTGGTTATCTAGATAACTATGCCTAGCAGTGGTCTGACACCGTGAGGTATTTTACCCCTAGACTCACCCTATTCGGCAATACAACATCACATATACCTAGTAGTGGTCTATTTGTGATACACACTATAAGGAAGTCTACAAAGTTCCCTCAATTACTTCATGAAAGGAAACGATGAAACACAAAGCTCATCAAAAGAAAAAGTATAGGGAAATACTAATAAAGTACTCCTGAACACTTTCGTACTCCGCCACATAATAGTGTCAAAAGGACTTTGTACATGATAGTACTTCTGGCACATTATAGTACTCTGATATGAATAGGACTTGTACCCCGGAACATAATAATGCCCCGGCACAAGCAACACCTGAGATACAAATCTTTGGAAAAGACTTGGTACATAGAAAGTACTCTTGTACGTACGACATACTCCATTGATCATCGATCTCCTCGAACAGAGTTTCTACTCTCTATTCCGATAACACACGTACCCTTAATAAGATACTACCCAATATCCAAACTTAATTAAACTAAGCGTCTATTTTAATTAAGTCTTATTCCATCACTAAGCAAGCCTTAATGCTTATAATCAACTTTCAATACTAACTCTATTTTGGCAACACTATCCTAATTTATTGTAATATTTTATATAGAGTATTAAGTATTACCATACATTTATCTTTTCATTTATAATACTTCTATTATTATTATCATGTAAATACATCTTAACACATATAGAACCATGTATGGTTCGCATAGCGTATATCATCAAATATACATATAACACATATTTCCAGATAATAAGCATATAACTCACATATAAACTTTCAACATATATTTAATACCTTTATTAATACTTGTATTAAAATCATGTGCATAAAAGGGACAATGCACTTACTTGTTAAAGCGACGACTTGAAATTTGGGCAGCGCCTCACTTCTAAAAATTGTCTTTTCCTTTGACGTAACCTAGCATTGTTATCACTAAGTTTTAGTCTAATATTTATTGCAACTAATTATTAGTCTAGATTCATCATTAATTCAAAGTCTACTTCAAGATCTATCAAGTAAGGAACAACCAAGTAGGATCATATCGGAGGTAATGTCCATTTCGTATACGAAGTATACTGTTTGGAAATCCCACTTTAAACATCTCACTAAATCACAGCCTAGACATTATCTCCGTAAGTAGATCAATCAGTATAACGACTTGGAATCACTGATAAATCTTTTATATAGGTTTATAATAATGATAACGAACTTAAACATAAGTTATACTTAAATTATGGTAAGCATAACTCACTTACAAGGGGTTTTAGCGAGGAATCGGGCTCTATGCGAGCAGAACATCTGAGCCGAAAGCTCTTCTTCTCGGGGCCTTCTGGCTCTCCGGCATTTGCTTCTAACACTAAGGAGGTGCTAGTGAAAAACTTAGAGGGTTTGGGTTGTTTGGGAGAGAAAGGTTTAGAAAGGCGTGAGATAAATGAGTGAAAACGAGCTCTATTTATAGGATGAGATTTCGAGTTACGTTGGGCGTAATTTAGATGTATGCATGGCGTACTGTTGTATGATGGGTGTACACATGCCACGTGTCGCAATCTTGTTCCAAGATATGGGGAAGAAGTAGTGGCTGAGATTGTGCCACGTATCACTCCGGGGTTTTAATCTAAAACTAATTATCTTCTAAAATCCGTAATTTTCGCATACGAGCTCCTTTTTTGACATTCATTACATCCACGCGTAGGTAGCAACGTGATCTACAACTTTCTTTTATACACCGTCAGCTAATTTTGACTTTAATTTTTGAAGTTATATTTTAACAGACTTAGACAGTTAAAGTTTGTCAAAAATTCATAACTTTTTCATCTGACATCCGTTTTCGAATGTCTTTATATCGATCGTTCTAAAATTCGATTTCCAAGATGTGTACTGCTACGCTAAATCTTAGAAAATTCATAACTTCCTCAAATGAAATCATATTTGGACGTTCTCTATATGCACACTATTGATTTAACGTCTACTACGACTTTTATTTAGATTTCTAAAAGGCTAAAAAGTATTTCATCAAAAATTCACTTTTTACGTTACGTAGAGCCATGTCGGTTTAGTCGCAAAACTTCGACGGGTCATAACTTCTTCGTTATAAGTCGGATTTTAGCGTTCTTTATATGTACAGAATCCTTGTGACATATACTATAACTTTGGTTAAGATTGTTTACTCTAAATAATATTCTATCAAAAAGTCATTTTTAACGTTTATTGTCTCTAAATTGACTAACCCGAATCTGCGAGCGTTACAATTATCTCCCATTAGGATGATTACGTCCTGAAATCATCAACAAAACAGTACATTTACTCAGATCATCATCAGAACAAAGCATGAGAGATTAAGAACCTTTTACTCCGCCAACGCACGACCCCAAAAGGAAGTGTGGTCTCGGAAGAGAATTCCTAAGATCATTGGATATGGTAACAAGGTTTAGAGAAAGTTTGATCTCAATTGCATGATGTACAGATACTACATTTCTAGGAACAAAGAATCCACCATTACAATCACAGATGCAGACTTTCCTTCGATCAAACCAAATGACATTCTCACTTTCGAGATCGTCAATCATGTAAAACAAGCATTGGAGCCTACAGTACTGTAATAAATTTCCTAAAGGACTATATTGATGAATTATGTAGATCCAACATTGAATTTTCTTACCTTTTCGGAACAAGGAGCATTCTAGCAAAAATACTACTAAAATTCCTGAAGCACAAATCTTAGCAGAAGGCCCCATTGAAGTACCGGAACTCGGTTATGTCTATCTCAAAAAGAAGACTAATCAAATAGAATTCTTTAGAGTTCTTAATAAACACCTTATTCCAACAACGATCCTTCAAAAGTTCATTTCCAATGCTGCCAAAAGTGAATCACCCGAGCATGTCAAGAAGAAGTTCATTGAGCATCTCAGATAGCACTTAGAAGTTCGAAGTTGGCTCCAAAGTGCTTATCTCTTAGTATTTGATGAAGCTAAGTGAAGAGTTGTTTGATTGCTAAGGTCACTTAGGAGTAGATTTTTTATACATGAAAGTGAACATCTAGGAATTCGAAGTCAAGCCATTCTGAAGTGATGTGCATTCTGAAGTGTGATGAGTTTTGAAATGAAGCTACTTCCGAAATGAAGTTATATTTGAGAAACACCTTGTATTCAGTGCTATTTTGAGTCTGTATTAGCATTAAATGTTTCTTATCTTTTAGTCTTTGTTTTATTGTAAATATCATGGGACAAGATCAAGAAAATTGTGTGTGTCACGTTTTTGACTTTTCAGCTTTACATAGTCCATGCAGTCTTGTTAGTTTGTCTTTTTATCACTCATTAGCTATTTAAGGAGATGTGATTTTCATGCAATGTAACAGTTAGAGCAACATTCTCTTTCACACCAGTACCAAGTATCTTGCAAGTCAAATCATTCTCTCTGTCATTCTCATTGTTCTTAAATTTCTTTACATTGTTCATACTCATTTACTTGAGTACTTTGTTGAACTTCTTACTTCAAGGCAATATTGGTTTACCATACTTGACTGGACTCTTAATATTAGCAACAGAGATTGATCTTAATTTAGTTCAAGGTTTGAGTTTTCAAACCTATTCCGCGCACATATTCTTGCACTTTCATCTGCTCCAGCCTGCACTTCATCCAAAGTTGCAGCTCAATCTCCCGCTCTCGGGGTCTAGCAATCATATCCTCCAAATTCTTGCAGCTAGATAGGCTCATAAGCTCATGATTATCATCCCGTAACATATCATGGTACCTTGTCTTTCTCATCTCCTCATTTGTTGCATACTGTGTAACTAGCAAAGGTCTCTCCCTAAATGTAGTGGTGATCTCCGCCACAGTCTCATTCGTCTGGTGCAGGTCTTGAATCTCCATCACCAACTGTTACACCTCAATAGTTGGTGCAACTCTGTCTCGAACCTCACCATGAAATCATCTAAAGTCGTGGTCGTCATACTCGTCGACCCTAACTGTCCTACTACAATCTCGACCTAAAAAGCCCTTATATGCTCATCCAAAAGTTTCATGATCCCCCTCTTTGATGGTACCAAACATCACAGGAGTCACATCCAAAATACCATGAGTAATCTCAGACGAAACGAACTCGCGAATCCTCTCATCAAACGGGTCAACCCCAAATCCTACACTTGAACCAGAACTATAACCTCCTCCACGAAAGCTTAGAACATACCCAACGAGTCCTCATTCTACAGATTTCCTAGAATCTCTGTGACTTTCCTTGATTCAAGTATGAATCATGTGCTTTCAGTAGTATGATCCCAATACTGCCTTCCACACCTATCCATACTTTCCTCAAGGATTATCTTGAATCCTCTAAGTCACCTTCTCAAACTGGTACTCCAAGTACCCACTAAAAAACACATCGAAACCTACTAAAACACTTCCTAGGCTCTCCTAAGTTCCTCGCCCCACCCTGCCATCAGTTGTTGAAGAACCTCTACTAATGTCAGCTAACTGCTTCATGAATACAATTACATGCAACAAAGCTTAGATAACCCTTCGACTAAAAGACTCAACCCTATAACGGTTAGACTCAAACGAGAGTTGCAAAATAGGGTCAAGTTAATCACTCAAAGATTATTTAACCTTTATTGCATGTAAATTAACATATTCATGTAATAATCAACTCAAGTCAATATAGGTCCCACAAAGTACAAAGCAAGCAGCATCCGGGCATCGAGAAATCTAAAATAGTGCATCACCTAATCAATCCATTCTATCCAATCATCATATATCCATTCTAACATGCAGTTCTAAAAGCTCAACCAACAAGCATATAAAGGCATCTCTCCTGGTATTCTACCATGCAATCCCGAGCAGATCCTTAGCCCTATTCTAGCATGCAATTTTCATAACATATAACATAACAAGATGTATGGGCATTCTAAGAATCACTTATTTGATCTCGACTGATTCCACGCATCGCACCCTTTTTTATAAAAAAAATCATTTAGAAAATTCATTTTCTATCCAAAAGATTACCAATTCCTCAGTTTGAGTTTAGACACACCGAAGAGTGTGCATAGATCCCTCAAACCAAGGCTCTGATACCAACTTGTAACGATCCAAAAATACTGAGTAAAATTTCATTATAAATAAATTAAAACAATTCTTTCAATGTTCCAAAAGACTATTAGAGTCAAAGTATTCTCAAAACATCAAAGTAATTTGTAAACATTCGGTACAGAATAAATCTCCAGGGGATACAGTGCGATCAAGTCGCGCCCTTCCTCTTGAAAGCGAAAGTACCTGAAACCATAAACATAAAACTGTAAGCACAAAGCTTAGTGAGTTCCCCAAAATACCACATACCATATATACATCGAGCCCTACCCGGCATCCATCAGTCCCTTCCCGACATCGGTCCATGCCGACATCCATCGGGCCCCGCTCGGTAACCATCAGGATCCGCCCGATTACAGTCATGTAACATGTAATGGCCCTACCCAACACATATAGTGGGTCCTGTCTAAACATACATACAAATAAATGCAAGAGTCACAAAGACAGTTAGCATACTACAAACATAATCCATTGGGCCGGAATTGATGCCTTTGACCCACAAATAATGTGATGAGACTCACCTCAATCCGAAGATAACCAAATCTAACACTTGTTGCTGCTACAAAAGCTCCTCACACTAAACATATCCAGACAATCCTAATTAACAATTAAGGTGATAACTCATAATCAAAGTTCCATTTCATATTCTCTTTCTCTCTTTAGGGTAAAAGACTATTTTACCCTTCCAAGGCTAGACACCCCCTCCCCCCCCCCCCCCACACACACACACACCCAAAACTAAAAAATAATTAAAAACATGACAAAATGATCAAAAATGACCAATAACACCTTCTGATCGTACACCATACATACTCTAGCTCTACGCTATGCGTAGAGCCTTCCCATAGAAAACAGGGCAAGTTCACGCTACGCGTTGCATAATCCAAGGTTACACCATGCGTAACCAAGCAGTTGCTAAAATCCCTTTTTAATTGCTTAATACATTAAGACATTTCACTGAAACCATAAATCAGGTCCCTAATAGCTCCATAATGAATAAAGTTTCCAACTTTATCCATTAAGATGGTCCAAACAACCGACATCTAGTCTTTAAGCATCAAAGGGACCAAAAATACATATTTCTTAACTTAATACATGAAGTCCAAGTATCTAACCTTCATATCTGAATCAATATAATGCTTAAATAGATAAAGTTTCCAACTTTATCCATAACATGGTCACAAACTTTGAATATCTAAACTTTATGCACTAAAATGACCAAAAAGTGACAAATATGACAAATGACTAGATTTATGAAACTAATGAGCAAAGTTAGAAGCTTCTTACTCACAATGGTCTAGGAATGATGTAATTTTGTTGGATCTATACTTGAACTCTTCTTCTATACATTTTACCACCACTTTGCTCTTTAAGATTCAACCTTCTAATAGAGAAATAAGCTCATAAATGATGTCGAGGCTCAAAAAACAAGTTAGAATAAGATAGGGTTTCTCAAGGAATGATCTTAGGTGATGGAGGCTGGCAATGAGAGGGTTTCCCATAAGTTAGAGCCCTTAAATAGGGGTTGAAGTTGAAGATTTAGGGTTTTGATCTGCCCATATTACGCTCTGCGTAACATAAATTACGCCCTACATAATTCATTAAACCCTCGTTATGCCCTGTGTAATTATTATGCCCTTGTTACGCCATGCGTAATCAAAAATCCACATTTTCCTTCAACTTCAAACAACCATAAGTTCATCATTTCAACTCCGTTTTCAGCGTTCTTCATATGCACAGAAACGTCTTGGAGAACCCCACAATCCTATCTTATTACATTTAACTTAAAACATAGCGAACTAAAATACTTATTTCATGAAAGAAGTCTGAAACATTACTTTTCCCTTTTTAACCCTTTGACTCCAAAACACAAACTAAGGGATTGGATCACATAACCACTATTATCCACATCTAATAGGATTTAAACTCTATTCATTTGAAGCCCAAGACCTTTACTTGATCCATTTCTTTTTCACAATCCCGAAATAGAAAACTTCTTAAAACAAGATGTTATACCATAAAACCAATATATATATATATATATATATATATATATATATATATATATATATATATATATATATTGGTTTTATGGTATAACATCTTGTTTTGAGAAGTTTTCTATTTGAGGATTGTGAAAAAGAAATGGATCAAGGTCTTGAGAAGTTTTCTATTTCGAGATTGTGAAAACTAATATATATATATATATATATATATATATATATATATATATATATATATATATATATATTGGTTTTATGGTATAACATCTTTTTTTAAGAAATTTTCTATTTCGAGATTGTGAAAAAGAAATAGATCAAATAAAAGTTTTGGGCTTCAAAGAAATAGAGTTTAAATCCTGTTACTGTGGATAATAGTGGTTATGTGATATATATGGGAAGCACTCCAATTGCTGTGACCATTTTTGAAAGCTTGCACTTTGAGCAACCCAAAATTAACTTATTGACTAGTTAAATAAAACATAATTATTGACCAAATAAACGAAATTTATTTGAAATTTGTCATATATTTCGAACTTGTTTTCTTGTTCATAATTTGGAAAAGGAAAAATGATATTACAGCCCATCGAATTTGTGGCTTTTGTTTTAAATTGTCCCATATATATATATATATATATATATATATATATATATATATATATATATATATATATATATATATATATATATATATATATATATATATATATATATATATATAGGCCCGTCCCAAAGATGGGTGATAGGGCGACCGTCCAGGGCCCATCTTTTAAAGGTATCCAAATTTTTTATGAAAATTGTTATATTTAGAAGATAGTACAAATAATTTTCTTTTAATTATTGATTTATTATAAAAAACTTGATAACATTTGTATTTTTTAAGGGCCCATTTTTTTCTCTCGCCCTAAGCCCACAATGTGTTTGGAACGGCCCTATATATATAGTGTTAGGTTCATGTGAGACAGCCTAATTTTGTGAGACCGTGAGACGCATTTTTTTATTTTTTTTAGTTAATTCAAATTTCAAAAATAATATTTAAAAAAACAATTTTTGGATTTTTGTATTTATGTTGCATTTTAAAATTATTTTTTAAGAACATGCACTTGCTGGCGTAATGCCCTATCCTTCCACATTTGTAGCAAGTCACCTTCTCATCATATCCCTCATAGTGCTTTAGCAGTACATTTGTCGTTGTTGCTCTCATTGGACAATCTTGCTTGAAGTGTCCCACTCCACTACACTTGAGGCAAACTTCCTCCTTGGTTGAGCATTTATGGGCATTATGACCAATCTTCCCGCATTTAAAGCAGGTCACTTCCTTAGGGCATTTCCTGTTACACCATTTTGCTTTACCTCTTCCTCCTCTAGACTGTGAAGATAAGTTTTTCCTATTGGACCTTGAAGATCCCTCAAATTTCCTCTTCTTGCCAACTTCAACTTTGTTGGCGATCCTATCGTTGATCTTCTCTCCGACAGACTTAGCAACCCAGATGGTTGCCTCAAGAGCGGGTGCCTGGCGTACTGGCACAGTAAGTTCGTCCTTACTTTGTTGAATTAAGCACCTTGTTTCTCTCATCTGTTGATCCAACATCATCCGCACCATTGCCTGTACTCCTTCCATCGTGATTGGCTCGGGTGCAATTTCTACTTCTCGTGTACGCTCAATCGCTTGAGGCTTAGGCTGCGGGTTACTATCTCTGAATCCGCTTTGAGTGTTCATCATGTCGATCTATACATCGAATTTAGATGTCCGGTGTAGAGTGACGAGAATTTAGATAGAGAAGATTTTATTTACGATCGACGTATAATTCTCCTTATCGCTCCGAAAAATTATATGCCAGTTCTAATATCGTAATTAAACGTTTAGAAATCTGAACACATAAAGTTTCCAGATTCGGTCGGCAACAGACCATAGATCCGTTCATATATTTCATACCATAAAATAAAAAGCATGTTAGGCATTTTCCCTAAATAAGCTAGTGCTGACGCCTCACAATCATCGCTTAGCATTCTAAGTTTAAGTCTAGAAATAAATCCATATTCCTAGTTCGCTTAAACTAATGCTCTGATACCAACTGTGACATCCCCAAAATTACGGCCAGAAAAGACCGATTTCGTTTATGCTTTATAAAATCAGAGTACTTCTTTTTATAAAAATATTGCGGAATTTGTTCCCAGAAAAATACGATAAATGCGTTATCAAAACATTTTCGAAGAAACGTATTTTATTCATTTTAAAACTTTTAGGATGTCATTGTCAATACAGGAACATAAGCATAAACGGAACTTACATTTATTTACACTAGTGATCTACATCTCTTTAATCTCTCAGTGTAATGTGACTTCGTATCAACACCTGTAATATAAATAAACTGAGTGGGTCAGGTTGGGAAACCTGGTGAGTACATAGGGTTTTCAACCCACAATAATATAATTACTATGTTTATACAATCAAACAATCAGCCCAATTACCCATTCCCCATTATCTTCTTTACTCTTAAGGATTTAACCTAAGAGTCATCTATCCTGCATTCATTTATTCCAAAGTCCCTTACTTCTAGGGTCATAGGACTGAGACTAAATCCATAGCTGTTATAGTCTACTCATCGGGTACTAAATCCATAGCTACCAGTGTTCGTCTAATAGGTACTAAGTCCATAGCTACCAATTCCTAACAGGTACTAAATCCATAGCTACCGGTTCCTAACAGGTACTAAATCCATAGCTACCAGCTCCTAACAGGTACTAAATCCATAGCTACCAACGTCTAACAGGTACTAAATCCATAGCTACCAGCTCCTAACAGTTACTAAGTCCATAGCTACCAGCTCCTCACAGGTACTAAATCCATAGCTACCAGTTCCTAACATGTACTAAATCCATAGCTACCAACGTCTAACAGGTACTAAGTCTATAGCTGTCAATGTATACTCTCATCACCTTATATCTCTCATCGTTCATCTACCCATATCATACCCATCATATTCGTATATATAAAATACGTATACAGTTTAAATCATTTAAAACATGTATAAAACGTTCATCCAGCATAGACAGCAAGTATTCAGACAATAAGCCCACATAGCACGTAGTTTATATAAAATACTTCATATCTATGTGTAAGATGAAAGGGACTATGCACTCACCTGAGTAGGTGGTGACTCAGCACTCGAACAGCGCTTCGATACTCTCAAAACAATTTCCTTCGAGAAAACCTAGTATCAATACCACTAGGGTTTAGTCTAACGATAACCACGACAAACTAATAGTCTAGCTATTATTATTATATAAGCGTTAAATAACACTCCATATAACTCATAATAATAGCCCAAATACTCATTATAAGTTCCTAATAATGTTACTATATTAACACATAAGCTATACTAAAGATAGGGTAGGTACAGCTCACTTACAGCGGGTTTTTCGCAAAACCGGGCTTCGCTGGAGCAGCGTTCCAGAGCTGAAAGGCTCTTTTCTCGAGGCTCCGGGAGCCTCGGGGCTTCTTTCGGGTGCTAGGGGGTTTACCCTAGGCTTTAGGGGGTTAGGGAGGCTTAGAGAGAGAGTTTAGAGAGAGAAAGAAGAGGGTTGAGGGGTGAGGAAGTTGGAATGCCCGGCACCTCTATTTATAGGGGTGCTGACTGGTCTACTCGCCGAGTGGGGGGACCTACTCGCCGAGTTGGTCCATGTGGTGGCCTTCTGGTGGTGCCACGTGTCCAATTCTGGTGGTGCCACGTCACCCCCTATCGCGTATCAGCCTTCGAACTTAGAAAAATCATAACTCTCGCATACGAGCTCCGTTTTCGACGTTCTTTATATCCACGCGTAGGTAAAATCAAGATCTACAACTTTTATTTAGACTCCGTCGGCTAATTCTCGACCGATCTCAAATTTAACAGTAGGAGGCGTTTAGACTGTTAAATGACCGCGAAGAATTCGTAACTCCTTCATACGAACTTCGTTTTCGTCCATATTTTTACCGTTGAGTTCCTATTAATGAGATCTTCAACTCTCTTTTAGGTCGCATAAGCCAAAAACCGCTCGAACTAAAATTCGAGTGTCGGGCCGTACACTGCTAAGCCGAATCTTAGAAAAATCATAACTTCCTCATACGAAGTCAGATTTGGGCATTCTTTTTATCGACGCTCTTAGTTTAACATATTCTACAACTTTCGTTTAGATTGCTAAGGCTAAATCTCGCTCTAGCGTAAATTCACTATTTACGCTTCCCGGTGCCGTGTCGGTTTTGCCGTAAAACTTCGACGGGTCATAACTTCTTCGTTATAACTCGGATTTCGGCGTTTTTTATATGTAAAACCTTATGACATATTCCACAACTTGGTTAAGATTATTTATTCTAAATAATCTTTTGTCGAAAAGTCGTTTTCGACCCCTATTGCCTCTAAATTGCCTAGCCCGGATCTACGGGCGTTACACGGTCAATATAATAAAGTAAATCCATTAGATGTATGTGTGCTCAATGTTGAGGGATTTGCAACATGTTTTGTGGTGAAGATGATCCAAAATGTTCATTATGATACACTAGAGATGCATAAACACCAGTTTTAATCTGGTCACCGTTTTTTTATATATAAATAAAAGAATTTGGTTATTGGAAAACCGTTTTTTTTTTGGAATTGAATCTTTGTTCAAGAATGATTTTTTTTTCGGTTTGAAAACGGCCGGTTCAGTTTTCTAAAAACCGGTTCTCAATGACTAAATTTACAGTTTTCTCAAAAACACGAATGTTTCATTTATGTTTCTTCAAAAAAAAATTCCCTTCTTAAAAATTCTTTTTATGTACAGGCTTCGTCTCTTAATGAAGAGCTATAACAGAAAGTACATCCATCTCTAAAGCAATGCCAGAGATAAAAACACAAGATCCCACCAGGTGCAAAATGAAGCTAGGGGCAAAACCGTCCAACTGAGCCAAAAACCTATCAACCATTGTAAAATGTGCAGAGAGAGACATTGACTGAGCTACACTTTGACTGAAAATATTGTTAACTTTCTGTATAACAACATACCTCCATGGGATTTTTATATATATGTAAATCATAACTTTTATATGTAAATCATTGGTTATGGTGAATTACAATCATATTTGTGTCAAGATTTTGCAATAATAATGTTTTCTTCTTGGTGATTTTTGCATAGATGGATGAAGATGACTTTGGAAATGGAAAAGAGTGAAAGGTTATGGATATCAAATATACTAACTTGCAGCTTACTGAAAAGTGTCTTCGCTGCATGTGCATCTTAGTGAGGAAATACTTGGTATCAATGGCTTTTCATCTGTATCAATCTCCAAAGAAGCACCAACCTATTGAAGTTATTTTAATCCAAACACAAGCTCCTTGAACCTACACATACCTGCTGGAACACATTCTTAGAAGTCATGCTGAGGATTTGTCAATAAATATGTAAAAATATATTCTATACTGTTTTAATTTTCCAGTAAGCATTTTGTGACTAGAAAGTGAATTAGTTTGTTGAATTATCAATGTACTTTCGACATGTATTTTCTTTTGGAACATAACATTTTTGTAAAGGAAACATATCATCGAAAGAACTTACGCGCCCCGCTGCTTTGCGCGGGTACACTGCTAGTATATATATATATATATATATATATATATATATATATATATATATATATATATATATATTAGTTTCACAATCCCGAAATAGAAAACTTCTACCTTTACTTGATCCATTTCTTTTTCACAATTCCAAAATAGAAAACTTCTCAAAACAAGATGTTATACCATAAAACCAATATATATATATATATATATATATATATATATATATATATATATATATATATATTAGTTTTCACAATCCTGAAATAGAAAAATTCTCAAAACAAGATGTTATACCATAAAACCAATATATATATATATATATATATATATATATATATATATATATATATATATATATATATATATATATATATAGGTGGGTTCAATTGAAAAAATAAAAAAGGTTGAGAATGGGGGAATCATTCTTAGCCACTCATTTATATAAACATAAAAAGACACGGTGGCAAACTTGTAAATATGATAATAACCTTCAATGTCAAATGCGTAACTATAGAGATTTCGATAGCAGTTCGTTCATCCTCAAAATTTCTCCCCCAACCTTCAACAATCATCCAAATTTCTTCAACTAAACCATCATTAATGTCATCCAGTGTTAATCAATCATCAATATTCGTAGATGGGAGGTTCGTCGTTCAAGACAAATTCACAACCCAAATTCATCAATTTCATTTATTTGTTAAAGTTTGGAACTGGAATTTCCTAGATTCGCATACGAAATCAGTTGGAATCGGAATTTCTTCGCTGTTCATGAAATTGGAATCGGAGTTCTTGACTCACAATCACGGTCGACATTGAAGGACTCAGAATCGATACTCACAGGTTTCCAATCTGATTTTCAGAAATCAAAATCAAAATAAGAAATCGATCAGACATAGGTGTCGCATCTGAAGTTGAAATCGGAAGTATATGATGATTTGGAATTGATAACTTGATGTTTTTAACATTTTTAAAATAGTTAACTTATATGCACTCCAACTGTTTGATGAAATGCATAAACTAAATACCACGTTATATTCATATATGAATATGTTTTCTCGCTTGAATCAGTATATGATTATTAAAACAAAAAAACGAATATGCAAGTCTAGATGTTATTCATATGTGAATAACATATAAAAATTATATATATTTGTGAAAACACATTGTAATATTCATATGTGAATATACTGTGTAATATTCATAGGTGAATATATCATCTAATATTCACAAGTGAATATACTATGTATTATTCACATGTGATATATCATGTAATACTATGTAATATTCAGATATGAAAATATTATCTAATATTCATAAATGAATATATCATTTAATATTCACAAGTGAATATACTATGTAATATTCACAAGTGAATGAATCGTCTAATATTTAAATATAAATATACTATGTTTAGTATATGCTATATTCATATATGAATGATACTTAAAATGTAAAAAAAAAAAAAAAAAAAAAAAAAATCATAGTTTTTATTCATAAGTGAATAACGAATGTACTGTAGAAAAAATTTGATTCATTTTTATTCACGTATGAATAACGATAGCTGAAAATATAAAAAAAATAAATTTTTTATTTTATTTTAAAACTATATCAATATGGATGTCTATTTGTAGAGAATAAAAAATCATGAATTTTGGTATATTTAAAATAATTTTTCGATAAAATTAGTTTCTTAAAAATTAAAAAAAAAAAACGAAAAAGACTATGTTTTTGTATATATTAAGGTAATGATTAGCATAGTTTAAGGAAATATGTTTTGTTGGAAAACACATGTCTATTCTTTTCCCATTTCTGCTGGTACGACGGAGGCTTTTGCGGCAAAAATAAATGAGTAGCTGAGAATGATTCCCCATTCTCAACCTTTTTTTTTCAATTGAATTCTCCCATATATATATATATATATATATATATATATATATATATATATATATATATATATATATATATATATATATATATATATATATATATATATATATATATATATATATATATATATATATATATATATATATATATATGAGACAATTTAAAACAAAAGCCAAAAATTCGATGGGCTGTAATATCATTTTTCCTTTTCCAAATTATGAACAAGACAACAAGTTCGAAATATATGACAAATTTCAAATAAATTTCGTTTATTTGATCAATAATTATGTTTTATTTAACTAGTCAATAAGTTAATTTTGGGTCGCTCAAAGTCAAAGCTTTCAAAAATGGTCACAACAATTGGAGTGCTGCCCATATAACCCTGTGTGAACCTCATTTCCTTCCGGATTATGTTGCTTCCTTTCCAGTGGAGATGATACCCTTTGTCGGTGTTCGTGTTCCTTTTCTTTGATGTACAAAATGGATTTTGGGTTTAATGAGCAGTATATGTTTTGTTTTGTTTTTGTTTTTTTTGTGTGTGTAAGGATTTATAATTGTAATTTAACCTTTCTTAGTTTAGGTATATATTGTTTTCCTTTAAGAACACCGGTGCCTATGGTTTGTTTTCCTTCAAGCTAACTCACTTCTCCATTATGACTTCTAGGGGTGAGCAAAAACCGCACCGTAACTAAAATTAACCGCATAAACTGCAACCGATAAATCGCAACCGCAATAAAATCCGATGGTGAGGTTTTTTGTTTTTCAAAAACCGCAAATTTGCGATGCGGTGCGGTGCGGTTATTAGTTTTCAAAAACCGCAAAAAACCGCACCGCACCACATAATTATATTCAATTTTTTTTATTAATTATTAATATATTAAATATATATAAAATAAGAACAGTTTTATAAATGAAAGATGAATAAAATACTAGAAGACAAAAGTGTTGGTTTTTTGTTATATTTAACTTTGAAAAATGGTAAAATTGGACAATTTTAAGAAATTTATTGGTTAATTACTAATGATTTGACGTTTTTAAGATATTAATTGTTTGTGATTTAAGTTAATTGTCTTATACATTATGTTTTTTTTTTGTTATTACAAGTAATATGTTTGAACTCTTAAAACCTTTTGAGCTCTAAATTGTGGTTAAAAAGCACCCAAAATAACCACACCAAATCCATGCGGTTAATAACCGCAACACAGAAAAAACAAAACCGCACCGCAAAAATAACCGTCTAACCGCACCACAAAAATAACCGCACCAAGCGGTTTTGAAAATGGATTAACAACATTTGCGGTTAGTGGTGAGGTTTTAGCTAATAACCGCACCGAACCGCACCGCGCTCACCCATTGGCTTCCTCATCTAATCAAAGGTAATTTACTCAACAATTTTATTTATTTCACACATGATGATTATGATTACACACACATTTTTATATTAAAATTTTACAATTTTACAAAACATCCAATGGTTTAACATTTGGCAAAAAACAAACTATATACAAAAAAGATTAAACCATTAAACTTAAACCTTCAACTTTCAAAAACCTTGTACCTTCAACACCCCTTTAAGCCTATCAAGAACCTTCAAAACGTTAAACCCTCTTAAGAACTGTCATCCCCTACTTCACTCTGTAACCAAAGGACCTCCATTAGATTGATAAAGTCCATACGGGTCTCCAAATATTTATCTCTGGATCCAAGGAGATAAAGTTGTGCTTGACCTTCTTGTGCGGTGTGGCAAGAAATTAAGTTGTTCAAGCATCAACCCTTCTCCCCATGCCTTGCCAATATAATGCCACATTGCTCCAAAACAAGTTTCTTTTTTTCATGATCCTTCCGTAAGTTGTGTTTAATTTCACTGATTGTTAGATTTTAGGTCTTCTGAATATCAATATAGACTTAATAATTTTTAGGATCGTGATTGCAATTATTTTCTAAAATATATGATTTCGACCCTTATGTATGGGGTATCACGAAATCTGATTTGGGATAATCCAAGAGAGAATTTTTAAATCATGCCACTTCCAAATTCAAAACACATAAATGCCTTGTTATTTTGTGTTCTTGATGAGATAGACAGAATCTGATGAACAAATTTCAAGTATAGAAAATATAACCTTTTTTGTGGAACATTCACATTTCATTTATACAAAGAAGAAAGTGGTTAAACTCGATTAACCAAAAATTGGCCCAAAAGATGATTGTTTTGGACATAATCAACAACTACATAATCATCATGTAATCATTATGTTTTGAGGGGAAAATACATGTCTAGACTCTATCTTGATACAAAAATCCGTTTAGGTTTTGAGGCTTTTGGCCATGTTCTGCCAGTTCGGTATTCATTTCACACTTTTGGCCATATTTGGTTCGATATTTTTCAGTTTGGCCTAGTTCGGGTACCAAGCTCGTCCTTGCTTATTGTGATAACATAAGTGTCATTAACCTATCCAACAACATATTCCAAAATCAACCGGCAAAACACGCTGAGATATAATGTGTCCGAGACAAACTCCTCACTGATTTATTTTAAATCCAAAATTCAACCATGATGGCTTACATAATTTTAAATCAACAACATATTCCAAAATCAACCGGCAAATGTACACTCACTCAAGATTTATTTTAAATCCAAAATTCAACCGAAAACCGGATTGACCTAAAGCCGGTTGAAGAAACCATGATGGCTTACATAATTATGTATGGATCCAAACGGAATCATGAAAATGGTTTCTTACCGGATTGGCGAAACGGAAGCAGGAAAATGGCATGCATAAGTAGGACCACCTTCGTTGTATACCTTTTCATATAAGGATTTAAAAACTTGCCATACCGTTTGCAACCCGTTAAACAGTTGCAGTAGCAGAAAAACATTTTTTTTAATTAAAAAAATACAACGTTGTAAACCATAAAAATCCCGAACTGTCAATAAAACATTAATTACGCCATACGTTCTTCCATTGTGATGAACCCTGAAATTTGGTTAATGTTGACACCGAAAAAAATTCATTAGACTACAGAGAAATTTAGAGGATTTTTTTCATCTAAAAAATATTTTTTTTGTTTAAAACAGCAATCCTATTCGAACTTTAAAAAGAAAAAAATACAAACAAGATCGTATAAAACCCATAAGCAGAGAAGATCACATTAAAGTACGTCATTACATCAAAACTACTAAGGCACAACACCCCAAAACAAAACAAGTTCAAATCACCACCATATAAAGAGTAGTAAAGTCACTCGCGACAGAAAACATACAATCACACCAACTAACAAACACTCAATACTCCTCACCTTCATCACCTTCATCGTCCCCTCCTTCAGCACCAACCTCCTCATAATCCTTCTCAAGCGCAGCCAAATCCTCCCTCGCTTCACTAAACTCCCCTTCCTCCATCCCCTCCCCCACATACCAATGCACAAAAGCCCTCTTCGCATACATCAAGTCAAACTTATGGTCAATCCTCGAAAACACCTCCGCAACTGAAGTCGAATTACTAATCATACAAACCGCCCGTTGCACCTTTGCCAAATCGCCACCTGGCACAACAGTCGGCGGCTCGTAATTAATCCCACACTTAAACCCAGTCGGACACCAATCCACAAACTGGATCGTCCTCTTCGTCTTAATCGTCGCCACCGCAGCATTCACATCCTTCGGAACCACATCCCCTCGGTACATCAAACAACACGCCATATACTTCCCATGCCTCGGATCACACTTCGCCATCATAGAAGAAGGCTCAAACGCACTGTTGGTTATCTCAGCAACTGACAACTGTTCATGGTAAGCCTTTTCAGCTGAAATCACAGGAGCGTAGGAGGAAAGCATGAAGTGAATCCTCGGATATGGAACTAGGTTAGTTTGGAATTCTGTCACGTCCACGTTTAAAGCTCCATCAAAACGTAACGACGCCGTTAGTGAAGAGATGACTTGGGAGACTAAACGGTTGAGATTTGTGTAGGTTGGCCGTTCGATGTCTAGTGACCGGCGGCAGATGTCGTAGATGGCTTCGTTGTCAAGAAGAATCGCGACGTCGGTGTGTTCTAGAAGGGAGTGGGTTGATAAGACGCTGTTGTAGGGCTCGACTACTGATGTTGAGACTTGGGGAGATGGGTAGACTGTGAACCCGAGTTTTGACTTTTTTCCATAGTCAACGGAGAGGCGTTCGAGTAGGAGAGAGCCTAGACCGGAGCCGGTGCCGCCGCCTACGGCGTTGAAGACTAGGAAGCCTTGGAGACCGGTGCAGTTGTCAGCTAGCTTTCGGATTCTGTCTAAACAGAGGTCCACGATTTCTTTCCCAACTGACACATAAAGATAAATTCTTTATAAGAACTTGAAACTGAATCGCCACGTGTCATGAGGTAAGAAATGATTTGGACACGTGTTAAGAAGAGAAAAGTTTTTACTTGTGTAGTGGCCACGTGCGAAGTTGTTAGCGGCGTCTTCTTTGCCGCTGATTAGTTGTTCAGGGTGGAAGAGTTGGCGGTAGGTTCCGGTTCTGACTTCATCGATGACGGTTGGTTCGAGATCTACGAAGACGGCGCGTGGGACGTGTTTTCCGGCGCCGGTTTCGCTGAAGAAGGTGTTGAAAGCGTCGTCGCCTCCTCCGACTGTTTTGTCACTTGGCATTTGTCCATCAGGCTGTATACAAAAGATCGAGGAATCAGTAATGTATCAGGATCAGATCTATTACTTGAAATGAGATGCGAATTTTAAGGCATTTGCTTTTCATAGCAAATATAAATTAAGCGATAAATCTTAAAACTTACATAGTTAAGTCGAAAATTCACGCTCAATTTGAACAAAGAACCAATCTAACTAAATCACAGGTTTCTAATATATCTGTGTACAAACTCATGGTGCTTAATGCTTCTAGATCCACGATTTTCTAGAGATGAATTGGACTAAAAAGTCTCCAAGAGTTGGAAAAAAAATTCACGGTTTAACATTAAGGTAAAAAACTTCAGATCCATAAGTTTTATAAACAGTATTTCTTAATTGCGATGATGAAAACCTAGAATTCAAAAACATATGCATCATAAACAAATGATCTACTAAACTACGCATGCAAGTACGACGAGATCATTAGATCGGCTGAAATAATAAACGAATAGCACACGATCGCTAACGAAGCAACAGATCTAGAACTAATATGTACAGAAGCATTCAGATCTGGCGAATAACTTAACGGATAATCAAAATTTATGCTTTTTATATAGAAAACAGAGAAGTTTAGATGGATGAGATGAAGAATCGGACCTGAATGCCATGTTCGAGGCAGTAAAGTTCCCAGCAAGCGTTTCCGACCTGAATACCGGCCTGACCGATGTGGATCGAGATGCACTCTCTCATTTTCGCAGGAGATTAGACTTGAGATATGACAGGAAATTGGAGATTAAGAACTCGATATACAAACAAACACACAATCAAAAGGCGTTTATCAAGACGCCTTCAGATGCAAATGTATGGTTTTTGAGAATTAGGGCTTGGTATTTATAGTTGTGATACAGATACGCTATAGAAGATTAGAAGTGATGGTGGAACTATGGTTAGGTTAGCGGACAGCAATTGCTGAATGTGACGGTTTACCTTGGGTTGGTTTTTTTTTTTCCGTTTTAAATTTTGATTTGATTTCTTTTGCCGCCCATTGTACATGTCTTTCTTTTTTATTTACAGTTGTTACCCTATATCTTTTAATAATTTCCAAAACGCATACCTCATGAAAACCGTGGATCATTATTTTACTTTTAAAAGGGTGACTAAGGGTCGTTAGTCCGATATGGCGATATGTGGGGTTCTTTGGGTATCTGAGACACTTTATTCCTAGCTTGTGGGGTGTTAAGGTGGCGATATATGGGGTTATTTGAGCTTCTGTTACACCTTATTTCTAGCTTGTGGGGTGCTAAGGTTGATGATTGGAGTTGTATGGAACATACGTCGTCTAAGGCCGTGCCGTTAGACGGTGTGTTTCCTGTTAGAAAAACAAGATTTTAAATACTTCGAAAAACTAAAGATTGTTATCACTTTCAGATCAAAGTCTTTCGATGGTACTCTCGAAATCTTTAATCAAATGAAACCCCGTAGTGTATCAAGAACAAAGAATGAAGATGAAGTTATAACCTCATGTCTGAAAACTGACAAATTTGTAGCGACAGGAATTAACCTCCTTTTTTAAAACTGTCTGAAAATTGGAACAAAACCGTCACTAGACTACCTTAAATTCGGGTATAGGAGTAAGGTACAAAAGTCAGGGGCTCTGCCCCTTTGACTCTGCCAAAGGTTCCCATCCTTTGGACCCCGCTACTAGGGGTGTTGCTCCCGGACCCTCATGGTTCAGAGGTTTCGCCCTAAATGACAATGTATTTTTAAACCTGAATAAACTTAAAGAAGTGTGCACCCCGCACCACCATTATTCAATATTTATCAAGATTTTATTATTCAACAAATTAATCGTATTACACTTAAATAATACTAGTGATACAAATCACTAACACTCCCGTTGTGGTGAAGTGTCGCTAGTTGTTCCTCTATTCCAAAACATTAGGTGTAAATGTTACATTTCTAAAATTTAATATTTTCCTATAAAAATCATTTTACACTTTTATTTTTTATACAAACATTTTGTTAATCTATTTTTTGTTTTAGCCAACATTTTGTTTCTTATTGTCACCAAAATTGTACTTGAATGTTTTACGTCTTAGTCTACCACATTCATGGACTACGGACGAGAAAGTCTTATTGACATTGTAACAACCCAAAAATCCAACCTTAAATTTTTGAAAATCGAAGTATAGGTTTTACTAAAAGGTTTCATTCATATTCATTACTAAATCATGAAATCATATTTTCATGTCACGTTAACATATTCATAGTAAAAATGTGGAAACTAAGTTTTGTTTTGAAAACCATAATGTAAAATAAAATGGTTAATGTAGATGTCATGCCCCTCCGAGAATATCCAAATATCCCAATCATGTCAACTCATTACCCTTCGAGCTTGAAAGACAAGCAATTGTAAGCCTAGGGCTTAATTAGTAATCACAACACTCACCCATTATATAGATCATATGTATAAACATCAAATAATAATCACATATAATTAAACACATAACATATGTTAGCATAAGTGATCCTAACCCACTAGATTCCCTCCAATAGGGCTATCTCTAGTTGACATGATATCAACCACTTCCCTCCAAGAGGTCTCTCATTGTCCTCTATCCTTTAAATTAACTAGATTCTCTTTGAGTGTTGATGTAACACCCATCCAATCAGGTATTTCCATTATTATCTAAAGTATCAAAATTATTTCAAAAATGGTCCTTACCCCATGTGTACTTGGGGCGTACGCATAGTGTAGTTCACTAAAGTATGGTACGAATGTATGTGAGTATGCAGGGCGTACTCATGAGGTACACAGGGCATACTAAGCTGATGAGCAAACCCTATTTTTTAGGGTTTGAGCCCTAGATAATGGTATTATCTTTCTTGATACCCTCCACCTTTAGCCTCCATTCTCCCATTCGACTCCTTGTAAACCCTAACCATTATTTGTGGAATATTTAGCTCATTTTGGTGTTTGGTGTTCATCTTTGAAGGAAGAAAGCTATTGGAAACCTAATGAGAAGCTTCAAGCATTGTGGATATGAGTTTTCACCTTTCAAGCAACCTATAAAAGGTATAAAGTTAAAAACTTGATGAATGTTTCACTAGATCTTGCTAGTTCTTGAGTTTTTGTGCATTGTGGTCCCATAATCTTGGTATATATGAGTATGGCTTACTCTAGACCAAAGGAGTTGCACTTTCAGATGTTTTTGAGTGTTGGGAGCCATAAAAATGTGATCTTGGTCCCTTTCTTCCCTCCATGTAAGAGTTATGAAATTTGGGTTTGTGTAATAAGTTGAGGTTTTGGTTTTTGGACTCCTTCTATCCATGAAAAGTCATAAAGTCGGAAACTTTATGACTTAGAATGACATTTAGGACTAGATATGAGTTATGGACGTAGGTTCTTAATGGAATAAGCACTTATAGAAGAATTTGATATGACGTAAGTACACAGGGCGTACCTTAGGAGTACGCAACGTGTATTGGTCGAGAGTCCTGTTATCTTGGAAGGCATTTCTATGTCATACGTAGTGACTGAGTACGCATGACGTACTCAACCGATGTTGACTTTTTGACTTTTGACTTTGACCTTTGACCATGGATCTGACCAAGTTTTACCTAAGGGCATTTTGGGTAATTTAAATAGTAGATTAAGATTGGTTCCTGTTAATTGTATAGATAATCCATAGAGGCAATATTTTGAGCAGCTATCTATTTAGCTATTTTTCAGGCTGTGAAGTGAGTTTTCTTCTCACTATTATAATGAATGTTCCAAGTATCATTTAATTTCAATGAAAGGTGGATATTAATGATAAAAATAACGAGTTAAGAGTAAAGTCGCAGTCTTCGACTTTTAATGAGGAAATTAGGGATCTTCAACGAGTTGCCAAAGAACGTCATGTGCTATTTGTACAAGATGTTAAAAAGGTTCGTGAAGACGTGAATTGTAAAATTCAAGAAATTCTCGAAGATATGTCTAAAGAGATTGCTATTGTGCAACGTGACTATGCGTCTCTCAATCAGAAAATGGACATTATTGCAGATGCGGTGACAAATTTTGTCAAGTTATATGAAGCTTTGTGTCCTCAAATTGCTCAAATGTCTACTCATGAAGTTCAAAGCTTAAATGAAATCACAACTTTGTTGAATGAATTAAAAGCATTAATCTCAAAGCCTGGATCACCTCCTCTGATCACACCAGAATTTTTATCTCAAAAATTTCTTTTGTTTGAATCAATTCGACATAATTAATTGGCACCATTGTCTCGAATCGCCAGTCTCCTACCAACGAATTCCCCGCCTATTGTTTGAATCAGTTCTTCATAAACAATTGGCACCATTAGTATGTCCTTTCTGTTATAGTATCTTAGCATGTTCTCTTTGTTATCGCGTATTGTCTCTACCTCCCTGTTTCTCTTTATAGTATGCTCTAGTATCTAGTATGAACTGAACCCCTAAACTATACCCCTCATAGTTTACTAGTATTTTACTTGAACTGCTATTGAAAGACTCATTTATCTATTAAGTTATGCAGGTACTTTAAAAACGAAGTTTTGTTAAACTATAAAGTAAAATAACTTTAAAAGAGTTTTTGAAATGTTTTGATCATTTATAAATGACATAAGCAATCTTTTGAAAGATGTTTATAACAAACATTTACACAATTATCATTGTGTTCAACTTGTATTCCCCCCCCCCCTAAAAGCATTTAAAACAGTTTAAAAAATTGATTACGGGGTATGAACTCATCTTTATGTGGGTGATTCAAACAAATATGCGCATAAGGATGAGAAGTTCCACGAATGAAGTCCCGAGACTTAACGAGTCCTAAATGACATATAATGGCATATATTGACATAAATATAGTGTTTAGAAGCAACCAAATGCAAGGAAACACCTCACGGGACTAGGAAACACTTTGACCAAGTGTTGGAATCACATGTGATTCACTAAAAGGGAGTGTACGGCCACTTGGAGGAGTGTGCGGCCATGGGTGTACGGCCAGGGAGTGTACGGACGTACACTCATGGTAACAAGTGAACAAAGGTGTGTTTGAATGGTGGGGAAGCTTGTGGGACTATTGCTTATCAAGTCTTGAAGCTAGAATTGCATTTTGAAGGCCCTTTAGGGGTGTTTTGAGAGGTGTATGGCCACACATGGGTGTAAGGCCGTACACTCCTTATGATCATGAGTTTTGGTTGATTTTAATGTGTTAAACTAGTGTTCCTAACATGTACTAAGCATAGGGAAGGAGTACTTACGATTTTGAGGCTCAAAAGGGTTCATAATCACCAAGAACAAGTGTGTGTTCTTGGTGTTCTTGGTGAAATGGATGAAGATTTGAAGATCTAGCCAAAAGATGATTTCCATGGATGAAATTAAAGGGTGTTACTAGGAGAAGAAGTATAACAACAAATCAAAACGGAAGGAAGGCTTACATTCTTGAAGATCGGGTGAGAAGCTTGATGATAGTTGAGAGAAAACTCGATGTTCTTGACTTGAAAACTGGAGGAATGACTTGAAAATGGAAGGATATCATACTCAGGGAGGGGGTGTACGGCCCAACATGGGTGTACGGTCGTACACACATGTGTACGGCCATACACTCATGTGCACGGACGTATACTCCCTCACATGGAGTGTATGGCTTGATTTTTACTCAAATAACTTCCGCAACTCGATCCTATACCTAACGCTTGAATGTACTGAACCTTGAACCCTTAAACAGGTTCTAAACAAGGCTAAAGATAGAAGAAACGAGTTTGATACACTGTTGGATTGAATGACTGTACTTTACAAAGCAAAAATTTTCGGGTTGTCACATCATCCCCCCGTTAGATGGAATTTCATCCCAAAATTAGCTTCTTTAGCAGTACAACTAAGGTTGCACTCCTCTGATTGGCAGAATACCCACTTGTAGACCTGGCAAATCTGCCCTAATTCTCATGACAGGATTAATACTTGGTCCATCTATCATTTCCCCATGTATACAAGTCATATATAATTAAGATTTGTAAGATGGTCGGATGTGCGACTCTGCTCCAGGTCCGCAACCAAACAAGGAACAGGAGATAGGGCGGAAAAACACATACTAAATCTGCGTAATCATAATCATATACCACCCCTGTGTATACACCGAAATAGTGATAGGTAGACTGTATTCGTCCTTATCCTCTGTGCTCGAACTCGGTCTGCTGGACGAGTGGTATTTCGTGGAAGTCTGCTGAATATACAGCGGCAAGGCTTCGGAAGGCAAAGTACTCTTCGCATGAGTACTTCGGGGTTTAGAATACGATAGATAAAACTGAGGTCTAGGTCAGAATGTCGTGACAAATGACGAAGGTTTCGGGAATTTGACAGTTGAAGCGATAGAAACATATGAACTCAGTACGGTGAGGACCATGTCAACTCATGACGAATGATAGAAACAAACTCTTTACTGTACAAAGTTTGGCCGATTTGAAAGAAATGTTTGTTATACGATGTTGTACTCCTAGTGTGTTCGACAATGTACACTTTGTAAACGTTCTAGTGCTTTTTGTTTTCCCTTTGATTTTAACACTTCTATGTATCGTACCGCGATGAGCGAGTACATACAATGCAAGTGCTTTGATAACTAGTGTCGATATTTTATACTACGATCCTTCTCGGTACCACTATGATCGCCTGAAATATACAAGTTATGAATAATTAAGATGAATAAGACAGTCAACTGAGTAACTCTGCCTCAAATCCACAACCAAACAAGGAACAAGAATTAAGGCGGAATCACTCACTCTAAGGCTGCAAAATATTAGCTATGCACAACCCTGATGTACATACTAAGCCATCATAGCTTCTCTGAACGGATCTTTTAGTTCACTTGAATACGATGACTTGTTTCAATACGTGAGTTATTATAATTACTTTTAAGTGTTTTCTCCAAGTTTTAATCTTATTTAAATATAAATTAGTTTTTAAAGTAATTATTATTTCGAAAACGTACCGCTGCTTGCTGGCGACTCCGGGGTTGATTCTCCTACGGTGATCATCATAATTCGTCCATCTGCTCCTGAGTTCTTCGTTATCGAGCAGTCTCTCTTGTAGTGTCCAGTCTCACTACAGCCATAGAAGGCTTAGTTTTCTTCAACTCCGGGCACTTGGGAGATCGGTTGAGCTGGTGCCCTGCAGTAACGGACTGTGTGTCCCTTTCTTTGGCAATTCAGACACTGCATTTCCCAGCATACTCTGGTGTGGTGATAGTTACACTTTCCACACTTCGGGAGATTTCTAGCATATCGACTGGCATGTGTTGGTGTAGCAGGTGTTCTAGCGGCGTACATAGCACTCGTTTGTTGCTCTCGCGGGGGTTCCTATGTTGTTCACTTCTTCTTCCTCTTGTTCCCCGACTTCCGTTTATAGTCCTCTCCATTTGATAGATTGGGTACGGGGACTTCTACACCATGGCGGACTCCGTGGTCGGTGAGTCGTTGAGCCAGGCATTTGGCGGTATCGAATGTGGTTGGGTTAGAAGACAACACATCTCCTTGGATCGGGGTAGATAAACCCCAGATGTACCTTTCTATCTTCTTACTCTCTGGAGTAACCATCTCAGGGCATAGTGCTGCCAGGTCGCTAAGCCTGTCAGTGTAGGTCAATATGTCTGAGCCAATCATGGTATGCTCTCATAGTTCTTGTTCTAGTTTCTGAACTTCACCCCTTGGGTAGTATGCTTCCAACATCATCTCTTTTAGGTTCTACCAACCTATTGAGTTATCCATTGATATGGTCAGTGACTTAACATGGCTATTACACCATGTTAGGGTTCTGTCAGAGAAGGTGCAAGCAGCAAACTTGACTTTGCTCCCTTCTGGACACGAACACATTGCAAAGACCGAATCTGTTTTCTCGAACCATCGAATTAGAGCGATGACTCCACCATTTCCATTAAAGGATTTGGGTTTGCAGTTCATGAAGTCCTTGTATGAACACTCCCTTGGGTATCCGTGAGAATCTCCGGGGTTGGTTAAGTGGGTACCGCTACCAAATCTGAAGGTACCACTTTCGCCGAAGTGAGCTAGAGCAGTTGCCACTGCAAAGGATATCGCTGCTTCGAAAGCAACAATATCGAATTGTGGCGGAGGTAGTGGTGTTTGAGTTGGAGTTATCATAATAGTGTGTCTGTTCGATCTGCGAGGAGGCATCTTTGCTCAAAGAATACAAATATGAGATGGAATAAGTCTATAGCAGTGGATATAAACCGAAAGCTGAAAGACAATGTTATCCTAGTTCTGGGTGTATTTGGTCCTGACTTCCACAGGGTTCTGTAACGATTCATAAAAGAGTCTATACTGAATAAACTTTATGAATTAGAAATGGCTGTCCTCGAATGAATATTTGTGACCTGAATAACTGTTACCAGTTGCATGTAAAGAAAATAATCCTAACACACAGGGTGAGCAGTGTTTCCACTAACTCAATAAGTTAACAAATATTATTATTTATTAGTGTGGCACATTAAGGCATTTTGGTTATTTCGTTTGATCTTTCTTCGAAAACTTCTCATGAACTTGCTCTTGTTCCTCCTTGACTCTTCTATTGACCGCTATGAGGAAGTGGTTACATTTATCTGGGTTTGTCGTGCGAGAATGGAAGTGTCTAAAGAACCTATGAGATTTAAATGAAACATTATGAGGTGATCCTTACAGAGTCCTTCTATATTTGCACAATGTATACAAGTTGTATATAATTTAAGATTAAATAGACCTTCGAATAAGTGATCCTACTCTAAAACCACAACCAAACAAGGAACATGTAGTGAAGCGTAGATCACAAATTCTAAGTCTATAAAATCTCAATTATATAAAACCTTGGGAGTATACATTGCAAGATTATAGACCTATCCATTGCAAGATTATAGACCTATCTGTAAGGGTCTCTTAAGTTATCATATAAGTTATTTATATAGTGCCTAAAAGACTCATATAGTATTTTAATGTAATGAACTTGGTATGTTTTAAACTTGTTATCATGTTATAGTATCATAGAATACTCTCATAGTATTCTAACTTTCATGTTCTGATCTAGAAATTCCTTGTATAGTGTTAGGTAAGTTTTAAGACTGTTGCCACACCACATCACTCCCAAACACATGTCGGTCACATCTCGAATGAATATAGTTGATCAGGCTATATTGATCCTAGATATGATTACATAACTATCCAGGTTTGACCGCGGTGTTCAACCTTTAAATACTTCTGTTCTGTTCTTCCTGTGATACTTGTGATGGGTTTTGAGCATAACATCAATCCTATGGTGTTCATGCAACCCTAATTGCTTGGATCTAGTTTTTCTACTTTGAACATGCAATAAACTTCCAAGACTTACAAACCCTAGATCTAGCATACTAGTAATCAAATTAACATATGAATTAGGGTTTAGATCTTACCTTGATTGTTATGTAGTAATAACAATCAATTCCTTGGCTTCAGAAAGCTTAGTGCCTCAAGTGTTGCACCTCTAATGGAGTCACAAACACCACTAAGCAACTTGGATGAAGAGAGAAGAGAGAGGAGGCACCAAAACCGGATGGAAACCCTAAAGGAAGTGTTAGCCACGTTTTTGGTGCCCAAGGGTTCCTTATATACTTAGGCAATTAGGGTTATCAAACAAGGAAACCCTAATTTGACTGCTTAAGCCCTAAGATGCCCATGGACCCCTTCTGGAACATGCCTTGAATGATTTCTAATGGGCTTCCCCATAGAATTCGTCCAACCTATTATTCCAAGGTGATCCATAGCCCAATTGCAATTATCTTATAATTACAATTCCAGTCCCCTAAATTTAATTAATCTCTTTTAGCCACAAAATTAATTCTTGACTAATATTAATTAAACATTATGATTTCTCCTTTAATATATTATTCTTATAATATATTAATAAATCATAATTAATCCTTTATCTCCTTAATTCATCCTACATATTGCTATGGTTAAGGCAACCCAAAAGGACCATGCTCATATCGGGTCAAGTACATACCAAAATAGTTATGCACTTAGACACTAATCCAACAACTTGTTCTAGTAGGTATACATGTATAAACAAGTAGGCATATTTTTATAACTTATTGTTATATTCTTAAAATATATTGATGAGATTAAAACTTAATCTTGAAGATCGATTAGATCTTAAACAGGTAAATAAAGATTAAACAGCAAGAACACGAAAATAATAAACAACTCAAGAATGAATCAAACGTGTCGAATGATTATAAAACAACCATCAGAAGAGCTCGATAAAGAACATCAACTCTAGAGGGTTAGAAGGTTTACAGGAACGATAAAGAAAATCAAAGCTATCGTAATTCTATATCTTGTATTCTCGATCGTCATTTTAATATGCATGCAAGCATATTCTTATATAGTAAACCTAACAGGCTCACGGTTGGACAGACCCAAACCGGAGTACAAAACTATTGGACTAATAACCGAGCCCAATGACGCAATACTTAAACGAATCTTCAACCCAACAATCTCCCCCTTTGCGTCAATTGGAGCGAGATCTTCACTTGTTACTTGGGCCAGCAGCAGTGGCAGGTACCTTCTTCTTTACAGACTGAAACAGACGAGAGATAAGAGCAAGTATCGTCTGTCTGAATCTGATGTACCATTGGATCATATCGTTGAAGTATTTGACATCGTCCGCTGCATTCTCTTTACACCGACGGATGATCGACAACACATGCTCAAGACAAGCAGTGGTATAAAGATGTTTATCCGCTAAGGCAAAGAGACATTTTTGTCCTTCTGCTCTAGTGAACATGACCGAATTACGCCTCGGGTCGATCTTGCCCATCTTCATTTGATTGAGATCACTGGCCGATCCAACAGGAGATATCTTCGGTTTCTTCTTGAAGACAGTGGCTACCTCCTGATCCATCAAGGCGACCTCCATGATATAGCATACTAACATCCTTTTGAGATGGTCTATAATCGGACCATATTCAGCTTCATTCGTCAAGAGGATGTTATGCAGAACAATCCAGTCATGGGGGTTGAGGTTCGGTAGATCTGCTAAGGATATAAGATGTTCGGTTCTTGCAGACCCTCGAATCACCCTGAACCGAACGTTGATGAATCTCCCCTCAGAACAAGGCTTCAAAACCCGAACATTAACGATCTTCTGAGCGCTCCATGTTTGGTACTGTGGTTGAGCGACCTTCAGATAGAAATCGATTAACTCCCTATCGACCTCAGGATTAGGATGAGGGACTTCAAAAATGTTGGAGAAGGCGTTGAAGATAAACGTCTTTCGGGTTAAGGGCATGTCGAACTGCGAATCGACAGAATTGTAGCAGTCGAAGGAGATCACCGGTTCGAGCCATAGGATGCTAGGAGTATCTATGGCCTCCTTTATCATTCTCTCCCGAGTCCAAGCAGGAAAAAGAGTCTTCCTGTTCTCAAGGAGATCGCGGGCTTCTTTCTTCTTGCGTTCGGCTTCTTCAGCTTCTCGCGCCACACGAACATTATCATTTTCAACATTGCGACTATTTTTGCGTTTAAGCAAGTCAGCAATGGTTTCTTTATCATCTTCATCTTCTTCCTCAGCTATTTTCTTTCCTTTATCCTTCACACCCGAACCCGAAGTTTGACCAGTCGGAGGTGGTTCGGTTGTGTGAGCAGCTTTTGAGGAAGGAGGTGGTTTCGATCCAGACTTCACTTCTCCCCCTTGTTTCGGATTGGACATGAAACTAGGTAGCCCTTCTATTTTGCTGAGGAGGTCCAGGGCAGGAGCAAGTTTTTCAGCAAGGGTTCGCCTTACCGAATGATTGAGAATCGGATCTGTGCTTCCAGGATGTTGGATAGGGCAGAGTGTACATCCAAAACACATGTTTTGATAACCTCCCGTTCGGATCGAAGAGCTTCAATCTGTTGCTGAGAGTTTGAAAGTTGAGCGCTCTTGACCTGGAGGGCGGTGGTTTTACTAGCAAGAATGTCCATTAACGAGTTTTCGGCAGCGAGATCCTCTTGAAGTTTAGCGAGGCGCTCGTCAATGGAGGCACGAAGGGCCGAGTTGTCGTCGCTGATGGATTGGCGAAGGGTAGCGAACGACTTCAACTCCGTTGAGACGAACGTGGCCAATTGTTGAACAATCGGTTCCAAAGTTGTCTTTGTTGCATCAGTGCTCTCCTGTAAGGACTTTAACAGGGAAGAGGCTTTGGAGAATAGTTTATCGACTTTTGCGGTCGCTGCCTCACATGCTTTTGTGGAGGCATCTATTGCTGCAGTGGCAGAGGCGACGAAATCATGCTGAGCCCTGGAGAAGGCATCAACAATCTTTTGAAGAGCGGCTTCAGAGAGAGAGGACTGAGGGTTGGAGGACGAAGCAAGAAGCAAGTCAACCTTCTCATTTAGCCCCTTAAGATGCTTCTTTGTGACTGGAGCATCGTCCTCGTCGTCGCTTTGGACCTGAAACGAACTAAAGTAGACCGAATCGAAGGTCATATTTTCCCCTCCAAGAAAAGGGTTATCTCCATCAGAGGTATGATTTGGAGATGTTGGGGGTGGGGAAGCTGGGGGTGTGGTGGTATGTGTAGGTTCAGGTTGAGTGTTGGTGGGGGTAGTTTCGGGTGGTGGTTGAGTGTGGATAGGTTCGGTTGTATGCTGGGTTTCGGTTGTATGAGGAGGTTCGGTTACAGGTGGTGTTTCGGTTGCATCGGTATGAACCCCCGTATCAGATACGTTGGTTGTAACCTTTGCAGTTGTTGTAGTTGTATCTGTGAAAATGGGTGGTGGTATAGGGAAAGAGGTTTGAGGAATGGTGGTAGAGGGGTTTATGGTGGGAATGGAAGTAGGGATTGTTTGAGTAGGTGAAGGAATGGGTGAGACATGGATTTCCATGTCTGGGGTAGGTGATCGGGGTGGGGTGTTGTCTCGTGGAGGGGTTTCGCCTCTTTGAGAGCCGTCCGAATCCGAACTCTCACCGTCTGAGTCACTCGAAGAGGAAGCGATTATGAGTTTGCGCTTCGGTTGAGTCTTTCGCCTCTTCGGCTGCGGGGACTGTGCAGCTTTGGTTGGTTTCCTCTTACTAGGAGAAGGACCTTTAGCCCCTTTGGTCACTTGCTTCCCTTTATTTGCCTTTTTTCCCCTATTAACAGGTTTGTCAGCATCATGGATGGACTTGAGCATTTCCTGTGTGAGTTCCCTAGGTCCAGACGCCTTGAACTCCTTAATGGTCCTGATGATCCTGCTGTCAGATGGAACATCGTCGTACATTGTCTCCGGAATGGAGCCAATGAAAGAAAACTTGGATGCATCTGAGACGATGATCTTCGTGGTATGAAAAGTACCGATCGAAGACATCGATGCACCGGCAGCAGTGGGGACATCGAACTTATCCATCGCCCACTTTGTGATGAGAGTCCAGAACCGGGCATACGACACCTCAGAATGTCGTGAAGAAGAAGAGAGGCTCTGGATGAGTTGTTGCCAGAGAACAAACTCATAGTCAAGATTGACACCGTTGTAGACGCCATACATTATCGACAAGAAGAGTCGACTAGAACCATCGGATCCTGAGCTCCATTCAGATAAGCCCTTGAAGAGGACTGTGAACATGCCATTCCACTGTGGCGGCAAGCAGGATTTTTTAAACTTCGCGACGGAGGAGAGCACCTTCGTGTACCCCATATTGTAAAACATGTTGTAAAGATGCCCAATCGGAATCGTCTCCGGATTAATCCTTGAAGGGTCAGCAGCAAACCCTAGCAGTGTACCAAATCGTTGCCTTGAAATCGAGGTCTTGTGATCAGAAACCTCGAAGAGCACCCTATCGACTGATTTATCGTAATGTGCAGTCGCATATACCTGCGAGAGGAGCTCCATGGGCACATACTCAACCCTAGAAAGTGCAGGAGCAATTTGTGAATACTTCAGGCACTCCATGATCGGAAACATGTAGGAATCGTACGCCTGAGGGGTTAGGTCAATCACCAAACACTGTTGAGGGCGAATGGGAAGGATGTGTGAGGTGGCATGGACTGATGATGATTCTGCCATTATTGAAGTTAGGAAGAAGAAGATGAACAGTAAAAGCTTTAGGGGATTTTTGCTCTCTTGGAAATTCGGATGCAGTAAAGAGGTAAATGGGAGTGGAGACTGCCTTTTATAGTGGGTGTAAGGAGAGAGAAAAATCTGTTCAAATCTTCTATGGAAATACGAAAAGGTTTTCCGGAATGACAGATGCGTGACAGTTAACGCATGCGATGATCACGTAGGAGAGAGAGTGTCAGATTCCTAGGAACATGCCGCCCAACAAGCGCCGTTTCAGAAGAAACCGTTTCAATTCCACACGCGCCTTAATGTGCCAGAGAGGAACCGCTTGAAATTCGCACACGCGTCCATTATGTCAGTTAAAGAATGGGCGTTTCAAATTCGCATGCGTCCCTTTTTAACCACCGTTTGAAATTCAATCTTTTTATCTCCCGCTTGAGTCAGCAACCCTTCATCTTGTCTTTTAAATGGCATCTTTTGAATTATTTTCCCACGTGGATGATTGTTGACCACGTCTTAATAATTAACCACCAATGCAATAAAACAGCCTGTAATTATTAGTACCGGATTTTTGGAAAATCAAAGATTTTCGTGCTAAGAGTGTAAAAAGAAAAGAAATAAAGCAACTCTTTTTAGGTATAAATGTGATGTCAATAATGACATGAAACAAATGATCCCGGGCACGAATCTCTTCCTTCAAAGTCAAGAGAGACCTTAAAGTGTAAAGGTGGTTTCCCGTTAAATAACGATCAAACACTTATTAATAAGTGTTGAAAGGCTTCTTTTAATTATGCTACTTAAGGGTGGTTTTTGCTTTGATGCAACAATTCTAATCTTAAAATAAGAAAGAAAGTGATCAAAGTACTTGTGAGACCGGTGTAGTCTGTTGAACAAGTAGGTAGGAATTAATTTTAAATTGGCTTGGAAAATATAAAATCTCAATAAAAAATTAAACACTGGATCCCAAGGGAAGAAATGTTATGGTGTTTAACAATTTCATAGGAATCACACAAAATAAAAATTTGAGATTTCATTAAGATACATCCGTTAATTCTTTGGTGAAAACTTGAGCAAATTTATTACCGTCAATTCAGATTTGGTGTTGAATTTTGGGTTTCACTCAGCTCGTAGTGGCACGAAACTGAGATCATAAACACAGTTGTTGTGTAACCATAAACCTCAGTGGTAATTTCTGAGAGTCTCAAGGGTTACGTTGATGAAACGAATGTAATGGAGAAATGTAATGGAGATGGTGTAAGAAATTAAAGTACCTCGGCTGCGAAAATAAGGACCAAACAGAAAACTCTTATCTCATGTGAGAAGAGAGTGAGGTAACTCACGATTAGAATAAATGTGGTAGCCTAATCGGGAAGACAAGGTTTGTTTATACCAAGTCATTAAGGCTATTATTCAGAATCTTATGAGGCTTGGGACACATACAGCAGCATGCTTCTAGGGACACTTAAGTAATCCAACAATTATATCCCCATAACCGAACAAACACATAAATAAAATAAGAAAATATTTTTGGAGTTTTTGAGATATTTAAAAAAAATAAAAGAAAATAAAATAATAAAAAAAAATTAAGCAAGAAAAAAAATAAGACTTAGAAAGAGTAAAAAAAACTTTGGAAAAATTTGGTAACCGAACCCGAACGTTTGGTTAGTTTCGGTTGAGAAAAGTTTTGAAAAACCGAACCCGAGCGTTCGGTTGGTTTCGGTTTTGGAAAATTTTGAAAAACCGAACCCGAGCGTTCGGTTGGTTTCGGTTTAAGAAAATTTTGAAAAACCGAACCCGAGCGTTCGGTTGGTTTCGGTTTTGGAAAATTTTGAAAAACCGAACCCGAGCGTTCGGTTGGTTTCGGTTTTAGAAAATTTTGAAAAACCGAACCCGAGCGTTCGGTTGGTTTCGGTTTTGGAAAATTTTGAAAAACCGAACCCGAACCTTCGGTAGGTTTCGGTTTTGGAAAATTTTGAAAAACCAAGGAATTTAGGCTTGCAATTAGAAAATACTTTTGACAATAAAATAAACAACTTTGAACATGAAATGTACAACCAAGAAAACTACCTTTGTGGTGATAAGCGAGTCAGATTATGTAACCGAACCTGAACGTTCGGTCAATTTCGCTTCTTACGTTTGTGGTTGAGAGGTAGTTTGAGAGACTGACTCTGATTCCATCATACCTAGCCCTTGTAAAATTCTGTTGAATAATGCTTCTGGAAGAGCTTTGGTAACTACGTCAGTCAGTTGATCAGTGGTTCGAACAAAGTGTACTTCAACGTTTCCATCTTCCACATGATCTTTGATGAAGTGATACCTCAGTGCTATGTGTTTGGTTTTAGAGTGTTGCACTGGGTTATGACAGATCCTAATTGCACTTTCAGAGTCACAATATAGTGGGATCTTCTTCATATTGAGTCCATAGTCGCGAAGTTGACTCTGGATCCAAATCACTTGGGAGGTGCAGGATGCAGCGGCTATGTATTCAGCTTCGGCAGTAGACAACGACACGCACGTTTGTTTCTTTGATTGCCAGCTAACCAATTTCCCGTCAAGGAATTGACAGCCGCCAGTGGTGCTTTTTCTGTCGAGTCCACATCCTCCAAGGTCTGCATCTGAGTAGGCTTGAACGAAGAAGCCTGAGTTGGAAGGATACCATAGACCTAAGGAGGCCGTTCGCTTGAGATATCGTAAAATGTTCTTCACTGCAAGCATGTGAGGTTCGCATGGGTTTGCCTGAAATCTAGCACAATAACACACAGAAAACATGATGTCAGGCCTGCTAGCAGTAAGATACATTAGTGAGCCAATCATTTGTCGATAGAGCGTGATATCAACAGCCGATTTGTCCAGGGATGGAGTTAGTTTGGTGTCGAATGCCATTGGGACTTTGATTTTGGAATCTCCCATCATGCCAAATTTTGCTAAGAGAGTCTTCGTGTAAGCTTCATGATTGATAAAGATGCCTTCGGGTCCCTGTCTAATATTTAAACCAAGGAAAAAGTTAATAGGACCCATTGAGCTCATTTCAAATTTAGTCTCCATCAGCTTTCTGAATTCAGCTGTTAGGCTGGGATTCGTTGAGCCAAAGATGATATCATCGACATAAATTTGAACGATCATAAGGTGGTTACCTTCCTTTTTGCGAAAGAAGGTTGGGTCAACCGAACCTTGTTTGAATTTGGACATCTTTAAGAATTTAGTTAGCGTTTCATACCAGGCTCTCGGAGCTTGTTTGAGTCCATACACAGCTTTATCCAGAATGTAGCAATGATTCGGATACTTTTCGTTCACGAAACCAGGAGGTTGCTCCACGTACACTGTTTCTTCGAGTTCTCCATTAAGAAATGCACATTTGACGTCCATTTGGAAAACTTCAAAGTTTTTGTGGGCAGCATAAGCAAGAAATATTCTTACAGATTCCAGCCTAGCTACAGGAGCGAAAGTCTCTTCATAATCAATCCCTTCCTCCTGACAATATCCTTTTACTACCAGACGAGCTTTGTTCCGTATAACGTTCCCTTCCTTGTCCATTTTATTCCTAAAGACCCATTTGAGACCAACAACCGAGGCATCTGGAGGAGTTGGAATGAGGCGCTAGACTTTGTTCCTCTCGAATTCGTTTAGTTCATCTTGCATTTCTTGAACCCAATCGGAGTGATCGAGAGCAGTGTTAACTGTCTTCGGTTCAACTTTTGATACGAATGAGTTAAACATGCAAAATTCAACTTTGGAAAATAAGGATGTCTGTTTTGCCTTGAGTTGTGATCGGGTCAGAACCTTTTCAGAGACATCTCCAACTACTTGAGAGATAGGATGATCTCTGGTCCATTTGGTGAGAGGAGGGTAGTTTGGATCAAAGGTTGGGTCCAGTTCAGCATTGATCATTTCTTCTGGCTCGGACTGGCTTTCGTAGTCGTATGACATATCAGCTTGCTCCCCCTCGATGTGTGAGCTTTCAGGAATGCTTTGTGAAACTTGAGCTTCAGAGGTTTCTTGTGGTGCTGGGCTTTCAGGCGTTGATGTACCTTCGGATGGTGAAGCACTTTCGGGAGCAGTTGGAGAGCTTGGCTCCCCCTCAACATGTGAGGTCGGCTGAGTTGATGACGATTGATCCTCCCCCTCGACTGAAGCATCGTTTGATGGAGGTTCGTCAGAATTCGATTCCCCTTCATTCATTCTCCTGGCAGCTTCTTCGACAATTTGCTTCATGTGGTCTACCTTGTTGTCTGCTGCGCCTGCTTCTGAGAGAGTAGCTTTCTTTGGTTCGTCAAATAGCTCCATAAACTTCTCGAATAGATTAGCGATCGAGACTGTGACTTGGCCAGTTTGAGGAAAGATTTCCCCAGCTGTGTCGTCTTTGGCCTGTAGCTTTTTGACATAGCTATCGTCGAAAGTCACATAATAAGTCTCTTCGATTTTTCTCAAACGCTTGTTTAGAACTCTGTATGCTTTGGAAGTAAGAGAGTAGCCCAGAAAGATTCCCTCGTCGGCTTTGACATCGAACTTGTTGCGGTGTTCTTTAGAGTTAAAGATGAAACACCGTGAGCCGAACACGTGGAAAAATTTCACATTGGGCTTCCTATTGTTGAGAATCTCATAAGGTGTGAGCGTGAATCGTTTGTTGAGATAAGACCTGTTCTGTGTAAAACAAGCAGCAGAAATAGCATCAGCCCAAAAATAAAGAGGTAAGGAAGCGAAACTTAGCATGGTTCGGGCAGCTTCACACAAAGATCGGTTTCGTCTTTCAACTATTCCGTTCTGTTGAGGTGTGTAGGGAGCTGAGAAGTTGTGACTTATTCCCTTTTCTGCCAGGAATTCTTCAAATTCTCTATTTTTGAATTCCAGACCATTGTCGCTCCTGATGTTGCGAACCACCTTCTTCAGCTGTACTTCAATCTGCTTGATGAACACTTTCAGCTTATGAGTCGCTTCAGATTTAAGCTTTAGAAAGAACACCCAAGTAAACCGCGAAAAGTCAACAACAATAACAAGAATATACTTGCTACCACCAATGCTTTCGATAGATGATGGACCACATAAATCAATATGAAGTAATTCGAGTGGTTCAACAACTTTCGTGTTAATTATAGATGGATGACTTTGACGACTCTGCTTCCCCATTTCGCATGCAACACACAAATGATCTCTGTCGAACTTGAGCAATGGAAGACCTCGAACATGACCTCCAGTGACAAGTTTGTTGATATCTTTAAAGTTGAGATGAGAGAGTCTTCGGTGCCACAACCAGCTTTCATCAGATTGTGCTTTTGACAACAGGCATATAGCTGGGTTTCCTTTGATGGGTTTGAGGTTTAGAGGAAATATTTCACCCTTACGCTCTGATTTGAGAATTACTTTCTTCGTCTTCTTCTCAATAATTTCAGAACCTTCATCGTCGAATGAGACTTTGAGACCTGTACCTCCAACAAGCTGAGATACACTGATGAGGTTGTGTTGTAGTCCTTCCACGTATGCCACCTTCCTTATAGTGAAATCACCATTGGTAATCATTCTGTATCCCTTTATGGTGCCGAAGGAGTTATTTCCAAACTTGACGTTGCCACCATTTGTAAGAGACCTGTATTCCCTGAGCTCTTCTTTCCTCCCTGTCATGTGACGCGAGCAGCCACTATCGATGTACCATTCTTCGTCAAACTGCTCGTCACTTATAACCTGCAAAAATTAAGCAGATTTAGGAACCCAAAGTTTCTTGGGTCCACGTGAGCCTTTCACAGGTACAGAAATAGTAAGAGAGATTTCAACAAGATATGTTCGTTTTATTAGTGTTGTTTCATCTTTCTTTTTGATGGTAAAAACTTTGATTTTATTAGGATTAGGTGCGTTCGGTTTAGACTCTGGTTTGGATGTAGAAACCTTCTGTTTGCCTTTTTGTTCAGCTGACGAATGAGATTTTTGAGAATGAACAGAATGAACTTTAGAGCGAGATGGAGATGAATTGGAAGAATTAGAAGAATTAGATGAGTGAGATTGAGAGGGCTTAGATTGAGATGACTTCTTGGCTGGAGACTCTAGGTGGCCTTTTTGCTTTTGATCATTGGTGGGACTGACCTTAGAGTTTTGATCTCTTTTGATTTCAGAACCGAACTTTTGCTTTCGGTTGGTTTCGTTCTCTGAACCGAACCTTTGCTTTCGGTTGGTATTCGTTTCTGAACCGAGCCTTGGCTTTCGATTGTTGTGGCTCTCGTGCTTTTTAACAGGATTATTCTCAAACTTTAGATTCTTGTCTTGATGTGAGAAATATGCATTCTGAGATTGCCAGAATTGTTTCCTTTCAGAGAGATTCTTCCTGTATCTCTGGTTCCTTTGACGTTTCTGATTCCTCATCTGCTTCGGTTGATGATGGATGTTGGCTTTCATTTTTGGTTTCTCTTTGGCTGGTTCATTTTGAACTGTGGAAGTTTCACTTTGAACTGAGGAACTAGTGGGAAAGTCTTCTTTTACCGAACTTCCATTTTCTTGAGGAATGTCTTTCATACTGCTGGTACTTGGCACATCGAAATTATCTGGCTTGTTCAAAGGTTCTGGTACGTATCTACCTTTACTTTTCCATGAGGTCCTTTCAGATAAGCCTACCGTTTCATCAGCATTATCGATAGGAGCTGACCAGAAGAAATGATCACAGCCATCAGCATTGTCTTCGTTTACAATAGCTGTGAGTTCAGCAGTCTGATGTTCGGTTACTCCTGTGACCTTGTACACTTGATTTGGAGTGGTCCGAACCTTTTGATATACAACAGCTTTCTCTGCTAAGATCGGGGACTTTTGTAGGGACAACCGAGCGAACTCTACTGAATTTTCTGAAATTAGATTCTTGTGGTTTTCAGGTTCGCTTTTCACAAATTCTGAGCAGTCAACCGTGTCCTCTACCGAAATTTCACTCATATTGTCGTCCTCATTAAGCTCAGATGCATTTTCAACATCAATTTTGTTTTCTGAGCTCAAGTTGGAGTTTAAAGAGTCAAATTTTTGTATGGTTTCGGTTCTCAGTTTAAGTCTATCATTTTCATCCAAAAGGTTTTTAAGCATGTCCTTATGGTCCTTGGATTTAATGAAAGATTCTATTTTGTCCAGTCCATACATATAGGTCGGATTGACGTCATTAGATGATATCACACTCTCACAATTATAAGCTTCAGCATCAATTTCATCCTCCTTAAACTCAAGGAAGGGCAAAATCATGCGATGAATCTTTTGTCCTATTTCACAATCCAAGTGAAGCTGAGTAATATTAGTGTAAAGACGTTTGGCAATTAAACAAAAAACATTTCGCTGTTTCAACAACTTTAAATTGTCTCTCTGTAAATAAATGTTTTCATCTTTTATTTTAACTAATTTTGACTCCTTCAACTCGATCCACATGCGTTGTTCCTCACTCTTCGAAGACACCCTGCTTAATTGATCAGTTAGGTTAGAATTGGTGACTCGAGTTTGAGTTAAACTACTATCTAGATGAGAGATTCGTGAATTAACACTTTTTAGTTCTTTTTCATATGAGCATTGTGGTAATTTAAATGAAACAAATACCGATTGTACCTTCTTGATCAGTTCATCGAGCTCGTTGAACTGCACACTGAGCGGTTTGGCTGTAAAGCACATATCCTGCTGCTCCTTCGGTTCATTGCCTCCACCATCAGTGTTGTATCCCCTCATCTGAGATACTTCGGACACCATCAAGCGCCTTCCTCCACTGCTCTCATCTTTAGCCACACATGCCTTTCCATGAGAAGGCTTCCTCACTTCATCGTCTTCAGAGTCGGTTGACCAAACTTCCACGCCACCGAACTCGTCATCAGCAACCGAACCCTGCACAATTAGAGCATTCATGGAAGGGTTAATGGTAGATTTCTTCTTCCTCATCTCATCAAGCTTTTTCTGCAGCAAAGCTTCCTCATCCTTTTCCTCATCCTTTTCAGCCATCTTTTTGAGAACACAATCCTTAGCATAGTGGTTTTTCCCTCCACAGTAGTAACAGCTTACTCCAGAATCACCCTCTGCCTTCGTTTCCTTCTTAGACTCATCAACCTTCGGTTCATCTTTAACCTTTTCTAAACTATAACTCCCCTGCCAGTTTCGGTTTTTGTTGCTGGGGAATCTCTTCTTAATGAACCTCTTGGGGTTAGACACCATCATAGCATAATCCTCAGCCGTGAGGTCATACTCCTCCAAGTTGAGGTCTTCGTCCTCCATCACAGCTTTACTTTTTGACAAGAGGGCCAACGAACCTAGGCTTGAGACAACATTCTTTTCCTGCAGCACAATTTTCTCCTGAGACTTGAGAATACCCACCAGTTTCGCCAAAGAATATGATTTAAACTGCTCATGGGCTTTAATTGTAGACACCACTGCTCTCCACTCTGATCTTAGACCATTTAAAAACGTAACCTTCTGCTTGATAAGCTTCCTTTCGATGTCATGTTTGATCATCTTGCTGAGAAGATGATTGAAGCGATCGAACGTTTGGGTCACAGTTTCTTCGGCTCCTTGCCTGAATTCTCCAAACTCAGATAAGAGTAAGGTTTGGATAGAGTGTTCAAGATCCTCGTCTGTAGAGTACAGTTCACGAAGTCTATCCCAAACTTCCTTTGCCGTCGTGCATGAACTTACTAACCTGAAAGTGTCGGACTGAAGGGCGAATCTGATCAATCTTAACGCCTTGATATTGCACTGGAATTTATCCTTTTCATCTTGCGCAATATCTTTAACATCCTTCAGTAGATCATTATACTCCTTTTGAGTTTTAATAATCCTTGACGTTGCAGAGTGAGAAAACGGTCCATTAATAATTGCTTCCCAGATGAGGTATCCATTATCCTCAGATCCTATAACATAGTCTTCAAAGTGATGCACCCAGACTTCATAATCATGGGTGTACAGGATGGGAATCTTCGTGGTAGATCCAATGTTGTTCGAAATATTGATGGGATTCGATTGCGACTCGTCCATAATGATCGAATAACCTGTTTAAAGATCAGACTTGTAATAAATCAGATTAGGGCAAAATAATAAATATCAGGATACGTCAATAATGAGATGATGGCTCAATAAATATCAGTAATTGCGGAAAACCCTAATTGAAACCTTTTTCACAGAAAAGAAGTGTATCGATTACACAGCCTCCTGCTCTGATACCAATTGATGAGATTAAAACTTAATCTTGAAGATCGATTAGATCTTAAACAGGTAAATAAAGATTAAACAGCAAGAACACGAAAATAATAAACAACTCAAGAATGAATCAAACGTTTCGAATGATTATAAAACAACCCTCAGAAGAGCTCGATAAAGAACATCAACTGTAGAGGGTTAGAAGGTTTACAGGAACGATAAAGAAAATCAAAGCTATCGTAATTCTATATCTTGTATTCTCGATCGTCATTTTAATATGCATGCAAGCATATTCTTATATAGTAAACCTAACAGGCTCACGGTTGGACAGGCCCAAACCGGAGTACAAAACTATTGGACTAATAATCGAGCCCAATGACGCAATACTTAAACGAATCTTCAACCCAACATATATTATTATATAGAGCACTTAATCCCCATTGTATTTATAGTTGTATATCTTTTATCGGTTGATATACTTAGTTCACTATAAACAATACTCTGATACCAATCGGTCACACCCCAAAACCGGAACGGAGAAAACGTTCGGGGGCGGAGGACGTCATGTTTAGTGTCACAAGACATGCATCATAGTAATCAAAGTAATAAACAAACATTTCCTTAGAAAGAAAGTGTTTACAAAGTATGTGTTCATAAACATAGAATACATATGTAAATAACAAACAAGACTTGAAGCTATACCGCTCCATCTTCTGAATTCCCAGTGCGCGTACATGTCTACTAGTTTCTTGAGAATACAAGTTATTTTGTAAGAGTTGATCAGCATTTAAGCTGGTGAGTTCATAAGATTTTAGTGATGTAAGTAAGTTGTAAGAAAGTTTTAGTAAGTTGTAAGTTCTGTTTAGAAAATTTAGCATGTTCCTCCAGAAAATCCTATATTTCCTGCTTTGGTGAAAGATAAGTAAAAATGTCTCTACAATCCTTTCTATGAGTACTAAGTGGATACAAGTTATATAAAAACCCAGAGTAAACAAACAATCGGTTGTGAGTATCTGCCCTAAGCCCACAACCAAACAAGGAATAGGAAATGAGGCGGAAGACACACATCCCATTGTTTGTTAGATCATTGTTGTATATATAACCCTGGCATAGTCACTTGGTACTCACGGAGTTAACTATAATAGTTCCTTTATATTTTATAAAAAGGTTCTTTAAGAAAACCCTTATTTCTTATAATAAAAATAGTAACCACAGCGGTTCCTTCTATAATCACTTAGTTTATACTAGCTATATATAATCTAATATCGAACAGATAGTTAATTATATGGATCTTCCCTAAGCCCACAACCAAACAAGGAACAGGGAATGAGGCGGAAAGCACACATCCAACTACCTATCGGATATTTATTATATATAACCTTGATGTATAAACTAAGGTATTATAGGATTAACCACCTAAGGTCCTTTAAGTTATATTGGTTTTATAAAATGGATTAAACCCTTTACTGGTAAGTTTCTAGTTTTGTATACCAAAAGTTCTGGTTTGAAACGTATGTTTTGTACTAGAAAACTGTGCATTTAATTAGTGCCCTATGACCTGGCCCATACCTGGTACTCCTTATGATTACTTGGTGTATACGGAATATATATAAAGCTAAGATCGAATGGATAGTAGGCTGGGTGAATCTGCTCTAAGCCCACAACCAAACAAGGAACAAGAAATGAAGCGGAAAGCACACATCCTACTACCTGTCGGACCCGATTAATATATATCCCTGAATGCATACACTAAGGAATCATAAAGTTAGCATTTAGGCCCCCTTCTACTGAATGTACTAGACTCGACCGTTCTGTTTGTCGTTTGTAAAATGTAAGTTTTTCCTAGTTTATAACTATCTTAACTCGAAAATAGCTTGCATTAACTTTCAAGTGGAACTGTCACAATATGAAAGTAATGGGAAAATGTAAGTACCCAGTTGTCTTTTGAATTGACATCCTGACGTACCGATTACCTTAAAACATGTATGTTTTACTAAGGTCATAATGTGATGAGTAGTACCCATACTATATGCTCTCCCTGCAAGAGATTCTAGGGACCAAACGCGACTTCAGCAAACCAGTTGCTGAGCCGTGAAGTAGGCTCACATTAAAGTTATACGATCATGTATACCCAATTTAACTATCAACTTTTGTTTAGAACAATGAGTTAGTGATTCATTGGTATAATTAGATCATGTAGTTGTTCTATTCTATAGCATCTTAGTAAGTTCGTTTTGTTATAGTATCTTAGTATGTTCTTTCTATTATCGTATCTTAGCACGTTCTCTTTGTTATCACGTATTGTTTCTACCTCTTTGTTTCTCTTTATAGTATGCTCTAGTATCTAGTATGAATTGAACCCCTAAACTATACCCCTTATAGTTTACTAGTATTTTACTTGAACTGTTATTGAAAAGACTCATTTATCTACTAAGTTATGTTGGTACTTTAAAAACGGAGTTTTTTTAAACTATAAAGTAACATAAATTTAAAAGAGTTTTTGAACTGTTTTGATCACTTATAAATGAAATAAGAAATCTTTTAAAAGATGTTTATAACAAACATTTACACAATTATCATTGTGTTCAACTTGTATCTGTAACGCCCGTAGATCCGGGCTAGTCAAATTAGAGACGATAAGCATCAAAAATGACTTTTTTATGGAAGATTATTTAGAAGGATTAATCTTAACCAAGTTGTAGTATATGTCACTAGGTTTCTGTGCATATAAAGAACGCCAAAATCCGAGTTATAACGAAGAAGTTATGACCTGTCGAAGTTTCGCGACAGAACCGACACGACACAACGTGATGTAAATAGTGAATTTACGTTAGAGCGATATTTATCCAAAACAATCTAAATGAGAATTGAATATCTCATCGATAGTAGTCCAACAATAAAAAGACAGACGAAAACGGAGTTCAGATGAAGGAGTTATGAGTTTATAACGGAGTTTTCCTGTCCCGGCCTACTAAAAATAATATATAAGTAATATAATTATAATATATTAAAAATAAAGTCAAAATTAGCCAATGGAGTCTAAACGAGAGTTTTAGAGCATAATCTCACCTTCGCGTCGATAGAAAGAACGTCGAAAACGGAGTTCGTATGCGAAAGTTATGAATTTTCGAAGTTCGGGGCGCGAAACCCCAAAACTGTCAGAGACCACGACGTGGCAAGTCCTCTGACACCTCCGAGAGTCCCCTAGATGCAACTTTCAATGGCGTATGCAATGACGACCAAGCCCACGACGTGGAAAAAGGATCCCACGACGTGGCAAGGGCCAAATTTGCCCTATAAATAGATTTGAAGGGCCAGCCGACTATGGTTGCTCCATCCCTTCTCTCCCACTCCCGATACACCCTCTAAGCCCTATTTTAACTCCCCCCCCCCCCCCCCCCCCCGAAGCCCTAGTATCAACCCCGAGACCCGAAGCAAGTCCCGAAGCCCGAAGATCCCGAGAAGAAAAGAGTTTCCGAGCCGAAGCTCTGCCCGCGAGAAACCCGGCGTGTGAAGTGATCCCGGTTTCACCGAAGAATACTACTTCTACAAGCCGCAGTGTTGTCCGATCATCTTCTGATCAGGTGAGTGTATAGTCCCTTTCATAAACACGATTGTAATACAAGTATTGTTTGAATGTATTAAGTATATGTTTGGTGTGAGTGTATAGTCCCTTTCATAAACACGATTGTAATACAAGTATTGTTTGAATGTATTAAGTACATGTTTGGTGTGAGTGTATAGTCACTTTCGTCTTACACATAGATATGAAGTATTTTATAAAATACGTGTTATGTGTATATATAGTTGTTTATATGTGTGAATGTGTGGTCACTTTCTTCTAACACATAAATATTAAGTATTTGCTATGAAATATGTGCTATGTGTATAATATAAAGTTGTTTATATGTGTGAGTGTGTGGTTACTTTCTTCTAACGTATAGATATGAAGTATTTGCTAAGAAATACGTGTTATATGTTTATATATTGTTTGCTTATTTAAGATGAGTGTGGAATGGACGTTTTATATAGTTTTTAAATGAGTTAAACTGTATATGTATTTTATATCTGCGAATATGTTGGGTAGAACATGGGTGGATGAGATAGTTGGTATGTGATAAAATAAGGAGGTATGAAAGATGCTTAAGAATAATATCGGTAGATGCACCAAGTAGTGAATGTCGTAATCTTAGCAGATGCGCTTATAGGATAATGTCGGCAGATGCGCCAAATAGAGATGTCATAATACTAGCAGATGCGCTTAAGAATAATATTGGTAGATGCACCAAATAGAGATGTCATAATACTAGCAGATGCACTTAAGAATAATATTGGTAGATGCACCAAATAGAGATGTCATAATACTAGCAGCTGCGCTTAAGAATAATATTGGTAGATGCACCAAATAGAGAATGTCATAATACTAGCGGATGCGCTTATAGGATAATCCTGGCAGATGCGCTTATAGGATAAGGTCGGCAGATGCGCCTAATAGTGAATGTCGTAATCCTGGCAGAGGCGCTTAAATGATAAAGTTGGTAGATGCGCCTTAAATAACAGTAGAATTTGTGTCTATTCCTTAAAGTCAAATTTTAGGAATGAATGAATAAAGGATAGGTGATTCTTAGGGTAAAACCTTAAGAAATAAAGAAGATAATGGGGATGGGTAATTGGGTTGATTGTTTGATGATTAAATATAATAATTATATTATTGTGGGTTGAAAACCCTATATGCTCACCAGGCTCCCAAGCCTGACCCACTCAGTTTAATTGTATCACATGTATCGATACGAAGCTGCTTTGCATTGAGAGATTATAGGAGATGTAAATCATTAGAGTAAATGAATGTATGTTCTGTTTATGCTTATGTGTCTGTATCGGAACATGACATCCCGAGGTTTTACTATTTAATGAAAATACATTCTTTTTGAGAAATGTTTTGATAAGTTTTTATCATATCTATTTTTGGGAACAAATTCTGCAATCGTTTTCGTTAAACGATTACTCTGATTTTAAAATAAAGCATAAACAAATCGGTCTTTTCTGGCCGTGAAATTGGGGATGTCACAGTATCCCCCCTAAAAGCATTTAAAACAATTTAAAAGATTGATTATGGGGTATGAACTCACCTTATGTGGGTGATTCAAACGAATATGCGCGTAAGGATGAGAAGTTCCACGAATGAAGTCCCAAGACTTAACGAGTTCTAAATGACATATAATGGCATATATTGACATAAATATAGTGTTTAGAAGCAACCAAATGCAAGGAAACACCTCACGATATTAGGAAACACTTTGACCAAGCGTTGGAATCACATTGTGATTCACTAAAAGGGAGTGTACGACCACTTTGAGGAGTGTGCGGCCATGGGTGTACGGCCAGGAGTGTACGGTTGTACACTCATGGTAACAAGTGCACAAAGGTGTGTTTGAATGGTGAGGAAGCTTGTGGGACTATTGTTTATCAAGTCTTGAAGCTAGAATTGCATTTTGAAGGCCCTTTAGGGGTGTTTTGAGGGGTGTACGACCACACATGGGTGTACGGCCGTACACTCCTTATGATCATGATTTTTGGTCAATTTTAAGGTGTTAAACTAGTGTTCCTAACATGTACTAAGCATAGGGAAGGAGTACTTACGATTTGGAGGCTCAAAAGGGTTCATAATCACCAAGAACAAGTGTGTGTTCTTGGTGTTCTTGGTGAAATGGATGAAGATTTGAAGATCTAGCCAAAAGATGATTTCCATGGATGAAATCAAAGGGTGTTACTAGGAGAAGAAGTATAACAACAAATCAAAACGGAAGGAAGGCTTACATTCTTGAAGATCGGGTGAGAAGCTTGATGATAGTTGAGAGAAAACTCGATGTTCTTGACTTGAAAACTGGAGGAATGACTTGAAAATGGAAGGATATCATACTTAGGGAGGGGGTGTATGGCCCAACATGGGTGTACGACTGTACACACATATATATATACGGTCGTACACTCCCTCACATGGAGTGTATGGCTTGATTTTTACTCGAAGAACTTCAGCAACTCGATCCTATACCTAATGATTGAATGTACTGAGCCTTGAACCCTTAAACGGGTTCTAAACAAGGCTAAAAGATAGAAGAAATGAGTCTGATACACTATTGGATTGAATGACTGTACTTTACAAAGCAAAAAATTTTGGGTTGTCACAGAACAGGTGAAGGTTGGTAAAGGAGAAGGTGCATCTGGTGTGATAAATGAAGAAGCGAAGGTAGTTGGAAAGGTGTACACAACCCAAATTCCGACATCAAAACCAACTGTGCCGAAAGCTGAGCCAGTAAGTTCAACTGTTGTTACTAAAAGGCCAATTACGAAAGGCATTGTAATTGGTTCAGTTGGTGAAGGGGGAAGTGGGTCGAAACCTAAGGAAACTCCTATAAATCAAGATAGTGGGAAGAAGATTCTTGTTTAAAAATCCAAAGAAGAAAGAAAGGCTGAGATTGAGGCAGAAATGGATAAACAAAGACAAATTGCAAGCATCTTGAGGCTTCGACAAAACGAACCTCCGCATTTGAATAAGGGAGATCCAAGGAAGCTGCATGGTTACGAGAATATCGAAGCCAAAGTATATTTTAATGAGATGTATGAATTTGAGAAAATTCCCAGGAAAAGTTATGCTATTGAGAATTCGGATTTGAATCAACTTGATCTTCCCATCAACGAAATGTTGTTTCTTACTGCACAGACAAGGTGGTGGATAGATTCAAAAAGTAGGTGGATTTTATACACATGAAATTAAGGTTTCATGCTGTCTTGGGAAAAGATCATGAGGATGTTTGGTCGTTTCTGAAAATTACTCAAGTGCTAAGCATTTCGAAAGGTGAACTCTTTGAAAATATGCTACAAAATTTTTCGATATCATGTAGTATGGGCGAACAAGGTTCCTTTTGAGTTTTCTATTGCTGATTTCCCATTGATGAACTTGAATGACTTGATTCAAGTGGCATACATACTCAAAGACATAGATGCTTCAAAACTTCAAAATACCAGCAAAGAGGAGTTACATTTTGGGATTTGGTCACACCAAATTGTTTATAGACAATTATTATGATATTCTAGCATTGACCGATGTTGAGTTCGCAACTTCGATTGGAAAAGAAGTAACAATTCCACAATAAAAGGTTTTAAGTGAAGCTGTGTTGAAGAAATATGTGGATGGTGAAATTTGTTTGAAGCCATTTGGGTTAATTTTTGCTGGAAAGAGTAAGAAGGGAAAGTCATTGAAGTATTTTTTCCAAACAAGTGAAGTCGAAAGATATACAACTACTCACTATACAAACTTCATTGTGCGTATAAATAGTTGTAAGAAGAATAATGATGGGGATAAAGCTGAATTAAAGAAAATAATGAATTGGTATGCTGAAATTCGAAGAACATTACACATGGCAGGTCAACTTTTGATCAACTGATTTCGACATTGCTTACAAAGGGGAAGATTGTTAGGGTCAAAATTAGGTTGTAAGATGTCGAAATTGTAATGTTATTTTACAAAGGCATTATATGTCGAAACTTAATGTTTTAGTCATTTGTAATTTTTTGTATGCTTTAATATGGGATATATACAGTAAAGTCCTAATATTTTCATCGATTTGACAAGAAAGTCCTAAACTTTATTTTTTTGACAGTAAAGTCCAAATTACCGGCAGTTTTTGACATTTTTACCATTTTTTCCTGGTTAGCCGGTAATTAGGACTTTTTTGTCAAAAAAATGAAGTTTAGGACTTTCTTGTCAAATCGTCAGTTAGGATTTTACTGTCAAAAAAATAAAGTTTAGGATTTTTTTGTCAAATCGTTGAAAATATTGAGACTTTAGTGTATATATAATTTTTTTGGGTTAAAAATTTAATGGTCTAATACTCTTTAAGCATAAGAGTTATTGAAACTTTCTCTAATCAGCTAGATCCTATTGAAATCCTTTATGTTTGCTTCTTGTTAAATCGTTTTTTTAATCTCAACAAACCGACATTGAAAAAAATTGAGATAATCAAGAAAGAAAGAAAGAACCAGGGTTGTGTTGGCTTTTTGCACTCTCAAAAATGGAGAAATTAGAAACCTAAAAAAACGAAATTGCCCTGACTTTATACAAACACAAACAACACATGCCTAGTTAAAAGGGTGTGAATGTGGAGAAGGGAAAGAAAGGCAATTTCGTTTTTTTTTTTCGGTTTCTTATTTCTCCATTTTTGAGACTGCAAAAAGCCAACACAACCCTGGTTCTTTCTTTCTTTCTTGATTATCTCAACTTTTTTCAATGTCGGTTTGTTGAATTAAAAAAACGATTTAACAAGAAGCAAACGTAAAAGATTTCAATAGGATATAGCTGATTAGAGAAGGTTTCAATAACTCTTATGCTTAAAGACTATCATATCATTAAATTTCTAACCAAAAAAATTTATATATACACTAAAGTCCCAATATTTTCAACGATTTGACAAAAAAGTCCTAAAGTTTATTTTTTTGACAGTAAAGTCCTAATTGAAGATTTGACAACAAAGTCCTAAACTTTATTTTGTTGACAAAAAAGTCCTAATTACCGGCTAACCGGGAAAAAAGGGTAAAAGTGTCAAAAAATGCCGGTAATTTGGACTTTAATGTCAAAAAAATAAAGTTTAGGGTTTTCTTGTCAAATCGATGAAAATATTGGGACTTTACTATATATATCCTGCTTTAATATTCTTCTATAAATAGGGGAGTTACTTAGAGTTAGATAATAACTTTGGAGTCAGTCTTGTCTATTGTTCTCTCTGTAACCTTTGAAGCATAATACGAGCTGAAATAAGATCATATTTACATTTTGTGTTCATAATTCTCTTTACTCTGATTTACATTTCATTTCTCAATTCAATACTTCATCAGTGACAAGTAATATTTATTTAAAAAAAAATAAAGGGATTCTTACATAAATAACCTCAATATTTCTTTTTAAAAAGTATTATTTAATCAAAAAGTATAATCATATCCAATAGATTGACTTTCCAAATGGATGGGGTTTCATTGGGATTATACGGTAGCGGTAAGAGTTAGATAAAATTGCATAATAATATTAGAAACCTAAGTTTTCCATGTCAGATCATTCAAAAAGAGATTGAAACGAAGAGGGTGAAAGTCAAACACAGGACCAATCAGTTTTGAGATATTCGTGTTTACTGTTACAACAAGTAGCTATGTTAATAATGTTATAATTATATCTTTTATGGAGTTTATACCGTGATTTGTTATTGCATATGTAATAATACTGTTGCAGAATCATGACCCAACAAATAGATTGTGTAATGACACCCGATGGATATGTAAAAGTTTTCAACACAATGTTATTGATGCCGAAATAGTTGTTTGTCAACATGTTGGAAAAATGGTATTTTTTCCAAAGATTCCTCTATGTCTGTTTGAAGATGACATGTTCTCATTCAAGCTGAAGTGAACAATTTCCAATTCGATTATGTTTCTTTCACGACGAAATTTAATAAAGCTCAGGGAGAAACAATTCCAAATGTAGGTATTTATCTTTCAGAAATAGTTTTCTCGCATGGTCAACTTTATGTAACATTATCCAGAGGGATATCATGTGTCAATATAAAAATATTAGTGAACTCTGACTAACAATTCAACGCAGTGAAGTTTATACATCAAATATGGTGTATAAAGAAGTATTGCACAATTAATAATACACACTCAATCATGTGGTCATGTACATTTGTAAAGAATCTTAATTTGTCATTTTTAATTCTTATTGATTTTTTTATGCTAGCATGTCTCTTATTGATAATTGTTTTCTATTTAGTAAACTATTTGCACAAAAGAACAAAATAATTAATCGCCTCTAGAAACTAATTTCTGAAAAAAATTATTTGCACCCGTTGCTTGGCGGGTAAACGGCTAGTGTGTGTGTCTATATATATATATATATATATATATATATATATATATATATATATATATATATATATATATATATATATATATATATATAGGTACAAAAATCAAATATCACAATAAACTATAATAAGTATAGTTTAGGTGAACCTAACACTATTGTAACATGTTGAGCAAAGTGTATGAACACATTGAAATTTAAATATAACTTGTCATGCTATTTTGTTATCATGGAAAAGTGATAATCATAAATATAAAGAATTACATTACTACAAAACATTTATGATATATTATAATCGGTATAGTTTATGGGTCATTTACACTATTTTTTCATTTTGGGGCGAACAAATAATTATTTAAAGATATAATTATTTTACACTATGAAATTTCTATGGAAGGTTATTATTCCACTTACAAAAGGGTTTTCATTCCACTATACGTAAACTCATTGAATCAAATTTTATGAGCCAAAATCTTTACGTACAGTTCAGTCTACCTACAAAAGTCATGTATTATAACCGGAGTCTCTAGTAAGAGAGCGTGATAGTTGTGTATAGATATATCTATATGGGACTGACAATCCCGCACTTAAGCTGCTTGCAATAGCTAGACCGGCAGGTCTGGGGTGACAAATGTCATAACATTCTGACGTCTGAAGAACGTCATAACAGGCCATCTATGTCATTGGCATGGTTATAATAACTTACATGGGGAAACAATGATACTTTTAGTTTACGTGAAAACATAAATTGAAACGGTTTTGTATAAATTAAAACTGCATATTACTACTTTAAGTATGGAAATACTTGTACATTTCGGTCTTAGGGTTCTTCTAAGACTACAACTCATTTATAAAGAAAATATCGGATTTTTTTTTTGAAATAAATACTATCATTTTACAAGGAAAGACTTACATTTCACTCATACAAATTCTTATGAACTCACCAACTTAATTGTTGACACTCTTTCAAAACTACTTGTATTCTCAGATAATCACCAAAACAGGTAACTATCAACTTTTGAGGATAGGACGTTAAGGCGTCAGAAAAATCATTTTTATCATCATAATGCAATTAATTTTAAAACATGTAACTCATACAACAATGTAACATTTTCAATTATATTTATGATGGTTGTGTTTGCTTTGGTCACTATTATTCTCTATGTTATGATACAATATATGAAAATCATCCGCCCCCGGTGTAAGTCCCCAATCTGCTTGTGTATCAGTCAGATCTGTTTGATTGTGCGGAATCTCAATCAAACGGATAATGCCAGATCACAATAGAAGAGAATAAGAAGAAGAATAATATGAATCTTGTATGATATGATTAGAATGAAGTTCCTTACACAAGATTCACACACTTACACACACTTATGCTCCTTTCTCTCTCTCTTGGCCATACACAATCTTCTGTTCATCTATCCCTCCTCACCCACCTAACACTTATATATATATATATATATATATATATATATATATATATATATATATATATATATATATATATATACTTGGGGAACATGGGCCGTAAATGGGTTCACGACCATAAATGGGTTTACGACCATGAACTGGTTTACAGCCGTAAACACTCACCTGGCCGTGAACACAGCCACAAACACTTATTACATAATAGAAACATATATTTTCCTAGAAAACTAAAGTATAAACCAATATTTTAGACCTAACACCCGGAAATTTCTGTCATCCTAGTTTGGGGGTGTGACATCACTCTCATATATATTGAAGTTATCTATACTACATATCACGTATAGACGCTAAAGAATCAAAAACTGATTAATGAACAAAGCTAGAAGACAACAAATCTGAATATCTGGTGAAGATAACTTTTATGCTTTGTTTTTAAAGGTGACAACAACTTTTTCTTAGATATATTTAGACCAGATGAAGAAGAAATAAAAGTCAGCAGACTATTGCGTAATTCATCATTATATAGCAACTCCACTTTAGCTCGAAGCCCTTCCACTTTAGCGTTATATCACATTTGGTCCTTGTTATCCATTCCATATTCCAAATCTGATCCTTAAGCTTTTCATGACAAAAAAAAACCATTATTTTATGACAAAACTGCAAGATTGGTCCCTATGGTATTCAAAACACTTTGGATGGGGTCCAAAAATTTTCCCACTTGCATAGAAGGTCCAAAATCAAGTTTTTCCGTGATTTGGGTCCATGATGCACTTTAAAGGTCATTTATACCCTTTTCATTTCTTTCTTCTATTTTTTTTGTTTATTTTAGTATTTAAATAATTAAAATAAAATCTCAACCTACCCCATCCCAACTCTCTCCACCGGTCCCTCCTTATTCCTCTCTCTCTCTCTCTCTCTCTCTCTCTCTCTCTCTCTCTCTTTCACACACACACAAACACACACACACACACTATCTTTCTAATCATTGGTATGAATCGATTTAGCTGCTAATAATCGATTGATTATTTGTCATCGTTTGAGTTGTCTTCTTTCATGAACCGATTTCCAGTGAGAATCGATTGATTCCTGGAAACCGATGGTTCATTACAATGCTTGCTAAGTAAACAAAATCTATTTTAATTAATATTGGTTATTGAAAATCGAATTGTGATGAAAAATGATACTTGCTATGTAGAAAAGAAAACCATCTGAGAAGCATTTTCATCTTCAAGGACCGGTAAGGTATTGGAACTGATGGTCACCTTATAATCACTTCTGGGTTTTTGATCTTCATCACGATTGGTCTATTGGAGATAGATGGTCGTTGTTTATCTGGAAATCTATGAAGAAGGTAAGGGATGAATATGGTATTTTGATTGGAATTTGATGGGTTCTAGGCCTTGATTCCTGTATAAGAGATATACAATGTATGATTTTCATTTGTGATGCAGTTTTAGATCTTGAAATCCTCTTTAATAGCACATTTCTTCTTCATCTGAATCTGCAAATGGATCGATTTTAAGATTTTCCCAATAATTTTGTTTTGATTTTTTGGCATCAGCTATGTAAGAGCTATAAATGCCAAAAATTTTATCTATTATTTGTGTTGATGAATGGGGATTTGTTTATCGATCCTTGTGAGTTTTGAAATAGGAAGGTAAGATTAGTCGAACGGAGTTTTCGAATGTATGATTTTTCATTTGTGTTACTGTTCATGGTTATGAAATGGGTGTTGATGTATTTGTTTTTTGTAATTTATGGTTATCCAATGAAGATGAAGACTGGAACATAGGTGAGTTTTGCAGGTTGATGTGCATAGAGGGGATGGAGACATCAATAATGGTGGTGTGTGTAGGTGTGTGTGTGAGTCAAAGAGAGTAAGAAAGTCAAAAAGAGAGAGAGAGAGAGAGAGAGAGAGAGAGGGAGAGAGAGATTAGGGGAGGGGGCGGGGTTATGGGTGAGAGATGAGTAGGTAGATATTTTTTTTATTTTAAATTGTAAATGTATTAATATAGATTTAAAAATTTGAAAAAAGAAATGAAAAATGCTAAAATAGTCTTTTCAAGTTATTTAAGGACTAAAAACATGGAAAAACCTTGATTTTGGACCTTCTATACAAGTGAAAAAGTTTTTGGACCTCATCCAAATTTGTTTGAATACCACATAGACCAATCTTACAGTTTTGTCTTATTTTATCCCTACAAAGTACTAGCACCACAATTAAGCCCATTTTCATTTATCCTCCCAAATACAAGATTGGAACTATTATTTATTTTAACATAAAGGAATCGAAATGTAGAGTTAATAAGTTTATATTCGATTATTATTATTATTATTATTATTATTATTATTATTATTATTATTATTAGAGATAATTACAAAAAATAATCCATATGATTTGTTGTTTTTTAGTCTATATTGTAATTTCAAAATTATATAGTCATTTTGAAAGTTGTTCGTTATTGGAAAAACGACATAGAGTACGGATTGATTATTGATACCCGTGTAGTATGTTGATTAGTGTCAAAGTGTTAACCAAACATGTGCGAAAAAGAAATATCCATCAAAACATTTGATAAATAGAATGAAGCCCATGTTATTAGGTTTAAAATCGTTTTAGGTTATCAATTATTTTTATATACTTATAAAAGAGACATTTTTATTTGCACCACATGCATTTGAAACCTTATGATTTTTCAATTTCTTTCTAATAATTATTAAAAATTGGTCAATAATGTTAAATTAATATAAAAACTAAAATTTAATCATAAATTAACTAAACTACAATATTAAAATATCATAGTTTACTCATATTTATAAAATTATGACTTAAACTCTTTAAAATATTATAGATTATATATTAGTTTAAAAATGTTGTCGTATGTGATCAATTTTCATTTTAAAGTCACAATTTTTTTATAATTTATGATTTTATGCAAAATAGTTAAATTATTAATTTCAATATAATGTTAAACGGTTAACTTAAATCAAAATTTCAGTTAAACCTGAAAAGTAATCGAAAGAGTAATTTATAAATAGTTAAAAGTTATAAATTATAGTCTTAAACATATATTATAATCCTAAATTAACAAAAAAAAAAAACATTAAACTACTTTTTGTAATCATTAAGAAATTTCAAATAAATAGCTTAAATTAACTTATAATAAGAATAATTAAAATATATTATATAAAAATTATAATGTTATCTTTAAAAACAAAAACAATATTTGTTATTTTAAATAATTACAATAAAAAAAACTAACGATATTCATCAAAAAACATTCTAAAAAGTTAAATTTTAAAACCAAATTAAAATAGTTATCAGTTTCCAAATACATTATTTTAAATAACTTACAAAAACAATAATTAAAAGTAACATTTTATACAAAAATTATATTGTTCTCTTTAAAAATAAAAATAATGTTTGATGTTTTAAATAATTACAATGATAGAAATTAAAATCTAAAACAAATAAACTTTTTTAAATTAATTAATCATAACAAAAGCTATAAAAATCATTAAACTATATGTTATATTTAATTTTATTCATAAGTAACCTACATGTATAGAGCATTGAGACAATTAAGATTATAAAATTTTAAAAATATCACATTATCATATAATTCAAAACAAACAATGTTTATATCAGTATATTATAAGATTTATTATATAAAAGCTAAAAACAACGTCATTGATATATTTAAAACACATATATTTGCAAAGATTTCAAATAGAAAAAATTGCAAAAGTGGTCCCTGTGGTATACATTTTTTTGGGGTTTTAGTTCAAACCACGACTTTTTTGGATTTATGGTCCTTTTGAGCTAGTTTCGTTGCGCTTTTGGTCCCTCGGTAAATTGAAATGACTGTAATGCCCTTCTGATATTTTTTTTAATGTTTTTTCTATTTAATTTAAATGAAAAAGAAAATAAATAATTAGAATGACCCACATTCTCTCTCTCTCTCTCTCTCTCTCTCTCTCCCGTACAAATCATCTGAAGAACCCATCTTCGTCTTCCTCACACTCCTTCATCCAAAACTACGCTTGTTAAAAATGATATCGGAATACCTGGAACCTGAAATTCAGATGAAGAAAAAACCCCACATAAATAATTTTTGGGTTTTCTTTCTCGGTCTATAATATACCAGAAGACAATCTTCTTCATGTTGGAGCTTGAAACCCGCTGGAACTCACCTCCAGCTCCTTTTATATTTGCTGACATCCACATTCTTCTCCTATTATCTTTGCTGAAATCATAAATCTTGACAACTACACCTACCATATTTTGGTTTGATGTCCAACAAAATGGAGAACAAAAATATTGGGTTGATTCTTGGATCTGTACAATCGGATTCCCTCAATCGAGACTTTAACCCATATGATTAAGGGCTTATAAATCCACTTTGCAGGCCACCGAGGTGGTCTCCGTTTCATTCACTGACGTGGGTGGTGGTATTCCATTCTCGATGCTTCCTCCATGCTAGTTTGACTCGACAAATGGATTCTCGATGAACATACATAATCGATACAGGTGTGAAGATGATGAACTTGTTAGTGTAAAAATGACGATGACTCAAAGTATGTGTTCCTAGAATTGAGAGAGGGTAGATCGAGATCAAACTCACTCATAAATATTGGTGTTTCGTGATGTTTAGCTTGAAATAGAATGGCAGAGAAGGAAGCCCTAGATTACAAAAACTTGGATTGATCTTGAATTTCTTGTACCAAAGCTCACGTCAACAATGATCAGAACATATATACATATATGACCTAAATTTCAAAACGTTGGGACCTCTTGTTGGGGTGATTTGTTGGCTGGGAGGAGTCAGCGACCTAAAAGTTGGAGGAGAGGAGGATGGGGGCGGAGACGTTGAAGCCATAGATAGTGGCGTCTTGGAAGACAAATCGAGGTTTTTGGGCTGAAGAATTGCCCATCTGATAAGTATTTGCTTGATTATTTTACGTTTCTTACCACTGTGGTGGTGGCACTGTTTGACCGACAATGAAGATGGGTCGGGGAAGAAAGAAGATGGGGTGGGACTTTTTTTGACTTTTTCTTTACTCTATGTGTGTGTAAGAGAGAGAGAGAGAGGGGGGGGGGGGTGGGTCCTTCTTATTTTTTTAATTATTAAAATAAATTAGTATTAAATTTAAAAAAGAAATGAAAGAAAAATGAAAAATAAATACCCCAAAGGTATTAAAGTCATTTTACTATTCAGAGGAATCAAAAACGCAACAAACTAGCTCAAAAGGACCATGAATCTAAAAAAGTCGTGGTTTGGACTAAAACCCCAAAAAATACATACCACAAGGACCATTTTTGCAATTTTGTCTTTCAAATATATTGTTGTATTCTGCGCAACGAAACGCCAACTTAACCTATGTTGACTACAAAATGAAAATAAGCAAGCTTTAATAAAAAAATACCAACAAAATAACATAATATATTGGGATATATACAATAAAGTCCCAATATTTTCATCGATTTGACAAGAAAATCCTAAACTTTATTTTTTTGACAGTAAAGTCCAAATTACCGGCAGTTTTTGACACTTTTACCCTTTTTCCCCGGTTAGCCGGTAATTAGGACTTTTTTGTCAACAAAATAAAGTTTAGGACTTTCTTCTCAAATCGTCAATTAGGACTTTACTGTCAAAAAAATAAACTTTAGGACTTTTTTGTCAAATCGTTCAAAATATTGGGACTTTAGTGAATATATAATTTTTTTTGTTAGAAATTTAATGGTATGATACTTTTTAAGCATAAGAGTTATTGAAACCTTCTCTAATCAGCTAGATCCTATTGAAATCCTTTACGTTTGCTTCTTGTTAAATCGTTTTGTTAATCTCAACGAACCGACATTGAAAAAAATTGAGATAATCAAGAAAGAAAGAAAGAACCAGGGTTGTGTTGGCTTTTTGCAGTCTCAAAAATGGAGAAATTAGAAACCTAAAAAAACGAAATTGCCCTAGCTTTATACAAACACAAACAACACATGCCTAGTCAAAAGGGTGTGAATGTGGAGAAGGGAAAGAAGGGCAATTTCGATTTTTTTCGGTTTCTTATTTCTCCATTTTTGAGACTGCAAAAAGTCAACACAACCCTGGTTCTTTCTTTCTTTCTTGATTATCTCAATTTTTTTCAATGTCGATTCGTTGAGATTAAAAAAACGATTTAACAAGAAGCAAACGTAAAGGATTTCAATAGGATCTAGCTGATTAGAGAAGGTTTCAATAACTCTTATGCTTAAAAAGTATCATACCATTAAATTTCTAACAAAAAAAATTATATATTCACTAAAGTCCCAATATTTTGAACGATTTGACAAAAAAGTCCTAAAGTTTATTTTTTTGACAGTAAAGTCCTAATTGACGATTTGACAAGAAAGTCCTAAACTTTATTTTGTTGACAAAAAAATCCTAATTACCGGCTAACCGGGGAAAAAGGGTAAAAGCGTCAAAAACTGCCGGTAATTTGGACTTTACTGTAAAAAAAAATAAAGTTTAAGACTTTCTTGTCAAATCGATGAAAATATTGGGAATTTACTGTATATTTCCCTAATATATTTCTAAATAATACATTAACAACTGAACTATATTGAATTATCTTAAAAATTAAAAAACACGTGCTGAAACTACCACCAATTTTGTGTTCTTAGCCATATTCACCAAATCTCTACCATTTTTGAAGAATCGAGAGCTGATTTGAATTCAGAATGGGAACAAAATCAAGAACAGCAGAGATAGTCGAAATGGAGGGTATGTGTGTGGGCCATTTCTTATTTATAATTTATAAATAGCATATTTATCTTGATAAAAAAATGTACAAGAAATACCTAAGGGGTAGAACAGTCTTTTCAAGTTTGACAAGACCAAATCTACAACCAAAAACTACAGGGACCAACTTTGCAAATTTTCTGTTATTATTATTCATTATTATCACCACATTGTGATCGATGCAATAAGTAATCCATCCAAAAAAAAATTGATTGAAATTGTATCAAGTCAAAAAGCTATGTATGATGTTTAAGATGATCTATTTATCATATCTACAGCCCCCCTCATGTTAGTAATCCCAAGAGTTCAATCAAGCAAAATCTAAAATGAACAAGGGTATAACTGGTATTTTGATGATCTAGTTTCCTGATTGTTATAGAAACCAGGAAAATGTAAACTTATTTTCTTTCATGATCAACTTTGGCTTAATCACATAATAAAGTGAAATTATTGTATCCCATATTGCAATTCCGATTCCGATTCCAATGTTTGAGTCAACTGTCAACCCACAGGCTGAGTTCCATTCCATGCCTGATTCCCATCATCAAAATCATTTGTCCTCCGGTAATTACCACCTTCTTGAAAATATGATATTCCAGTCCATACCCCTCGAACAAGTAATATGCTTACAAAAACTACACTTCCAAGTGTACAAACCACCTGCATAAATGTTAAATAATGTAAAAAACACATCTTTTCTTATCCTTTGATGATGCCTTTTAGAGAAATTTAAAATTTCTTACCTCAAGGAATGCCTTTAGAATCCAAAAGAATGCCAGAATTATAACTCCATTAACAGAGAATCCCACCTATATAAGGCATTGAGCATATAGTAAGTTAGTAAGGTAATCAAGAATTAACAATCTCAACGTAAGAATGCAAGATCCAAAGTATTAGATGAAAGTTTAGGTTAATTAAAGGTTGACATTGAATACATATCGAGAACAGAAAGAAAAGCTGCTGACTTTGCATATATAAAAAGGATCAAATCGGGAAAGAAAAAATCTTTGTTGTTCGTTTGTATTGGGTATAAACGAATAAATCAGAAAGAAATTTGAATCGAGTTTTCCCCAATTTTAATTATCTGAACTAAATTGTACCAAAAATCAGCTAAAACCCTCAAATTGGATCAAATTGATAACTTGAGAAATGCAAAGCAGTACCAATTTGGTGGGGATATTGATAGGAAGAACAGATCGAACGGCTTTGCGAGCTCGCTTAGATATCTTCTTAAACACGTTCTCAACAAACCTAATCAGAAGATCCATGCTCCTGTCATCTTCCTCCTCCTCCTCATCATCTTCGTCATCGTCTTCATCGTAATCTCCGGAAAAAGTCATATCATTACGGTTCCGATTCCATATCCTAGGATCCGCCGCCGGATTCTCACCTTCCTGATCCATCGAGTCATCAATTGAAGAGTTCCCGACAGTAGATAGTAAACGTAGTTAAATAATCTGACATCTGGAAATAACCTGAGGATAATTAGGAGGACGGCGGGTAGCTTGGAGACGTAAAGCAGGAGTTCGAAGCAGAAATGGGCGGATGAAGGAACTGGAAGAGATGGAGAGATACTGTAATTGGCTTGTTCGAATAATGGTTAGAGACTGTCGAGATGATGATGCTGGTGATAGAGAGATGGCAGATGCCGCCATGGTGTGTACGGAAGAAACTGCTGGTGAAACTCCGATGTGCGGTTGTCAAAGCTGCACCCCGTGTCAACTGTCAGGGGGTGGTTTCGGACTGTGAGTAGATGAACCCCAAATATCATTTTCTACCAATCTATGAAGTAAGAAAGACGAAAATTGCAAAAATGGTCCTTATGCTTTATCATTCTTTTTGGATATAGTCTAAATCATTTTAAAAATTATGGGTATGGTCCTTTCATTGAAAAAGTTTTATGTCCCTTATGTATATATTTAGAACTAAAACTATAATAAAGATGACTAATATAAGTGCAAGGCTTAAAATCTTTTTCTCTTATGGTTTGTTGAAAGGAAATTAGGTAACCGAAGTTCACGTACGCACCATAAAGACGGTTGTTTTCGAAAAGATATATTGTAGATCTATGATAAATCATGATTTTGCAAAGGAATATCTTCTAGAGAACTTGGGATCTGACCAATGAGGTTATTTCGACTGAGGGTTAACCATGGAATACATTTTCCTAAATTAAATGGTATGGAACCGTTCAATTTATTTAACCTATGTGAAGTTTAATTAGAAACACAAGTTTCCCCAAAAAAAAAAACCACAAATGTTACATATATTAAAAGAAATTATATTCGAATAACATAACATAACAAAGTTTGTAAAATTGAAAGAGGCATTGATAAAAAAAATCGTCTAAATGAGAGTAACATTGATCTTTGAAAGAATCAATCTTAAATTTGAAATATATTTGTTTTAGGTTTCATATTAACTGACTCTTCGGTTTACATTCTATAATATTAACACCAACAAAGAAGATGTGGTTGTGGGTTATAAACATTTTTTCTTGTTTGAAAAAAAAAAGATAATGCTTTAAAAAGATAATATATTTTTTGATTTGGATATATTTGGTTACTGAGGGTTTTTTTTTTCGTCCACATTACCCCTTCAACTTGTTAAACTGTACACATTCAGTCTTTATGACCGACTACTCCAACTTAGCCGGTAAAAATGACTCAACAGGATAATATATTTCTCACTTTATACATATTTAGTCCTTAATTTCTCACATTTAGTCATTAATATTTTTTTTGTTGCGAAATAAGTCATTTAATCACTAATTTAGTACTTATTAATATGGGTGAGTGCAGTGCGGTTTGGTACAGTTATTAGCCAAAACCTCACCACTAACCACAAATACGGTTAATCCATTTTCAAAACTGTTTGGTGCGGTTATTTTTGCGGTGCGGTTAAGCGGTTATTTTTGCGGTGTGGTTATGTTTTTTCTGTGTTGCGGTTATTAACCGCATGGATTTGGTGCTGTTATTTTGTGTTATTTTTAACCACAGTTTAGAGCTCAAACGGTTCTAAAAGTTCAATTATATTACGTGTAATAAAAAAACATAAATTATAAGACAATTAACTTACATCACAAACAATTAATATCTTAACAACGTCAAATCAATAGTAATTAACTATAAATTTCTTAAAATTGTCTAATTTCATCATTTTTCAAAGTTAAACATAACAAAAAACCAACACTTTTGTCTTCTACTATTTTATTCATCTTTCATTCATAAAACGTGTCTTATTTTTAATATTTAATATATTAATAATTAATAAAAAAATTATATATAATATATGCGGTGCAGTGCGGTTTTTTAAAACTAATAACCGCACTGCACCGCAAATTTGCAGTTTTTGAAAAACAGAAAACTTCACCATCGGTTTTTATTGCGGTTGCGGTTTATGCGGTTAATTTTAGTTGTGGTGTGGTTTTTGCTCACCCCTACTTATGAATGATTTCTTAGGTTTTTCTCACGACATCTTACGTGAGACATTCATTAATGAGGTGTTTGGGGCTTTTGATGCTTACGTCCATCGAGATATCAACTACAACTTTCATTTAGATTGTTCCCGTTAAAAAGTAATATATTTTTAGTTACGATCTGTTGAGTTATGAAGTGTTGCATCATTGGGCTTTTGTCTAGGTCCGTTGTATTCTCGGTTATGGGCATGTCCAGCCGCATTACATTTATTAGGGTTTACATTATATAGTGCATGCATGCATCTTAGTATGTACGCTTTTAAAAGTTTTCTCTTGATTGTATTGTAACCCTAGCACACCTCTACAGTAGAAGTTCTTCTGAGGCGTTGCATATTAATCATTCAACACCTGTTTAATTCATTGCGTGTTCATGTTTTTATTTGTTTTCTTGATTTTCTTGTTAAGAATCTATTCAATCTTAAAAGAGTTTTCGACTCATCAATTGGTATCAGAGCAGGAGACTGTGTAATCTATACACATCTCTTCTGTTGAAGAAGGTTTTAGGGTTTCTGCTATTATCGTATATGTTAGAGTCGTCATCTGGTTATTGACGCTGCTCTTAGATCTCGATCTTACCCTAACTCAGTTTACTAGTCTGATTCTTGACAGGTTATCAAAACAAATCATCATGTCACACGACGACTCTCATTCCAACCTCATTAACATCTCCAACAGTATCAGATCCACCACGAGAATCCCGATTTTATATACTCAAGATTATGAAGTCTAGACGCATCAGTTTGAAGACTATGTTCTTGGCTCAGCAGTCTGGGAGGCTATTACCTTGGGTCCGTTTGTTCATTTTGGAACAAATAAAACCATCAAGACGCAAAAGGAATATAATCAGCTTATGATCGACGTGGAGAAAGTTCCTCAAGACGAGAAGGAAAAACTGATGAGCAACATTAAAGCCATGAGAATGATTAGATTTTCCTAACAGTCTGATACTTTTCGTCTGGTTAGTTCATGCACAACAGCAAAACAAATCTGGGCTAGGCTTAAGGAGCTATATTCCACATATGAGGATCTAGAGCATTCAATTCAAACTCTTCTACTTTCATAATTTGGTGACCTCAAGCAAAAGCCAGAAGAAAAACTCATTCAAGCGTTCGATCGTTTCAATCATCTTCTCTGCAAGATGATCAAGCACGGAATAGGCAAAGTAGTGATCGAACAGAAGGCCACTTTTATGAGTGGCCTAAGACCCGAATGGATGGTGGTGGTTTCAACTGTGAAAGCTCATGATTAGTTCAAAACCTATTCATTGGCGAATCTTGTGGGAATAATCAAGTCACATGAAAATGTAGCGACTAAGGAAACGAAAGTTGTGTCTAGTATGGGATCTTTGGCCCTTCTCTCAAAGAGCAAGAACGTGGCTGAAGACGAAGAAGAGTTGGATCTCTTTGAATTTGATCTGACAAATGAAGAATATGAATTAATGGTCTCTAATCCCAAGAAGTTTGCTCGTAAAAAGTTCCCCACTTCCAAGAACCGAAACTCGCAAGGGAGCTACAGTTCCGAAAAGGCGAAAGAGGAGGTTTAAAACGCTCCTCAGCAAGAAGAAGTGAAGAAGGAGAACAAGCTTGTAGGTGACTTCGGATATGATTGCAATTTCTGCCACGTGAAAAATCACTTTGCCAAAGATTGCATGTTAAGGAAGATATCTGAGAAGAAGGATGGAGAAGATGATGAAGTGTACCATTTACACAAGCTGGAGGAAATAAAGAAGAAGAAAACCTCTAATAATTCAATGAACGCTTTAATTGTGCAGGAGAATATAGTTGACGATGAGTTTGGAGGAGTAGAGATTTGGTCTACCGACTCCGAGGATGAAGAATTTCGCAAGCCCAGGCATGGCAGGGCTTTTGTTGCAAAAGAGGACAGTGCTGAATTTGCTGGAAGATGTCTGATGGTGACTACTGGAGTGTCACAAATGAGAGGCTACAAAATAGATGGCAGGGGAGATGAAGTGAAAGAGAGGGAGGATAGATGCTTCACAGCGAAACCGGTTGGAGAACAAATCAATGAATGTGATCAGTTAATCAAGAAGGGAAATTCCATCCTTAAAACTCTCAAAATACCCGCCTCTAACTATGAAAAGGAATTAAATGATTTACAATCTAAATTTTCTAGTCTAAGTGGTAGCCTAAAACAAACTCGCCTCACAAATGCTAACCTAAATGATCAAATTAGCAGGGTGTCTTCCAAGAGTGAGGAGTTAAGGATTTGGATAAAGCAGAAGGAGTTAGAGTTGGTTAGGGCAAGAGAAGAATTGATATATTTGCAACGTGACAATTTGAAAATTTTAAAACAGAGAAATATTTTTTGTTTAATTGCTAAACGTCTTTATACAAATATTACTCAGTTGCATCTAGATTGCGATATTGGCAAAAAGATTCACAAAATGATTTTGCCCTTCTTTGAACTAAAGGAAGACAAAATAGATGCTGATTGTTATAACTGTTAATCAATTGTCTCGTCAGAAGAAACCACTGATGCCTATAGGATTGGTTTGGACAAAATTGAGTTCTTTATTAAGTCAAAAGACCACAAGGACATGCTTAAAGACTTATTGGACGAAAATGATACGTTGAAAGTTAAGACCGAAACCGTACAAAATTTTGATTCATTAAGTACCAAATTAAGTCCAGAAAACATGATTGATATTGACAATACTTCTGAATTTGACGAGGACAATGATATGAGTGAAATTTCTGTAGAGGACGTGGTTGACTGTTCTGAATTTGATAAAACCTAACCCGAACCAGCAAAAGTCCTTATATCTGAAAACTCAGTTGAGTTCGCTCGATCATCTAAAGAGCAGAACAAAGTCCTGAAAGAAAAAGTTGTAGTATATCGAAAGGTACAAACTGTACCAAATCGAGTGTACGTCAACATTGGGATGACCAAGAAGCAAACTATTGAGCTAACTTCCATGGTAGATGAAGATAATGTTGATGGTTTTGATGGGTATTTTTGGTCTGCCCCGATTAATAATGCAGATGAAACGAAAGGATTATCGGAACGAACCTCTTGGAGAGTAAAAGGCAGATACGTGGCTGAACCAATCAATAAGCCATCTAACTTCGCTAAAGCAAGTACAAGTGGTATTAAAGAGATTCAAATCAAACCTACAAAGGCGGTAAATGAATCCTTTTCATTGATGAGCGAAACTCATGGAGAAAGACCGAAGCCGAAAGTAAACATTCACAAGTCTCAAAAGCAACTGCCAGAGCAGAAACGCCAGCGAAACAAAAGATATCAAAGAAATCTAACTGAGAGGAAGCAGTTTTGGCAATCCTAAAACTCCAACTATGTTTGCAAGGAAAAGGCGTCCAATCCAAAGACGAAAGTAAGCACAAAGGAAAACTTTGATCAATGCTCTCACTGCCAATCCTGCAGTCAGAAGAACCGAAAGAGCGGTTTCGGTCCTAAATCCAGTTCTCCTCATTATTCTCAAACTAAGCAAAATCCTATCGAGGATGTCAAAGGAAAGGGAAAGATCGCCTCAAATTCAAAAGAACAAATAAACAAGACGACTACTAACCCTAGGAAGGATACTAAAGGAGTTGTTAAGAATCGAAATAAAGAAAAACAAACTGATTAAAAAAAAAAGCGAATAACAAAATAAAAATTTTCACCATTAAAAGAAAAGATGAAACCACTTTAATAAAACGAATGTATATGGTTGATCTTTCTATTGCTTTTCCTTGTCATGTAAAAGGCTCACCAAGACCCAAACAACTTTGGGTTCCTAAATCTGCTTAATTTTTGCAGATCATACGTGACGAGCAGTTCGACGACGAATGATAAATTGATAGTGGTTGCTGACCTCACATGAAAGGAAGGAAGGAGGAGCTAAGAGAGTTTCATGCTCTCAAAGATGGGGGATGTGTCAAGTACGGAAACAACTCATATGGCATAATAAAAGTCTATGGCATGATAACGAATGCAGATTTTTCAATTCAAAAGGTAGCCTATGTGGAAGGATTGCAACACAATCTCATAAGTGTTTCGCAATTGGTTGTGGAGACTGGCCTGAAGGTCTCATTTGACGATGGGGGATCCGAGATCATAGAAAAGAAAACTAAGTCTGTGCTGTTGAAGTTCTAACGCAAAGGCGAGATGTATCCATTAAATCTAAGCCCGATACGAGGGAAACCTATTGTATGCCTTCTAACGAAAGCTCATTCTGATGAATGTTGGTTATGGCATCGAAGGCTCTCACACCTTAACTTCAAAGATATCAACAAGCTAGTTCTTGGTGATCATGTGCGAGGACTTCCACTTCTCAAGTTTGACCAAGAGCATCTGTGCGTTGCATGTGAAATAGGAAAGCAAAGCCGGAAAAGTCATCCCACAAGGGTTAACGCAAATATCATTGAAGCTCTTGAGCTTCTACATATCGATTTGTGTGGTCCTCCGCCGAGTATCGGCGGTAATAAGTACATTCTTTTGATTGTTGATGATTTTTCATGCTTCACCTGGGTTTTCTTTCTTAAACAGAAATCAGAGGCAAATCCACAGCTCAAAACCTTTATAAAACAGGTGGAAGTAAATCTGAGAATGGTAGTGAGAAATGTCAGAAGTGACAATGGGTTAGAATTCAAAAACAACGAATTTGAAGAATTCATGGCTGAAAAGGGAGTAACTCACAACTTATCTGATCCCTATACTCCACAGCAAACCAACATTGTTGAAAGACGAAACCATTCCTTATGTGAAGCTGCTTGAACCTTGCTTAGCTTTGCTTCTCTTCCACTGTATTTCTGGGTTGATGCGATTTCTGTTGCTTGCTATACTCAGAACCGAACTTTCCTCAATAAGCGATTTTATATCAATCCTTATGAAATTTTAAATAATCGCAAGCCTAACATCAAGTTTTTTCATATTTTTAGTTCCAGGTGCTTCATCTTTAACTCTAAAGAGAACCGAAACAAGTTTGATGTAAAAGCTGACGAAGGGATTTTTCTAGGACACTCTCTCATCTCCAAGGCATATAGGGTTCTGAATAAATGTTCAAAGAAAAATGAAGAAGCCTATTATGTCACATTTGATGATAATTACATGAAGAAACTTCCATCCAACGAATGATCAATAGAGGAATTCTTTCCAAAAACAGGTCAAGTCTCGGTTCCAATATCCAATCTGTTTTAAGAGTACATGTTGCTCTTTGATGAACCGAAGAACGCCATTCTATCAGAAGCAAAAGCAATTGATAATAAGGTTGACAACTTGAAGAAGATAATAGACGAAGCTGCAAAAGCCATGGAAAGCGAATCTCAAGGTCCAAGCGAACCTACACATGAACGCTCCACATTCCAGGGGGAGGGTTCGTCTACACCAAAGAAACCTGATTTGCCCACCCATCACCAACTGTTAATCATGGAAGTCCAATTGAGGAGGAGAATTTTGAACCTAAAATTGAAATTGTTTCGTCATTCGAGGGGGAGAATCATAATTCAAATGATGAAGATGTTCAATCATAATATGAAGAAGAAATAAATGCTGAATTGGATCTTGCTTATGATCCAAACTACCCTCCACTAAAAAAATGGATAAGAGATCATCCAAAAACTCAAGTAATTGGTGAATCATCTGAGGGAGTTCTTACACGCTCTGTGACATCCCCATTTTCACGGCCAGAAAAGACCGATTTTGTTTATGCTTTATAAAAATCCGAGTACCTCTTTTAATAAAAATGTTGCAGAATTTGTTCCCAGTAAAACGTGATAAATACGTTATCAAAGCATTTCCGAAGAAAAGTATTTTTATTCATTTTAAAACATTTGGGATGTCACCGTCAATACAGAAACATAAGCATAAACAGAACTTACATTCATTATCACTAGTGATTTATATCTCCTTGATCTCTCAGTGTAATGTGACTTCGTATCAACACCTGTGATATAAATAAACTGAGTGGGTCAGGTTGGGAAACCGGGTGAGTACATAGGGATTTCAATCCCACAATGTTATACCATATATATAGTTTAAAACTCACAAAAATACAATTTCACCATATATATATATATATATATATATATATATATATATATATATATATATATATATATATATAAACAACTCTTATTCCACCCCGTCGATCCTCACAACGAGACTATCCATACTCTCGGACCTAAGATTAGCCGTTTACCTAATTCATACTCCCGGATCAGAAATGAACGACTTTACCTAATCCATACTCTCGGACTAGGGACGAATGACTAATCCATACTCTCGGATTAATGATGAATGATTATGACTAATCCATACTCTCGGACTAAGGACAATGACTATGTCTAATCCATGCTCCCGGATCAATGACATATACTAAGTTTTTATTCTCTGAGTATAATTCACTCGTACTCGTAAAAAAACACTACCCAATATTCTTCATAATTAATTTAGGTTTACTCTTTATCCTAAATCAGCATATATAATCAGGTATGTTCTTTAACAAGTATCCCAGGCAACATCAAATAATTCGCACATAAACATATATTTAATACTTCAATTGATACTTGTATTAAAATCATGTTCATGAAAGGGACTATGCACTCACACATAAACTCTTCAACAAACATTTAACTCTTTAACATATATTTAATACTTTAATTAATACTTGTATTAAAATCATGTTCATGAAAGGGACTATGCACTCACTTGAAAAGGTGGTGATTCCGAACTCAGACAGCGCTTCGCTTCTTAAAAATAATTTCCTTCGACGAAACCTAGTATTATTACCACTAGAGTTTAGTCTATTATTCGCCGAGACTAATTAATAGTCTAGCTATTATTACTATTATATAAGCGTCAAACAATACTTATATAACCATAATAACAGCCCAAGTACTTATTATAAGTTCCTAATAACGTTACTATAATTAAATAAACGATATATTAAAAATAGCGTAGGCGTAGCTCACTTACAGCGGGTTTTATAGAATACCGGGCTTTGCTTGGAGTAGCGTTCCTGAGCCGAAAAAGTTCTTATTCTCAGAGCCGTCGAGCACTCCGTGGCTTCCGCCTCGTGCTAGGGAGGTTCCCTAGGCTTTTCGGGGGGTTTCTGTAACGCCCGTAGATCCAAGCTAGTCCATTTAGAGATAATAGGGGTCGAAAATGACTTTTCGACAAAAGATTATATAGAATGAATAATATTATCCAAGTTGTAGTATATGTTACAAAGTTTCCGTACATATAAAGAACGCCGAAATCCGAGTTATAACGAAGAAGTTATGACTTATGACCCGTCGAAGTTTCGCGACGAAACCGGCACGATACCGGGAAGCGTAAATAGTGAATTTACGATAGAGAGAGATTTAGACTGAGCAATCTAAATGAAATTCATAGAATACATTAAACCAAGAGCTTCCATAAAAAGAACGCCCAAATCTGACTTCGTGTGAGGAAGTTATGATTTTTCTAAGTTTTAGCATACTAGTGCACAACCCGAAAATTCAAATTTTAGATCGGTCGATTTTCAGCCAAAATAATCTGAACGAGAAATGGAGATATCGTTAATAGGAGTTAAATGATAAAAAAATAGTAAAAAACGGAGCTCGTATGCGAAAGTTATGGACGAAGCTTAGTCGCTACTCTTCGAGCGCGATAAATTCGGTACAGTTTTATAAATCCGAGATAGAATGAGAATTAGCCAACGGGGTCTAAATGAAAGTTGTAGTACTTGTAAATACCAACACGTGGATATAAATAAAGTTGGAAACGGAGCTCGTATGCGAAAGATATGGACAAGCTTAGTCGCTACTCTTCGAGCGCGATAAATACGATACATATTTTTTGTAAATTTAAGATAGAAGGAGAATTAGCCGACGAGGTCTAAATGAAAGTTGTAGTCCTCGTAAATACCAACGCGTGGATATAAAGAACGTAGAAAACGGAGCTCGTACACGGAAGATACGGACGAAACTTAGCGGCTACTTTACTATAAAATCCCTATAAATATAGGGTGGACCCTTCATTATTTCTTCACACCATAAGCATTTCTTTCTCTCTCTAACTTCTCTCTAACCTCCCTGAACCCCTCCCAAGTCTAGGGAACCTCCCTAGCACGAGAAGAAAGCCCCGGAGCGCCCGACGGCTCCGAGAAGAAAAGCTTTCGGCTCGGAAACGCTTCTCCAGCGAAGCCCGGTTTTTAATAAAAACCCACTGTAAGTAAGCTACACCTATACTATATTTAATATAGCTTTTATTTAATTATAGTAACATTGTTAGGACCTTAAAATATTTATTTGGGCTATTATTATGAGTTACATTGAGTGTTATTTAACGCTTATATAATAGTAATAATATTAGTCTCGGCGAATAATAGACTAAACTCGACTTGTAATAGTACTAGGTTTCGTCAAAGGAAATTATTTTTTGTAAGAAGCGAAGCGCTGTCTGAGTTCGGAATCACCACCTTTTCAAGTGAGTGCATGGTCCCTTTCATCTTACACATAGATATGAAGTATTCTATATAAATTATGTGTTATGTGTGTATATTATCTGAGTACTTGCTGTCTATGCTAGTTGAACGATTTTATACACGTTTTAAAGGATTTAAACTGTATATGTATTTTATATCTACAAATATGTTGGGGTAAAACATGGGTAGATGTAATAGATGGAATATAAGTTGGACGATGAGTTGAGAGGTGTTATAGACCACGAGGTGAGGGTGAGAGGTAGACGATGTGAGAAGCCTTTTCCCAAACGATGACCCCGTCATTCAACAGAGTATGGATGACAACCACAGACTATTCTAGACAGTCCAGTGGAACACGAGCAGGCTCGCAACCTGTAGGTGTTGTGAACGATGTGTTCACCCGGTGTACTCTAAACCTAGGCGATCATGCAGACTTGATGCCTAAACCCTGGTGATCATGCAGACTTGATGCCTAAACCCTGGTGATCATGCAGACTTGATACCTAAACCTTGGTGATCATGCAGACTTGATGCCTAAACCCTGGAGACTATGCAGACTTAGTGCCTGTTGTGTAAACGATGGCAATGATGGACTTTGTGCCGATTCCTTAGGATGATCCTTAGGAATAAGTGAACGATAAATAGCTGATTCTTAGGGTAGATCCTTAAGAATAAAGAAGATAATGGGGATGGGTAATTGGGTTGATTGTTTAGTTGTTTAAACATAATAATTATATTATTGTGGGTTGAAAACCCTATGTACTCACCAGGTTTCCCAACCTGAACCACTCAGTTTATTTATATCACAGGTGTTGTTATGATGTCACATTACACTGAGAGATTAAATAGATGTAGATCACTAGTAAGTTCTGTTTATGCTTATGTTTTTGTATTGACGATGACATCCCAAATGTTTTAAAATAAATAAAATACGTTTCTCCGAAAATGTTTTGATAACGTATTTATCATGTTTTTATGGGAACGAATTCCGCAACATTTTTATGAAAAGAAGTACTCTGATTTTTATAAAGCATAAACAAAATCGGTCTTTTATGGCCGTGAAAATGGGGATGTTACAGTTTCGAGGCTAGAGAGAGGTTCTAGAGAGAGAGAGAGAGAGAGTAAAAAGAAGAAAGAATGGGAAAGTTGTGAAGAAAATGAGGGTGAGATAAGTTCTATTTATAGGGTGAAAATGGTTGAACTTGGTGCCACATGTCACCATCTAGTGGCAAGACGTGGGGAGAAAGCAATGGCCAAGATTGTGCCACATCACCCATACGACCTCATTTTTTGACGTTATTTATATCCACGCGTAGGTAAAAATAAGGTCTACAACTTTCATTTTGACTCCGTCGGCTAATTCTCGACCAATCTTAAATTTAACAGTACGAGGAGATTATATTGTTAAATGTCCGCGTAAAATTCATAACTTCTACATACGGACTCCGTTTTCGTCTGTATTTTTGCCATTGAGTTCCTATTAACGAGATATTCAATTCTCATTTAGGTCGTGTAGGCCAAAAACCGCTCGAACTAAAATTCGAGTTTCGGGCCGTGCACTGCTATGCCAAATCTTAGAAAATTCATAACTTCCTCATACGAAGTCAGATTTGGGCGTTCTTTTTTTGTATGTTCTCGGTTTAACATACACTACAAATTTTATTTGGATCGATAAGGCTAAAAAGTCCTTTATCAAAAATTCACTATTTACGTCTCCCGGTGTCGTGCCGGTTTTGCCGTAAAACTTCGACGGGCCATAACTTCTTCGTTATGACTCGGATTTCGGCGTTCTTTATATGTACGGAACATTTGAGACATATTATAAAACTTGGTTAAGATTATTTATTCTAAATAATCTTTTGCCAAAAAGTCGTTTTCGACCCCTATTATCTCTAAATTGACTAGCCCGGATCTACGGGCGTTACATGCTCTCAACTGAAAGCGAAGCAAACTGTTTTATTCTCTCGAGTGGAATTATGCATGTTTAATTCGTTTGTCTCCAAGATCGAACCGAAAATAGTTAACACTGCACTTGATCACTCTGATTGGGAACAGACTATGCAAGACGAACTCAATGCGTTTGAGCGAAACCGAGTGTGGAGACTAATTCCAACACCAAAGGATGCATCTGTGGTTGGATTAAAATGGGTATTCTAGAATAACATGGATAAAGAAGGGAATGTGATACGCAACAAGGCAAGGCTTGTGGTGAAGGGATATTGTCAAGAAGAAGGAATAGATTATGAAGAAACCTTCGCTCCAGTAGCAAGGTTAGAATCAATACGGATCTTTCTGGCATACACTGCTCACAAAAATTTTGAAGTTTTTCAAATGGACGCCAAGTGTGCATTCTTAAATGGGGAACTAGAAGAGACCGTGTATGTTGAGCAACCACCTGGATTTGTGAACGAGAAGTATCCTGATTATTGCTACATTCTGGACAACGCAGTTTATGGTCTGAAGCAAGCCCCTAGAGCCTGGTATGAAACGCTAACTTGCTTTCCTAAAATGTCAAAAATCAAACAAGGTTCGGTTGACCCAACCTTCTTTCGCAAGAAAGAGGGTAACCATTTAATGATCGTCCAAATCTATGTCGATGATATCATCTTAGGTTCTACGAATCCTTGCCTAACGGCTGAATTCCGAAAGTTGATGGAGACTAAGTTTGAGATCAGCTCAATGGGTCAGATTAACTTTTTCCTTGGTTTGAACATTAGACAGGAACCAGAAGACATATTTATTAATCAAGAAGCTTACACAAAGACCTTAATGGCGAGTTCAGTGTGATGGGAGATTCTAAAGTAAAGGTTCCAATGGCATTCGGAATGAAGCTAACACCATCACTGGAGAAACCGGCTGCTAATATGACCATCTAACAGCTAGTAGGCCAAATATTATGTTTTATGTCTGTTTTTGTTCCAGGTTCCAAGCTAATCCACGCGAACCTCACATGGTGGCTGTTAAAAATATCTTTAGATATTTGAAGCGAACCTCGTCTCTCGGTCTTTGGTACCTTGTGAAATCAGGCTTCTTTTTTCAAGCCTTCTTCGATGCTGATCTTGGAGGATGTGGTCTGGACCGAAAGGCCACAACTGGCGGGTGTCAATTCCTTGATGGAAAACTAGTCAGCTGACAATCCAAGAAGCAAACGTGTGTGTCCTTATCCACGGCCGAAGCTGAAGACATCGCTGCAGCATCTTGCACTTCACAAGTCATACGGATACAAAGCCAACTTAGAGATTATGGCATGAACATGAAGAAGATTCCCCTCTATTGTGACTCAGAAAGCGTTATTCGAATATGTCACAACCCAGTGCAACACTCAAAAACGAAACATATAACACTAAGGTACCACTTTATCAAGGATCATATAGAAGATGGTAACATTGAAATCCACTTTGTTCGATCTGCTGATCAATTAGCTGACATATTCACAAAAGCCTTACCTGAAGCAAGCTTTAATAAAATACTCCACGGCTTGGGAATGATGGAAGCTGAATCTGTACCGAAACCTCTTTCGTCTCATTAGAATTTGACAAACGAAATAGAGCGATCGCTTGGTCTATTTCGGTCCCGAATTTTTCGGGAACCGAAATGAACCAAACACTCGGTCCATTTCGCTTCATTACTACAAATGTGAAATTTCGGTTGTATATTTTGTACACTATGTATATCTTTTTGCCTAGTTTAACTTATGTTTTTACTTACTTTTCTTAAAATATAAAAATATTTTATTTTCTATTTTCTTTCTTTTCAGAAAAATCAAAAATCCAAAAATACTTTTTGTTTTTAAGCAAATCAAAATTTACAAAGATATTTTCTTTTTGTGTTTAGTTTTATTTCAATTTCTTTTTCACAAATCAATTCAAAAATTACCAAAAATATTGTACTAGAAGATTCATGGACAACTTCATGTGATGGAGCTAGAATAGGTATAACTTTCTTTCTCTTTGTACTAGCTACGAGTCCCTAGAAGCATGCTGAAGCATGTTGTCCAAAGTCTTAAAGATTATAAGTGAAGCCTTACTGATTCGATATATACCAATCGATTCTTCCAAATCAAGCTGCTAAAATCACTTAAGTCATGAGCTACCTTACTCTTCTCATATTGAGTTAAGAGTTATCTGCTCGGTCACTTTTACATAGCAGAGGTACTTTCGGTTCTTTAACCACCTCAAATCTTCTCTTTTCTCCATCTTATTTCATTTCCTAAATGTAACCCTTGAGACTCTAAGCATTTACCACTGAGGTTTACGGTTACACAACATCTGTGTTCATGATCATAGTTTCGTTTCACCACATACTATGTGAAATCCAACATCCAATACCTTAAATGAATTGACGGTGAACAATCCAATACTTTAGGTTGTTACTTTTGAAAAATCTCTTTTTAATTTTTGCGCGATCTTTATGAAAGTGTCTAACACCAAGACTTTTCTACCCAAAAGATCCAGTTTGTTTTTGTTTTTGAGATTTCCTCTTTATCACCAAGTCACTAAAAATTGATACTACCTACTTGTTCTTAGGCCACACTGGCCTCACAAGTACTTCATCCAACTTTTAGTCTTATAACAAGTTCCGTAATTTGGTTGAAGGGAAAGCCACCCTTATAGCCTTATACTGAAAAGATGCCTTTCAATGCCTCTTAATAAGCATTTGATCGTAATTCAAAGGGAAACCACACAGACACTTCCTAGTCTCTCGTGACTTTGAAGGACGAGATTCGTGCCCGGGATCCACTGGTTCGTGTCTTAATTGACATCACATATATCCCACATAAATAACTTGCTTTATTTCTTTTTCTTTGGCACACTCTTGCACAAAGTTCTTTATGATCTTCCAAAGTCTGGTTCGTTGTATCAATGGCAATTTTCTAAACTTGTTGTTTCGCTTCTACAACACAATGGTGGTCTTATTATTAAAGCAGTAACATGCACTTCATTAATTTTTTAGCATATACGACAAAAGGGAGAATTGCTTTCGAAAAGGAATTTGAAACGATTGTTTACACTGCAGAGAAGATGAATGGATAAGATTTTCAAAAGGGAGCATGAACTTGAAACGTTAACCCTAACATCACACCGCCTGACACACTTTTTGGGGAACGACAGTTGTCAAATCGCTACTTTTTAGGCCTCGTTTCAAAACGTCATGATGTCATCATTAAGGAAACTTTCTCTCTCCTAGAGATCGTATAAAAGATTTTCCTTCACTCCATTCTCTCTTTTACAACATTCAAAAGGAGAATTCTTCTCTTTTATTGTTCATCTTCTCCACCAAGCTTCAACAATGGCAGACTCTTCTTCCATTCAAGAAAACACCACTCAATCCTCTCTCCTTACCATCAAGCCCAACCAAAACTTGATTATCAACTTGGGTCCTTACTCCTATGATCCCTACATGCTGCAGATTTTCGAATGTCTGAAATACTCACCCTTGGTGAATGCCCTTACAAAAGTCGGCGTCGTTCCAACGTCTCTCCTTTCTTAGGTGTATTTGTCTGCAAAATACATCAAGGCCGAAGAATGAATTTCATTTGAAATCTTTGATAAGAAGACTTCAGTTTCGAAGGCCATATTTTGTTCTCTTTTAGGGCTACCTTCTGAAGACTCATTGGTGAACCCCAAATCGATTTCTAATGTACAACTCTTCGAGATGTTCTACAACATGGGGTATAATAACATTCTCACTACAATTACCAAGGTTAAGAAGTTCTGCCTTCCTCCTCAATGTAATGGGTTATTTACTCTTCTATCAAAGAGCTTCTATGAACGTGTTGCAGGATTCGATGGTGCTAGCAAGGGTTTTATGACTATTCTCTATGGTTTGTATCATGGAATCAATCTTGACTATGGGTCGATTCTCTGGGCCCAATTGATTCAGAGTTTAAACTCTTCATCTCGGCACACCAAATTCTCTTTTATTGGTTCAATTATGGAGTCCATGTAACAATGTGTTTCCAAGGCCAACAAATTAATCAGTGAGTACAAAAGGCTTCCAGCCATGGAGCCGAGACCGTTGACCCATAAATGCAACAATCACTTGATGTGGCTGACAAACCAGCCAAACGGGGCAAGAAAGGGGATACAAGGAAGGAAATCCAAGAAGGATCCTCTTCTAAACCTGTCACTCCCAATAAATGAAAGGGTTCCACTGCTAACCCTTCGACTCCTAAGAAGCGAAAGTTGAAAAAGATGGCACACAAGAGCAAAGCTCTGTCATCTAGTGATAATGACTATGTTCCTTCAAATTAAGATGTTGAAGTTGAACAAGAGTCGGAGCAAGATAAGTCTGATGATTCCTTCTGAGAAGTCTCTCCAGAGGTAATCCCTACTAACACTACTTCATCTCCACCTCCTTCTCCACATCATACTATTGTTCCTATGTCAATCGCTCCATGCCCTCCTCCAACCTCCACTCCACACTACAAGAAAAAGACCCTTTTACGACGCGCAAAACACGACGCTCTTTGATTTATGTTACGCATTAAAGAGCGACATTAAAAAAGTGTCATCTCTTCAAAAATTTTAAGGATTTAGGTCGCGCATTACTGAGTGCCCTTAAATTAGTGTCTCATGTAAAAATATTAAAAACACGGAGGGCACCTATAATAAAAAGGGCGTCCTCTACAAATGTCACTTTATAATTTTAATAAACGCGCGTTTCTAGGACTCCTTGATAGGTAAGGGGGGAAACTAAATCCCCCAAAATTTTGAACACCCGCTTCTTCTTCCTCTCTGCTCTCTACCCGCCAAAATCAACTTCATTATCTCCCTTCTTTCTCTCTGCAAAACCCTTCCTCTCCGATCGACTTTCACTTCCTTCTATGTGCAAACCCTAATCAAACATAACACATTTGAAATAGTAATATCTTCTTTCACAAAATAGAAGATTGATCTCCTCTCCTTCGTCTCCATTTGTTCACTAACATCTCCTCTCCTTCGTCTCCGCCCCTCACCTACCTCCACTACATTCAACCCACACCGACTCTTCAAGTCTGCACAACGTAAGCTAGGTATTTTTTTGATCGGAGACTTACGCCCCATTCGCTTCACTCTCAATTGCGACATCGTTCAAAAGCTACGACTCCTCCACCGCAATGGTGTTGTGACTCCTCAGGCTAGAACATCGGCGACTACACACCTATCAAATAATATCTCTCATACTCGTCATAGAAGAATGACATATATCACCATTGGTACATAAGATTAGATATCAACTCCTCAGGCTCACCGTTCCACCTCTTCCCCACCCTAATACATTTACTAAGACTCCTCAGGTTTACAAGCCCAAGGTTTGATTGCACTAAGGTATGAAAAGGACGCTTCTACCCTGCCCTATTTCTTCAGTCATTCAACAACTAAGGGGGCACGCAATTTCTCATTCATATCTCGACTTCATCTTCTCAATCAAGAAAAAGGCTTATGATTTTTCCCTAAATGTGCAATTTCATCTAGTATTGTCAATTTCTACTTTATGCCTCTGATTTTTTCCTGTATCTACTTCTCATCTCTGTAAACAACTTTATTTCACGTTTCAGCTTATAGCTATTGGCTTAGAACTAGCTGCTGTTTGGGAAGCTATCAATCAACCACATGTAACAGGTATCCAATTATTAATATATACAACTAGGTTACAAGAATAACTTCTTAAAATCAAGAACCAACTATTTAAACTAACGTTATATAGTCTCTTATATGTGATGTAAATAAGCTATTGAGGTAGTTTTTGATCAATTTTAATTCTTTTTTTTTTCTAGCTATTGAGCCAATTCAAGATTACAAAGAGAGATGGGGTTTGTCATTTTGTTTTCAGTTTTAGTCTTAAGTTCGTATTCCTACCCTTATATGTTAACTTATTTGCTGAATTATATGTTTTGAAAAGAAGAATGGAGTTGTATGCTCTCAAAGTGGTGATAATTCCAATAAATAGATCAAAAAAGAAAGGGGAGGAGCTATGCACTCCAACTGTTTGACGAAATGCTTGAAAGAGCCATCTCACCTAAGTCAGACCTTATAACATCACCTGACGTACACATGACTGTGAATTTATGGCCCTCACTAGAAATTTACTCTTTTGCAGTTTTTTACCTGCCTAGCTAATGAATATGAAAGAAGGCATATGTCAGCTTCCTCTATTGCAAGGTAATTTAATTCCATATCTATTGAGGTAGTTTTTGATCATTATGAAAGAAAGTAACAAATTCATTTTCAATATATTCATTAAAGTGTAAATAAGCTTACTAAGATAAAAAAATGATAAAAAATTAATGCTAATGTTTCCTCACCACAGGTCAACTCTATTTTATAAATTTTAACTTATAAGTCAAACTTTCCATTTATGTGATTGTACACTCACTTTTCACTTTCTATTCCTCTATCAGACATTAAAGTGCTTGGGTCAATTTGTTCAGAACTTTCAAAGCATAACAAAAAGTCAGTTCATGGGTAAGTTTGTCTTTTTTTCATTGTCCCCCTTTTCCAAATCAGCTCTGTTATTGTTCATCAAGCTTAAAAAGACTGCTTTTTTTTCCAGAGGTTTTGGTTCCATTATGGCAAACATTCTTCTAAAAAAAACTGAATTTTTTATTTTATGGTCAGATGATAGATACTAAGCATTTCAAATAGTTCATTACCTTATTATAACATTAAGTACCATTTCGTAAACTGAATGACATGATCAAGCCACTTTAAACTAAATAATCAATGATCCAATGGCACCTTCTTTCTTATCATATGGGTTATTTGTTTATTATTAGACTTTTTAACAAAGTAATATGTACAGGTAACACAACAAAAGGTAAGTTGATAGTCATCAATTAATTAATTAATAAGATGCATGGAATGGAGTTGGAATTGGTAATCCAAAAGAGAAAAAAGAAGCCCATGACCAACAAATCAACAATCATTTGTTTCAAAGGTTCTTGACCCTCATGTTACTATAATACCCCAAGTCCAACCAGTTTTCTTAAAATGTTGACAAGATCATGAGACAAGTATCTTTTTAACACATGATTTTATATAATATTAATACTAGAAACCAGCCCATCCAGTAGGTCGTGAAGCTGAATTACTTTCTTTGTTTTTGAACTCCTCCCCATAACTAGAAAGCCCGGAATTAGTGGTGATGATAGGGATATTAGGTGTTGTGTTTACCTGAGAGTGAGAACTAGCAGAGGCAGAACCGTTGTGAAGCTTTCTTCTCCAAAACCCCATCTGGTGGTGCGGCCTTCAGCTGCTTGCTTGTTCTGGTGCCCATTGTTTCTTATAATCTTATTCTAATAGATTTGGAGTTTTTTGTGGGATTCTCCTCAGGAAATGCCTGCCATGAATTTTGTTCAGGGGAATCTTTATCAAATAATCCCTTTTCAACCTCCCAAACTCTTCCATCTTTCACTTTCTGCTATTAAAACTAAACAAACAAATTAATACCATTCTTTTTGCCTATAAGAAACCAACTGAATTGAAGAGGAGTAACCTAATGTTAACGGTACAAACATGAAAAAGAAACAACCCCATAAAGTTGTGTAGATTAAGTGTTTTACCCATTAACTCTATTAAGTAAAAAAGAAGCACGTTAGTGTCTCTTTATGCAAGCTTAACCTTATCTTAAACTTAAAGCTTCTTACTGCTCCTAAGTTAATTTACATTTATGCCCTTTGTTTTCTTTTTCATTACATACAACAATGAAGTAACTGATGTCTGTTTCTTTCTACTCATACATATGTATAGTTCACCATAAAACTCCTTCATTGTAGCAATATCTTTTTTCCTTTCCTCTTCAAGTGCTTCTTTCTCCTCCTGAAGTTCAGTTACTTTCTTCAACATATCTTGTCCTCGTTTATTCTCTTTAAGTATTTGCTTACGAAGAGACTCCAACTCCAAATCTGACATTTCCACTTGCCTTCCCAACCTTGAAACATTACTTTTCAAAACTTCAATTGCATTTTTTGATGCTTCAGCACAAAGTCTATGATCCTCATTGTTTTGAATTTGATTGTTGTTGTTGTGCTCTGGGATTTTTATTAAATCAGCCATACTTCTATCTGAAAGTGAACCCATTGACCAATATGTGTTTGATCTTTGTTTTTGATGAGGTTTTGAGTTCCTTGAAACAGTTGTATTCTGATTAACATTAAAAAGCAATCTATAAGAAAAATCCAGAATTTGTTGTATTTAGTGGCATATATATTATATAATGTAATTAATCTTTCTTCAGCAAAATCAAGGATATTCCCGTTTTCACTACTATCACGTAATTGATTCTTCAATCTGAGTGATTCAGACCTCAGAGACTCATTCTCTTCAGAATCCCTGAAACTACCCCCAAAAATCGATGAATATTATTACATTGATTCATGTTAAAGAAATTTAAAATTGATTATTAATTAATTACCTCTATTCATCCGTTCGTTGCATCTTTTGGATGAACACCTGTCCCATTTCACTATTTCAAAAGTATTAATAAATAAAATATCAACAACCTTTATAGGTTATATATAAAAAAACTTACATGTAAAATTATACCAGAGTCTGAAGCTGTTAAGGGGAGAGAGTTTTAGCGCCATTGTGAATTTGGCACCAACTGAATGTACATGATTCACATTTCACATGAAATAACATTTTTTTTAAAATTTCTATTTAACATGTTATTATGAATTGTACTCAGGGTCTCCTTGTGTATTTTTGCAAAAGCTACCTTCCTAAATGAGATGAAATATTGACATTGGTTCTTGAAGATGGAGATGAGTGGCCAAGAAAGTACCTCCCTAGGAAAACAGGACTTGGTGGAGGATGGAAATTGTTTGCAGAAGATCATTAACTAGTTGATGGCGATGCATTAATTTTCCAACTCATAAAACCCACAGTTTTTAAGGTTATTTTCTTAATCTCTATTATTTAAATTTCAAATCTTTATTACTCCATTATTAATCCCAAAAAGTAAATAAAAGTGTTTGTTTTTAATTCGGGCTATGTGATTGTAGGTGTGGTCATCGTTGTTGTTGTATCGAACTATCTTGGATGCTATTGAGGAGAATGATAATGTTAACCAGATCTCTCATTTTCTTTTCCTGTCAAATTTCAAAGCACACTTCTTTTTGGATTTTGATTTTGTTATTATAAGTTTTGTTTTATGCTTTGATATAGTTACTCTTTAGCCACTACATAATTTTAAAAAAGTCTGTTTTCACATTCTGGTTAACCACAGTCAAGTAATAACTCATCTGATTGGATCAACTCTTTTCCTCTCTTTTTGTTGTGACTTATAGTCTTCTTCTAATTACAATTTACAGGTACAATATGGTTGAGCAAGGCTTAGTAAAAGAACAAATATTCTCTTTAGGCTAAACAAAAATGAAGTTGATTGTGAAAAAGACTTAATTGCCCTTCTCACCCTTATCATTATATCTTTTACATATTTCTTGCAGTTCAATGTGGGATTCTAGAACATCTGGTAAGCAGATTTGATATTCTTAACTCATTGTATCGTGTAAATTTGTTTGTTTGTTTTTATTATAATAATCTAGATAGGACTGATGTGGTTGGTTGATTTGTTATAAAAAAGCTTCTATTGATTTGTTATAAAAATATTATATGAAAGGATGGCTCATATTCAAGGGCATACTTAGTATCTGTTTCATTTTGACTTAATGGACTTAATGACTCAATCAAAATCCTCTTACAATCTAGAAAAGGAACAAGCTTTATCAAGATAGACATCATTATTTACGTATGTTAAGGGGAAAAAAGGAGCAAGGGCATACTTAGTTTTTAGTTTTGACCTTGTTTTTTTTAATAAATTACAGGTGGTTCCATTGTTAATGAAAGCTATCCTCTTACAAACTTATGCAGGTAACAATATTGTTCATAGCTGGGCTGTTAAGGTTCCTGTTTGTTTTCATTTATGCAGGTAACAATCTTGTTGAAAGGACTTATGAATCAGATATTAATGGTAACAAGTTTAACACTCGAGTCCATACGATTAGATGTTAATGGTAACAAGTTTAACACATGTGTCTTTGTTATACATACAAATTAAATGCAATGGATTGTATTTTTTGTATATGGTATTTTATTTTATATTATGCAATGGATTGTATTTTTTGTATATGATATTTTATTTCTATTATGAGAGATTAAATGCAAATTTAATTTATAAATTAATAAATATATAAATATATATTTTTTTAAAAAAAAAAATTAAAATTACGATACGCAAAAATGTGTGTTGTCTTCATTTATGACATGGCCTTTCTTGACTGGTGCTTCCTTGATACGCATTGCGTGTCATAAACACGCGCGTCGTAAGGTTACGACACGCAAATGCGTGTCGTCTTCCTTTATGACAGGGCCTTCCTTGATACGCAATGTGTGTCATAACCGTGCGTCGTAAATGCGCGTCATAAATGCGCGTCGTAAATGCGCGTCGTCTCTCTTTATGACAGGGCCTTCCTTGACGCGCATTTGCGCGTCGTATGAGCATTTGACGACGCGCAATGAGCGTCGTAAAAGGCCTTTTTTCTAGTAGTGCCAATTCCAACTTCTACACCTCTACCACCACCATTATTCACCGAATCAACCACCACCACTACTTCTTCTATACCTACACCTCCTGTCAACGCATCTGATGCGGGGGAACAAACTTTAGGTGTTGAAACCCCCATTACCTCAAAACCTTTGTCACCAATCAACTCAGAAGAATCATATAATGTTCTCGGTGGGGCGGATATCGATTTTGATACTTTTCACTATAGTCCCTACACTGTTCAAAGTGATGATGATGATGATGATGATGCTGTCAGCAAGAGGCATCTCAAGGATTTAAATGAGAAGCTTGACACTTTGCTAGCCTATTCATCTCAATCATCCACTTCGGCATATTCTGATGCTACCATTAAAGCCTTGGTAGCCACTTTGGTTCAACATCATGAGAGTTTAATCGAGAACGCAACCAAAACCGTCAATGAATCCACTAAGACAGCGACTGAAAAAGTCGAAAAACTAATGGCTGATGCTAAAGAGTTCTTGTAGTCTCTGAAAGTTGAGTCGCAACAGCAGGTGAATACCATGAACACTTCTGTCGAGAAGCTTGTTTCTTCTCTCCAAACTGAACTGCTAAAGCTTGAAACTGTTCGCTCTGACATCCATCCTGATCAATCGGCGCTCACTAAGTCTATCAAATCTCGTTTAGACAACTCCAGGCTGATCTAGCTATGGAAAATAAAGTGATGTATGAGCTCGCTCGACAAGCCACTTCACTCAAAACTATGTCCCTCAAGCTCTCCCAATCCCAGAAGGAGATTGATGCTCTCACAACCGAACGGGCATTTGTAAAATCCTGTGTTGCTGATGTTCATGTTATTCTGCTTGATATCCTGGATGCCCATGATATAGTTCTCACAATCACTGTCAGGAGGCGTTTAGCCGAAAAACTGCGTCCAACTCTTGGACTTATGTGTAGAATCAAGGGTGTTTCAGAGGCGGATGTCCCTCCAAAACAAGGGGAAGAAGCGACTCAAGCTCCACCAAAACAAACTCCAACAACTGAAAATCCTCCACCTCCTCCAATTAAACCAAGTGTCATCACAGAATCGAAGGATAATGAAGCTTCGAGTTCCACTATTCAAGATAAAGGAAAGAGAATTATTAGTGAAAGTGGAGAAGAAGAAGATGTGTATCATGAAGGGTCGTTAACACAAACTCGCGAAACCGAAGAGAAGGAAAGAAAAGCTAAAGAGGACCATGGCATTTTGGAATGAAGTAAAACTATTTTTCCATTATGGACATTGGAAAACCTGTTGAAGGAAGCAATAGAATCTCCAAGTACTCATTGGCTTGAACCAGTCATTTCCTTTGACTTGGTTAACTCCAAAGACATGCAATTCGATATGCCAATCACCCAAAGGGATTTCGTTTTTCATTGTTTTCAGCCAATTGCTTCGGTTCCTTCACCAGACCCGAAGGTTAATAGAGAACTAATCAATTACTATCTTTCTTTCTCGCGACCTCAGTATTTGACCTAGAATGCAAAGAAGATTACCACAGTCAAGGTTTTGAAGCCAATTGCTGCGGGGAAGTTCATCAATGTGAAATTTCGTGTTACTCGTGGTTCGGATGATTCAGTTCATGAATTTTCTCTTGCTGATCTGCCGAATCTTAACTCTGATGACAGGATTTTGTTGACTAACATTTTGCTGTCAAATGAGTAGAAGTACGAACCTATTCTTGATCACATAAAGAGAATGTTGGTTTCGTATATACATGAAGTAGCGAAGCTTAATCAGGCAATTCCCGCCCACTGTCAGACCCATTGCCAAGGTTAGTGATGTGAACAAAATGAGTATGAGCAAGATTGACACCGAACATTTAACGGTGATGTTTATGAAAGATGTTGGAGGTTCGGCTCCTCCATTGAAGTGCCTGTTCGCTTTGTCTGACAAGCATCTGTTTTCTACTGTCGCTTTTGAGCACATTCTGTACATAGTCAACAGATGTAAATCCAATGACGATGCTGCAAAGAAGATCTTCAATGAAATGATTTTGTGGTATATCAACTTTCGTCGTACTATTCTAGCTATGATACCGAAGCTGTTTAAAACAGTTAAGAAGACCATTCAGGTTGTGCCACATTAATCTCTCAGCTCAATTGACACAAAGGGGGAGATTGTTGAGTTATGAAGTGTTGCGTCATTGGGATTTTATCTAGGTCCATTGTATTCTCGGTTATGGGCCTGTCCAACCGCATTACATTTATTAGGGTTTACATTATATGGTGCATGCATGCATCTTAGTATGTACACTTTTAAAAGTTTTCTCTTGATTTTATTGTAACCCTAGCACACCTCTACAGTAGAAGTTCTTCATTGAGCTCTTCTGAGGCGTTGCATATTAATCATTCAGAACCTATTTAATTCATTGTGTGTTCATGTTTTTATTTGTTTTCTTAATTTGCTTGTTGAGAATCTATTCGATCTTAAAAGAGTTTTCGACTCATCACGATCTTTATACCTATACGTTTTTTTATGAATGCGTGTATGGATATTTTTTTTAATAAAATCATAAGTAAAATATATTACATTTTAATGGGAATAATCTTAAAGAAAGTTGTAGTAGACTCAAAAAGTGAACACGTAGATATAAAGATCTTTAAAATCTGATACCATATGAAGAATTTACGACGTTTAGAATACACAACCTAAGCCAAACCACAAGACCTACGCAACCAAGCAGTCGAGATCGCGATGGACATAAGCATCAGCAACACCAAACACCTCATCAATGATTGCCACACATAAAATGTTGTGAGAAAAACCTAAAAAATCATTCATGCGTACTGAATGAGTACAAAAAACAAAAATGACTTATTTTGAAACAAAAAATATTAAGGACTAAATATGTACAAAAATATTAAGGACTAAATGTGTACCAAATGAGAAATATATTACCCTATTAAATCATTTTTCTAGGCTAATCTGGGGTAACCGGTCATTAGGACTAAATGTGTACAGTTTAACAAGTTGAATGGGTAAATATAGACAAAAAACTCAGCGACTAAATGTGTACAAATCAAAAAATATATTACCATTTTAAGTCATTATCTCAAAAAAAATATTTAATTCTTTTTTGCTAATGATATTAAGAAACCAATAATAATAATAATAATAATAATAATAATAATATTAAACCATAAATTTCAGAAAAAAAATATATCAACCATAACTAATAAGTATTTGAAATTACATTTTCTTGAAAATGAATCACGAATGTCAAGGATTGTAATTGTCCTTTCCCCGACCTGCCATAGTCGATGTATTGACGTTTTGTGTTATTGTATGTGTTACTGTGTGCGTAAGTTGCAGTTGTACAATACTATGGTTTTATGGCTAATAATATTTAAACAAATATGGGGGGGGGGGGGCACTTGTCCCCCTATTTCCTTCGACCCTATTGATGATACTATTGCCTCCGACCCTATTGATGATACAAATGAAATTGATTACTTAGCTTAGCAAGTCACAAGTTTGAACTTTATTGTTTTGTTATAAGATGAAATTAGAATATCTAGGTTTATAAAAAGAAGAAAACATAAGGAATTCTTTATAACAATGAATTTAATATAAAATATAACCAAGTTTTTACATTTATACTTCAAAACAAACATGCATAGTTAATATTAACACGGTAACATACAAGTAGTTATGAAAATAAAACAACATCAAATACAACGAGGACCTGAGTCGGGATTACAATGTTTACACCAAAATAGAAAATTAATTATTTACATCAAATCTTATACCTCTTGATTATAGCCTTACCCCTATCGGGGTTGTTAGATCATGTATGGCATAACAAGAAACGTCAAGTAAGCTACTTTATAATAAAAATCATATAACTCATTTATATAACTCCAAAAGATAGAGCAATATTATCACAAACATATCATGTAACTCATAATATTTCTCAAACACAAACTCTATATACACAGTTAACTCATTTTACTCATTAAGTACTACCAATAAGGTACTTGTTATGAGGCTCACTGTAACATCCGATTTAAAAATATAATAATTAAATAATAAACCCAGAACTCTGAGAAGCAAATTTCTATTATTATTATTATAGTCCAAAAATCAGATAATAATTAGTGGAGTGTTGGTTTCGGGGTGCCAAATGATATACTTTTATTTCTGAGGGTTAAAAATGTAAGTTTCGGATTGGTTCCGTAAATATTTATGAAGGCAGGGACTATTGGGTAATTATTGGGACTTAATATGAAGAGATGTTGGAAGCTAAGGGCTAAATGGTAAATTTCAGACTCAATTTGTAAAGAGTTTTGAAGGCAGGGGTTAAAAGGGAAATTAAGGATTTGTTTTGAATGAATGTTGAGGGGGGGGGGGGGGGGGGGACTAATCCTGTCATTATGGTTCGAAGTTTTAAAGGGAGCCGGTATATGACGTAGAAACCAGCGAACCCTAACCCTCGATGCTCAAAAACATCCAGCCGCCCCTCCCATCGACTTCTTCCTGCTCCCATCAACCAAAGGCCACCGAGACCATTGTTGCCGGCGACAAAGACCATCGGATTTTCGTCTTGCTGTTCGACTGCCGCCTATCCCCACTCCTTTCTAGCGTGACATCCATGCTACCACATTATCAGAGCCTCCACTCCCATCTCTGCCATTTCCGACCACTGTCTCCTAGCCAGCGGTGCCACCCAATCGAAGCCAATCATCGGCGTCGAACCAATGAATGAGTCGTCGACTGTCGCCGCTGTTCGCAAAGTTGGGGTCGTAACCCCTTCTCCCTATTTTTCTATTGCTGCGATGTCACCGGATCACCGCCCCTTCGATCCGTTGCGGAATCTGGGAATCACCAACCGACGCTGCCATTGCTTCCGTTGCTACTGCCGATGATGTGGCTGTACCGTTTCCACCTTTTCCTTCGTTTAGCCGCTGATGCTGCCCTTCTTTTGTGTCATCGTCGCCGCCTCACACCACCAGATGAATGACCAGACTCATCTACGAGCAAGACGACACGGTGGGTGTAATTCTTCGTCGGAAATGAGGGAAAAACCCACCATGGCCGCCAACCATGGTGGTTGATGCCTTGAAATCATTTATGCCACCACCGACCACCGTAGGGTGGTGGCTATGTGTGTGTGTGTGAGAGAGTTTATTTAATGCACGCGTGTGTGTGTTAACTGGGTATTTCATTGTAAAACTTGTAACCATATTAGAATAATGAAAAGTCTAAACCACCACCATAGGGTGGTAGCTGCTGCCGTGCCCGGTGGTGGTGTGCTTTCCTTGTTGTGTTTGAATCATTTGGGGGATGCTTGGTCAAAGTGGGCCCAATGAAGTCCGAATGGGCCTAAAGAAACCCTAATTAACCTAATAAAACCCTAATGGGCCCAATGAGGCCCAAAGTGACCTAAAAGCCTGACCAATGGACTAATGGGCTAGTATTGGGTTGGAAAACCCTAATGGCATAAAACCCTAATTTGTGGCAATTGATCAGGACACACACGAGAGTTATTTAATAAACTTAAAATATTAATTAATGATCAATTGCAAATTAACCTAAAGCAATATTGGGCTTAATGGATTAAGTCCTTAGTGGATTAAGTCCTTAATGGGTTAAGTAGGAACAGTTAACCCTAATCATCATTCATGTGAAAACCCTATTTTCACATGGGCCTTAAGTTGGGCCTTTCTATTGGGATTTGGCGATTGGACTATTATTGGGCTATCCAAGAACAAGTTAATGGACCAAAATAATTAAATGGGCTTTAGGATAAGGCCCATGTGAGGACTTGGGGCCAATTTGGAAAATTGGGCCATATGTAGGGCTTTGGCCCATTATTTGACTTTTGGGCTTTTGTAGTGTAGTTGGACCTTGGGCTTAGAGCCCAATTATTAATTGGGTATTGTTTGATATTAACAGTTCAGAAATTTGTCAACCAGCAGCTGGAGTTTTATCTGCGGGACTTCAACCGTGCCAGGTGAGTTATCCTCACTATACTAAGGGGTCTAAGGCACCAAGGTCGGCCCATTGAATTTGATATCCTAGTAGTTATTGATATGTTGAGTTTGAGTTAGTGATGTATGCCAGTTGATATGCTAGTCTGGTAGACCTGTAGGACTACCTGTAATACTGTATGATTATTTGTATGTGCATTAGTTATGTTACATGTCGACATGTTATGTGGGATGGGTTGAGGTTGTACTGCTCCGTGTGGTAGCCAACAAACCCTAGAGTATTCCAGATATGAGCTGAGGGTTGGGCAAGGCATGTCAGACTCATATACTGAGGACTCGGGAGTATTCCAGATATGAGTTGAGGGCCGAGCAAGGCATGCTAGACTCATACTGAGGACTCGGGAGCATTCCAGATACGTGCTAAGGGCCGGGTAGGGCATGCCAGACTCGTATTGTGGGCTCAGTGGCAATCCAGATGTGAGCTGTGGGCCCGAAAGGCAATCCAGACTCACACTATGGGCCTAGGGGTAATCCAGTCTGTAAAGCTGTGGACCCATTGCATGTTGTTTAGTTTTTATGTTATGATATTGCTGATATTGTTATGTAGTTTGTATGTGTATCGGTATTTTGGGGGTAACTCACTAAGCTTTGTGCTTATGGTTTCAGTTTATTGTTTCAGGTGCTTCAGATGATTTGGCAAGGCGAAGGCGTAACCGTACACATCCTCGTGTTTTGGACTTATGGTTTCTGGGATACTCTGATATTAAACTATTTTGAAAATGCTTTGTAATAACTAATGGCTTTTGGATGTTTGAAAAAGTTTTAAATTGGCTTGATTTTTATGGGTGTTACACTCACCAAGTCCATTAAGATACTCGTTATGAGGCTCACCAAGTTCATTGAGTATTGTCACAAGGTTTTCATTTTGTGACCTCAACTTTCTGGTTAAATGACACCACAAGATACTCATTATGTTGTATGTTTATACTTTAAGATATCATCACATAGTTCTTGTTACACTATGCACGATGTTTAATTTATATACTAGTTTGAAATTTATAAAAAGGTTTTATCACAAGTGTGGATTGTTACACAACTTAGGAAAGTGTACCTAACCGTATCACAATATAGCTATGGTAAGACTGAAGTGTCGAACACTTTGGGAACATGTATGATTCTGATTTGGAATTTCTACTACTAATTAAACTGAATAATAATTAAAGGGGGGGGGGGGGGGGTTCTAATTTTAAAGTTTAGAAACTTCAACCGACAATTGGAAGTATTTTAACAAAAAAAAAACAAATAAATAAACTAACTAAGCACACAAGAGCAAATAATGATTGAATACAAGGTTTAAAAGGTACTTCCATATAGATTCGATTCACTTTTTGATTGCGGTTGATTTCTCTGAAAGTGCAATAGGTTAAACTTTGTTATTTACCGATTCCTGATTTAACTAGTTTTCATGGCCAAATTACTAATCCTTTGATTCATAAAGATTCTTAATTGTAGTGATCAAGTGAATTAATTATCCTAAAAATCATGTTCAATTTATATTATCAGATACTTGAAATATTATTGACATCAATGATAATGGAAATCAATTATCTACACATGACTGGTCATCAAATGTATTCTCACACATTAATGTTACCAACTTTACTATTTAATTGTAGGTTTTGGTCGAACTCTAGTCATACAATCTTAAGTTCATAAAATTGGTATGATTCAAGTAAACATAGATAGAATGTTCATTGAAACTACGTAATACTTAACAATAAACAATAAATGTAACAACATTAACACACAGGGATCTTTGTTAAGCAAACATAATGAATAAAAAATTACTTTTAATCCAAACTTATTGAAATCAACACTATCTAGAGGCTCATCTATCTTAGCTAATAATGCAAGTAGAAACACAAATATAAATCATAAAAACTTTGATAAACATATTGAATAAAAGCAAATTGAATGATTTAATGCATATCGACTCTCGATTCCTCCGAATCTCGCTCCAATGATGATCTCTGGTCTCTAAAGCATTTCTTAAGGATCTCTTGTCTTCAAGTTCAGATAATACTTGGTGCATACTCCAAAGGTTAAAATATAACTGCATTTATAAAGTTTCCAAAATACATAAAGTCACGGCGCGGTAAAAAGAGTGTTGCGTCGCGGTTTCTAATTTCCTTCTTGTATCCTCCTAATCAGTCTGACACACATATCAATATGTTGGTTTCAGCACATCCGCGTCGCTAAGGTCATGCTTTCGAATTGCGGTCTTCTATATTCAACATATCTTTCTTTGTTGATCCATTCCAACAGTCCAGCTCCATTACAACAAATTTAGGTCCTTTTAATCCAAGAATATCTTTGCATCTACAAAATGAAATTTAAACATAATAAGTATCATATATCTTGATTTAAGACCAAAATGTAACTAAAAAAATACAAATATATCATATAAAATATATGAGTATAAATGGCGATATCAATGCACCTTAATCAGTGTAATATAATATACATTCACACAACTACACCACCAAATTAAATAATGTATGCACACATATAGTGTTGGAGTAAAGTTTCTCACCTTGACATGGACTAAATATACTAGTTCCTAATTCTCGAGGTCTTGTCCCTATATTTGTTTCCGCTTCTCTACATGCTATCAAACAATAAAATTACCTTAAGGGTTATAACTCAAGATAATCTTCACTCATGTATAGTATTAATATCCCATTTAAGATATGATGTTGAATATGTATCTAAAACTTATTAAGCTCCACGAATTACTTACTTATGCGAAGTCTTAATCCATCAAGACATTAGCTTGATCTAATCTTAATTATTATTCCATCAATTTATGTACCATTCTCAAGGTACAAGTATTTTATACATGATTTAACATCTTAACATAACCCATTCATTCAAACCAATGATGCTTCATGATAATTCATTTACATGACTTAGTTGACTAAGATATATACTCAATTCCTCTTATTTTCAAAATTCATCATTTTAGGGTTTATAGCATTCTTCTTTAATTTAAAGGGTAACCATCTGTAACGTCCCGAAAATCATGACATAAAAATTTTGTTGTCAGATAAATAAATCATTAATACATATCTTTCCCAGTAAACCAAGGGAACCAAGATTTAGCAAAAATCAGAGTAATTCACAGAATGCATAAAACATGTGGTGTGTACTTTGCAATCATCCCGAGCTCTTCCATTTGAAAACCAAAGTACCTGAAACCATCAACCACGAACTGTAAGCACAAAGCTTAGTGAGTTCCCAAAATACCACACACCGTGTATCACAAATAAACAACTATGGGTTATTAACAACCCTAGGGACTATAGGCAGTCGCACTGGGCTAACAACATGCCTGGTGGGTTATCAGCAACCCTGAAGACTGTCAGCAGTCTCAGTCATATAACAACATAACACAATAATAACAGCTAGACCCAACTGGTCCTCACAAATACAACTATTCTACAATACAACTCATACCTCATATAAACATGCAAGAGTCATAGAGACAACTAGCATAAATAATAACAGCTAGACCCAGTTGGTCCTTATAAATACAGATATTCTACCACCCACCTCATACAGACATGCAAGAGTCATAGAGACAACAAGCATCCTACAAACACAAATTAGTAAGCCGACATTAGTTCCTTCGACTCACGAACATCGGGAGAAGACTCACCTCGCACGGCCGAATCAAATAGAATATCTCGTGCTGCTAGCTAACAGATCTCCGAACTATCAATATCAAATCAACACCCAATCAACATTTAGGTTCCAATCCATAACCATAAATCTAACTTGGGGTAAAAAGACCAATTTATCCCTAACCTAGCTTGGTCCAAGACTAAGGCCCAAACTCACAATCTGGAAGGCCCAAAAGCCAAATAATCAACCAATACCCAAATCCATGGCACAATTTTCCAAATTGGGGCCAAACCCATTGAAGACCTTCCCAAAATAATTATTAGCCCAAAACCTGATGGCCCAAGACAACTAATCCCAAAAGACGGCCCACACCGAAGCCCAACATGCCAAACCCCTCCTAACTGAGTACGTGGGGCGTACTCAGTTGTACGATAATCGTACATGCAATCTGGATTGTACGTTGTGTCTATAGACTTGTACGCCCATCATACTCCTCCATTAAGCCCATTTGGACATTAAGCACTTAATGCTCTAGATCAGGGGTCCAAACCACATATCTACTTCTTAAGGAATATCTAGACCCAAAAAGTCATTGACTTGATGATTTTGCATGCCTCAAAAGTGATGGGTTTGAGCCATAAGAACTTTCCTGTGTGCACATGCAAACCCTAATGCTTGGATTTAGGTTTCTCTAATTGAACATGCAATGTATCCAAGGCTTACAATTCTAGAACTAGTGTAAACAATTGAATCATATCACATAAAAACAGATCTAGAATAATACCTTAAGTTGCTTGCTTGAAACTTCTTGTTCTTGGAGCTTAGAGTCACAATTGTCACTCCTCTAATGGCTTACAAACACCAAGTAGCAAGAGGACGATCTTGAGAGAGAGAGGAGGGTGAGAAATCGGCTCTAGGGTTTCTTGCCTTGCATGAATGCCGATGTCCCTCACCCAAGGGATCTACTTATACTATGAGCTATTAGGGTTTCACCCTTAACCCTAATTGAATAACTTAGGCCCTAAGCAATCGAAAGATCCTCCTAGATATTAGGCTTGGACGCTTTTAAGGTCTCCTAACCCTAAAATCCGTCCACCCTTATATCCATAAGGATACATAGCCCAAAACACAACTATCACACATTTGACAGTTTAAGCCCCTTTATTCAATTAATCTCTTTAAGTCACCAAATTAATTCTTAATTAATATATGACTTATATCAATCACATAATATATTAACAATAATATCTCTTTTCTCTTTACAAATCATCCTGTCAAGTTGCTATCGTGAAGGCAACCCAAAAGGACCATGCACAACCGGGTCAAGTACTTACCAAATATAGTTACAGCCTTAGACACTAATCCAACAGTCTCCCGCTTGGATAAGTCTAGTAACTATATATGCAAACACAATCCGATTAGCAATCGTAGCTCTCAAAGACGCTGTTAAACTCTGATCTTATCAGTATCCTGTCCTTTAGATAAGGGATCGTACAGTCCTCTGTTTAGATATTGTGCGGACAATCTCATGGAACTTATTTTTCAGCAGTTGGTTTCTCGATCTCAGATTCATTTGACATAGAACTTAATTGAACACATCAATTCAGTCCTGACCGGGCCCGACACATAAGTCAAATCAAATCATCAAGGGGCCCTGATATCGATTTTACCCTCTTAGGATAAAAGTAACAGATAAACTTCGACTTATATGCATTTACTATTTACTAATCAACTATACACAACAATGTGTTTTATGACATCAATTTACTGATGCGGTTTCGCATTGTCAATGCACAACCAATTAATAAACAATAAACCATATATCTTGGTTTTAAGACCATATGATATTATCGTCTTGCGATCACTTGCGCTACGTTCCATAAAGTGATTCCAACAAGCGTGGGTTTATTCCAATGCTCAAAACTTGTTCATAAGCACTCATGAACGTTGAAGCAACCTTTGCTATGTCTAATACCATTTATACAATCTACACACCAATTCATCACAATCTTCATTCATACCTACTTCCAACATATGAACGATTGTGGACCATTCGAATAATTCGATTATTCTTAATAACTCAATTATTCAGAAAGTCAAAATATGCAAAGTGAAACAATAGTTAAACAATTAACATAAGACAATAGTTTTACTTATAAATAATAATCCTTTATTTAATCATCAAATGTCAATTACGTTTATCTATTACATGTTTCCAAAACTATCTAATCTAAACTAATATCGTCTTTTAGCCCAATGCTCCTAGCGTGCTGCAAATGCTTAACCCTACTCAGTCCCTTCGTAGCGGATCTGCTGGGTTATCCTCTGATGATACCCTCTATACTACAAGGTGTCATTCTTCTACTCGATGTCTAATAAAGTGATATTTTATGTCGATATGCCGAGATCTACCTTGATCCCTCGGTTCCTTGTTCAAGGCAACCGCTCCTTCATTATCACAGAAAATTTCCATAGGCTCCTTTATGGCAGGCACAACTCCAAGATCACCAATGAAGTTCTTCAACCACATCACCTCTTTTGACGCTTCGCTCACTGTAATGTACTCTGATTCACACGTTGAATCAGCTACGGTCTCTTTCTTGGAACTTTTCCAAGTCACTGCTCCTCTAATGAGGAAAAAGACCTAGCCCGACTACGAAAGGTAGTTGTCCCTGTCGGTCTGGAAGCTTGCGTCACTATACCCTCGCACCTTTAAGTCATCACTCCCTCCGAGGACTAAAAACCATTCTTTGGTCCTCCAAAGGTACTTAAGTATATTCTTGACCGCAATCCAATGAGCTCTACCAGGGTTCCCTTGATATCTACTGACCATGCTCAAAGCAAAGGCCACATCAGGGCGAGTACAAGTCATAGCGTACATGATTGAGCCAACTGCGAAAGCGTAGGGTACTCGGCTCATCTCGGCTTCTGTAATTGGACTTTGAGTCTTACTTAATTTGGCATTACTCTGTATCGCTCCCTTCTTCGAGTTTTCCATACTAAAACGTTTTAGTACCTTATCCAAGTAAGTATTCTGACTAAGTCCTATTAGTCTCTTACTTCGTTCTCTCACTATCTTATTCCAAAAATATAGGAAGCCTCTTCGAGGTCCTTCATAGCGAAGCACTTCCCGAGCCAGGACTTAACTTCCTACAGAGTCAGGATGTCGTTTCCTATGAGCAGTATGTCATCGACATACAAAACAAGGAAGCTAACTATACTCCCACTGGCCTTGGCATATACACATGATTCATCTTCACTTCGTACCAATCCAAACTCTTTGACTTTCTCATCGAAGCAAAGATTCCATCTGCGAGATGCTTGGACTTCTCAAGCTTGCACACTCTATTGGGATGCTTCAGATCGACAAAAACTTCTGGCTGAGCCATGTATACATCCTCAGCCAACTTCCCATTAAGGAAAGCGGTCTTGACATCCATCTGCCATATCTCATAATCATGAAATGCAGCAATGGCTAGCATCACCCTAATAGACTTTATCTTAGCAACTGGTGAGAAGGTCTCATCATAGTCAACTCTGGGAGTTTGACTAAAGCCCTTTGCCACCAATCGTGCCTTATACGTGTGCACATTCCCATCCACGTCGGTCTTCTTCTTGAAGATCCATTTGCACCCAACCGTCTTATGTCCGGGCACATTGTCAACCAAATTTCAAACTTGGTTGTCATACATGGACTGAATCTCGCTGTCCATCACTTCTTTCCATCTTACAGACTCTGGGCCTGCCATGGCTTCCTTATAACTATTAGGTTCATCTAGATTTATTAGTGTACCATCACTAATATACGTCTCCCCTTCGGTAGTAATATGAAAACCATAAAACTGGGGTTGAACTCTAACTCTTTCGAAACGTCTAAGAGGTAAGGACTCGTCAATCGGTTCAACCGGAGTTTCCTCCTCGGCTTGAGCGCCAGCGTTAGAGGCTCCTTCATCGCTCGACTCTTGAATCTATTCAAGATCGAGTTGCCTCCCACTGTCCCCTTTTCTTATGAGTTCTTGCTCTCGGAAAACTCCTCTCCTTGCAACGTAGACAACATTGTCACTCGGTTTGTAGAAAAGATATCCAAAGGATTTCTGCGGGTAGCCGATGAAAATGCATCGCTCACTATGCGGTTCGAGCTTGTCGTGAGTTTCTCGTCTTACGAAAACTTCACAGCCCGAAACCTTGATATGTGCCAACGAGGGAGCTTTCCCTATCCACATATCGTGAGGTGTTTTAGCAACCTTCTTTGTAGGGACTCGGTTAAGGATATGGGCGGCAGTCTCTAAGGCATACCCCCAGAATGAGATAGGTAGTGAAGCACGACTGATCATAGAACAGACCATGTCTAACAGGGTTCGATTACGCCTTTTTGCCACACCATTCAACTGCGGTGTCCTAGGTGGTGTCAATTGCGAAACTATTCCGCATTCCTTGAGATAGTCGTGGAATTCAAGACTTAGGTACTCCCCTCCTCAATCAAATCGAAGCATCTTTATTTTCCTGCCCAATTGATTCTCCACTTCATGTTTGAACTCTTTGAACTTTTCAAACGTTTCTGACTTTTGCTTGATTAAGTAAATATACCCATATCTACTATAATCATCGGTGGATGTCACGTAGAAGCGGTTCACATCCTTTGTGGTGGATCTTAAGGGACCACACACGTCGATGTTTATGAGATCCAATAAACCCTCACCCCTCTCACAAGTGCCAGTGAAGGGTGACTTGGTCATCTTTCCGAGTAAACAAGATTCGCACGTGTCATCTTCCCTAAGGTCGAATGACTCCAACACTCCATCCTTTTGGAGTTGGGCTATGCGCTTCTTGTTGACATGTCCAAGATGACAATGCCACAAGGATTCTTTATCCATACTATTGGAAGAATCCATACACAGCAAATCATTTCCTAGGTTATCTACAACCATAACAGTTTCATAAATTCCATTACAAGGCATTGCTTCAAAATATAAAACACCATTTAGATAAGCATAAATCAAACCATTCTCATTATTAAACGAATATCTAAATCCTTTTCTAAATAAACCATGAAAAGAAATGATGTTTCTTGCCATATTTTGCAAGTAGCAACAATTATTTAAATCTAAATTCAATCCATTACTAAGCACTAAAGAATACACTCCAATCTTGGTAACATGCGACGATCTTCTGTTCCCCATGATTAGCTTTATTCTTCCAAGCTCCACATCCCTATTTTCTTCCTAGTCCCTGCAAATCAGAACATATGTGATAACCACATCCTGTATCAAGAACCCAAGAAATAGCATGAGATGAATCATTAGATTTAATTGTCTAAATACCTGTGAAAGATGGCTTGATCTCCCCATCCTTGATGGCTTGCAGATATTCCGGGCAGCTTCTCTTCCAATGCCCTATTTTGTGGCAATGGTGGCACTCTGCCTCCTTTGGGTTTGGGTTAGGCTTAGCAGGATCAACCTTGGTCCCACTAGAAGAGGAACCATCTTGGGACTTTCCCCTGCGGTGGTTCTTTGAAGAAGCCTTCCTCTTCTTGCCCCTTCCCTGCCCAATAGCCAAAACAGAAGCAACTGGTGGATTAGGAGTTAGTGCAACATACTTGTCCTTGAGGTTTCTCTCAGCAGTCCTTAGGAGCCCTTGGAGTTTGCTTAGGGTGACCTCTTCCTTGTTCATGTGGTAGGTCATCCTAAATTGGTTGTAGCATGAGGGCAAGGAATGAAGAACAATGTCGATAGCCAAATCTTCCCACAAGTTGACATTCAACTTGCGAAGACGATCAACATACCTTTGCATCTTTTGCAAGTGCACGGTTAGAGACTCTCCATTTCCCATTTTAGCAGTGATCATATTCGTTATGATCTCATATCGCTCTTGCCTCGCGCTTTGGTGGTATCTCTCCATCAAGTCTAGATGCATCTCATAAGGTTACATGTCCTCATAGGACTTTTGGAATTCGGAGTTCATCGTGGCTATCATGATGCAATGGACTTTCGTTGCATCACGCTCATGGGTCTCAAAGACAACCATTTCTTCGGGAGTAGCAGTTTCTGGATTGATCTTCTCGAGCTTCTCATCGAGAACATACTCTTTGTCCTCGTAACGCGCGATCGTGCGAATGTATCTTATCCATTTGCTAAAGTTCGATCCATCAAAAGTCACTTTTTGACAAAGGCTCATTAGCGTGAATGAGCTAGCAGCAGTGTTGTTTGCGTTAGACATCTACAAATAGAAAGGAAACAAAGTTTGATTAGAGTTAAGTCCCTAATTAACACCCAAAATAAAAATTAGGGCTAGGACCCAACAACATTATTTACACATTAGAAAAGGGATGCCGTAATCCAACATGCAAATAATTTGGAGGTAAGTGAATGACGATTCACTAATTCTTCACCATGAAAAACATAAGCTTAAGTTTTAAATGTATTGAGAATACCTAGATTTCTTTGAGATTCATTGAACCTTTCAATGGCATGTTTAAATCTCGATATGCCCCTCTAGTTTGTGAGTGGGATACCGAGGATCACAAAGCGGGTGTGAATAACCATGCAAATCTACATGGTGTCTTCATTGTTATAGTCACCTATTCGATGTGCTGGTAAACCACACACGCTCCATCGAACTATGACAAACAATGAATCACCCTTTTCCACCTTTGCTTGGGACCAATTAGTGTGCCAGTTAACCACACACGCTCCACTAACATCTTAACAAGGGTGCAAAGTGTAATTTCATGGGATTGCATCAATTCACTTTTCCTAAAGTAACTAAGATTGAGATTGTTATGAAACATGTTTAGTTACTTTATATAGATTCATTATACTTATTAATGAGGAGAGGATTGCCCTATCCTACCCGTTCGGCTAACGACCCTCCACCAGTCAAGCAAGCGGTGGGTGTGAGTGTACACTCATTAAGCGCCATTTTATAGGTAGCAACCTTATACCCACCTTATAGACCGGCTTTGTGAATGAGGCCTACTAACGGTAAGACTAGCATTTTAAATTATATATATATATATATATATATATATATATATATATATATTAAGCTTGTAATAATATAATGGTATATAGTTGAATTTTAAACTTAAAATTCTAGGGTTTGAAATTTAAATTATTCAAATTAAACTTTTAATCACAAAACTTAAATTTCAAAACTTGAGGACAAGTTTTAAACTTTTCAAAACATAAGGATCAAATAGCAAATAATACAAATCAACTAATTAGATTATCTCAATTTGATCTTATTCATTATTACTTGGAAGACAATTCACCAATTCAATTCAAATAATCAATTATTATCATATAAGGAAATTATTATTCAACTAATTGGTAATTATCTTTTGTTTGGTCAAGAATATACTCATATATATATGATTAAAATCAGATTTTAATGACCCAAAACAGTTAAGACAAGTATCCTCAAGTAAAACAGCAAGAAATCCCGAAACTACCTACAACTGACGCTAGAACTCGTCGAGTTCCACTATGGACTCGCCGAGTTGGAGCTACTCGCAGAGTCCACAACGGAACTCGCCGAGTTCATCAGACAGAATCAACAAAATCGAATTTTTTAAGCAAAAAGCAATCAACCAATGCATCAATTCAATAGAAATCAATCAAAGCTTTTGATACCACTGATGGGTTTGAGCCATAAGAACTTTCCTATGTGCATATGCAAACCCTAATGCTTGGATCTAGGTTTCTCTAATGGAACATGCAATGTATCCAAGGCTTAAAATTCTAGATCTAGTGTAAACAATTGAATCATATCATATAAAAACAGATCTAGAATAATGTTGGAATAGTGTCTAAGGCTGCAACTATATTAGGCAAGTATTTGACCCGATTGTGCATGGTCCTTTTGGGTTGCCTTCACCATAGCAACTTGATAGGATGATTTATTATGAGAGAATAGATATTATTAATATATTATGAGAATAATATAAGGAATAATAATATTGTTATTTGATTAATATAAGTCATAGATTAATTAGTATTAATTTGGTGACTTAAATAGATTAATTAAATAAGAGGGTATAAACTGTCAATTGTTTGATAGTTGCACTTTGGGTTGTAAGTCCTTAAGGGATAGAGGTTGGACGAATTCTAGGGCTTGGGATAGCCTCAAATTCGTCCAAGGCTTATCTTTGGTAAGGATTAGGATTATTTAGAGCTTAAGTTATCCAATTAGGGTTTAAGGGTGAAACCCTAGGAGCCTTACAAGTATAAATAGACCTCTAGGGCATGAGAAATCGGCATCTCTTCAAAAGAAAAGAAACCCTGGCCGATTTCTTCCCTAACCTCTCTCTCAAATCATCCTCCTTGCTAGTTGGTGTTTGTAAGCCATTAGAGGAGTGACAATTGTGACTCTAGAGCTCCAAGACAACAAGATCAAACAAGAGATTCAATGGTAAACTTCTAGATCTGATTTTGTATTGTTCTTATACCTAATTAGTCATTAGAAGTCTTGGATTCAAAGCATGTTTAATTAGAGAAACCTAGATCCAAGCATTAGGGTTTGCATGTGCACATAGGAATGTTCATATGGCCAAAACCCATAAAATAATACCTTAAGTTGCTTGCTTGAAACTTCTTGTTCTTGGAGCTTAGAGTCCCAATTGTCACTCCTCTAATGGATTACAAACACCAAATAGCAAGAGGATGTTCTTGAGAGAGAGAGAGAGGAGGGTGAGAAATTGGCTCTAGGGTTTCTTGCCTTGCATGAATGCTGATTTCCCTATCCCAAGGGATCTATTTATACTATGAGCTATTAGGGTTTCACCCTTAACCCTAATTGAATAACTTAGGCCCTAAGCAATCCAAAGATCCTCCTAGATATTAGGCTTGGACGATTTTAAGGTCTCCTAACCCTAAAATCCGTCCACCCTTATATCCATAAGGATACATAGCCCAAAACACAACTATCACACATTTGACAGTTTAAGTCCCTTTATTCAATTAATCTCTTTAAGTCACCAAATTAATTCTTAATTAATATATTACTTATATCAATCAAATAATATATTAACAATAATATCTCTTCTCTCTTTACAAATCATCCTGTCAAGTTGCTATGGTGAAGGCAACCCAAAAGGACCATGCACAACCGGGTCAAATACTTACCAAATATAGTTACAGCCTTAGACATTAATCCAACAAAAAGAACCCAACATCAACTTAAAGCATTAAACTTTCACCAAATGGACACCAACTCATACATGGGGGATTCCAAACCCTAAAGGAGGCAACCTTTTGCATCTAGAACCTCAGAAACACCAAAAGTGGCAACTCATAGCTCCTGGAATGGTACCAAACCACTAGATCTCATTCTTGGGACCAAAATGAACCAAAAACTCATATCTGCTAGATCTAAGACATCAATGATCAAGTTCATAGCTTTTTACCTCAAACAAGCTGGAAATGAAGCCCATAATCCAGATCCATAAGCTCTTCCTTGATCCCTATCGTTGCACCAAACTCCATCTTCATGTAAATGGACCAAACACACCAAAAATGGACACCATGAGCTCAAAATACCATTATGAAGGCTAAAGGACGATTTCTATGGTTTTGGGGACTTAGAGGCTAGCAAAGAGGCCAACCCTAAGGACTTAATGTGCTTATATAGGGTACGATCGCTTAAAAATAGGTTTTTCCTCTGACCCTCGTATGCCTCGCGTACACCTTATACGCCAAATGTACGAGGCTTCGCATTCCCAATCATCCCTTTCACTACGCTCAGCGTAATCCACACTATGCTTCGCAAGATACGTTATTATGTTACTATTAACTCTTAAATTTTCATGATTGGTAGAAATCAAAGATACCTTAGAAGAAGGAGGGTGGTTGGGTGCCAAAGGGGGCTCATATGGGGTACCATGTGCCTTACTATGTGATCCCAATGCACCAACCTATAACCAATAAGAAAGAAGAACAAATCAAAATAAATACCCAAAATTGGTATGTCAATGTTACCTTTGATTTCTAGGATTCAAAGGAAATCTAAAGAATAAGAGCAATTAACATACAATCTAACAATGATAGTTTCTGAATATGTAAAATTCATAGCCAATCGTCTGAATGATTATGAACTTTAAAACAAAACTACAAATTTTATCTGACATTTGTAAATAGAAAATGAATAGAAGCTTACATTGGCATTGGGACATTTGTAAACAAAACTACAGAAATCCAAACACACCCCAATGAATAGCCGCTACAACATTAATTCCGACATGTTCCATCCATCATTGAATAGTGACCATGGTCTTGAAAGAAATCCAATAAAAATCAAAACAAAAACTACAGTTAGAATATAAAATTGAAACAATAAACATCTTCAAGAAGACCCTGAAGAAAAGAATCTGTGGATGAAACCCTCCTTCTCACTTCACCGTAAAGCCTATCTTTGTCTCCCTTTCTGTCTTTTCCGACCAAAAACCACCTCAAACACTTAAAAAATAGAGAAATTGGTTAAATTCTTGATACCATTAGCAAAATTGATTAAATCGCCCAAGATATTGATCATGGTGATGACATCAATAAACTAACCCATCTAAAACACATTGATTATTGTGATGGAATCAATAAAGTAACCCATCTAAATTATTAAAAGATTCGTAAACCATAAAAGTGAAATCGGTATGTATTGAAAGCATTATATAAAGGTAACCTTGGAAATCACTGTAAATGGGAAGGAACATGGGTTTTGTTGGAGGCCAGGTCCGTCTCAGAGGGTGGACGATAGGGGCGACCGTCTAGGGCCCATATTTTAAAGGGGCCCAATTTTTTTTATGAAAATTGTTATATTTAGAAGATAATGCAAATAATTTTCTTTTAATTATTGATTTGTTATAAAAAACTTGATGATATTTGTGTATTTTAAGGGCTCATTTTTTTTCTCTCGCCTTGGGCCCAAAATATATTTGGAAAGGCCCTGTTGGAGGCTTTGGTTTCGCCGGAACAACAGCCTGCAAAATTTAGGGATTGAAACTCAGGGCTACAAATCGTATGATGTCTCCTAACTTCAAAATGCCCCGATCAAGAGTGACTTTTATGGATTGAAATCCAGATATAGAGTGAGGTTTAGGGCATGAAGTCGCATGGTGGAACACCGTCGCTGCACTCTTCGTCGATTAGCACGATGCTGGTTGTTGCAACAATTATGGATTTGGTTATCTGATTGACGAAAGGACATGCCAGAACACACAGACAAACACGAATATGCAAACGTTTGACTGAGTAGAAGATACACAAGAAAGTTTATGAAACGAATAGAACACCACACACCCCAATGAATGAAGACGCACAAGGAAATGACATGTTGCTAATTGGGGAATATCCAAGATAGAAGGAGCAAAGTAGAGACCTAACGAAACATATTTTGACTGTTGACCATATCTATCTTAACTCAGAACCGGTCGATGATTTAGAGGTGCAATTTTCCGATAAAGATCTCCTTTAGGTCTATTTATATTTCGCGTTTTAATATCTAGGTTCCGTAATTGCAATTTGTATGTATTGTATTTTTATATATTCTATGTTTTTTTTTATGTTTCTTGAAATAAAATTTCAAGTTTAATGAAATTTTAGTTTTAAATAATTTGTTAATGATAAATTTTGGCTGTAGTGTGGCAAAACTAACGTGACGCCTAAATGGACTGTGATATTATGACAACAAAATTTTGATTATTATAAAAGCAAATTTACTTATAAAATTTAATGAAAATGTGTATAACTAAAATATATATTGTTTTTAAAGATGTTGATTTTTATCATCGGCCTTCAAGATTAGGAAGTATTTTTACGATAAATTCTTACCATATAAATAATTTAACCATTGCGAATGATCTTAACTATGCATTGTATTACTAAATAAAATAATAATAAATCGTCAGAAGCGTAATCACGGGTTCCCGATTCCCGAAAACTGACCCAACTTGCATAATATATTGTATGAACCTGCTAGATATCATATCGGAAAAGAAAGTTCGCGACTGTAATTAAGGTTTGTCGCCCACATGCGAAGTGGAAATAACTAGATGGTCCACTTGTTGCGTTTTTACGTTAAAGAACTGTTTTTATGCTATAAAAATTTGACAAAAAATAGTCTTCGAATTTGCTGCAAGATCTAAGGGAATCCCGGTGGTGCTTCTTGTGAGGTTCTAAGTAAAATTTTGATATATTTTTTTAAAAACGGTAGAAGTTTTATATAATAAAAAAACTAGCAATAGAATAGAATATGAACATTACAAATAGGAAATCGAAAGATAAGTAATGTTTTAAAAATCGGTTTTTTAGTTGAATCGGTACGGTAACCGGTTTAACCGATTCGACCGACAGGTCAATCGGTTTCTATAATTTTCATTTTTTTTTTCTATTTTCCTATACATACATACATACATATATAAATCTGAATCTGACGTTTACAATTTAAAACATTAAAAATATACATAAGAATAAGTTATAGATCAATCCAAATACATTAAAATAACACATAACAATAAGTTTTAGTGTTTTACATCAATTCATATACGTCAAAAAGAAAACAAAGTATAATATCAAAACAAAATATAGTTTTAAATGAATACAAACACATCAAAAAACTTTATAACATTTACCATATGTTTTTATTTTGAGAAAAATTAAATAGATTTGAAAAAAATCACAAAAGTTTATTATGAAAATAATTCTTATCCATGCGTTTTTATTTGGTTTAACTGATTCAACCGGTTTATTTTGACCGGTTCAACCGGGTTTTTTTTTTTTCTGAAAACCGGCCGGTTCAATCCCATTCAAAAATTGACGTAAAACTGGTGATAGTTGAACCGCTCCCTCCCCCGGTTCCCGATCCAACCGGTTCGACCGGCCGGTTCAAGCCGGTTTTTAAAACATTGAAGATAAGAGTTATATAACCAACCAACAGATTAATCTTATTATTTTTCTCCTATTAACAATCCAAAATTAGGATTAGGTAACAATGCTATCAAACATCTTCAATTTCTTAGGTTTTGTCGATCCAAAAACAAGCTTATTCCAATAAAACCAAATAGTTCATAGAGTCGTGATAATAACCGTGCCAAAACACATACGTTGCATCACGATTATATATTTGGTTGATCCAACAATATGATCCGTTCATCAACGGGGTTATGGCTTGAAACTGAAACACTTCACTATCTACCAATTTGATTCCTAATGGACTCCGTAATATGGCATTTAAGCATAAGATGAACTAAGATTTCCCCTCGATGATGAGCATTTCGAACAAAGGAACGAGTGTACATTCATCCCTTGTCTACAAATTTTAGTTTGGTTAGCAGACCATCTAATTAACTAGACCGTCTAATTAACTGCATCCACCAAACCATTACACTATGTTTAATAGGAACGAAGTTGTCCAATCTCATAGCAATATTACCACATCCAAAGTAGCCTCATAAAGGAATCTGTTCGTAGAAGAAACTGAATTAGATCCCCTCGATTCTATGCTCCAAAACATTGACCCCTTTGGTGAAAATCAACATACAATTGCAAGATCAATAAAAGAGCATCACACAGATCTCCCTCTTAGGGTGTCAATCCAACAAATAAAGGGGGTACTATTATGACTCCAAACTTATATCTCTTTGCATAAGAAATAATGTAACCAAATTGGGGTTTGTTTATATGAAAGAAAAGGTAGAAAAAAATCATGTAATTGAATTGAAGGAAATTTAGAGATAAGAAGGTTCCAACTCACTGTTATACTCGTGTGGTTATGCAATTTAATCATGAAATTATGTCAAGTTATATTTTATACCAACTTAAAAGCATTAATAACCTTTAATGTATTCCATTCACCCAAGTTGGTTAATCAAAACAAATTCTTTGAAACAAACCTAATCTTGCAAATCTAGTCTAAACAAACTATTAGATTAAAGTTGAAAGATGACATTAAGTTTTATGTGAATGTACCCATGTTCAATACTTCTTGCAAGTTGGGAAACAGAAAATAATGCATTTATAATTTACATCAAACTTAGTCCCAATATTTTACAGATTTTGCAAATCAAATAGATGGAATGATATAACTTGAATTCAAGCGGCCAACATGAACATAGTCATACATCAAATGTTTAGGTAACATGAACTAAAATTTTCTAGATAAAATTGAAAACACAATATCAAAGCATATGATTAAATAAAAACCAACGGTCTTTACACATATATTACTTAAAAATTACATGAAACAATGTTTCCAAATGTTTTCTATGTTAAAATATTTGAAATCAGTCACCCAAGAGTCATCTCATGAATCTCTCTCATCAACTGATCACTAAAGTCCCCAAATAAGAATAAGGGAAAACCGCTAAGCGTAGTTATTTTGTGGCACACGGCCCGTGTGGTTTGGTTTCAATGTAAAATTACACAGTCCGCATGAAAGCTATAAGTACAATAACCTTTTGAGAAATCATCAAAGTAGAATGACGAAATCGATTTGACTTCAAAAAGCACGACGAACCAAATGGTTTTAGTGTAAAAGCACATGGTCCGTCTGGAAGAAGCTTCCATCAAGTCTTCTTCCATAACACACCGTGTGTGTTTTTTAATGCCCAAATTTCACATGGGTCGTGTACTTCTCTTTCCTCTAGATTTTGTGTTTTTCTATCTTGCTGCCTTTCATCCCCCTTGCTAAGTACCAACCTTCAAATCACCTGAAATCCACCACAAAATGTGAAAATAAACACGTTCACTCAATAAACATGCAATGTCTCAAAATGTAAGTAAAATGCTTGATTCTAAACCTAATTTCATTGCATAAACAATATAAGATGTGCAAAAAGGGTGCATAAAATATACCTAAAAATTCTCTCCCAAACTAGAGTCTGTCATTGTCCTTAAGGAACACAAATATTGGACCAAATCGGGTTGACATTAGATGACCAAAAAGAACTAGACAAAAACATGAGAAAAACCTACAAGAATTAAGAACAAATTCATGCATGACGACAAAAGCACTTTTCATATAACAGAAGTAAACTAAGTACCTTCAAGCGAAAATAATTTCATTTTGATCCATATGTCATAACTTCGTTTTTAGTAAACATAAGGTTTCCTCTCTGACCCCGAAGGGGAAGTCATAAAACAACGCTTAGAACGGTTGCATGATTTTTAAGCTTTTTTTTATGTTTTTATTTTGGAGTTTGAAGACATGAATTTTTTTAAAACTGTTTTATTTTCCTTTGCACAATATTCCGATAAAAAGATTGCCGTTTGCGTCGCTCAGTAATTCACAATCATCATAGCTAACTCTTAGTTTAAATGACGAAATTCATGCCTAAAACATCGAGATAGAAGGCTATATATATAACTCTTAGGTTTATATATATATATATATATATATATATATATATATATATATATATATATATAGAGAGAGAGAGAGAGAGAGAGAGATAGAGAGAGAGAGAGAGGGAGAGAGAGAGAGAGAGGAATGATCATTTGAGAACTAAAAGTTTCCCGAGAACCCGAGAACCGATTGTGAGCTCTTAGATCAAAATAATTGTAAAGAAAGTAAAAAACACCAAATCTTCCCAACTTGAACAGTTTATTCACTATAAACCAGTTTGATTATACATCAACTTACACCAGAAACCTCTCTACTTTAACACACACTCTTAGATGTACAAATAAGAACAAGATCTAAGATATATCAGTAGAACAATGAAACCCTAACTGAGAAACCCTAAACGAGAGAAAATATCTAAGAAGTGATATATGTTGTAATGTCCACAATGAGAGAAGCTTCAACTTTAAATACATCGGGTCTCAACAAAAACGGAGCAACCATGACCCATAAAAGATCCGCGTACAAACCCGATTGATTCATTCCTGCATAAAACTTACACAAACAACCCTTCGGATAATAACAACTAAACATAATATACCCTTTAACAATTAATGTTTATGTTTGAGTATAGAATATATATTTCAACACCCCCCACAAACTAAACATTAATTATAACTTTTATTATTTATTAAAAATATTAATAAGACCAAGACGATTAGAAATATATTCATGCTGACCAACACCTAATGCTTTAGTCAAAATATCAGCATTTTGATTTGATGAATCAATCTTATTTATTTTAAAAACATCTTTTTCAAATTTTTCTCTAATAAAATGGAGATCAACTTCAAAATGTTTAGTTTTTTCATGAAATACAGGATTTAAAGCTAATTTAATAGCAGACTCATTGTCACAAAAAACATTCACAGGAGTTAAACCTGTAATTCCACAATCACATAATAATTTCAGAATCCAAATTACTTCACAAGCTATAGAACCAAGAGCTCTATACTCAGACTCAGTCGAAGAACGAGAAACAATACTCTGTTTCTTGCTCTTCCAGGATACAAGACAACCTCCAAAATATACCAGAAAACCAGTAACAGATCTACGACTAAACAAGCATTTAGTCCAATCAACATCAACAAAGGCAACAAGATCAAGACTATTATTTTTTGTAATATGAATACCCTTTCCTGGACTTTCTTTCAGATACCTCAAGAGTCTGAATGCAACATTTAAGTGTGACTTATATGGTTTATGCATATACTGACTCAAAATCTGAACAGCATACGAAATGTCTGGACGTGTCATAGTTAAATAGATTAATTTTCCAATCAATTTCTGAAATTCAGTTATATTAACTACATAATCAGAACTATCCAAGTCAGACTCTCTTTTAATAACTAAGTTTGCTTCCATAGGGGTTTTTACAGGTTTACATGCAAGCATTCCAAACTCATTCAACAATTCCAAACAATATTTTCTTTGATTTAAGCAAATTCATTTATCAGTTTTTATAACTTCAATTCCTAAAAAATATTTTAACTCTCCTAAATCTTTTATGAAAAACTATGACTTCAAGAAAACTTTGACCTTTTCTAACTCAACATTATAATTTACAGTAATAACAACATCATCCACATATACCAACAAAACTACAATTGTATGTTCATGTTTTCTAATAAATAAAGAGTAGTCATTTATGCTTTGTTTAAAACCAAAAAGTGAAAGTTTTTGGCACAATTTCTCATTCCACTTCCTGGGGGCTTGTTTAAGTCCATAAAGAGACTTTATAAGTTTACAAACTCTAGTATCACCTTTAGAGTGATAGCCTTCAGGAAGTTCCATATAAACATTTTCAGATAAATCACCATATAGAAAAGCATTATTCATGTCAAGTTGATATAAAAACCAAGAATTGTGAACAGCTAAAGACAAAACTATTCTAACTGAAACCATTTTAGCTACTGGAGCAAAAGTTTCCTCATAATCTATACCTTCCCGTTGACTATAACCTTTTGCTACAAGTCTAGCTTTAAATCTTTCAATCTCTCCATTAGATTTATATTTTATTTTATAAATCCAACGACAAACTATAGCTTTTCTTCCTTTAGGAAGATCAGTAATTTACCAAGTATTATTCCTATAAAGAGCCTCCATTTCCTCATTCATAGCTTAATCAAATTTGGATCTAAAGCAGCCTTATTATAGTTTTTTGGTTCAACTGTTTTATTAAGGTTTGAAAAAAAACAACAATTTCCAGTACTAAGAGAAGAATAGTTTACAGATCGTTCAATTCCATACTTATGTTTTCCTTCAACAACATAATCACTAAATCTAGCTAGCATATGTACAGCTCTACCAGACCTAGTAGCCCTAGAAGAATGACCACCAGAAGGATCTAAATTACTCTGACCACTTTCCTCAGCCACAGTAGAGGAACTAGGAAACGTCTCACTAGATGAAGGCACATGTGCCTCACCAAACTGGTTGCTGACATCAAGAGGACTAGACTCATCCAAGAAATGGTTTGCACTAGCACCATCCAAATGATGGACATCTCTCAAGTTACTAGTACTAGATTTATCAAGTAAGGAACTTGAATAAAAAGACTCATCATAGGAAAAAGGATCACTAGAGCATGATGGCACACTAATTTTATCACTTACAGAAGAAGACTTCATTTTGAAAGGAAACACTGATTCATAAAATTTTACATCCCTGGAAACAAAAATAAGATTTGAATCAAGACTAAGAACTCTATACCCTTTTTTATCAAGTGAATAACCAAGAAAAATACACTTATCAGCTCTTTCAGAAAATTTATCAGAATTATATAACTTTGTTGCAAAACACAAGCATCCAAACACTCTAAGCCTATCAAAAACTGGAGAAGATTTATAAACAAGTTCATAAGGAGAAGCTCCATTTAACACTGATGTAGGTGTTCTATTGATTAAAAAAAACAGAAGTTAAGACAACTTCTCCCCAATACTCCAGAGGTAATCGAGACTAAAAAATCAAAGATCTAGCAACATTTAAAATATGCCTGTGTTTTCTCTCAATAACTCCATTTTGTTGTTGAGTGTGAACACATGAAGTTTGATGAGAAATCCCTTTAGACTCAAACAAATGTTTCATTTTGTGATTTAAAAATTCAGTCCCATTATCTGAGCTAACAGTCTTAACTTTAACTTCAAATTGATTAAGAAGATTGTTAAAAAACACAGAATCATAAGCAAAAACTTCATCCTTTGACTTCAGCAAATAGACCCATGTAGCTCTAGTATAATCATCCACAATGGTCAAGAAATATCTATATCCTTCTGATGTGGTCACTCTATAAGGGCCCCATACATCTAGATGAATTAATTCACCAAGACTAGATGTGATATGTTGACTAACAGAAAATGACTCTCTAGTTTGTTTAACCCTATGACAAACATCACAAGGAGGAATAGAATCACTTCCAAAATTACGTTTATGCTTAAGAGATCCTAAGGCTTGATCAGAAGGATGACCAAGCCTATTATGCCATGTAAGTTTAGAAACACAACAAATTGATGAAGAATTATGAACACCAAAGGAGTTAATACCTGAAGGCACACTATTCATGTAATAGAGACCTCCAGATTCTTTACCCTTCCCCACCATCTCCTTTGATTGTAAACCCTGAATTGTACAACTATGTTCATTAAAGACAACCTCACAATTACTATCCTTACATACCTTCTGAATAGACAAAAGGTTTACATTAAAGTCTGGGACAGCAAAAAAATCAAACAAAGTTAAGGAATTAGATATATTCATATTACCAATTTTCTCAATTTTAGCAGATGTTCCATTAGGATGACTAACAAGAAGATTCAACTTAGACACATCTACAGTATTATGAAGAAGAGATTCAAAAGAAATCATATGTTGATTGGCTCCAGAATCAACAATCCACTTTTGACAATCAAAGGAAGAATTAAATGCTTGAAACAAGCAAGTACCTGCCATGTTAGCTATGACAACCCGAAGTTTGTCCATCATCGTAACCCATTTCGTCCGTAAAACCCATCTTTAATGATTCGTTCTGATTTCATTTTTGGGCTAAGTTATTTAAATTTATATGTTTATTATAACCTCATGAGTGTCCAAACTCCTTAGAAACTCATGTAAACGACCCAAATTATTTATTTGAAAATTTTTAGAATCATTCCCCTCGGGTTACGATAACTTTATCGGGTGCGACCAAAAGCATCGTATAACGTCAGTATCGGGTAGAATTCCACCGTGTCCAAAACTTAGAACATATTTAAAGCTCAAAAGACTTCATTTTGAAGTTTTACACTCTCTCACTACTCTCTCTCTAACCTCTCTCCTCAAACCAAAGATTTAGGTCCAAAAATCATCCAAAACAAGCTTCAAATCATCAAGGTAACTATCCTAGCTCCTAGTATAACACCTTTGACCTTCAAATTCATGAATTATATGAGAAATAGGACCATAAACATGTGTTTACGGCCCTGGAACATCCTTAGGCCGTGAACACATGTAAATGGGGTTTTTGAGCCATAAAACCCTTCCAAACCTCATTTGGGGCTTAGATATGACTTAGGGGCTTATCAAATCGGACTTAGAACACCTTGGACATCATTTTTGAGGAGTAAACATGAGTTTACTGCCCAAGAACATGCTTGGGCCGTAAACTCATATTCATGGGGAGTAAACTCAAATCCAAGTGTTTAAATGCCACTTAAACACACCAATAGCCTTGGATTAAATTCTAGAACCAACCAGAATCGATTTAAGGGCCTTAAACATGCTAGAACAACCCCCATAGGGTCTTACGGCCATAAACCCCCCAAGAATGGGTTCTTAGTCCGTAAACTCCTAAAACATGGTCAAAAGGTGCCTTAAACTCATTCCATGGCTTGTAGAATTAACTAGAAACTCTTGTAAAGACCTAGGACCACCAAAGCATCAAAGGAATGTGTTTGGGGGAGTTTACGGCCGTGAACTCCTAGTTTACTACCATAAAATCCAATAAATGGTCCATATATTAGTTAAATCCATTCCAATGCCCTAGATTTGATCCTAGCTAATTTTCCCAAGAGATATTTGACCATTTAGCACCTTAAAACCATTCAACCATGAGTTCACGGCCGTGAAATCATGTGGTTATAGTCATTAGGGCCGTAAACCCTCTTGTGAGTTTACTCTTGGGGAGTAAACTCCATATCCAAGCCTTATAAGTCCGTAGATGTCACCCGGGTCACTCCAAACACTTAATTTGAAGTGTTTTCGCGTCTTGGAGTGTAAAATCTTATCTAATTAGTAAATTAAAGTCTAATTAGATACATTTGTGTATCATTCCATATTACATAGGAACCTCGCACGATATCAAGCCTCGAACTGACACTTAGCATCCTAGACGACACGTTCTTCGACTGGTGAGTTCATACCCCTACCCTTTTTCCGTGTTTTTCAATGTTTTCAGGGAGGGGAATACAAGCAAACTATAAATGTTTTCAAAATCTAAAACTGATATATTTCTATAAATATCTGGCTAACCTTTAGATGTCTTTACTCTTATGTATTATGCTGAGCATAAGGGATGTTTTATCGATTATAACTACATTGATTTCAGTAAAGGAAACAATCAAATCAATCAAATTATTATGGGAATAATTTGGGATCTTTAGTTCTTGTTCAATGAGTTCAGATTTATGTAAAGTATTTAGATAAACTATGTCTGATTTAGTTTATCTCTGTTTATTGTAAAGTATTATGTCGGATAGTTTCTTTGTATTAAACTGTTTTTACCGTATTATGTTCCAAAGTGATTAGTATGTTTTGATATCATCCGAGAACACTGTGAATAATTTAGTACTAGCTTGTGAGATTCGTCATTACCCTTTGGGTTATCAGTAAATCCTCCCCGGAAGTGTAACCAGAGTCTCCTGGAGGGAGAGCGTGGAATTTGTGAATATATCTATTCGGGACTGACAATCCCACACCTTAACTGCTAGCTACAGTTTGGTGGGCACGCCTGGGGTGACAAATTCTAGATATCGTTCGACGTCTGACGAACGTCAAGGAGGTCTCGGTGTCGCATCAGCATGGTTACCCGACTCACAATACGCATTAATATAAGTTTATTCACGGATTTGATTTTATATCTATTTTCAAACTATAGTATCTATATCTAGTGTGGGATGTTAGTCCCATGGTTTTCAATCTATATCTAGTGCGGGATGTTAGTCCCATGGTTTTCAATCTATATCTAGTGCGGGATGTATTTCCCATGACTTTTAATCTATAGTTTTTGTGTATTAAAACTATGTTATATCTAGTGCGGGATATTAATCCCATGGTTTTAAAATCTATATCTAGTGCGGGATCTTAATCCCATGGTTTTGAATCTATATCTAGTGCGGGATATTAATCCCATGGTTTTGAAATCTATATCTAGTGCGGGATATTAATTCCATGGTTTGAAATCTATATCTAGTGCGGGATCTTAATTCCATGGTTTTGAATTTATATCTAGTACGGGATAGTATTCCCATGGTTTTCAATCAATATTTTTATGTATTAAAAATATCTACTGTTATACTGGATGATAATTCCCAGTGGTTTTTCAATATATAGTTTTATGTATTAAACTATACAGTGTGGTATTTAACTAAACTTTACTTTTAGGAAAATAAGGGTTTTTCCTGGGATAACAAACTGTACATAACCGGATCGTATGAAAATCAGATAACTAAACTATACTTATAAGAAAATATGGGGTTTTCTTGGATAACGAACTTTTCGGAAAACCAAAGGAAACTTGTACATTTTCAGAAAACAAACCTCTTATGAACTCACCAGCTTTATGCTGATTTTCAAACTGTTTGTATTCTCAGGTCCACGTTAGACAGGTACCCCGCAATCCTTTTGGCGAAGACGGAGTGCATAGAAGACACGTCTTTACACTTGTCCATATGATATGTATATGTATAACACATGTAACTCTTGTCTTAAAGAAAATGTAAATGAGTCTATGTAATGTAAAGTTTTGTGTTTACTATGCTTACTATGTGCATTGGATTTGATACTCAACGTGGAGTCCGCCACGAAAATGTTTCCGCCTTCGGTTTTTGGGGTGTGACAGATTGGTATCAGAGCCTTTGTTTATAGTGAACTAGTATACCAAACCTTACATGTTATAAGACTATAAACATGAAGGGGCCTAAGTGCTCTGAACTAAAAGTATACTTCAAAGTATAAGTATTTTCAAAAGTATACAAGTATACCTAGCCGTCAAAATCCGTAACTACAAATAGAACAAAACATAAGTAAATGGGTGTTGTACGTTGCGGTTAAACCTGGGCAGTTATGTAGTCGTGTCTAGGGTCAATATAGCCTGGCCAACTATATTCATTCGAGACACCGCCAACATGTGCTTGTGAGTGACTGTGGTATGCGGCATGCCTAAAACTTACCCAAATACCACAAACATCGAGCCAGTGTCGTAGCGAACCATGAAATACTATGGGAGTATTTCTCGAGCCAATCCTTTGTAGAAATCCTCATTCATGCGTTATTCCTTGATCATTCCTTTAGCGATAATTTATCTGCTTGATAACTCTTTCTTGCTTTATCGCTTATTCAGAATATGTACCTGTGATATCTCTTGACTCAATTCAGAGGACTTACCATCCTCTCTTTCCTGATCTTATTGGATCAAGATGCCTCCAAGAAAGAGACCCAGCTCAAAGACCAACAACCCTCCACCACCACCTCCTTCTGAATTCGACCCTGTGATGCTCCAGGCAGCGGTTAATGCCGTAGTGGCAGCTGCTATGTCTCAAAGGAACTCCGGTGGTTCCGGTGGTTCGGGAGGTGGTACCCAAACCCAAAACCAAGAAGGCAGTCAGGGACACCGAAAAGAGGATTCCTATAAAGATTTCATGAACGCGAAACCCACGTCCTTTGATGGCACTGGAGGTGTCATTTCCCTCACCCGATGGTTCGAGAAAATCGAATCAATCTTTGAAATATGTGCCTGTTTGGAATCTGAAAAAGTAAAGTTTGCCGCCTGCACCTTCATTGACAAAGCCCTAACTTGGTGGAACGGCCGAGTCAAATCCTTAACTCTACCTGTAGCAAATGCTATGGGTTGGGAAGTTATGAAGGAGCTTCTGCGTGTGGAGTACTGCCCTCGGGGCGAAATGCAGAAACTGGAGCATGAACTTTGGAACCTGAAGACGAAGGGTTTCGATATCGTCGCCTATACCTCTAGATTCGATGACTTGGCGCTGCTCTATCCGGGAATGGTTACCCCAGAGAGTAAAAAGATTGAGAGGTTCATCTGGGTGTTGACCCAGCCAATCAAAGGAAATGTCTTGGCTGCGAAGCCAGACACCTATGACAACGCTAAATGTATGGCGCAAACCCTGATCGATCACGAAGACAACCCCGATGAGGAGACTACCACTCCTGAGCCAGTCGAAAGTAGAGGTGGAAGTAAAAAGAAATTTTGGACCAAACGGAAGGCCCAAGGATCACAAGGATCCTCTAAGAAACAGCAAACGGTAGCAGTCCACGCTGCTACTGCCCCTGTTGTTGTTTCTGCTGTCGGATCCACGGTTCAGACTCCTACCAGTGGATACACCGGTACCTTCCTTGGTGCAACAAGTGCAGCTACCATCACCGTACTCCTGGGCCATGTCGTGAACGTCTCTACAACAACTGTGGCAAGAAGGGCAACCTTGCTCGAAACTGCAGAAAACCATCCCAATCAACCAACCAATCATCCGGAGCAGGCGTCGGCCAGGCCTGCTATAATTGTGGTGATGTTGGACACTTCAAGAGGAACTGCCCCAAGGAAGCAACAACTGGAAACACTGGAAGAATTCTAGCAATAGGACGAAAGGAGACAACCGCTGATCCCACCGTCGCCGCAGGTATATTCTTCCTCGACAACTCTTATGCCTGCAATCCTTTTCGATTTTAGGGTTGAAAAGAAAAATCTGTTAGCTATTCATTCGTACATCTTCTTAATCTTAGCCCTCCGTTAGTAAATGAAACATTCACCATCGAGGCGACTAACAGTGGGAAAGAGAACTTTATCGATACATCAGTAGGTTGTACCTGTACTCTGAACGACCATTCCTCATCCATTGATCTTATGCCAGTTTCCATAAACAGTTTTGATGCTATCGGTGGCATGGAATGGTTGAGTCCTAATCGTGCTAATACCCTTGTATTGAAAAATTCATCCGTCCCAATCTCCTCTCTGGTCAGACCCTCATGATCAACAGCGATGAATTCGGTTCCAACCTTCATATCATTTCGTGCACCAAGACTCAAGAGTTTTCCTCGAAAAGAGTGCTATGCATTCCTAGCCTATGTGAACCGCAAGAAAAAGGGAGTTAGAGACCTCGAGAACATCCCCGAAACCTGTGATTTTCTTGATGTATTTCCTGTATAGCTTCCGGGAATTCTTTCAGAACGTCAGATTGAATTTCGCATCCGCATCGCTTAGCTCCAGCAGAAATGCAGGAGATATCTAGTCAGCTTGATAAGTTGACCATCAAAACCGATATCCTCTTTCCTCGAATACATAACCTTTTTGATCCACTTCAGGGGACCAGCCACTTCTCAAAGATAAACTTTAGGTCAAGGTATCATCAGCTACAAATCCATGAGAATAATGTTTCTTAGACAGTATGCAGGACTCGATATGGTCACTATAAGTTCGTAGTGATGCCCATCGGTCAAACCATTTTCCTTGGTCATGTAGAAGACGATGAAGTCATACGTATGGAATCCTCCTAAGATCAAAGCAACAGAGAATTAGTCGGCACCAAAGATACCCACAGAAAACCCGTAAATTCTTGGGTCTCGCTGGCTACTATTACAGGTTCATCCAGAATATTTCCTGAATCGCCAAAACCCTAACCATTCCGACACAGAAGGATGTACCCTCTTATTGGAAGTCTTACTCTAGAAGGACATGGAACGCCTTGGAAAGCGTAGAAAACTTTACTCGTGCTACATTAGACCCTTCGAGATCCTCGTAAGGATCGATTCCATAACCTTCAAACTCCAAATACCTTCAGAACATAGCAACATCCATCCGGTATTCCACGTCTTTATTCATAAGAAGTGCCGACCCAACGAAACCCTAGTAATCCCTTTGATGAGACCGAAATCAACGAAAGTTTGAACCCTATGGAAGAACCAAACGAAATCATAGATTGAAAGGTTAAACGTACGAAACAAAGCCGCATCCCAGTAGCGAGGGTTTGTTGGAATGTCAAGCGGAGACCCGATTCCACTTAGGAGCGTGAATACCCGAAGCAGTAGATTCATCCACATCTCTCTTTTCAATTCATGAACCGTATCCTAATCTTTTAATTTCGGGACGAAATTCCCTCTAACGGGGGGATAATGTGACAACCCGAAGTTTGTCCATCGTCGTAACCCATTTCGTCCGTAAAACCCATCTTTAATGATTCATTTCGATTTCGTTTTTGGGCTAAGTTATTTAAATTTATATGTTTATTATAACCTCATGAGTGTCCAAACTCCTTAGAAACTCATGTAAACGGCCCAAATTATTTATTTGAAAATTTTTAGAATCATTCCCCCCGGGTTACGATAACTTTATCGGGTGCGACCAAAAGCATCGTATAACGTCAGTATCGGGTAGAATTCCACCGTGTCCAAAACTTAGAACATATTTAAAGCTCGAAAGACTTCATTTTGAAGTTTTACACTCTCTCACTACTCTCTCTCTAACCTCTCTCCTCAAACCAAAGATTTAGGTCCAAAAATCATCCAAAACAAGCTTCAAATCATCAAGGTAACTATCCTAGCTCCTAGTATAACACCTTTGGCCTTCAAATTCGTGAATTATATGAGAAATAGGACCATAAACATATGTTTACGGCCCTGGAACATCCTTAGGCCGTGAACACATGTAAATGGGGTTTTTGAGCCATAAAACCCTTCCAAACCTCATTTGGGGCTTAGATATGACTTAAGGGCTTATCAAATCGGACTTAGAACACCTTGGACATCATTTTTGAGGAGTAAACATGAGTTTACTGCCCAAGAACATGCTTGGGCCGTAAACTCATATTCATGGGGAGTAAACTCAAATCCAAGTGTTTAAATGCCACTTAAACACACCAATAGCCTTGGATTAAATTCTAGAACCAACCAGAATCGATTTAAGGGCCTTAAACATGCTAGAACAACCCCCATAGGGTCTTACGGCCATAAACCCCCCAAGAATGGGTTCTTAGTCCGTAAACTCCTAAAACATGGTCAAAAGGTGCCTTAAACTCATTCCATGGCTTGTAGAATTAACTAGAAACTCTTGTAAAGACCTAGGACCACCAAAGCATCAAAGGAATGTGTTTGGGGGAGTTTACGGCCGTGAACTCCTAGTTTACTACCATAAAATCCAATAAATGGTCCATATATTAGTTAAATCCATTCCAATGCCCTAGATTTGATCCTAGCTAATTTTCCCAAGAGATATTTGACCATTTAGCACCTTAAAACCCATCAACCATGAGTTCACGGCCGTGAACTCATGTGGTTATAGTCATTAGGGCCGTAAACCCTCTTGTGAGTTTACTCTTGGGGAGTAAACTCCATATCCAAGCCTTATACATCCGTAGATGTCACCCGAGTCACTCCAAACACTTAATTTGAAGTGTTTTCGCGTCTTGGAGTGTAAAATCTTATCTAATTAGTAAATTAAAGTCTAATTAGATACATTTGTGTATCATTCCATATTACATAGGAACCTCTCGCGTTATCAAGCCTCGAACTGACACTTAGCATCCTAGAAGACACGTTCTTCGACTGGTGAGTTCATACCCCTACCCTTTTTCCGTGTTTTTCAATGTTTTCAGGGGGGGGGGGGGGGGGAATACAAGCAAACTATAAATGTTTTCAAAACCTAAAACTGATATATTTCTATAAATATTTGGCTAACCTTTAGATGTCTTTACCCCTTATGTATTATGCTGAGCATAAGGGATGTTTTATCGATTATAACTACATGGATTTCAGTAAAGGAAACAATCAAATCAATCAAATTATTATGGGAATAATTTGGGATCTTTAGTTCTTGTTCAATGAGTTCAGATTTATGTAAAGTATTTAGATAAACTATGTCTGATTTAGTTTATCTCTGTTTATTGTAAAGTATTATGTCGGATAGTTTCTTTGTATTAAACTGTTTTTACCGTATTATGTTCCAAAGTGATTAGTATGTTTTGATATCATCCGAGAACACTGTGAATAATTTAGTACTAGCTTGTGAGATTTGTCATTACCCTTTGGGTTATCAGTAAATCCTCCCCGGAAGTGTAACCAGAGTCTCCTGGAGGGAGAGCGTGGAATTTGTGAATAGATCTATTCGGGACTGACAATCCCACACCTTAACTGCTAGCTACAGTTTGGTGGGCACGCCTGGGGTGACAAATTCTGGATATCGTTCGACGTCTGACGAACGTCAAGAAGGTCTCGGTGTCGCATCAGCATGGTTACCTTACTCACAATACGCATTAATATAAGTTTATTCACGGATTTGATTTTATATCTATTTTCAAACTATAGTATCTATATCTAGTGTGGGATGTTAGTCCCATGGTTTTCAATCTATATCTAGTGCGGGATGTTAGTCCCATGGTTTTCAATCTATATCTAGTGCGGGATGTATTTCCCATGACTTTTAATCTATAGTTTTTGTGTATTAAAACTATGTTATATCTAGTGCGGGATATTAATCCCATGGTTTTAAAATCTATATCTAGTGCGGGATCTTAATCCCATGGTTTTGAATCTATATCTAGTGCGGGATATTAATCCCATGGTTTTGAAATCTATATCTAGTGCGGGATATTAATTCCATGGTTTGAAATCTATATCTAGTGCGGGATCTTAATTCCATGGTTTTGAATTTATATCTAGTACGGGATAGTATTCCCATGGTTTTCAATCAATATTTTTATGTATTAAAAATATCTACTGTTATACTGGATGATAATTCCCAGTGGTTTTTCAATATATAGTTTTATGTATTAAACTATACAGTGTGGTATTTAACTAAACTTTACTTTTAGGAAAATAAGGGTTTTTCCTGGGATAACAAACTGTACATAACCGGATCGTATGAAAATCAGATAACTAAACTATACTTATAAGAAAATATGGGGTTTTCTTGGATAACGAACTTTTCGAAAAACCAAAGGAAACTTGTACATTTTCAGAAAACAAACCTCTTATGAACTCACCAGCTTTATGCTGATTTTCAAACTGCTTGTATTCTCAGGTCCACGTTAGACAGGTACCCCGCAATCCTTTTGGTGAAGACGGAGTGCAAAGAAGACACGTCTTTACTTTTGTCCACATGATATGTATATGTATAACACATGTAACTCTTGTCTCAAAGCAAATGCAAATGAATCTATGTAATGTAAAGTTTTGTGTTTACTATGCTTACTATGTGCATTGGATTTGATACTCAACGTAGAGTCCGTCCTGGAAATGTTTCCGCCTTCGGTTTTCGGGGTGTGACATTAGCACTCGCAGGTGCTTCCTCATTAACTTGTTTATCATTTATTAGTTGCAAAAACTTCATGTATTGTTCCTTAGTGAGCTGATGAAGCTCAGAGTCTCCAACAACATCAGATAAGACAGGAGCATTAGAACTCCCTGAATAAGTGGTAATAGAATTAGCAGAATTTTTTTTGACTGTTTGACTCATTTCGCTGTTTAAAATATTCTGGATATCCTATTAGTTTATAATAATTTTCAATTGAATGACCTTTAATACCACAATTCTTGCGTTGTACTACCTGATTTTTATTCCTATTAGAATTGTTTGAATTAAACCTATTATTAAACCTACTATTAAAAGCAGTAGGTTGAGATTTAGAAGACTGAAGAGAAGTCAAAGAACCATTTCTTTGAAGAGACTCTTCTCTAGACAATATAGAAAATGCAGTTTTGACATTAGGTAAGGGTTCCATAAGAAGAATACGACTCTTGACTTGAATATATGAATCATCTAGACCACTAAGAAACTGCATAAGTTTCATAAGATTGGAATGGTCCTTAAGTTTAACAGATGCTTCACATTTACACTCAGTAAGACTAGTAAGACCATCAAATTCCTTCCAAAGAGAGTCAAGTTTATTAAAGTAGTCTGATAGTGAAATACCATTTTGTTTCAAGGAATTAATCTGTTGATGAATGTTAAAAACAACAGATCCATCTGACTTATTATAGGTTTCAAAAAGATTGTTCCAAATATCCTCAGCAACATCTGAATAAGCTTGACTCTGATAGATGGAATCTGATATGGATGACAAAAGCCAAGAACAGACTACAACATTGGCTCTATCCCATTTAGAACTTTTAGACTCATCTACCTTTGTTTTCTGAAAAGAACCATCTACAAACCCAAGTTTATTTCTGGCCCTAAGTGCTCTAGACATAGAACTTTTCCAAAGTCAAAAATTCTCATTTCCAGTTAGTTTTATAGTAACAATAGTGGTAATGGAATTATCTGAAGGATGAACAAAAAGAGGATCATCAAATTTTTGAGTATACCCTTTAAAGTTGTATTAATCTAGACTCGAATTATTGTTGAAATATATATTCTATACTCGAATTAATTTTAAAACCATACCCCCGTGTTTGGACCGGAGAGGATTTTACCGGTGGTTCTCAGGATCCCCTGACAGACGAGTTCCTTTTTCGATTGGTGAGATGTATTAATCTAGACTCGAATTAGTCTTCTAAGGTACATCTTAATGCTTTCTTTGTATATATTCAATAAAATTTTGTTCATCATTAAGCCCAATGCCAAAGTGGTAGGTTTTATTTAGTTCGTTTGATTTGAACAATTGTGTTTCTATGCCTCTACAAATTGTTGATTAAGATACTTATTCATTCGATTTCAAGAACAGAAAGTGGTGATTACCTCAAGTGATTTTCATACTTAAAAACAAACTTGATTACCTCAAGTGCTTCATCCAGATTCATCAAGTACTCCTGATGAGTTATTAATCAACTCTTTGATCGATTAGATCTTTGTAACAGGTATGCGATGAACGTAAAAACAGTAAACAAAACACAGGTATGAATCAAGATGTGTCGAATGATTAGATTACTCGGTCCTCAGCAGAGCTCGACTAAGAACTTCCACTGTAGAGGATTCTAGGGTTACAAAACAAGAACGATAAATTTGCTGAACAATAAATCTCTAATCGTTTCTAATCATTCTTCTGTTCTAGGATGCATGCAAGCATCTATTTATACTAAACCCTACGATGGACAGGCCCATACCGGAGACACATATTGGACTAGCTAACGAGCCCAATAGACGCAACACAAAATACGACCCAACAATCTCCCCCTTTGCGTCAAATTGGAGCGAGACTACTTCTTCTTCTTGCTTGGGCCAGCAGCGGGAACCTTCTTTACTGTATCAAACAGACGTGTGATAAGAGCAAGGATAGTCTGTCTGAACCGAATGTACCATTGAATCATATCATCAAAGTACTTTACATCATCCGCTGTGTTTTGCTTGCATCGATGGATGATCCCTAAAACGTGTTCCAAACATGCAATGGTGTAAAGATGTTTGTCTGCCAAGGCGAAAAGACATTTCTGTCCTTCGTTCCTGGTAAACATGACAGAGTTTCTCTTTGGGTCAATCTTCCCCATCTGCATCATGTTGAGATCACTGGCAGAGCCACCATGAGATATGGTAGGCTTCTTCTTGAATACGCTCGCAATCTCCTGATCCATCAGAGCAACTTCCATGATATAGCATACAAGCATCCTCTTAAAGTGGTCGATGATCGGACCATATTCAGCTTCGTTTGTAAGAAGGATGTTGTGCAAGATAATCCAATCATGGGGATTAAGGTTGGGAAGATCTGCAAGTGAGATGGCATGTTCGGCTTTGGCAGATCCCCTTAGTACCTTGAACCGAACGTTGGTAAAGTTGTCTTCCCTGTACGGCTTCAGGACCCGAACATTGATGATTTTCTAAGCGCTCCAAGTTTGGTATTGAGGTTGAGCTGCCCTCAGATTAAATTCGACTAAGTCCCGATCAACCTGTGAATGAGGATGGGGGAACTCAACAATGTTGTCAAAGGCGTGAAAAACAAACGCCTTTCGGGTCAGTGACATATCGAACTGAGAGTCGACAGTGTTAGAACAATCTAAAGAGATCACAGGTTCTAGCCACAAGATACTTGGTGTTTCGATGGCTTCTTTAATCAGCCTCTCAAGAGTCCACGGAGGAAAAAGAGTTTTCCTGCTCTCGAGAAGGTCGTGGGCTTCTTTCTGTCTTCTTTTGGCTTCTTCAGCCTCTCTAACCACACGAGCACTGATGTCAGCCTCTTTATCTCGACCTTGACGCTTCAGAAGGTCGACAATTGTCTCTTTATCATCATCGTCACTCTCCTCAGCAATATTTTTGCCTTTGTCTTTCACACCGGAATCTGAGGCTTGGCCTACTGGAGGAGGTTCGGTTGTGTGAGTTGCTGTTGATGTAGGAGGTGGTTGAGACACTTGTTCTTTTTCTCCCCCTTGTTTCAGAATGGACACGAAATCAAGGAGCCCTTCAAGTTTGCTCAGTAGAGAAAGGGCAGGAGCAAGCTTCTCTGCAAGGGTATGGCGTACTGAATAATTGATGATTGGGTCATGTGCTTCAAGGATGTTTGAGATAGCAGAGTGGACATCCGAAACACACGATTTAACCACCTCTCTTTCAGATCGAAGAGAGTCAATCTCCTATTGACAGTTGGAGAGTTGAGTACTCTTGACCTTCAGAGCGGTAGTCTTCCTTGCGAGAGCATCCATGAGAGAGTTCTCAGCAGCAAAGTCTTCTTGATGCTTGGATAGACGCTCTTCAATGGATGTTCTGAAAGCTGAGTTGTCGTCAGAAATAGATTGTCTAAGTGAAGCGAATGATTTCAGCTCAGAAGCGATGGATGTAGCCAACTGGTTGATAATGGGTTCCAGCATAGTCTTGGTGGCTTCATCACTTTCCTGTAAAGATGTCAACAAGAAAGAAGCATCAGTGAATAGTTTATCGACTTTTTCGGTCGTTGCCTCACAAGCTTTGGTTGAGGCATCTATAGCTGCAGTGGTGGAATCGATAGAAACTTGATGAGCTTTGGAGAAAGCCTCAACAATTTCTGAATGGCAGCTTCAGATATGGAGGATTGAGATGTGGAAGACGAAGCGATGAGCGAATCGATTTTGTCATGTAGCTCCTTGAGATGCCTCTTTGTGACAGGAGCATCGTCATCGTCGCCACTTTGAACTTGAAACGGACTGCAATAGACCGAATCAAAAGTCATATTCTCTCCGCCAAGGAGAGGTTCTTCTTCCTCTGAAGCATGAGCAGGAGATGATGGTGGTGGTGAAACAGGAGGCTCGGTAGCAGTAGTAGTAGGTTCGGGTTGGGTGGTGTGTTCGGTTGTTGGTGTGGGTTCGGGTGCTGAGGTGGATTTCGGTGCGTCAGTATGAACCCCCGTATCAAATATGTTGGTTCTAACATCTGCAATGGTTGTGGTTGTTGCTTCGGTAAAGATTGGTGGTGGTATTGGGATGGAAGTAGGTGGTATTTGAGTGGTGGAGGTTATGGGGGGGAATAGAAAAAGGAATTGTAACGGGTGGAGAAGAGATAGGAGAAGTAGAAATATGTATCTTTGGGGTAGGCGAACGTGGTGGAGTGTTGCCACATTGAGATCCATCCGAATCAGAACCCTCGTCCTCAGATTCACTTGAGGATGAAGCGATAATCAGCTTTCATCTCGGTTGGGTTTTTCTCCTCTTCTGTGGTGGAGACTGAGCAGCCTTAGTGGTTTTCCTTTTCTTGGGAGATGGGCCTTTTGCTCCCTTTGCCACCTGTTTTCCCTTATCATCCTTCTTGCCTCTAGGAGCAGGCTTGTCAGCGTCATGAATTGATTTCAGCATCTCTGGAGTAAGATCCCTCGGACCAGAACGTCTGAACTCCTTGTACGTTTGAATGATCCGGTTGTCAGCAGGAATGTTACCATACATCGTTTCCGGGATAGACCCGTTGAAGGGAAATTTCGAAGCATCCGGCACAATGATCTTCGTGGTATGGAAAGTACCAATCGAAGACATTGGAGCACCAGCGATAATGGGGACGTGGTACTTGTCCATCACCCATTTCGTGACAATAGTCCAGAACCGGGCATAAGAAATCTCTGAGTGTCGAGAAGTAGAAGAGAGACTCTGAATGAGTTGTTGCCACAGGACCGATCCGTAGTCCATATTGATGCCATTGTAGATCCCGTACATGATGGAGAGAAATAAACGACTTGCCCCATCGGATCCAGCACTTCGTTCAGATAAGCCCTTGAAAAGAATAGTGAACATCCCATTCCACTGAGGGGGCAGGCACGACTTCTTGAATTTCGTGACAGTAGTGAGCACCTCAGTGTACCCCATGTTGTAGAACATGTTGAACAGATGACCCATTGGAATGGTTTCCGGATTAACCCTCGAAGAATCAGGTTCAAACCCTAACAGCATACAAAACCTTTGCTTAGAAATCGACGCCTTGTGCTCAAAGACATCGAAGAAAATTCTGTCAACGACCTTGTCGTAGTGAGCCGTGGCAAAGATTTGTGACAGGAACTCCATGGGAACAACTTCAGCCCTGGTGAGAGCAGGAGCGATTGGCGAGAACTTCAGGCATTCGATGATGGGAAGCATGAAAGCGTCGTACGCCTGAGGAGTGAGATCAATGATCAAACTCTGCTGAGGACGAATGGGCAAGATGTGATAGGTCGCGTGAACAGATGAAGAATCCGCCTTTTATAGGATTTTCTTGCTCTTTGGGAATATAGGTGCAGTAAAGAGGTAAACGGTGGATCACATTGCCTTTTATACTGTGGGTAAAGGAGAGAGAAAAATCTTTCCCAAATCTGCGATTGAAAAACGAAGGGTTTTTCGGAGGTGACTGACGCGTGACTGATGGGTGTGCCGATGATCACGTAGGAGAGAGAGTGCCAGTCCCTAATCACACGCCTTCCCATCAGGCGCCGTTTGGAGATGAAACGGTTCCTATTCGCACGCTTTTCCCTGTTGCGCCATTTGAAATCAAATCGATTGGACTCCCGCCTGAGTCATCATTTCTTCATTTTATCCCTTTAGAGATTAACGACATCTATAAAGTAAAATCCCCACGTGGATCAATATTAACCACAACTTTTTATAACAACCAATCCAATTAAACTTCCTTAGAATTAATGAAACCAGAATTTTGGAAAATCAAAAAGATTTTTGTGCTGAGTGTGTAAAAGAAAAAGAAATAAAGCAACACTTTTGAAGGATTATGTGATGTCAATAAAGACACGAAACAATGGATCCCGGGCATGAATCTCTTCCTTCAAAGTCAAGAGAGACTTTAAAGTGTTTGTGTAGTTTCCCGTTGAATAACGATCAGACACTTATTAAGAAGTGTTGAAAGGCTTCTTTTAATTAGTTTTATGGGGTGGTTTTCGCTTCGATTCATAATTCCTGATCTTGACATAAGATAGAAATCGAACGAAGTACTTGTGAGACCAGTGTAGTCTGTTGAACAAGTAGGTTGGAGATAATTTAAGTAGCAAGTTAAACTAATATATGTGAAATCTCAAAAAAAATAAAACTGGATCCCAAGGGAAGAAATGTTATTGGATATAACAATTTCATAGGAATCACTCAAAAGAAAAATAGAGATTTCATGTTGTACCCCCATGGATAAGTTCGTCAATTCATTAGTGAAAGCTAGAGCAAGTTGATCGTTCACCGTCAATGCATAGTAGGTATTGATTTTGGGTTTCACGAAGCACGTAGTGACACGAAGCTAAGATCATGAACATAGAAATTGTGTAACCATAAACCTCAGTGGTAATGTCTGAGAGTCTCAAGGGTTACGTTTATGAAGCGAATGTGATGGAGAAAAGTAATGTATGTGGTGTAAAGAAATCAAAGTACCTCTGCTATAAAAATAAGGACTAAGCAGAAAACTCTTATCTCATGTGAGAAGAGAGTTAGGTAGCTCATGATTAGAATAAATATGAGAGCCTAATTGGGAAAACAAATTTTGTTTATACCAAGTCAGTAAGGCTATTATTCAGAATCAGGTGAGGCTTTGGACACATACAACAACATGCTTCTAGGGACACTTAGCTAGTGAAATGATTTAACCACAAAGAGATATACAAAATGATAAGAGCCAAAATTAAAATAAAAAAAATATTTTTGGAGTTTTTGAATTTAAAAAAAATAATAAAAAAAATAATAAAAAATATTTTTGGAATTTTTGATCGAAATAAATAAGACATAAAAAATTTATACAAAAAAAAAATAAAACAAAAAATGTTGGAACCGAACCCGAGCGTTCGGTTTATTTCGGTTGAGAAATTTTTGAACCGAACCCGAGCGTTTGGTCTATTTCGGGTGAGAAAATATTTTGGAACCGAACCCGAACGTTCGGTCTATTTCGGTTGCAAAAAAAAATTAAGATTGAAAAAGAAAAGAATTTTGACAATAAGAAAAATGAATTTGGAAAAATAATACAAAAGATTTACAACCAAAGAAACTACCTTTGAGTGATAAGCGAAGATCAGATGATACAACCGAACCCGAGCGTTCGGTCTATTTCGGTACACCAGATCAAGACCTGAACCCGAGCGTTCGATCTATTTCGGCATACAAGAGACCCGAACCCGAACGTTCAGTCTATTTCGCTTCTTACTTTTGATCTGGAGAGGTAATTTTTGGTACTGACTCCGATTCCATCATTCCTAGCCCTTGTAGAATTTTGTTGAAAGAAGCTTCAGGAAGAGCTTTGGTGAAGATGTCGGCCAGTTGATCAGTGGTTCGAACAAAATGAATTTCGACGTTCCCATCTTCCACATGATCCTTAATGAAGTGATACCTCAGTGCTATGTGCTTAGTCTTGGAGTGTTGCACTGGGTTATGACAGATCCTAATTGCACTTTCAAAGTCGCAATATAGTGTGATCTTTTTCATATTGAGTCCATAGTCTCGTAGTTGGCTTTGGATCCAAATCACTTGAGATGTACAGGAGGTAGCGGCGATGTATTCAGCTTCACCTGTAGACAGAGATACACAAGTCTGTTTCTTTGATTGCCAGCTAACCAACTTCCCATCAAGAAATTGGCAACCTCCTGTGGTGCTTTTCCTGTCTAGTCCACAACCTCCAAGGTCTGCATCTGAGTAGGCTTGAACGAAGAAACCTGAGTTTGATGGATACCATAAGCCGAGAGAGGTAGTTCGTTTTAGATACCGGAGTATGTTCTTCACTGCAAGCATATGAGGTTCACGAGGATTCGCCTGAAATCTAGCACAGAAACAAACAGAAAACATTATATCAGGCCTGCTAGCAGTAAGGTACATTAAAGAACCGATCATCTGGCGATATAGCGTAATATCGACTGCTGGTTTATCCAAAGATGGAGTGAGCTTGGTGCCGAACGCCATTGGAACTTTAACCTTTGAGTCTCCCATCATGCCGAATTTAGCAAGGTGAGTCTTGGTGTAGGCTTCCTGGTTAATAAAGATGTCTTCGGGTCCCTGTCTAATATTTAAGCCAAGGAAAAAGTTAATAGGACCCATTGAGCTCATTTCAAATTTAGTCTCCATCAGCTTTCTGAATTCAGCCGTTAAGCTAGGATTCGTTGAGCCAAAGATGATATCATCGACATAGATTTGAACAATCATAAGGTGGTTACCTTCCTTCTTACGAAAGAAGGTTGGGTCAACCGAACCTTGTTTGAATTTGGACATCTTTAAAAACTTAGTTAGCGTTTCATACCAGGCTCTAGGTGCTTGTTTCAGTCCGTATACCGCTTTGTCCAGAATATAACAATGATTGGGGTATTTTTCATTCACGAATCCCGGAGGTTGCTCTACGTACACCGTTTCTTCAAGTTCTCCATTTAGAAATGCGCACTTTACATCCATTTGGTAGACCTCAAAGTTCTTGTGTGCAACATAGGCAAGAAATATTCGAACAGATTCCAGCCTAGCTACAGGAGCAAAAGTTTCTTCATAATCGATTCCTTCCTCCTGGCAATATCCTTTCACAACTAGACGAGCTTTGTTTCTTATTACGTTGCCTTCCTTGTCCATTTTATTTCTAAAGACCCATTTGAGACCAACAACCGAGGCATCTTGAGGAGTTGGAATGAGGCGCCAAACTTTATTTCTTTCGAACTCATTAAGTTCGTCTTGCATAGCTTGAACCCAATCAGAGTGATCAAGAGCAGTGTTTACTGTCTTTGGTTCAACTTTTGAGACGAAAGAGTTAAACATACAGAACTCTACTTTTGAAAATAAAGATGTTTGCTTTGCCTTCAGTTGAGATCGGGTCAACACCTTTTCGGAGACATTACCTACTACCTGTGAAACTGGATGATCTCTAGTCCATTTGACAAGAGGAGGGTAATTTGGATCATAGGATGGATCCAATTCAGCATTTACCATCTCTTATAATTCAGATTGACTGTCATCGTCATAAAACATATCGGTATTCTCCCCCTCGACTGATGAGCCTTCAGGTGTGTCTTTACTTTCCGGTGCTACAGGAGTTTCGGGTGTATTTGAGCTTCCGGGAGCTGCAGTACCTTCGGGTGCAGTAGAGCTTTCGGGAGCTACAGTACCTTCGGGTGCAGTAGAGCTTTCGGGTGTAGCTGGAGAAGATTTCTCCCCCTCAACTTGTGAACTCGACAGTTTTGAAGAAGATGGATTCTCCCCTTCAACTAAAGCACCGTGCTGAGAAGGTTCATTTGGGACTAATTCTCCTTCACCCAGTCGTTTGTCAGCGTCATCGACGGTTTGCTTTAGATGGTCAACTTTGTTGTCTGCTGCATTGGCTTCTGAGAGAGTAGCTTTCTCCGGTTCATCGAATAACTCCACAAATTGCTCAAACAAATTTGCAATCAAGGTTGTGACTTGCCCTGTTTGAGAGAAAATTTCTCCAACTGTTTCTTCCGTGGCCTTCAGCTTCTTGACATAGCAGTCGTCGAAAGTCACATAATACGTTTCTTCAATCTTCCTCGAACGCTTGTTTAAAACCCTGTATGCTTTCGAAGTAAGAGAGTATCCCAGAAAAATCCCTTCATCGGCTTTAACGTCGAACTTGTTACGATGTTCTTTAGAATTGAAGATAAAGCATCGTGAGCCAAATACGTGGAAGAATTTGACGTTTGGCTTTCTGTTGTTGATGATCTCATAAGGAGTAAGTGTGAAACGCTTATTGAGATAGGACCTATTCTGCGTAAAACAAGCTGCAACAATAGCATCAGCCCAGAAATATAGAGGTAGAGAAGCGAAACTTAGCATGGTTCGGGCCGCCTCACACAAAGATCGGTTTCGTCTTTTGACAATCTCATTTTGTTGAGGGGTGTAGGGGGCTGAGAAGTTGTGACTGGTTCCTTTTTCTGCTAAAAAGTCTTCAAATTCTTTATTCTTGAACTCCAGCCCATTGTTGCTTCTGATGTTGCGAACGACTTTCCTCAGTTGCACTTCAACCTGCTTAATAAACATCTTTAGCTTGTGAGTAGCCTCAGATTTGTGCTTCAGAAAGAACACCCACGTAAAACGTGAAAAGTCATCAACAATAACAAGAATATACTTGCTACCGCCAATGCTTCCGATAGAAGATGGACCACATAAGTCAATGTGAATTAACTCAAGTGGTTCAACGACTTTAGTATTTATTATGGATGGGTGACTTTGACGACTCTGCTTCCCCATTTCACATTTAGCACACAAATTTTCTCGATCAAACTTGAGCAATGGAAGACCCCGAACATGACCTCCTGTGACAAGTTTGTTGATATCCTTGAAATTGAGATGGGAGAGCCTTCGGTGCCACAGCCAGCTTTCGTCAGAATGTGCTTTGGATAACAGACAGATAGCTGGATTTCCTTTGATAGGTTTGAGATTGAGAGGAAACATTTCGCCTTTGCGCTCTGATTTGAGAATCACTCTTTTTGTTTTCTTCTCTATTATTTCCGAACCCTCATCGTCAAATGAAACTTTAAGACCGGTACCTCCAACAAGCTGAGATACACTGATGAGGTAAAGCTATAGTCCTTCAACGTATGCAACTTTTCTAATCGTGAAGTCTCCATTTGTTATCATCCCATAACCTTTTATCGTGCCATATGAGTTGTTTCCGAACTTGACATTCCCGCCGTTTGGAAGAGATCGGAATTCCCTCAGCTCTTCCTTCCTTCCTGTCATGTGACGTGAGCAGCCACTGTCAATATACCATTCTTTGTCGATTTGCTTGTCACTTATAACCTGCAAAAATGAAGCAGATTTAGGAACCCAAAGTTTCTTGGGTCCACGTGAGCCTTTCACAGGAACAGGAATAGTAAGAGAAATGTCAACAAGATATGTTCTTTTTATTAAATTTGTTTCATCTTTCTTCTTAATAGTGAAAACTTTAATTTTGTTAGGATTTGTTACAGTCGTTTTTGATTCAGGTTCAGGCGTTTGGGCCTTGGAATGCTTTTGATCATTCTTGACTGAGGAAACCTTCGATTTTCCTTTCAAATCTGTTGAAGATTTTGGATTTTGAGTTTGAACAGAATTGGATTTAGAATGGGGTTGAGAGGAATTAGAATGAGAGAATTTAGACTGAGAAGTTTTCTTGACTTGAGGTTCTAAGTGACCCTTTTGTTTTTGGTCATTAGTGGGACCGAACCTTGAACCTTGGTTGCTCTTGCTCTCAGAACCGAACCTATGCTTTCGGTAGTTGGTGTTCTCTGAACCGAAACTTTCCCTTCGGTTGTTATTCCTTTCAGAACCGAACCTGTCCTTTTGGTTACTTTCTTGCGGTCTGACAACACTTTTCTCTGACTTTGAATTTTTGTCATGATAAGAGAAATGGGCGTTTTTTAGATCGCCAGAACTGTTTTCGCTCTGAGAGATTCTTTTTGTATCTCAGATTCCTTTGCTGCTTTTGATCCTTTACTTGCTTCGGCTGTCGGTGGATGTTGGCTTTTTGCTTTTGCTTTTTGTCAGCCGGTTCACTTTGAACTGATGATGTTTCGCTTGAAGGAGTGACTTCTTTTACAGGAACTTCTTTTGCACCGCTGGTACTTGGCACATCGAAGTTGTCAGGCTTGTTTAGTGGCTCTGGCACATATCTGCCTTTGGTTTTCCAGGACGTTCGCTCTGACAGACCAACAGTTTTCGTCTGCATTATCTATACGAGCAGACCAGAAAAACTCATCATAACCATCTGCATTATCTTCGTTTACTATGGCGGTGAGTTCGGCTGTCTGATGTTCGGTTACTCCTGTGACCTTATACACCTGATTTGGTGTAGTTCTCACCTTTTGGTACACCACGACCGTTTCTTCAAGAATCGGGGACTTATTTTGGGATAAACGAGCGAACTCCACAGAATTTTCGGAAATAAGATTTTTGTGGTTTTCGGGTTCGCTCTTGACAAACTCAGAACAGTCGACTTCATCCTCTACATAAATTTCACTCATATCATCATCCTCATTGAGCTCAGACGCTTTTTCAACATCAATTTTATTTTCTGAGCTCAAGTTGGCATTCAACGAGTCAAACTTTTGTATGGTTTCGGTCCTTAGTTTCAGTTTATCGTTTTCATCCAAAAGATTTTTCAACATGTCCTTATGGTCCTTGGACTTTATAAAAGATTCGATTTTGTCCAGACCATACATATAAGTCGGATTCACATCATCAGACGAAACTACACTTTCACAATTATATGCTTCAGCGTCGATTTCATCTTCCTTAAATTCAAGGAAGGGCAAAATCATGCGATGAATTTTCTGCCCTATTTCACAGTTCATATGAAGTTGAGTGATGTTAGCATAAAGACGTTTAGCAATTAAACAAAAGACATTTCTTTGTTTCAAAAGTTTTAAATTGCCTCTTTGCAAATAAATGTTTTCATCTTTGGATTTAATCAGCTCCGACTCCTTCAGCTCTATCCACATCCTCCGTTCCTCACTTTTGGAAGACACCTTGCTTATTTAGTCAGTTATGTTAGAATTGGTGACCCGTGTTTGAGTTAAACTGCTATCTAGATTTGAGATTCTTGAATTTAAGTTTTTTAATTCTTTTTCATACGAATTTTGTGGGACTTTAAATGAGACAAAAACGGATTGTACCTTCTTGATCAATTCATCTAGCTCATTGAATTGCACGCTGAGAGGTTTTGCTGTGAATCATAGGTCCTCTCGCTCCTTGGTGTCTTCATTCCCACCATCCGTATTGTATCCCCTCATTTGAGATACATCTGTCACCATCAAACACTTCCCACCGCTTTCTTCACCTCTTGCAACGTATGCCTTTCCATGAGATGGCTTCCTGACCTCATCATCCTCTGAGTCGGTTGACCAGACCTGCACGCCACCGAACTCATAATCCGCTGCCGAACCCTGCACAATTAAAGCATTCATTGAAGGGTTAGCAGTAGCTTTCTTTCTCTTGATCTCTTCCAGCTTTTTCATCAACAAGGCCTCTTCATCCTTTTCCTCATCCTTCTCTGCCATTTTCTTTAGAACGCAGTCTTTGGCATACTGGTTCTTTCCTCCACAGTAGTAGCAGTTCACACCTGAATCTCCTTCAACTTTCGCCTCTTTCTTTGGTTCCTCTGTCTTCGGTTCCTCTCTAACCTTTTCAGAACTGTAGCTTCCCTGCCAATTTCGGCTCTTATTGGTAGGGAACCTTTTCTTAATGAACCTTTTTGGATTCGACACCATCATTGCATAGTCTTCAGAAGTAAGATCATGGTCTTCTAAGTTGAGATCTTCATCTTCTACCACACTTTTGCTTTTGGACAAGAGGGACAAGGACCCTAAACTGGAGACCACATTTTTCTCTTGCAAAACAATCTTTTCTTGGGATTTCAAAATCCCCACCAGCTTTGCCAATGAATAAGATTTAAATTGTTCATGAGCTTTAACAGTGGACACAACCGCTCTCCACTCGGATCTAAGGCCATTCAAAAAGGTTATTTTTTGTTCAATCAGCTTCCTTTCTATATCGTGTTTGATCATCTTGCTAAGAAGATGATTGAAGCGATCGAACGTTTGAGTAACAGTTTCATCAGAATTCTGCTTAAATTCACCAAACTCAGACAAAAGTAAGGTCTGAATAGAATGCTCCAAATCTTCATCTGTGGAATATAACTCTCGCAGCCTATCCCATATTTCTTTAGCAGTGCTACATGAACTCATTAGCCTGAATGTATCTGATTGCAGAGCGAATCGAATCAGTCTCAACGCTTTAATGTTGCATTGAAACTTTTCCTTTTTGTCTTGAGCAACATCCTTTACGTGCTTTAACAGATCATTGTACTCTTTCTGAGTTTTAATGATTTTTGACGTTCCAGAGTGAGCAAATGGTCCAGAAACAATTGCTTCCCAAATAAGGTATCCATTGTCTTCCGATCCGATGACATAATATTCAAAGTGATGTGCCCAGACTTCGTAATCCTGGGTGTAAAGAATAGGAATCTTCGTCGTCGATCCAATACTGTTAGAGATGTTGATGGGATTAGATTGTGACTCGTCCATGCTTGATCGTTTTTAACCTGTTTGAAAGATCAGACTTGTAATATTTAATATTAGGGCAAACAAATAAATGCTGAGTTACGTCAATAATGGAATGACGGCTCAATAAATATTAGTTAATGCGGAATAACCCTAATCACAAACTCTTTCACAGAAAAGATGTGTATGAATTACATAGCCTGCTGCTCTGATACCAATTGATGAGTTATTAATCAACTCTTTGATCGATTAGATCTTTGTAACAGGTATGTGATGAACATAAAAACAGTAAACAAAACACAGGTATGAATCAAGATGTGTCGAATGATTAGATTACTCGATCCTCAGCAGAGCTCGACTAAGAACTTCCACTGTAGAGGATTCTAGGGTTACAAAACAAGAACGATAAATTTGATGAACAATAAATCTCTAATTGTTTCTAATCATTCTTCTGTTCTAGGATGCATGCAAGCATCTATTTATACTAAACCCTACAAAACTCACGGATGGACAGGCCCATACCAGAGACACATATTGGACTAGCTAACGAGCCCAATAGACGCAACACAAAATACGACCCAACAACTCCTCTGTTTTGATTCGACTCTGTTGACAGCATAATAAAAATGCGTAAATCCCATAATAAGCACAAATAACAGAATTTATAGAACAAATAATCAACTTATAGGAACTTCAACTGGCTGATCAATGTATCTCCTGGCCTCATAATCCCAATAAAGAAATGAAATGGAAATATAATTTAAGTTCAAAATTGAAGTTTAAGTTATATGATTTAGAAGAAGGCAGCTCACAAGTTCCTGTAAACATCAATAAGGATTTGCTCAGTTTAGTTCTTGCTGTCTCTTTTGCAAAAGAACAAGATCAGATTCTTTCAAGGGATTCCTTAAAATTGTTTTAATAGAACTTATTATACATGGTGCTTACTATTGTTTTGGTTTATTTGCTTTAAATGTAGCAACATAGTTGGGTTTATTTGGATCACGGATATTGATGTTCCAAGGTTTGATTGAGAGCTCTGAACTTATTAAATATTAAATATAGAATACAAATAAATTTGTGTTGTATTTAAAATTTCAGGAAGAAAATCACATATCTAGCTCCATTAGGAAGAGAACTTCCGAGCAAGTTCTTGTTAATGGGAAGCTTAACCTAGATTGAAACCTAAACTGCAAGTCTTCATTGCCAATTTTTTTGTTAATGTAATTCGTTTGTTTTTTAATCCATGTAGCATTGAGGGCCCAACAAGCAAACTTGGGTATTTAATTTGTAGTATATGTAGCAAAATTCTGGATGGGTGAATGTGCACATCATCAATTTAAACCCATCAAATGATGACTGGATTGGAGTTTTCTCCCCTACCAATTTTAGGTTCTTATCATTTGTATTTTCTACTTTTGTCAATTTGTTTATTATATTTATAGCATCCTACTTCCATTTCTTAATTAATTAATAAAAAATGCATTGGTATAATTACATATATTTCTTAAAGTATAATAATTTTGAGAACATATTTTTTGTCCCACCTTTTTAGGTGGGACAAAAAGCTGCAATTTTTATCCATCTTGGAATAAAAAATAGGCCTGATAGTCTATTGTTTTCAACATTCAACATGCTTCCCTGAAAACTCAAGAGTTAGCCCTCCGTATTTATGCACTATACCTATTAAGGTTTGTTCTTTTATTTATGACATGGGTCCTAGATAGTTTTTGGATGTGAATTTTAAAAATGAGTAATCATTTGCTAAAAGATAGGGATAGTTAGGAAACTTTACATATATCTCAATAATTAGTTATCTTGCAACAACTCGTTACATTATTATCCAAATTTAATTATTTTGTCGTATATAATATCCATTGTATTAATTTGGATGTGATTCATATATTTACATGTGAATTATATGTGATTCACACATGTAGATCATATGTGATTCACATGTAAATATCATGTGATTCACATATTAATCACATGTAAATCATATATGAATGATATGTGATTCACATGTAAATCACAAGTGAATCGCATAGGAATTACATGTAATTCACATATGAATCACATGTAAATCACGAGTGAAACACATGAATTACATGCGATTCACATGTAAATAACATGTAATTCACATATGAATTACATGCGATTCACATGTAAATCACATGTAATTCACATATGAATCACTTGTGATTCACATGTAAATCACGAGTGAAACACATATGAATTACATGTGATTCACATGTAATTCTCATATGAATTACATGTGATTCACATGTAATTTACATATGAATCAGATGTGATTCACATGTAAATCATGAGTGAAACACATCTGAATTAGATGTGATTAACATGTAAATAACATGTAATTCACATATGAATTACATATGATTCACATGTAAATCACGAGTGAAAAACATATGAATTACATGTGATTCATATGTAAATAACATGTAATTCATAATTCACATATGAATTACATGTAAATCACATGTAATTCACAAATGAATCACATGTGAGTATCACATTATATAATCACATGATATAATCTCATGTGAATCTTAAAAGATACAATCACATGATGGTTAAAAGATACGATCACATGATAGTTAAAAGATACACATTATATAATCTCATGTGAATCTTACATGATATATACATGTACATTTTTTAGAGTGTTCTTGCATTAATCATTTTTTTTAATTTTCTTGAACAATTTGAAGAATTTGTGGAAAAAATTGAAGAGGTGAAAAGTGATAAATTGAAGAAAATATGAAAATCTTGATATGAAGAAATGATAGTATTGTGAATCGTTATAGTTTTTTTATATTGAATTAAATACTTGTAGTATTATGTTTATAGATTGATTAATACAATTGAGATTTTTTATGATTTACTTACGAATATTATTGTATAAGAAAATATTCATATATGCATTTGAAAAAATATGCATATATGCAACCTAAAACGTTGATTTTTTTGCTAAAAAATTAGAGTTTTTCTTTTTAAATATTATATATTTTTTTAAATATACTGATTTTTAAAAATTTACTTTTTAATAAAAAATGCAGTTTTTTCTTAAAAAATTGCAGTTTTTCCTTAAAAATTGCAGATTTTTTTGAAAAAAAATGCAGTTTTTTTTTGGAAAAATTGTTGTTTTTTTTAAATTGCAGTTTAAAAAAAATACATTTTTTTAAAAAAAAAAGTTGCAATTTTTTTGAAAAAATTGCAGTTTTTAAAAATAAAATCATTTTTTTTGAAAATTCATTTTCTCTTAAAAAATTAAAAAAAATCTCCAGTGAAAAAAAAATTATTTAAAAAAAAATATGAAATTTGAATTTTTATGTTAATTTTTAGTACTTTTATTAATCTTTCCAATAACAAAAAAATTAAACATTAAATAAGATTGATAAGATGACGATCATGTCCTTAATTAATTAATTTTGATTCAACGCTCCACTTTTAGTTCTCGGGTTCTCAGGAAACTTTGAGTTCTCAACCGATTTCAGCCCTATATATATATGTATATATATATATATATATATATATATATATATATATATATATATATATATATATATATAGCTTAGATTATTTTGTGTTTACTAACTATTGTGTGCTAGAATGCACAAATCTGGACAACCGGATGGAATAAAATCAAAGGTCAGGATTTGAGGGTCTATGATACTACAATAGGGTACCATGTACCATATAATCACATAAATTTCAGCATAAGGACATTTTAGTCAATTAAGCTATATTAAAAAAGGAAATTTTCGGATTTTTAAGGATAATTAATTTCATTATTTTTAAAAATCTGAATATTTTAAATTAATTCAAATTTAAAAATCCTATTATTCTGATTTAAGAATTCTAGATATTATTCATATATATCCAAGTTGGGTCTATGATTTTATTCTTAATACACTTCGGAAATAAAGTACAAATTCATACATATTCTTACATAATAATATCCTTATACATTTTAATATAGTAATACATATTCTAACATATTCTAACCGGATTTCCACTTGATCTTCGCATATATACTGGTTGTTGACCTCGATTCCAAATATTTCTCTTGTATGATCAATATTGAATTCCTTCTCCATGCAATTCTGAAAGAATAAGATACATTACTCGTTAGTATTACCAGTTAAACAAATATACTTGTTGTAAACAAACATTCTCAAAGACATTCTAACAGAATGTATTTATATAAATAAATTCTAAAAGAATACATTACAAAATGCACTTAAATCGTACTCTTTTCTTCTATATGCATAAACATTCTAAAGCATGTATAAATGTATTATGTCAGAATTACTAGCAACACATGTTTTATGTAATATTTATATTCTCATAGAATGAACATGTGTTTTCATTTTGATATGAAAAAAAATTAAAGAATAAAATTCGAGTTCATTCTTAGAGAACAATCATTCTAAAATAATAAAATTAAAGCTTCCCTGCCTTTTTTGGTTGTCTAGGTCTGATCCAATTTGAAGGATTACATGTGAAGAATATTTCCCTTTTTCATTCTGAAAGAATAGTATCCTCATTAGGTTCAAGTAATTAGTAGTGAAATAAGTAGACCATAGCAAATAAATGGCTCATGTGTAAATATGAATGAAATGTGTGAAGATAGGCATTATACCTTTAAAATAAGAAGCTTATACATGAATTGTTGAAGCTCTTTTGAAGCATCCTCATGAGAGAGCTAAATGGATTCTAACAAGGCTTTGATGGCTAAAAGGGCTTCAAAATTAAATCAACATCTTCTTCTTCAGAATCTAGGGTTGTTATTGGAGTTAACAATGAACTTCGTTTATGGGCTCAACCAAATGCTAAAATTGAAAGAATTTTTAATATGTTGTAATTACCTGCTAAGTGAACCAAGCCTTTATCCCTAATTCTACATGAATCTAGATTCAACATCATCATCTTCTTCGTCCCGTATCAAGAACCACTAGGTGTGGTGGCGATTCAGGTGAGACCTCGAGGCAGCAGTCGCCTCGCGTTCTTCCTTTCCATCTTGTCAATCACAACAGTCCTCTCGCACATCTTTTCCTCTTCCCGTCTACCCTCGTTGCCAAACCTTACATATCTTCCTGGAGATTAGACAATCGATCTAAAGTGACAAAAGAGGAACAGGTAACAGTTATGTGTATGAAAAACGAAAGAGATAGACCTAAAGAGCTTGAAGGCTAAAGAACTTGAAATCGAGTTTTTTTGCCTGATTTAAAATCAACAGACGATGTTGAAGAGGAATTCCTCTTGTGATTTTAGGGGTTATTGCGGTTGTGGTGGTCGTGGTGTCCGATGACTTTAATGATTTAGGGTTAGGTTGTGAACAAGCGGAGCAGAAGAAGAAGCCAACCGATGGTGAGTTTGATTTAGTGCTAATCTGAATTTATCTTTGCTTCTTGCGTGATATCAGGAATATTAATTATCTACCATAATTAACTATGCAAAGATTACTATAATACCCTTAATTAATTTATTTAATGATTTATTTTTTCCTAAATTTCTATTGGTGCATTCATGCACACAATAGTTGCTAGAAACATTTTAACCTAGCTCTCTCTCTCTCTCTCTCTATGTATATATATATATATATATATATATATATATATATATATATATATATATATATCTTTACTATCTTATAGAAGAAATCCTATTATTTCTAAAAATAGATTTAATATAATAATATTATTTTTTTAAGATGTTCAAGTTATTAAGCTTAAAGTACAACTAACCATCAATAAAATAATAATATATTCTTATAAATCTACTCTTTAAACTAAAGTTACAATTAGTTTGATTAAGTCAATCTCAGCTCCCTTATATATCTGATTTATAAGATAACTGTGAGATTCAAATTTGTAATCCCCAACTTTCATGCCCCTATATCGGTTCCCTTCCCGTATATCTCCCTTCCTCTTCTCTACAACCTCATTCAAGCTAAATCGTTGTAACTGTTAAACTTTCTTTGATGCTAGCCACTACCATCGATTAAGAAAAAAGGTAAATACTTTGTTTGCCTCCATTGTTTCTGGAAACCACGAACTTTAATGTTTTGGTTGACAACCGTCGAACACACAACTTCATATATCTTATTGAAAACCCTACTCCCCATACCAGAGGAATAATAGTCGTAAAACATAGGGATGGCTAGAATCAAAAGTCCTCAACCACACCGTTAACCTCTTTCACACATAAATCTCCAATCTTGCATATATTCTATAGTTTTCCAGGCAACAACCTCAAATATCTCTTCTCTCATTTACTACTTTCCCCCAATTCAAATATTGTGTTTTTTTTACTCAAAATCTCAGAATGTAAGTTGATTATGTTTTAAAGTAAGGTATCATCTACTCTCCCTCCCAAAACCATTTTCCTGTGCACCACCTTTCTCTCGATCTTTTTGTGTTTTTTTTGTTAATTACGTAGATTTGCAGTTCATTTCTTGTGTGTTGTCTATAGAGAATATATCATCAAAGGTTTATTTGTAACTTCTTTGATCGGTTAATGTTTATGAAGTTTGATTTCTCTGATTTTTTTCGTTCTCTCAGATCTGTCTCAATAAGAAAAATCCTAAGTTTTTGTTTTTGTTTGATGGTTAATTTATGGTGAAGATGGCTGGAGATAGGAACATTGGGGTTGGATGTTGGAAACACATATGAGGTGACTTTTATGATTAAACTTGTATATTTTACTTCTTATTATTCAAAGGAAAGAACCAATTGAGGTAAGTTTACCACGTTAAAACACACCATTAGTATGCATGTTGTCTAATCTTTGACTGATAGTGAGATTAGATATGAATTGTTTTGCCAAGATACAAGTCAAGCTTTCATATGAATTATTTATTACTAAAATTTCCAAAAAAATCAAATTGGGTTGGACATAATGGTACTTTTAAGCTTAACTCATGATATAAAGTGTTAAATATGTATGCCTTTTAGACCATCTTTTTATTTTATAGATGAACCAGTCACTCAGTATATTGCTTTTCGGTTGTTATGTAATACATACTGATATTCCTTATTAATTTATTTCTTCATTGATTATCACATTTGTCTTTCATGATTTCAAGTCCAATAAAGAAAGAGAGTTGAAAGATGGCTCCATCGTGGAGAGCTTGGATTTTGGTTGTATTAGTTATAATATTCTATAATCTTTCACAGATTTTATCTTATAGCATCCTACGGGAATTTTATGTTGTTTAAATGAATCGTTGCTTCATTTACAAGGTTAACTTCATGGATAGGAGTGCCCATATAATAGTTAGCAGGACAGAAGTACCCCTTGGGGGCAACCTTGACAAAAGGTATATCAAATGTTCTTTTATTCCACATTCCATGATGATTTTAAGATTGTTTCTCCTTTTTGTCTCTAAAATGACTTTTCATCAGGTTCTCTAATAGAAACTATTATAACAAGCCCCTGGAAATAGGCACTGCATATATTTTATCAGCTTGACATGGACATATCTCATTTTCTCTCATACACACATGTTTACTATGAAGAATGTTAAAGATGATACTTATGTCATTTATTCTTTTTATGTCATTTTGTAGGTTCATATACTCTGCACCCAGAGTGGGAAGAAGTTTTGTATAAAAGCTGGTTACAAGGGCTTAAATTCAAAAATTAAGTAGAAATGATTATTATGAAACACAAAATTGATTTATGTTATCTTCATGGGTAATACAAATTTAGTTTTTAGATTATCTTGGTGATAACTGGCTAATGTGTTTTCTGATTGCACGTGAGTGAGATTTGGAAACTTTTAGATGTCAAGGGTAGAATTGTCCAAAATGGGAATTAAAAAGAGTTTGGGAGTTAGGATTTTTATGGCCATGAAAAATAAAATCATGGTAGCAAGTTTTAAATTTAATTTATTTATGGATGGAGATGTCAAGGGCAGGACAATTTTAAGCTATGGAAAGTACCATCGTTTGTTTATTCTAACATATTTCTTTCATTTTTCTTCTATTACGTCATTCTATTTTTTATATATTTTTTATTAAGGCATTCTACTTTAAAAATCCACCAAATTATAAAATTTTACTTTGGATTAGTCTTGGGACATTGTGACGTGGATTATTGAGTGGTGAAATATAAAAGATGTTTTGAATCCATTCACTTCAAATTTTAATTAGATGAAACAATTATTTGTTGTTCAAACCCGCATTAAAATCCTATTTTGTTGACCCTAACACTTGATTCTTTTTGTGTTTTTAATCATTTTAACAAGTCGATAATCAGTTTAGAAACTTTTTAAAAGCATCCAATTTGAAAACTTCCAAGTCTTAAAGTTTCATGTGCGATACAATGTATATATTACTTAACTTCCTACAAACTAATAAAAAAATTCAACTAAAATCAATTTCGAGACTTAAACCTTAAAAGATTTTGATGAACCTTATTCATAGTTAAAGATAAAAATCTTAATTGTTATTATCATTCATAGTGAAACTCGAATGTTATTATCATTTTGAAGATCCAAGCTTTTGAAAGAAAATAGTACAAAATTGGTAGCTTTTTTCGAGAATTACCACTGTCCTTTTAAGTCTCGCCAAAAAACTCTTCATGTTTTGTAAAAGTTACTTATGGGTGAGCATTTTTCGGTATAAACACGCAAAACCGTTTGAACAAAACGTCAATCAGATTTTCAGGTTTTGGTTATTCAGGTATGGTTTGGTTTTTGGGTTGGCGGTTTCTCAGAACTAGGCGGTTTCCTTAAACATGATGCATGTATGATCCTTTGTGTGCGGTTTCCTTAAACAAACTACCTACAACCACCCTATATGCCACAAAATCTCTAAAAACCATTCGACGAAAGGAAATTAGCGTGCCTCACGCCGCATGTGTATCCTTGTTGTTGCAAATTGAGATCGTATTGATTAAAGTTAGATACACGCTTTTGTTTTTGTTTATTTATTCAGATTGGCCAATTTTAAAACACGGTAAAATTAATTGTCGATAGAATATGATTTAAGTGTGACATTAACAAGTGTGATTTATTGAAAAATTTTGAAATCGTGAGTTTAAATCAAGGTTCTAAAAAGCTCGTCATGGCGCACCATGGCTCCAAGGCTTGTGTCTGCTGTCAAACTTTACCAAAACGCCGCCTTAACTTATATATGTATATAAAATAGAATAATATTTGAAAATACATATAAAAATATTAATTATATACAAAATTGCCGCCTTATGTCATGTCTTACAAACAACGTGGCTTGCCAAGGTTCGGAAAAGCTTGAGGGTTGACATTGCCGTCAAATCACGCCTTGCGTTATTTAGAACATTGGTTTAATTTCATAAACAAAATTGTTTTTTGCTTTCCAAAAAATATTTATGATGTCCTTTTTGTAAAGTTTTTAATTCCAAAATTTTTTGGGTATTGTTTCATCTAATCTTTTACAAGAATATTTTTTCTTCAAAATCTTATATATATATATATATATATATATATATATATATATATATATATATATATATATATATATATATATATATATATATTTAAAATTGCTTCAAAATTGTCGACTCTCCATGACGAGGTTTATACATCAATCATGATCGGTCATCCACAAAGAAAATCAATAAACAACCTCATTAACAACATACCATTTCCAAGTTCATATTACGTTATATGAAAAAAATGTTGTTACATACAAGTGAAACTAAGTAATTTTTTCTGCATTTAGTCAACTTTTAAAAAATATAAACATAAGTATTTACCTAGAGGTGCACAATTGTCTAATTTGTATACATGTTATATCTAAAAACCGGTTCGGATGAAAGTCTGGTTTGGATGAAAGTTTGATCGGTTTCTAAGAATGTGGTTCGATTTGATCAAATCAATTATTTTTAGCCATTTCATGTGGATAACTGAAATATGATGTTTACAAACTAACCGATAAGAAAATAATCATGAGAATATATGTATAAAAAGTCATAACTATCGTTTTCTAAAAACTTTTATCAGTTAATGTAGACCACAACATCTCCATATTAAACTCCTAACCTAGGATCACACCACTAACAACTATAATACTAATGTTAGTCACACCCTAAACCAAAAACTAAAAATCCATAACACAACCCTTAAGGAAACTATTTTCCAAAATATCATACAATGTATATTCCTTTAATATGCCATGTTTCCGAAATGGAAATTAGTTGTAAAAAAGAAACTATTCACTAAAACAAAACTATTAACCGCCCCTCTATAGCCGCAAGAAAACTATTCACCAAAATGACCGCCAAAAAACTATTCGTCGCTGCCGCTTTGCGCGGCTACACGACTAGTGTGTGTGTGTGTGTGTGTGTATATATATATATATATATATATATATATATATATATATATATATATATATATATAGACACACACGCAAACACACAAAAGATGAAAAAAAATCATTTTGATTTTTTTTATGAAATAAGATGTAAACACTAAGCAAAATATTGCTATGTTGTTGCTCCCGATCCATTTAATAGGTAGAAGTGAAGGTGTTGAAACGTTGATCTAAAGATTGATAATGTTGTTTGAGGGTCTAGAACTTGGTTATATACATCTTGTTATAGGGTGGATATTAAGGGGCATGGCATGGGTTGACACTTACAGTTTGGGACTGATCCTGCCCTGACATATATTACTTATCTAACTCATAATCTGACGCAACAAGGGAGAATGTAACATCCCAAATATCAACCTAAATTTTTACTTTTAAAATAGAATATAATATAAAACTTCATTTTCAACACTAATATAAAACCCAATATTTCAACATTGTAAACATAATTTCCAAAAATAGAGATATAACATAGGATCATCAGAAGCCAAAAACATATATCATCAGTGATGCGCATGCAGTATGGTCAAGCTGGGCCCTTTCCATGATCAGTTAAGCTCCTTGAAAAACATTTAAACCATAAGTATAAGCATAGAGCTTAGCGAGTTCCTAAAAATACCACATACTGTAATTCACATAATCAATACATAAAAGGCTCTTGTCTGCAATGCCAATCCAACATACAAACCAAGGCTCTCGATTCTAGTGTCGATCCACCATACAAACAAAGGCTCTCAACTCTAGTGTCGATCCACATGGAAATTAATGGCTCCCTTTCCAGTCTAGTCATCAATAGTAAGTATTCTAGGCTCATATATGCGTTGATGTTCCACCATCAACCCTCAACATAATATGCTGAGATATCATACAATAAAAAATCAACATACAATAATTCCAAGGGCATATATCGGACAAGAACCATGCAATAAGGGCATATCAAAAGTTCTCCGGTTATCTGATTTAAATTGTGTATGAACCATACGACATTCACTCAACGATATACCAATATTAATAGTACCCCAAAAAAGCAATCAACATACAATAGATTATGTTAGCCTACTTGTATAATCAACATACTCTAGTATAACGACATTCTATCAGTAAAATGATATATATAATGTAACACATAGTATAGTGAGATAACTTACATTAGTCTAGCACTAGAACGCAACAATAACCTCTACAAATAAACCAGCTAACATAACCTACCTAAATAATAATCAAATTTCAAACGTCGGTCTATGGCTCAAATCCTCAAAGTTTGACCAAAAATCAAAATAGTCAACGATCAAAGTCAATGGGGGCGCGTCATGAGCCTACCAGGCGCTCCGCGCTCACGAAAGGACAAAATAGTTAAATTTCTTCATGACGTGTTGCACCAAGAAAAGGACGCACCGTGCTTTATAGGACAAAATTACTTATTCTATTAAGTGCTTAATCCATTAAGCTATATGCCCCGACCCTCAGATCTGAGTCATAAGAAAGGCTTAATGGATAAAGTTTCTAATGTTATCTCTTCACTTCTCTTAGAAAGCCACATCTCAAACCCTAATACTTAAGGAGTCCAAAATGCTACAAGAAACATGCATGGATCAAAATGCAAGATATTCATACATTCTTTTGACCACAGACTAATTTCGTTTTTCTTTTGATAATAATAACGATGATATTTTTGTTTACAAAATGCTATTGCCAATCACAATACCTCTACTAGAAAGCCAAGAGGTTAGTACGTTATTTCTTGTAGTTATATAAAGTACGCTTCTTTAACTAGTAAAACCTAGATCTAGGGTGCATGTACACTTAGGTAAATCTCTAGATTATTCTGCTACCTTCTTGATCTGCGTTGATGCTAATAAAACCCAAAAAAATAGTGAGACAATCCTACAATCCTTTAGATGATTGATAAATTCAAGACTCAAGTATTCTCCACCCCTATCAGATCAGAGCATCTTGATCATCTTTCCTAGTTGGTTTCCAACTTCCTTTTGGAATTCCTTGAACACTTCAACAATTTCTAACTTATGCTTCATTAAGTAGATATAACCATATCCACTAAAATCACAAATAAGAGTCACAAAGTAACATTCACCATGCCTTGTGGCATATCTGAATGGTCCATACATCGGTGTGATAAGGTCCAACATATCCTTGCCTCGTTCACAGTTTCTTATGAAAGGCGCTTTTTTCATCCTACCAAGAAACAAGACACACATACATCATTCGACTCTAAGTAAAATGATTCCAAGATCCCATCCTTTTGCAGCTTGGCAATGCATTTCTTGTTTATATGTATAAGACGACAATGCCACAAGCATGATGTATCCAATACATTATTGGAAGAACCAACATTTAACATTACATTATTAGAGTTGCCAACACAAAAAACACTTTCATACACACCATTACAAGGACTAGATTAGAAAATAAAAGAACCATTTTCATAAACCAAAATATCACAATTATTATTATCAAACGAAAAATGAAAACCATCCTTGTATAATGAAAAGAAATAATGTTTCAAGCCGTATTCGACGAGTACCAAAAATTAATAAACTAAATGAAACACCATTATTAAGAATGATCTTTTATTCACTAATACTTGTAACAAACGCACTTCATTTATTCATCATGATCAGGTTCAACTCCCCATGTTTCATTATTCTAATTTCCTTTAGTTCCCGCGAATCCGAGTAAATGTGAGTACCACATCCAATATCAAGAACCCAAGAATTAGAAGTTAACATACTATGGTGTTCAATCATAAAAATACCTGAAGTGACAAACCCTTTGGCTTGTTCTTATTCATATCTTGTAGGTACTTCGGCAACTACGTCTCTAGTGACCTTTTTCTTGGTAGTAAATGCCAATGGAATCTTTAGGGTCGTTGTTCGGAGATATCTTATAATACGATTTTCTTTTAAGCACATGATTAGAAGATCTAACCTTGGCCTTACCCTTAGGATGAGAAAATTTCTTCTTCTTGTTAACACCACCATGTGAAACAACACGACTCTCTTACTCTTTTCACTCAAACTCTCCCTCTCTCTATCTCACATATTCTTTCTTCCTTTCTCTTCTTCTGTACATAACGAATCTCTTACTCTTTTCACTCAAAATGTCCCTTTCTTTGTCCACTTCCTCCACTCTCGCTACTCTTTCTTTTCCCTAATTTCTACCTCTATCTCCACATATCTATCTCTATCTCTTTTTCTTAGAGAGACACGCCCTAACTATGGTCCACTTATTAGGAAAAATCATCTTTAATACAAATCTTTATCATGATAACCATGATATCATTTTATTTACATTCTTAGCGTCTCTTTACATAGAGATCCATCTGTTATGTCATCTCACAAAATGACCATTCATTATTTCTTCTTAACATTCCTGACCCAAATCCTCGTGGTTGGTCCATCTACTATCTTAAAATCTTTGGTACTATATCTTACACATAACTATAGCCGTGTACCTAAAATCTCATAACATGGTTTATCACAAAACCAATTCATACTCTATCTCTTAGTTGTATAAAACAACATAGACTATCAACATACATGACCTAAGTGCTCATCACTAATTGTGGTCCTAAACACTCCAGTTCTTTTCACCTCCTACATTTTAAGTCTAGGCGTGGACATACCAAATCTAATTCACTTAAACCATGGCTAAGATACCAATTATAATGGACCAAATTTTTTTTTCTCATCTAATTATCTAGGGATTATCAGAGTTTTCTAAACAAATGCAAAATTCTATAACTCAAAAACACTTTACATCCCAGGGTAATATCGGGTTTACAATAAAATCATAAACATAATTTAAAGCAACATCATATACTAGGAATAAGGCCTACTTCTAGTTAGTCCTTGTGCTCCTACCTCCTCTGATACAATGGCTACTACCTGCACCTGCAACACATGAAAGAATCTACCACATCAACCAAAAGGTCTGGTGAGTTATACTTTGATCTGTTTTCATGTATTCATACTCTACTACTCTGTTCTTTCATTCATTACAGTTACTCTATCTCAAATCTTGCATTCTTGTTTTGTATCATACTCTATCTTCATGTTTTCTCCTACTCATATCATGCTCTATTCATATTCTCTCGCAGTCTATTCCCATCTCATCTCATTCCTTCTTCTCACATAATCTCCCTCCTCTTGTTCTACTCTATCTACACCTCTTCTTATTCCCTTCTCTCTCACTTCATACTCTCTTCTCATTATGAGGCATACTTACTCCTATTTTCTCGTCTCATCTCATCTTCAATCCCATATTTTCTTGGATCCAGTCTCTCTATTCTTATTTAGACCAAACCGGTCTAATCATCTATGATAACTCCACCAATCATATGAAGGAAAACATAACTCTAACTTACCGGAGTACAAACTTCTGGACTAATTCCCTTCACTTTGATACCACACAGATCCTTTGACTACTTCTCTTTTCTTGAATACCTTGCAGATTACAATGATCCCTTACGGACCCTCTACACTTAATCCCTCATGGATTACATCAAGTTTTTCTAAAGAAACTTCTTATCGTTTTCCACTCATGGAACCTTATTCCTACAAGATATTATTCCCGAATCATCTATCAATATTCCTGAAGGAATCATTATCTCATTACTGAAGAAATTATCTATCTCTATTCCCGAAGGAATCACCTATCTCATTCCCGAAGGAATCATCTATAAAGGTTTGTATCGATCGGATACACTCAAGTATGAATAACAAAGAACAAACTAACAAAGCAAAGATTTAACAGAAAACAGAATAATATATATAATCATAAAGATAGTTTCACTAAGAAAGAGGGTTCTCACAATGAGAACGAGGTCACAAAGACGAAACCAAGGTTCTATTAGGGTTTCACCCTAATAGTACATTATATACGATTACAATAATGAAGATCCCACTATTTAGGGGATGTATACTAATCTATGTAAAGGTTTGATCCTAATCACTAAGACTACAGATCATTCGTCTATTTTATATATAGAACATATAACTGCCAAATATACATATGATCACCAAGATCATTAAGTTGACGCTGATGTTGATCATACTGAAGCTAGTGCTGGTGCTGGTGCTGGTGGTTAGCGTGTAGTTTTTGACTCATCAATTCATGAGGTGTGACCTTACAATCTCCCCATATCTGATGATGCCAAAACAAATCTTCAACAAGTTCTTAAGCGTTTTCTCCCCCTAAAAATGATAACTTATTTTCTTGTATCTGATGACAATGTCTATTCTTCACTTAGAGATATTTTCCTGGACACAAATGAAAATATCTCCCCCGTGAGCAAATCAAGGGTATCTCCCCTTGAGAATAAGAATATGAATATGTCGTGAAAGTATCTCTTCTCCGTTTTTACATCAGTTGCATTGTAGTACTGGCAGAAGCGATCAACGTATATAAGTTACTCTATCGATGAATTAAGGTTATAGTTGAAAATCAAGTGAGATTGTGATGTCTCCTGATAGCATGGGTTTGAACTATCACTCACTGACATAGTATTGTGAGGTCTCATCAACGTATGGTTTTATATGCAGAATCATCAACTTCTTTTATTATAAGAATAAAAGGCGAGAATGCAATGATGAGTGGAATACATTTCGGTACGAAATGTACCCATAGGCAAAGAGTGTCTAAGTTTTATTAGTGTATGGTCGATACAGTGAGTCATCAACTTCTATAATAGAAGATATGTCGGGATAGAATGGGTAGGTGCGTGTAATACGTCACAGGACGTGAGATGCCCATCGACATAGATTTTTTGAATTCTCATTAGCGTCTAGTTTCATACGCTGAATCATAGAATTCTAAAGAAAAGTGTATGGCAAGAATGGATTGGTGTGTGTGACAAGCTACGGTACATAGCCTAACCATCAGAATAGAATTTTCAAGCTCTCATCATCATATGGTATGTTACGTTGAATCATAAGGCTTTTAAGAAGAATTTAAGGGCAAGAAGGGATTGGTGCGTGTGATAGCCTACAACATATAAACTAGCCATTGACACATAGTTTCTAACTTTTATAAGTGTGTGGTATATCATAGTAAATTGTTAAGTTTTATCAAGAAGAAATTGAGGCGATAATGAAATGTTTCAATCACGCTGAGGTAGAATCAACGTGAATTATAAGCAGTGTAAACTTATCAACGAGAAGTGGTTTATCTTTTGTATCATGAAGTTAAGTTTCAGTCTAGAATTTAGAATTCACCATCAATTCATTTAATATGGTACAAGACAAAAATGGTAAGAAGATAATAGCTTAAGATATAGTCAAAAGATAAACAGTTAAAAAGAAATATACATATTTTTCAGAAGACCTGGAAGTATCCTATTTCAGGTTAATCATAAAACTGATGCTAGAAAATGTTTTTATTTAAAAACTCATGAATCAGTTTCCTTTCTTCGAGATATAGTCCCTCAACACTATCTATAAAATAATACACAAGCAAAATCAAATCCATCACCATAAAACATAATTCATAACAAACTAGGAGAGAGGATGCCTTTAATCGTTAAAGTTTTGCAAATAGATTATAAGCTTTATGCTCACCAAGAAGAAGAGAAGAACAAGAACCGGTCTTTGTAACCAACGAGTTAATGGGCTCTAATCTGTGTAACCATCGATTTAACAAGATCAACACGAGGGCACTCGAGGTTTTATCAGATTATGAGTCAGTAGATGAAAGTAAGACTTATTGTATTAATAGTGGATTTTTACATCCATAATTGTGAGTGGAGGAGAAAGACGGTACTGTTAACAAGAAGACATGATTCCAACATTATCATTAAAAATCAGAGAATTTAGAACATTATGCATGATCCCAAATCTTTTTAAATCCATAAAGAAGAGATGTGGATAAACTGTAGGAAAAATATTGACAGACCTGAAAGAGAATAGAGAGGAAAGAAAATACTTGTAAACACTTGATACCAAAAATAAGCAAACTATGTAAAATTCTTTGATGAAAGCAAGAAAAATAAAGTACTTGTTTTTGTGTTTAAGAAAGCAAATAAAAGCAAAGTTTTCAAAGCAAGATAAAAGAAAATTAAGTCATTGAAAGAATGCCATGATCATCAATCAATTTATTTAGGGTCGTTTCATCCAATGCCTTAGTGAAAATGTCAGCCAATTGATCAGTTGATGGAATGCATAATACTTCCACTTTGGCCTTTTGAAGTATGTCCCTAATGAAGTGATAAGGAATGTCGATGTGATTGGTCTTAGAATGCTGCACCAGATTTTGAATCATCTAGATGGCACTGGTGTTGTCACGGAAATGTGAGTCTTTGAGAAGTTGAAACCATAGTCTAAGAGTTGATTTTAAATCCAAAGAATTTGATCGCAGCATCTTCCAACGACTACATATTCAGCTTTAGTGGTAGAACAAGCTATTGATGTCTGCTTCTTGCTGGACCAACTCACCAGTCTATTCCCTAGAATTTGAGCCCATCCTACAATACTTTTTCGATCAATACCACATCCACCATGATCCGAGTCAGTGTATCTCACCAACTTGAACTCATAATCGCGAGTATACCATAACCCAAGGTTAGGTGTATGTTTCAAGTAACGAAAGGTCCTTTTATAGCGAGAGGACGAGATTCCTTGGGATAGGCTTGATATTAAGCACACAATAAGATAGAGCAGTGATGCCACCATTCCTCGATACATAGTTGCATTCATATTAACGCCAGTTGGATCAACGGATATAGACATTGATGAAGACATTGGAGTCTTTGTTGGTTTGCTATCAGAAAAACCAAATTCTTTAGTATGTCTATAATGTATTTTGCTTGACAGAAGAAGATTCCATCGGTGAGATGTTTAAAATACAAACCTAAAAAGAAAGTTAGTTCAACCATCCTGCTCATTTCAGCTTTCTTGGCCATCACCTCTGCGAACTCAGAACTCAACTTCTCATCAGTGGATCCAAAGATGACGCCATCAATATACACTTTAGCAAGGATGATGTGAGATCCAGATTTCTTGATGAACAAAGTGTTGTCATATTTTCCTCGTTTGTATCCACTCTACAGAAGATAACTAGCCAATGTGTCATACCATGCCTGGGTGCCTGCTTCATACCATAGACAGCTTCATCAAGACGATATACATGATTAGGAAAATTCTTCACATTCAAACCCAGTAGGATGCTTTAGAAAAACTTCTTCTTGAAGATCCCCATGTAAGAAGACAATCCTTATGTCCATTTGATAGACTTTGAAGTTCTTAAATGAATCAAAAGCAAAGAACAAATGTGTTGCTTCAAGTCTAGCATCATGAGTGAAGGTTTCGTCATAGTCCAAACCTTCTAGCTGATAAAATCCTCGAGCCACAAGTCTTTCCTTGTTTCTAATAACAATTCCATCTTTATTCATCTTGTTCTTGAACACCCAACGAGTACCAATAATGGTTTTTCCTTGAGGCCTAGGATCTAGATTCAAAAGTGATGATATTCAAAATAATTCAAATCATCATGCATATCTTTGATCCAGTCAACTTCCTTGAGGGCATTAACTTATGATCTTATGTTTGATAATTATAACTTTTGATCTTATATTTGATAATTATAACTTTTGATCATATTTGATAATTATATTTGATAATTATAACTTTTGATATCATAAGTATTTGGCCGCGTTGCCAAATTTTGACTTTCGTTTTTAACCCGCATTTTATATTTTCTATAAATCATATCTCCTTCATACGAACTCCATTTTTGACATTTTCCCTTTCAAAGTCATTATCTCACGGGTTACTATAATTTTCCTTTTAGGTACTTTAGCCAAAAATCAGCCGATTTCTTTATTCTATTTTGACGCTAATAGCGTTATTAATACGATTGGTTTTTATCTTCATAAAATCATAATTCCTCCAATTGGAATCAGATTTTTGCAACGCTTGTATCATTTGGATCACTTTGTTATGTACTTTCCAAATACACTACCCATCATAAAATTGATATAACTTTTTGGTCACTCATTTTTACCCTATTATTATTATTTAACTGGTCATATTTTCCTTCAATATGAAAAGTTCTATCGTTATCGTCGGTTGATGCTAATCTTTAATGACAAATGGTAACGGTAAATTCCCAATTGTTACATCCGGTTTCAATCCGGTGGATCTGATCCAATCCAATCCAGTTTAGTCAAATCCGATTTTGAGCAAAACTGGTTTTTAGATCAAATCAATTTTAAATCGAGGATCTGATTTTGGTGTGTATCTTTATAGGGGAAGGAAATGGTAGTATATCAAGGGATCTATGTAATATATTGCTCCGGACTACACATGCTTTGGTGTAGATATAAGCAATGATATCAACTTCGTTGGGTTAATTATGTTGGTTGCTTCCGAGTCTAGGTTGCACACTAATCAAATATGTTTATCTTTTCAATGTCTTGGATCAAGTATAGTTATGTAAATTCTTGACGATAGTGATGTCTGATATTTTCTTAGTTTTGTTAGTAGTATGCCTCCTAACACAATACAATTGCTTTTTGTTTATAATGTTATGGAATGTGATATTCATCGATTTATTCGGGAAATTGTTCTGGTGGAAATGGGTCTTCAAATGCTGGAAGTAACCAAATATGTAATTTATTACCTATGACAACGAACCATGTTCCTTATTAAAATGGCCCTATAGTTGGGGTTGGTTTTAGGTATAAAGGTAAGGTTGTTGTTGATGCTTCTCCTATAGTTCACGGTAATATAATTCCACATAGAGTTACACTGAATTTGTTTTTCCGATTCTGAAGAAACACAAACCACCCATTGGGATATGCCTGAACCTTTACCATTGCTCGGGTTAGCTTAACAAAAATGTAAAGGTGCCACAACCTACAACTATACTTCATATGTGAAGTTATTACAACTCTTCAAAAGAAAAGAAGAACTTAGGCTTAATTTAGGATTCAAAAGCGTTACCCAAGGCTTCTAATATAAAGTGTCAAAATCTACAAAAGACAAGTTTAAAGTTGTTTGCTTTGTGGAAAATTGTGACTGGCGGATACAAGAAACAAAACAAAATACTATTGATACATTTCAAGTGGTTAAACTATCAGAGAGAAACACTTGCTTAAACACATAGCTACGTCCCCATCATCGACAAGCCAACAAAAAAGTATTAAGTCATTTGTTGAAGGACATATTAGCTGATAGTACAGATAATATGTTGCGAGGGAAACAAATACAATGAACTTTAAATGACCGTCTTTGTGCACATATTTCATACTAGCAAGCATGGAGTGCTAAAATGTATGCTCTAAATCTATTGAGAGGGGCCCCTAAAGAAAGCTTTCAAATACTACCTTTTTATTGTTACAACTTGGAGAAGAAGAATCCAAGGACGGTTACACATATACAAACAAGTTGTGAAAAAAACTGAATACTTTTTCATGGTTATCGGTTGTGCGATAATATTTCTTATATAATGAGTTCTTTGAATTTATTGTTGTTACACGTGTGATCAATTTAATGAGTAATATATTAATATTAATTACTTTTTAGGTTTGAGAATTTCAAACATGTTTGTGTCCAATTATTATTATTGACGGAGCACACCTTAAAAGGGAATGATGTTCCTAGAAGTAGGCATGGACGGTAATAACCAAATCCTCCCTATTGCATTTGGTGTTGGGAAAATTAAAAGTGGGGAGTCATGGATATGGTTTTTATCAAGACTTAAAGAATGTAATGGGGACATGCCCTCTTTGGCTATCATATCAGATAGAGCCAATTCAATTGAAATAACCATTCAAGTTGTGTTCCCGAATGCATATCAAAAACTCTATTGTCGTTATTTGTTAATGAATATGAGAACAAAGATCGACAAACAAGAGAGAAAAAGATTTTGTTTTGGAAAGCTGCAAAAGCTTACCGACAGTTTGATTTCAAAGAAAGCTTGGGTAGGCTATGTCGTGCACCAAATGAAGATTGTCGTGTATGACTAGACAAAATCAATTACGAGAAATGGGCAAGGTCGTGTTTTCCTATGGTTTGATATAATATTATGACACCAAACAACGTTGAGTCCATCAATAGCTTATCAAGAGACGCACCGAAACTACTACTAAAACTGTTGATTGATTTCTTTTGAGAAACTATACAACAATGGTGGTGTCAGCGACATAATGTTGGAGGTAACTATTTATATTATAATATTTCCATGATAATTGTAGTATAACTTATTATGCATGACATGATATATGTAAATGATTTTTATAGCTGAAAGTAAAAAAGATATTACTGAGTATGCTAAGAAGGTTATCGATAGGAGAATCAATAAATCCTTCTATTTTTAGGTATACCAGATTGATCAAAGCAGATATGAGGTGACTGACCAAATGAAAAATGGTAAAGAAAAAAAATGGAATTTAGTTGTTGCACGTGGGCAATTTTCAGGTACACCTTATTCTCATGCTATGACGGTTTTCAACGAACTGAGATATCACCACTACAGTACATGGATGCCATCGTACTTCACAATGAAAACATATCGATCAACATATATAGAGGTTGTGTTTCATGTGCCAGTTTCAGCTGAATACGAACAACCATATGAAGTCATGGTTGTATTACCACCATTAATGGACAAACGACAAGCCGAATGACCACAAAACCATAACCATATCCCATCCCAAGGTGAAGGTTCGATTTAGAAAAAATTCAGTTGTTGCCAAAGGATCAGTCACAGTCAGTCCACCACAAAGCATCACGCTCCTACTGAGTAGATTGCAATAATTCGTTGGAGGGACATTACATAAAACGACATATAAAGGTTAATGTTATGTTATTTTCTCATAACAACTTATAGATTATAAGGTGAACTAAGCTACATACATTTCTAACATCAAAAATACGTTCACAATCAGCAGCATATAAATGCCTCATCGCAGTGTATACACGCGAGGGATAACAGTCGATATATGGGAACCATCTATACTACTGTTGGGACATGTCACCATGATTCGAATCTACAAAATTAAGATGTCAACCAAGTTAACAACATTTTACAATACTTGTTTTTTTTTAAAAACTATTATGAAACATAGTCGAAATACCTTAAATACATAGACAAATCCTTGCACAGTATATGTATGTCTATTGTCGACTCTTGCCTCCGTGGGGTTTAAATGCTCCTCAATCTTATCAAAGACAGTACACAGTTGTGTGTAAGTGAAATCCCATATCACTCTGCCCCATGGGTACATGTGTCAACAATTGCACTTAATAAGTATGTGTATCATTTGATCTAATGTAAGTAAATAACTGTATACTTGTTACACTCGTCTAAATTAGACACGATTGCTAGACGGTTATTAGTAACCAACTGTCGAAGGCATTTCCCTAAAAATCGTTGCTTTAGCATATACAACAGGGAGACTCTCGCTGCGTCTGCATTACCAAATTCATGAAGTAAGTCATTGAATACGTGCATAAGGTTAGCCATTCTTACAAAACGTGAAGGCAACATAAATGGAAATACATGTTATTTGAGTTGTGCAAAATCAAAACTGGGGGGAAATAGTCCTCGAACCGCAAGTAGGTAATCAGGCAGAAAGCTTTCATGTTGACGCAAACTCGATACTCGTGTACCAAAAATAAAAGCTCCTGTATGTCAATTAGAGGTAAAGTAGTGTATTCATTGCACATAAGATCGTGACATAGTAAAGGGTGGCATTCTACACCCATCGACATGTGAGCATATCACCAAAACATGATTGCCTAAACATGGTCGCACAAAGTTGTAAGTGTTGTAACTGGGCATGTAAGTGTTGTAACTTGGCATGATTAATTAGGCAATTTAGTATGTATGTTCCAAAGGATAATTCCGGAATACACAATTCTGGAGCACATATCCGGATCAAAATTTTGGAACCCATTTCTGGATACGGACTTTGGATAATAATATTTCAGATCCATATTCCAAAACTATACCTCAGATTCCGGACTAGTTCTTAATATTCCGAAGGTGTTATATAGATTCTGGATTCGTTCCGGACGAGTCAAAACGAGGATATTTTAAGATTTTTCGATATAGCATACATATAACTAAATGCAATCCTATAATTCCCTTTAAACCACTAAAAATCATATAAAAACAAATAAAACCTATATAATTATATAAATTATATAGGTGTCAACATACAATCTGTAATAAAGACATATAATTATAAATTTAATATAAAAGTTATACTCTTCACCTCTAGAAAAAGACATTTGAGAATTATTGAGTTCGAAACAGTCTCCCAGAATGTAGTTTATAGCAGTTTGAAACGGTCTCAAAAATATAGGTTCGAGAGGTGACGTCCAAATGAACTTCGAAACAATATTTATATGAAGGCCACAAAACCGAATCGAATCCTATAACCGTAACTTTTTTCTCGAAATGGGTCTAAAATAACCCATTCCCGACCATATAGTAATTTTTCCAAAAAAAAAAAAGCTTATAATTATATTTTTAAAATAACATTTAAAAATGATTACTAAAATAAAATTCCTAGAAAAGGACAGTAAACTTTATTTTGGCACGGAAGCTATTGTATTCAAACCTTAGCCAAACGTGTTTTGGCACGGTTTTCTACCTAACCAATATATACACACCCTTCTACCTACTCCATCTAATTGAACACGCACGCCCCTCTCTTCTTCCATATTTAACCTATAAAATCAAACTTTTCACCTTCACACTTCAGAAATACACACAGCACGCAGATGAACATAATGGGGTTACTATTCATCCTCTTCCTCTTAGCTTCCTCCACCAACTTCATCGCCTACTCTCATACCATCGTCGAAACCCTACCTGGATTCCCTGGTCCTCTTCCATTCAAACTCGAAACTGGGTATCTCTCTCTCTCTCTCTCTCTCTCTCTCTCTCTCTCTCTCTTCATATAAAAACACAGAGAATTATATAAGATACATATGTATACACAGTCTCCGGGAAGCTTTCCGTTCATGGTTATGTATGTTTCCATTGATTCAGGTACATTGGAGTCGGAGAAGATGAAGCTGTGCAGCTGTTCTACTACTTTGTGGAGTCGGAAGGGAACCCTGAGGAGGATCCACTCATTATCTGGCTTGCCGGTGGACCTGGCTGTGGCACCCTCCGAGCTTTCTTTTTTGAAATCGGTAACTACCACGACCCCTTTCACGGTTTTACCCCACATCCCCTTTTTTATATAAATATAAATATTATTGTTAACTTTTTTCTTGGTAAATGTAAAAGCATTCTCGAGGTAATGAGTAATATAATTGATAAAATGTCATAAAAATATATATATAAATATAGTGGTGACAATTTACGTACTTTGACATTAAAGTCTTGTAAAAATAGTTGGATCATGTGTATTGCATGATACTTTTATTGACAAAAAATTTGAAAAAGAGCATGTTTGTAAAAACCCAACTTAAACTTATGTTTGTAGGTCCATAAGGAAAACAGTTGCGTATATTTCTAAAACATATCCTTTAAACTCATGCTTCTAAATCTTACAATCATGGTACGTTGACCAAACGATTCATTAATATAAAACAATAATTCAAACTGATTTAATGGTTGTTATCTACCATGTAATGTCTAAAATTATGTGAATAGGTTGATGTGACGTTGGCACTTTATATATATAGAGAGGGTTAGTTTATTTTGTTTTCATTATCTATTGTATATGATTAATTTTGGACTAATCATTTTAATTATTTTAAAAAAATAATGGATATTGATATTTTAAAAAAGTAATGCATATTATATGTTAAAGATATAATGGATATTAATTACATCTTCAGTATTTAATATACGTTAATTATTTTCTTAAAATAACTAAAATTATTGGTCCGGAATTAATCATACATACACACAATAGATAGTGAAAACATATATATATATATATATATATATATATATATATATATATATATATATATATATATATATATATATAAAAGTGATTTATAACTGTTATATATCTAAGCTTAAGTAGTAAACGACTAGTTTTAAACAAAATATATTTATATATTTTAAGTAATACAAAAGTTATTTTATGTACTTTTTGCATCCTAGTATCTAGTATTTCAAGCATACATTGATTTTCGCTTTCACGTTTCAACTTGCACCCACCATTGGTTTTGGACTTTAGGTCCATCATATTATTTTTCTTTTTTTTTAGGATAATATGCATTTGATAACTTGGGTCCCACCATTACAAAATGAATATAATTCCTCTATTCATTTATTAAAAATATATTTTTAATAGATAACATTACTAAAAAATATATAACGGCAACCAAGTTTCTTTTTTCTTTTTCTTTTAAATAATTTTTAGTAGCAAAATATTGACCACTTATAACCAATTATTTGTTTTGGAAACAACCATTTAATATATATCGTATATCCAATTGTCCATATAATTATATGTTTTTGTACATTTAACTTATTTTTAAATAATTTATCATACTTAAATTCACTTATTTAATTATACTGAATTTTTTATTTTTTTATATTTTATTAATTAATTATTTCTATTAATTGTTTTATAACATTTAATGTATGAATTATAAGTTTATACTCGTTATATAATATTTTCAATATATATATATATATATATATATATATATATATATATATATATATATATATATATATATATATAACGTAATAAATTTTCGTATTTAATATATATAAATAAAGATTCCACATAGTTGTATTTATAATTTTCCTATGTACATAAACTTTGTAATTTATATATATGAAGCGTGACATATTCCTTTCTGAATGATGCAATGTAAGATATTTTTTTTCTGAATGCTGAATTGTAATATATATTCTTTTTGAACAATATATTGTACTATAATTAATTAATTAAAAAATAATGTTTAATGATAATATTTATTATAATATTTCGTATTAAAATATAACGTGCTTAAAAATTAATTAAACGAGTGGTTTTATAGAAAATTTTAGATAGATAATTATAACTTCGTTAAAATTATAAAAAAAAACCCTATAAGATACATTAACAATTAGAGATGTTATTTAATTAGATGTTAACATTAATGTCATTTGTATTATGGTAGTAGTTTCGAGTTATGGCATATATTTACCATTTACTATTGGAGATTCTCTAATAATATATACATTTAAAATGGAATCAAGAGTAATTTTAGTTAAGTATTTTTGTTAAGAATTTTATTTGGTCTTAGGAAAATAAGACCAATATGAATCATAGAATTTTAGTTTTATAAAAATATTTTATTTTATTTTATAATGAATATAAAATATATAGATTAATATCATAAATAAAACAGTGGCAACCAGTTAGAAAAATAAGAACGTTGCTGAATATAATTTTAGTTTTATAAAAATGTTATGTTTTATTTTATGATTAATATAAAATGTATAGATTAACATCTTAAGTAAATTGGTGTCAACTACCTATAAATTAAAAGCTTTATATAATAATTGAGATACGTTTATAAAATAAAAGTTTTATATTTTGTTAATATGGTATAACATGATACCCTTATAATCTATAAAATCTATAGCATTGAAGATGTTCCTAGCTATCACTATTTATGATACCCTTATAATCTATAAAATCTATAGCATTGAAGAGGTTCCTAGCTATCACAATTTACTATTATATTTTCATTTTTAATTTTTCCATCAGATTTTAGTATTATATTTTCATTTTTATTTGGTCTATCAAAGTGAAATTCATCTTGTAAACATATTTGTTTGTTATATCTTAATGTATATTTCAAATTAATTTTATTCGTTCCAAATAAGCAACGTATGCTTATCAATCCACTAGATCTTTAAGCCGAGGCAAGAGAGATAAACATACATCAACCGCTCAACAAGAGTACCAAACATCACTCCATAAAGTCGATAAAGCTCTGTTAATTAATCAATCCTTTTTTTGCAGCAAGAAAAAAGATTCACACCTTTATCACTTAAACAATTAGAAGCTTTATGGATATTTAACTATGCGATGTTTAAGCTTTAAACAAAGACATAAAGTAAGTTGACAGAGAGACAAGAACCAGTTTAATGAGTGTGAGGAGACCACCCACAGAAATGGTCTTAGCCTTCCACTTTCCTAGTTAAATACAAATATATTATTAACATTTAAAAAACCCTCGACTCTTAATTAGTAGAACATACAAACACAATTTTGTTTCAAAATTATGTTGAGAATGAACAAAACTAAAGAAAAATTATGCATTGCATTTTAGAATGTATCCAAACATAGTATTTTCTTGAGTCTCATTTGACGTATACTTTACTGAATTAATATGTTTTTTTTAGGTCCCATGCAAATTCAGTACGGAAATTATATGGATAATGTCCCAGCACTACAATTAGACCCGAATTCATGGACAAAGGTACGTAACACCTCTCATGTGACTAATTATATATAGTAATATCCTTCCATATAAGAACTCTTATTAATTAAGTTGACAAATAATCTAATCTTCTTACAATAAAATCTCTTATCTTTTCAAAGGTGGCGAACGTGATATATTTGGATGCACCAACATTAACAGGATATTCATATACTAAAACTCCAGAAGCCGTTCGTTCTAGTGATACAGCATCAGCGTCACAAACCGCTGAATTTATAAGAAAGGTTCATTAAAAGTTAAAATTTTTTAAATAAATAGCAATTAATTAAGACAGGATTCTTTTTGTTGTTGATATATTTATTTAACTATAATGCAGTTTGTCAAAACTCATCCCAAGTTTTTAAAAAATCCCATGTATGTTACTGGAATATCTTATTCGGGGATTGTTATTCCAATAATTACCGAGGAGTTATATAAAGGTATAACATTTTATTATTGACGTTACATGTAGAATGATATAGTTAATCTTTTTTTTTTTTTTTTTTATATCTTTTAAAGGTAACGATGAAGGACTAGAGCCCTTTGTGAACATTCAAGTAAGTATATAGTACATATGTGATAAGTGATTAAATTGAAATAAGTCGTTGGTATAAATAAATGTTTATATATGAATACCATAGGGATACATGGGTGGAAACCCATTGACAAACAAAACTGGTGATATAAATTCTAGACTCGAATATGCTTATCGTATGGCACTTATATCAGAAGAATTATATGAGGTAATATAAATTAGTTAACATTCCATTATGTTTCCACATGAATTTCTATAATGTAATGCAACTAATAAAAGTAGTTCACTATATGAACAAACAGTCTACCAAAAAGGATTGCAATGGAGATTATGCAGAAGCTGACTCTAACAATTTGCAATGCATGTTGGATATCAATGAAGTCAATAAAGTAAGATTAGTTCATTTACCTTCCATGTTTTTTCTTTTATGTTTTATACACCTTTTTTTTCTCGTTTCAAGTGTCGTCTCGATGAAACATTTCTCCATAATTAGATGATTCATTTTGTCTAAAATGAAAGTCTTTGATTATATAGCACTTACGCTTTTCCATGTTAGCGTGTGGGAGACATCAATATTCAACAAATTTTGGATCCCGATTGTGATGACGCAACCAATTTGGTCCGAGGTGGAAACCCAGTCACAAAGGAAAATAGAAGAATTCTAAGGGGCAATCCTGTAAATTTGCGTCCGGCACAATCGATGCTCACGGATACCTTTTGTCGAGTAATTCTCTCCCTTCTTTTCTCATATCTTTCATCAACAATGCATTTGTGAATTTATAAGCATTTGTGAATTTATATATATGATATAACTTTTTTTTTGACAGGGTGACAATTATAACTATGCAACCCTTTGGGCCAATGATGAAAATGTTATGAAAGCACTCAACGTACGCGAGGTAAAGTAAATAAAAAAAAAAACATAAAAATATCGTCATGTTACAATTATAAGTCATGTACGAAAAAACACATCGAAGATTAAATTATATTATGGTGCTAATTAGGGAACGGTGGATGAATGGTTGTTATGTAATTTGGACATGAAATATAACTATGGAAAACCCTCAATGCCATTGTATGAGTTCAA